>NC_081204.1:27416491-28106962 GCF_902713425.1 Acipenser ruthenus
GTGAAACCCCGTGTTCACATATTATATTTTAAATGCACGTGCGTGATGTGCAATCCCGTGCCTAAATACAAATATACACTTTTTAAATACACGTGAAACACAGACCCGTTTATATCCGTGTACCAATGACTATACACCAACATTAACACACGCAACACACAAATGCACACAGGGACGGGGCACATCTGCCACATGCTGATACCCTTGTTGCTTGATTTCTCATGCTCCATACAGAACCCTACTGGTAGAGGTGGGACTAGCGCAACTACAAACTCAATATAATCTCTCAAAAATTTTATTTTTTTTATTTTTGACCGCACGTATCAAGACTTTTTTTCTAGAGTTGGTTCTTTTAGACTGTGGTCTTTATTTGCAGTCCTTCCAGACAAATGGTTTTCAATAGAGTACTGACTGTGTCTAACGCCCCTCCTTCCTATAGGCTTGATATCAGCCAGGGCAGTGTCAGCCAAGAGAAAGCTAATGTCTCACTTTGATAATTTGTTACAAAGCTGAGCTCAATTAATTAGCCAAATACATAACAGAATTTGCAAATATGACATGGCATGGTGTTTGCTTCAATGGGGAAGTGGCAGAGTGTGAAATAGGCTTTCTGCAAGCCTGATATACACTGGGGGTGAGGCGAATGGTGAGACCTCACAGACACCAGTGTCTGAGCTTTAAATACTGTAACTGAATGAGGCTTTCATCTTTGGTCCATAGTTGTATTCTAAGGAACTGCTGTATATATATATATATATATATATATATATATATATATATATATTAAATTTGTAAATGAAGATATATGAGCTAGATTCAGGGCTTATGGAATGCAAAAGCAATTCATTCAAGAGGCATCACACAGGGCAATGCAGGCAGAGAGATGCATTTGGTGTTTGAAAGCTTGAGAAATAGAATGCCACAGGGCTCCACATATTTATGTTCGTGCTGAGTATGTACAGCTCAGGCAAGCGCCATGATTGATATCAGTTTTTGTGAACGGAGAAGCACTGACAACCATTAGGTCTTGAAGCACAAGACAGATATAGCACACGTGAACGCAATACAGATTTATAACACCAGTTTATTACCCTGAAGACACCCTAGCAGAACCATTCTGGATGCACAGAAAGCTCTGAAAGACTGTAGTAAACAGTCTTAAAATAAACTGCTTTATCATAATTACCAGCTGACATGAATTGCCGTCAATTTTTTACATCTGAGGCCTGTACGAGCATCTTGTAAATGAGGCCTGTATTTGGACATACACAGTCCTATTACAACAGTTTGATAAATAGATGAGTTAAGTGGGGCCTGTCTGTATGTTTGTGGTAGATGAGAGAATTGAAACTGTTAGAAAATATGTCCCCACTTCACTTGTCTCTGCAGCCCGAGCTTTGTTCTCAGCTCTCCAGCCTCCTCCACTCCAGTGAGTGTTAAACCTTGGCCTCAAAAGAAAGGAGGGAATACGCTTCAAAGTTGGTGCACCACTAACCCTTTTTATTGTCAGCTTTGACTTCCCTTTCCTCGAGAGATGAATAAATCTGTAAATCCACACTGGCATCTTCATACTGCTCCTAAATCTCTCTGGTGCAGAGATACCGCAATGGCTCTTTGTAACAATGGCTGTAGATTTTCATTTACGAGAGAGAGAGAGAGAGAGAGAGAGAGAGAGAGAGAGAGAGAGAGAGTACCTCTTGATAAGAAGTGTTTCCCTCGACTCTGGCTGGCAAGAATAACCACAGGGAGTCTTTGTGAAGGTACAGACGCTTGCAATGGAAACTGAGTTTCGTCAATACAAGTGAGTATTAAAATTGCTGTGTCTTTAATTTCATAAACACTGCTGTGGGAGTGACGTTTCTTGAAAACGACTGGACCACTTGCTATTGAGCCACTATCTTATATACTGTATATCAAAACAAGCAAATACCGTGATGATGATAACTGACTTTTTTTTTTGGGGGGGGGGGGGGTTTTATGCAGTGTTCGCAATAAATAATTACACACAAAGTTATCATAATTTTAGGATTGTTTTACATTTAAGAGTCACTGTAAGGATGGCAGTGTCATTTTTAATTCTAGTGTTAGTTTTGTTTTGGACATTGTATTTGTTAAATGAATACTTTACCCTTTGTAACAGGGGCAATGTATCGTCACTGACTTCTCGGGCACATGCAGTTGTCTGCAGGAAAGAGCCAGTTGTGTTTTGTTTACAAGGAATGGCAGCTGGGGATTGGCCACCTGCAGATGCATGACTGGCAGGTGGGCGTGTCCTGTTGGAGTTCTCGTTATAAAAGGGAACCCGGGCTGATGAGCCAGGACTGAGTGTCTGACAAACAACAGTCCCAGAGACAGCGAGGACGCTTGCGTACAAGTATAGAAATGAGTTTACAGAGGACCTCCCTTCATAGTGGAAGCAGCAGTACGCCGACTATTGGTAACGTTTATTATGTAGCAGCGTCTTTCCGTCTGTGTTTTATTTTGCATTTCTGTATTTACTTTGTTTACACTCCAGTTTGTGTAGACATGCCTGTGGGCTATACCATCGCTGGTAAAGTTACATGGTTTTCCCTGCTCGACCTCAGGAAAAATCGCAGACTGTCCTATTTGTCTTTGAATACAATTGAAAAGCACAAACATGAATGTGTTAATATGATTCGGCGTTGAAAACACACAATTATGAGATAGGATTTTATCACATTTCAAACTGCTGTGAATAATCAGTCTAGGATTTTTATAACTTTGATATGGCATTAGAATCTTTCTTCCTAAACTAAATTAATTTGAAGACTGGGAGGAAATGTTTTTCCAGCACTGCATTTCCTGTTTAGGAGCTGTGCTGTTGAGGATGCAGCAGATTTGCGTGGCAGTAATGTACTTTTTAATTTAATTTCCACTTCCTGCAACATTATTTAGTTCAACACTAACAGACGTTGGTCTCTTAGGATCTCTAAAGATGGTACTGCACTGCATATTCCCTTTCCAAATTCCTCACGACAAGGAGTAATTCAATCTGTTAGTCTCCTTTTAAGTTAGTCATGTAAGATTGCAAAATTAAATGATACATCACCTAATATATCAACTAGTATTATTTAATCAAGGTTTAAAGCATTTCTACAAACTTTCATTGATTAATTATGGTGGAACTGAATTCATTGAAAAACTTGATTTGTCATAAAAACCGCACTGATCCGTTGATTTATAATAGAAACCACAGTCAATGAAACCACAGTAGCCGAGTCACCAGCATAATTGATGTACAGATGACGAGGGTTTTATTTCCATTTTGAATGAGCAGCAAAATTAGAAATTATTTAAGAAGCATAAACAACTTGGAAATGCAAGGTGTTGTTTAAATTATCTTATAGTAGGTGTGTTTCTTTGAAGTCCATTTAGATGGATTAAAAACAATTTTATATGCATGCCAAACCAAATGTAATCCATCAAAACAGGCTTCAAGGCTAGTCTTTAATGACTCATGAGTTGAAGCTAAAATAATGAATGGTTTAGTAAACAGAAGTCAATGCAACATACTGTTCCTGCTCCTCTGCAGGCCCTTCCTTGGTTCAGGTCCTTTGCTGTGCTTGTGCAATTTAATCAAGCACATGAATGAATTATACATCCAGTACAAATATAACCCCCCCCCCCCCCCACCCCACCCCCAACAGGCTCTGCTATTCTTCATCTCAGTCAGCGTCTTTAGCTTTCGGTTGCTGACTGGTAAAATGGTGAATGAGATCTTTAAATGCCACATTTAAATAATGAGGCTGGCCTATGGAAGAGACGTGATGGTAGATCAAACAAGCAGCTCAGTCTCTTTGGAAGTTGGGGCTGTGCAGCATGTGCTGTGAGTAATACACTCCTGAACTGGTCTAAGACTGCAGTGACAGGAGTGGAGAATATACAGTAGCCCTTAGCAAACAAACTATACCCTATTTATGTAAAAGCGAACACATCAGTATTGTTTAGTTTTGTACTATCACCATGGAATGTTGACTTCTATCAATGTAGGGTCAAAGTCCCACTAATTTGGGGGACAAGAGTAATTTGTGGAAACTGACAGGGCAACTGATGGTCAGGAAGGTCAAGACAGGTAGTGACACACAGGGAACTGCAGGTCAATTCTGGGCAGAACACTTTTAATGTAAAATGCAAATTCAATAAACAAAGACAATGAAAAAAAACATATTGCCTTTAGGAAGGCAAACTAACCTCTGTTGTGGCACATGGAACAGAACAAGTTACTGCCAGTGCTCTCCCTACTCTGGCTTTCTGCAGCATCTCTTATGACCACCTAGTGAATTAATAAAACCACAATTGATCAACTGGTTTGCCAACTGGCTAAGGTGTTTGTTTATACCCTATGCTCTAGCAATTCCAAATGTCATAACTCTGATAACTATACATCTTGCATCCTTCTGCTCTGTTTGTTGTTTGACAGGTTACACCACAGTCACTATGATTATGAAAAATGTCATTTGCCGAGAAACGCATTAACTTGATTAAAATAGTGGATGCAGCCAACCATCAATCCATTCTCTTCTCTGAGACATCAAACGCATTATGAAGAGATGAAAAGCTCCTGGACCATCTTTTGAAGTAATAATTACAATATCTCTGTAAAATTTCAGAGAGACTTAACCCTTCCTCAGCTAGAAGTGAATCTCTTCTGCCTCCTTTTTAGTTATATATGCAGTACCGTAGGAAGAAAGATGCAGAGAGTTGGTACGAGACTGACCCCTGCCATGTAAAAGAGGTAGTGCATGTAAAGGCAAACTTGGGGTTCTGCAACTGTACATCTAAATGGGCCTGGAGTTATGTTCTGTAAAGGGGTTACAAGTGCTTATACAATCCATTTTCACTCATGTATCTTTGCTTTGAGCACTGTTCATCTAGTTTGACCATCAAGGAATATAATAACCAAGAAAACTCTATTGAGTAACTGGACAGCAATACTGAAGTCACATTTAGGATGTAGAAATTGTCGAGTTAGCTACCTGTTCAAATCATTTGGATACTGGCACCATTTATTGACAGAAATGCCGGAGTTAATAAGTCCTGCAACTTCTTCAAATCCTATTTTAAGCATGGTCTATACAACTATAAAAAGGAAATGCTGTATATTAGCTTCTTGGCTCTTGGTCTTATGGTTTGTGAGCAATTAGAGGTTGTTTCTAATTTATTGTCCAAGCCCAGTATGGCTGAGTATGTGTAGAAACATGCACAGCGTTCTGAAAATGCAGGATTCTTTGTAAAAGAAGCCCAGTCATCCGAACAGCTTGAGGGACATAGAAATAGTTGGTATGAATGAACATTCGGATGAACGCAAGTTTACAAAAAAACAGCAATACATGTACACATATTGTACTCTAAAGGTTTATTCAAACATTAGCATTCTTCTCATAGCCCCAAACACTGTGTTTCATTAGTGTTACACTGAAGCATTTTCTGACGAAACGGTTCTAAGTCTGTTGTATCCGCGCTGAGTTTGTCCCCTGCTAAGCAAAGCTGCCCGATGCCACATCTTTCTTTTTTAAATCTGTACAGCCATCCATCACTAGCTTTAAAACGTGTCCTCACGATGTAGTTGACTATGGAAGAGCTATGCTTTCTGGGCCTGAAATCGGAGTGCCCGTTCCCCTGTCTTGCATGAACCCCATGTACAAGCTTTTTTGAGAGTTTTTGTTTTGCAGTTTTTGTGTCAGTAGTTGTTGACTTTCCAACACCATACTCTTTAGCAAGTTGAACAGCGCGTTCGGCCTTTTCCAACCGTTCAATAAATTTTCAACGAGAGTAAGTGTATAGTATCCATATATTACTAAAACTATCATGTTCAAACTGCCATAAGAAAATACCAATTATTATGAGGATTTATATGAACTACCTCTAGTAGATGCCATTTTACTGCAGCAGAAGAGCAATAAATTGGTATAAAACAGCTTGCCAGATTGCAGTTTAACTGCACTAAAACAACAAAATAACTGCAAACCCTGGGTTTGTTTTTAGCTGATAATCCCTCCAAAGGTATCTGTCAGAGCCTGTGGTTACCAGGTAACAAACCCTGTCGAGTTATATAGCAATTATAAATCTTGCCTGCTTTTAAACAAACAGATTGTAGACAGACTGCAATCACACAAACAATGTAAAGTCTAAATAATTGATAACATCAACAAAGCAAGCTTCTAAACCTACATGAGAAGGGTTATTAATATAACTTGCTTGTCAATAAAACACAATCAAAATAAATATTGCTTTTGGTTTGAAATTTGTTTTCATGTTTTGGATGTACTTTATAATTATCTGCTGATTTTTTTCACTTTGGGACTGACTACTGAATCCATCATTGTATCACCTAAACAAGAAGCAGTGTCATTTCCAGATTATAATAATAAAACAAATAAAAAAAAAAAAAAAACTATACAAGTATTGAGAGACATAGCATTGAATAACTTTTTCGTATTTGATGCTGCAAATGCATATTTTTTACCGGATCTAATTTTGGAATCTATCTTGCATCCAATAACAGAATTACTTGTTTTATGACTATCCTCGTTCATGGAATAACAACAGTATTCTATGATCAATGCACAAGGTTTCCTGTAAGTTATAGTTCAGAGTAGCTAAAATAAACTACAGGAATGCCTTATGTGGTGGGGTTGTGTCAAGTAACAGGAGTGTGTTGTTATGTATTGCAGCATATACAGTCCATTGTGCATGTACAAATCTCTGTGTCTTTCTTATCCTCGCTCTAGACAAAATTCATAAACCTTAATGTTCTAGCAAATGCATAGTCCTCCAATGCCCTTCACAGCATGCTACTGATGGATTTATTTGTCCCATTTTGTCTATATTCAGGGAAAATGAGCACGTTATTCTTGGTCCACTCGGCTCAAGTGACCGCTCAGAAGAGGTGAGCGACCCCCGGCTCAGGGACGTGGTGACAGCACGGGGAGAATGCTCCGGGCTGAGATGACACTGTTTGTCAGGCCCCACTCCCTTGTGTGATTGTATTAACTTAGACTTAAGCCTCTGCCTGTCTCTGACCTTCGCTGTCAGCTGGTGCTGCTCTCCATGTTAAACAGGGAGCATTAGCGTCTTACAGCAGCAAAATTAGATTAGGCCCCATCGACTCGCAGAGTCTCGGGTTTACAAACATTTCAATTGGAGATCAGTTAGATATAGCATTGTGAAAAATATGAATAATGCTGCCTAAACTAAAAGGATTTTATAAACATTAGACAGTTATTATTAACACCAAACTACTGTAGTAATACAGGATTAGCAAGCATGTTATTATGACTTATAAAACGCTTTCTACCAGTATTGTCTCATCAAAATGGTTGTAATAACCTATTATTCCTTAAAGTAATCTTCAACAAGTTTAATAACTTGCTTTGAAAATGTTTTACACATTGTTCCTTACACTAAAGTATGACCATTATTTAAAAAATGTGAATATATATAATTATTTTTCTCTTTATCTGTCTTTATCTGGGCCTGCTTTGACCTTTCAGCAGACTTTGAGCTGAGTTCCTCATTCCATTCAAGTCATTTGACAATTGGCCAATTCAACTTTGTTGGCCCCACCTACACTATACGTATTCTGTCACCAGTTAGGATCTCCAGGTAAGCTCCAAGCTCAGAGCCAGGTAAACACAGTGTAAACGCAAAAAAATGATGATAATACTGTAGCCATTGAACACAACTAGAATGACTGCATGCAAAAGGGGGTAGAAATGTAAAGAATTGCAGGTATTATTAAAACGGGTCGGGTCGGGTCTGGTTCGGAAGCGGGTCTTAGAACTCGGACTCCAACAGGAAGTGAATAGGAAGTGCACTTCCACTAGACTTAATAAATGGGCTTCATCTGAGTGAAAATAAAGTTAGTAAAACAAACAGTTCTTGTAAGAATGATCTTCTTAAGATCTTTTAAGAGCTTCTTCAACATCTTTTTTAATCTACTAGTAAACACCGGTAACTGTGGCTAGCACACATTTATCAAAGGCAGCCTTTTGAACTGGAATGCTGATTCTTTCAAAGGAAAGCAATGCACATGCTGGGTTAGGGACGCTCCACTCATTGTAGTTCTTTATTTTTCTATCAATTTCATGAGGCACTTTATAAATAACACCATCTCCACTGTTTGTGGCAGTCTCTATCCCAGCAGAGGCTGATGAGTTTTTCATAAAGGAGCTTTACTCAAAGGGCAGTAATTACATTCTCACCCTTGTTGATGGTTTAACATTGTGATAAACAGAATCACTACCTTCTGCTCCGATTCCCTGAGGTTCCACAAATCGGATTTCAGACACCTGCCAGGGTTTCAGAGTAATTAACAAACCTAAAGACGTCATACTTAAAGAAAGAAACTACCAAAGCATGCCCACTTAATTATATCATTAAACTCAGCCTGCGGAGAATGATAGGGAGGGACTTTGAGACTCTGTAGACACAGTGTCGTACCATGCTCTCTCAGATCAAAAATAATAATCTGAATTTAAAGAGACCACACAAACCTATTCATAGTATATATGCAGTTAAACATACACTACCTCACTTTATTAGGACCTGTCTACCCGATTGGCTTTGGTATCCTCTTGAATTAGAGATGCAAATTAGGATGCTTATGAGACGTGATATCTAATCCTTGCAGCACTATAACATTGCCATACTGCAGTTTACTTAAGCACTGTTAAGCACTGTTAAGGTCTATCGAACAATGGAGATGGCTACTCTCAATATGCTGATGCATCCATCCACCATGCCAGAATTTTGCAAATGGTTTGAGGAGCTTGGCAGAGACAATCACCACAATCCCTGGATCACAATCCAATTGAAGCAAACGAACTTGAGCAACGCATTCGTCAATCATGATCCGATGCATACTCTCTGCACCATCTGCATGAGAAATATTAATGAGTGCATGGATTAGCATCCCTCAAGACACCTTCCAGTACCTTGTGGAGTCTATGCCAAGTCATATCAAGGCTGTGATCAGGGCAAACAACAGTGTACATATCAGGGAGGCCATTTCTATGAAACTAAGTCAAGTGAGGTCTATTTCCCCAAATAGTATCTTCCTTTTTCCCATTATCTTGTGGTTTCAAGTCAATTTGGAGGTGTTGTCAGTGCAGACCGGAGCTATATTTAGAGAATAAATGATCTTGAAGAAGTAAGGAAAGTGAGCACTTGATTCGAATGGTGAGAGTCTGCTCTGTATTGCTGGGCTGTGGGCACCTGATAACTGAGAAGTGACAGGTGCAGTCTGCTGATGGCAGAACCATTTTCGCCTGCTGTGCAGCTTGTATTTTGGGAAAATTAAACCCTTTCCTGATAAGAATCAGCTGTCTGTTTCAGCAGTGAAGTGGGACTCTCCTTGTGCCATTCACCACAATAATACAAGGCTATCTATTTCTCTTCCTCTATCTCTGTGACCCCCTTTCCTTATCTCCTTTCTCTCACTGCACTGACATCACCCTTACCAAATGTAAGTGTTAGGGTTTCATCAGCATAATACACTGGCTTTATGATGGTATGCCAATATGATTTGACTTTTCAGATTATGATGACAAATGAATGGGCAATCTATGGCACAAGTTCATGGGGAAATAACTGGCCTATGAGTGTTTGGATTGCATTACCCCTTTCAACACTGCAGACCTGTTTATGGTCTAGAAAATACAACTCCACTCAAAACTACAGACCAGTCAAGACCGAATCTTGTTTATGTGAATATACACTGTCTGTCCACTTTATTCGGATGTAGGGGACCATTTGGTTACCTCAGTAGATGGATCGATAGCTAGATAGATCAATATTGTTGTTTTCTGGTAAAGTCAGGTTTTATAAATAGTTTTAAGGAGCATTCATAAAAAACACCAGCAAGTCATTTGTCAACTTGACAGCATAAGTGTTCTACGGTAAGCTTCTTCTTTATCAGAATGACAGTAAAATATTTACTTCAACATGGTTGTGTCTGCTTCCTTGAAACTAATTGGTAATTGCATGGTAGTATGGCTTTTTTATTTTAATTACTTGATCTAGATATGTTGTAGATTTTCATTGAACAATTGAGAACCCATCTGATATGGGATGATAACTGGTTTGGGAAGGAATCCACAGCCAGCTGGGGGTGTTTATTGAACTTTGCAATGAATCTCCTCCTGGTGGCTGACGAGTTAACAATACTGACATCAGCATAAGACCTGCACTTACCTCTCGACTATAGAGCTTGCTCCTTAGTTGAATGGTAAGCCGTTCGTCTTTGAACCGTGTGCTTTGCTGTTTGTGTCCAACCCTTGCCTTTCTATTGAATGTAATGGGTTGAGATGCCAAATCATTACAACTTGACCAGTCACCCCTAAAATGAGTCTTGTAGTTCTGAAAGGGTCACACCACCTGGACTGCTACAGTATGTTAATTAAAAATTACAATACTGCTCTGAGTAAAATGCAGCTTTACAGCCTTGTACTGAAAGAACATCCCTGAGTGAGCATCTGCAGGGGGGGGTGGGGGGGCAGGTTTATAGTACTTGCTGGGTCAAAAAAAGTCTCCACGAGGAAGGGAAAGTCTGACAAAACCTACCTTATGAGGACACAGTCCAAGGCCTTGTAGTGTTTAAACAGATATTAAACAGTCATTATTGTTTTTTAAAACAAACTGTGCCCAAATATTTTGTTTGTTGTTGACTTTCACCCTCTGTGGAGTTTTGTTTGACTGGAGTTAGGAATAGTAAATAAGAATCTAGTGAGAGTCAATGGAAAGTCATCATAAACACTATAAGCAAACATGTGTGTGTGTGTGTGTGTGGCTGTGTGGCTGTGTGGCTGTGTGTATGCAGGTGGTAGACACTGGTCTGGAGCCAGACCTAGCATGGCTCACAGCTGCAAGCTGCCTCCTGGAATGGGTATGCCTGCAAATGTCTGACTGAAAGGCTAGCGTTGGGAACAGAGCCTCAAAAACAGACCTCAACAAGCAGTCTATAAAAAGACACTGTTAAAGATACAGTAATACTAAAGAGTATATCACGTAGTTAGTTGTACAGTACATGGCACTAGAACCATCATTTCGCCAAACCTTGTAATTGACTATTGGAGTAGTGCAAATCTCATTTGCATTTAGGTAAAGATGTTTTTAAACTTTTCAAGTACCTTTTTTTTCAGTAATTGTGCAGTTTGTATGGTTTTCCATACAAGGAATTTAGTGCTTTGCCATTTCTTAACCACGTTTTTTTTGTACTGTGCTTGACTTTGTTATGCTTCTACTAGGGTTGTCACCCGTTCTGGTTTTGCCTTGATTGTTCTCTTTTTGAGGCAGCTGTCCTGGGAAATCTGTGAGACTTTCCAGGACATTAAATGTCAAAGTATATGATTTATTTTTTATTTATTTATTTTTGTGTGAAATGACTCTGGTGTCCTAGCTTTTTGTAAGTCAGAGGTGGGAACCCTAGCTTCTACACAGTTTGTTTTTTAATAATAACAAAAACAAAAATAAACAAAACAAACACCTAGCTCTTTCTTGAGCATTAACTAAAACACACAACAGGAACCTAAACTATCTTGCAGGACAGCTAAGCCGTTTACCTGCCGATTAAACAAAACAGTCAAACAAAACCACACAGGTTTCACACTGATCTGAAAAAGGTTTACACTACCTTTCCTTTTGTAATACACTTGTGCACACAAACAAGCAGACTCTCCACACAGCAGCCCTGAACAGACTGGCTGCTTAATTTAAATACCCTGCACCTGGCTCTAATTTACAATGATAGCCAGGTGCAGGGGATCATTACTAATAAAACAATTAAACATAATTACGGCTTTTCAGCCGGTGACCTTCTGAGAGATGTAGTCCTTTTTTCACCCCAGGTCTACCCTCTCACAATATATATATAGTAAATATGGACTGGAGAGGAGGGCTATAGTGGAAAATTATTGACCCATGGGAAGACAGTTGTTACCGACAGGGGGCTATAAAGCCGCAGGCACCCTGGAGGTAACAATTAATTTTCAACTATGAGCTGAGTCTGCAGTACATATTTAATATATGAATGAGTTAAGAAAATAAGTGAGGCAAGGTTTGATAGTAAATATGACTTTAAATATTTTTTTTTAAATATAGCTGATACAGCATACATAAATAAATATTGACGTGTATGTTTTGATTAAATATAACTGATACAGCATAAGTAAATAAATAAATAACAGAAAACATAGTTATCAAAGTTTTTTGGTGTTGAGCTCTCTGTCTGGTTTGCTGACTGCTGCATAACCCAGTTTAAAAGTCAAAGCACAGTAACTACAGACATGTTTCAACCTGTTTGGGGCTCATATATCTTAATAAAACCATCCTAAATATTATACATTTTTATCTCCATTGCTGATGTTTTATTATATGTAGTATAGCAAAAATAGCATTCTTTGTATGAATAAATAAATAAATAAATAATAATAATAATAATAATAATAATAATAATAATAATAATAATAATAATACAAGAGAATTCAAGCAATAGTAAGACACTGGTGGTGGTATAAAGGAGATGAAAATAGAAAAATCGAAAGAACAAGCTTTCCGATTTCAGAACAAATCTAAGCTTTCAGCCCACACTTAATAAAGTTGTTCAAAGCTGGTAATTATGCTGGGGCATTTAAAGCAGCAAGCAGCATGTTAAAAGAGTGCCATGAGCGTTAACCTCTGTGGAGAAAATGTGCTGTAAATCTGCACAGCCCAGAGCCATCTGAACATTACCACTCCCCCTTTAAAAGTTAAAAATAAAATGAGCATTTCATATTAACTAGTAAGACATGTACTGTAGTAATACATAAATAAAGCCCACTAAAAGATAATATCTACTATTTTTTTTTTTAATTATTTCTTAGCAGACTATACTATCTACTAAAGGTATGCACCATATAATTTGAAAAATGGTATACTATTTTGGAATGGTTACTCAGTCCCTAACCCACGGAAGCACAAGTGCCAACCCTGATAAAAGTTCATCATAGTAAAAGTATAGCAAAGTGTAGTAAAGCATTGTGCAAGCATGGTAATGCATAGGTAAGCATTGTGAAGCCCGGAGAATTATGGTAAAGCAAATTTAAAAACATGGCAAACCATGGTAACCTATAGTAAATGCATAGTATAACAATGGTAAAAGCATGAAAAATGACAGCATTTTAGAATGACTAGAGTACAAGTAGAGCAAATTATTTTAAAGCTTACCTAATTTAGCCTGCTTTCTATGCGGCAAATGAATCAAACCAATTATATCTGAAAACGCTCTGAAATATGTAATTGACCAGGCAAGTTATCGACCTAATATCTCCCTCCAGTAATACGTAATGGGCATTATAAACCAAGGGATTTTTTTTATGAACCAATCAGTCCTAGAAACCCAGTTGCACCAAGCCTTTTAACTGCATTAATGTCAAACTGAACCTCTCATCAAGAACCTAGAGCCAGCATCAAATGTTTTTTGTAAGCATAATGGTCAGGAGCTTAACATTACCTGAGAAAAAAGGTAGTCCTGTGCTTGAACATTAGGCACAGTGCTTGGTGTTTAATGCTTCCATTTAGGTTAGAATAGGATTAAGGGTACGACTCCACAGTATCCATAGTCTATTATATATATCTAAAAAAAATGTAAGCATTCATTTCCCAATTCAAGTTTAACAGCATTGAGCCAAAAAAAAAGTTGAACAGAAAAGATGACATTAATAAAGAATGTTTACCCTTTAAAATGTATTTCACTAAGTTTCTGGCAGAGTTTTCTTTGAATCCGGTAAACTGTAAGTAATATCTGCTCCCAGTTTGTCTGTGTTGTTATGCAGTCTATACGGTTCTTTGGGCTAACCCCCAGTCTGTTACAAAACCATGCAATTAGAGATGGCAGTTTGTGCCCTGCAGTCAGTCAGTGGCCTTTGGGTCTTTCATTAGCCGGGTTCATGCTGCCAGTTCATTTGGAGTCCAGGTCACTGACCTCTTAGGGCCTCCTGCACTGCAGTCCCAATATTAGTCCATATAATGATTAGAATGAGTAATTAGCTTCAGTGCCTAATTGAATGTTACAGCAAGTACAAGAAGATGTGAAATAAAGGGAGCGCATTAGGAGAGAAGGGCAATTTACTGAAGGTTGCTTTTAATTTTATGCTCTGTGCTCCTTCAAAAATTATCCTTGAGCTGAAGCCGTTATAAAACATAAAGCTTATCAAGGACCTTTTGATATGCATGTATGTGTGCTGTAAAGGTCAAACAAGAATATAATGTTATTAATACAAATAAATTAATAAATTAGTCAGCACTGATCGAAAGCTTCATGTCTGGGGAGCCAGGCTCTGCTGCTATTGAAATAAGGCCAAAGCAATCTTTAACCGTTAAAAACATGGGGTGTGCTCTTCCCAGGTTCTGCTCTTATTAGCACAGTTGCTGGTTATCTTCAATCCAAACTATTTATATTGGGATACCATTATAATGCCAGCAGAACTGTTAACATACCACAGCAATACCAGAAATGACAACCAAAATACATTATGAACAGACATAGCAGCACACTGACTCAGTGTGTATTAAAATGCAACTACTGTAGTGACTTTTCCAGTTCCACTTATTACCCACTTCGCTTCAGTGCAGACACACTGCAAGCAATTCAATGTTCTTTGGTGTTTCAGTATAATGCATTTTATATTAGATGGGTCTGAATGTGTTTTTGACTGCTGGGAGCGAAAGGATTGCTGATTCAGCAGACCACTCTCTCTGTTTCTCCCTCTCTCCCCCACATTCTTCCACTCTTAATTAAATGCACTGTGGAAGGTCCATTTGTCTTTATTGGATGGGTTTTCCCAGATGGTCCCAAGGCTGTAAGAGAGCTCGTTTGTGTTGTGTAAATTATGAAGTATGATCAATTTGAGCTTCAATGAAGTCTTCAGTAAAATGCTTATAAGGACTTGGAATGTGCTGATCTGCTTGTTTGTAGCGTGCTTTCGTTAGTTTGCCCACTCTGTGGGAATTCAAGTCCAAGCTCTGCACATTGTTTGGATGTTAAACTAAGGTAGGCTGTTCTCCTGTACCTAGACAATCCCTTACAGAAATGTTTAAAATATACAACCGATATTGGAATAGTATTACAATAATAGTGTATTAGACCATAAGACCACAACTTTACCAGCAATTGCAATACAATGGAAAATATATTGCACAGTTGTTTGACAATGTAGCACATTGCCTGTTACTGCAAACAATTAACAGTGTGGATGAAAATGACCAATCGCTCCAACCATTGTTGCCCTTGTTCTACCATTTGTAGTCCATATACAGAGCAATTTACATATAACGTGCCTCTGCATTTCATTGCTGTATATAGACAATGTAGTCCTCCAAGGGCACCTAGTAACTACAAAGGAGATAGATGATTGAACACAAATTCTGATCTGTGTGCTGCAGGCGCAACACAGCACAAAGGAAAAGACAGAAGCTAACATTTCGCTTTCAATTGCTTGTCAAAAATCCTGGATGTTGGCAACCAGTAATAAAGAAGTTTTACCTCGGGGTCGAAACTCATGAGATTGCTGTAAGTGCAGCAGGACAGAGCAGCTGGCCGGGTTAATGGAGAGCATTTCCTTCTCTGGCTATCGTCTCTATCTCTCCAGCACCGGGTTTGCTGCAGACTGTCTGCAATCCGGTTCTGGACAGCCCTCAGCTCAGCCTGTAGGAAAGAAGAAAAAAGTATTCTTGAGGGTTCCGTAATAAAATGTGACAAATTGCTTTCCTTAGCTTCTTAAATAGCTGCCATCTGATGTAGGCAGAGGAGTGATCTGTGCCACTTGTGAGCTGACTGGCAGAATGCAGACGGTGTCCCAGATACAGTACCAAGTACCTGGCAAGGTGTGGTGGCGCCCTACCTGGATACCTACTTTTTAAGTACTTATAGTAGTTCTATAACATCCTCACCATTTCAGCTTACTGTTGCTGCCTCCTATAAATGTGATTGTTTTACAAATTTCTAATCACAATTGGGAGCGTTTTCAATCACTGGTGGCACTATGTCCTCTTTTTAAAGAAAAATATAATATTCCATATCCTTGATCTAGCAATGTTCTAGGAATGTGCAGCTAACCGTGATCTGAGTTCCTATGAGTACTATATATCTGCAAACATCTGACATGACATCAGGAGTTTAAAGCCAACTCCACCAGTGAAATAAATTAGGGGTTCTCAACACAGCCCTTAATGGACAGCCTACATCACAAAACCACCACACAATTCAGAACAGTGTCAGTCTGCTTGAGACAGGCCTAGGCTTGAATAGTAAAGGTTGTTGAAGGTCTGGATTGTTATTCTTGCAGGGCTTGCCGGCAGCGTACCAGCCTGTAGTCACTGATATTGTCCTTCACCTTTCTTAAGCACTAAATTCACAAGCATCAACATTTAAAAACAAAACTCAAACAGCACAAAGCTATGCAGCAGCCAGGTGAGCCCCTGAGGTTTCTATTCAGAGTCTGTAGCATTCCGATTTATTAGCCCTTGACAAACACTGTGGCCCCTTAAAAGGGAGTGAGTTACACAGACATCTTGAGAAATGCAAAAGGACAGGAGAAAAAAGAAAACAGTGTAGGTGTTTGCCACCAAATACATTAAAAATGGAAGAGAACTAACAGCCTGAGAAGATTGAAAGGGGCTGAGATAAGGAAGAGTCAATTATTTTGAGAGGGGGGTGAAAAACAAATCAAAGTGTTTTCCTTGTTGTTAATAGGATAGTGCCTCATATGTTTGTTTTTATTATTCTACCAGGTATAAGAATCTTTGTTTACATTTCTGTTTTACCTCTTTGAGCTACAACAGCAGAGTTTGCAGATTACATTTCTAACCCCCTACTGATGCTGATAGTCACAAAAAAGCATGTCTATTTAATTGAAAGAGCAGAACAAATGTTTCAAGGAGGCAGTTATGTGCCTGCATCAGGAAAACATGCAGGCCTGAGTTAATGGATTCTAGGTTTTAATCCCAGCTCAATATACTGAAATACATTAGAGATGCAACAATTTATCAATTAATTGGTTATTGGTTACCATTTTATTTTCCAAGCCTCAATTGAACATTCATTGACTGATACATACTCTGGTGTCCTATTAGCAGTACATGTGTATTATCATATGTATTTCATGAAGAGTCTACATTGTTTTGCTTCCTGCTTTTTAACAATAAAATTGAAATGAAATACTGAAATATAAATGAAAGCTGAGATTCTTGGGCGTTCAAACATTTGTCTTCTATGTGGCTCAGTCCAATCTTGTTTGTTAAGCAGAATACACACAGGGACTCACAAGTATGTACTGTAAATACAATAGAAATTAGCTATGTACTGAGTGAATAGCATTTATTTGGGAATCTCTATCTACTTTAAGCATTGTTATCCTATGTCTTTTCTGATCTAGTGCATCAGTAACCAGGGGAACCATGACACTAGCCTGACACCCTTGAGAAATATTTAAAGCAGAATGCCTGTGTATTGACAATAAAAGTAGTTCCGTCAGCTCTTTCCTCTTTATCAACTCCAGCCTTCGCCTCACCCCCTCTCTCTTTCTGTCCTTCAACCCACTTCATGACATTTCCATTTCCGTATTTCAGTTTGTATCTTCTTTGTTTTGCCTTTCTCTTCTTCCTGTCTTCATGTTTCTGTGATTTGGTTTTGTTGGTTTTCTTTTAGTTTACTGCTATGAATTGCTTTATATTTGGGTGGGTGTATATCTGTGTTACTCTGTATTCTCAATAATCAAATCTAGGTTATTGCCACAACCATTCCAACAGAAGCTGAACATTTATAAAATAAAAGTGGATGTTTGATAAGATTGATGTAAAATGTAGGATAAAGGTGTCTGTCAACTAAATAAATAAATAGTCTTAACAGCAAAGGCTACAGTTTGTGGCATTGTACTGTGGATTGTAGCCGTTCTTGTGCTACCAGTGCTCCTTATTAAATAATGTATAGGGCATATATTGACATGTAATTACACAGTAATAACTGAGTAATTAACAATGGTTCCTGCTTTGCACTGTAACTGTTTAATAGGCTTGTGATCAACCGTTTATAACTTGATGTAATTAAATGGTAAAAGCATGGTACAGGCCACACTTCCAGCAGCAGTTACTGTGAAAGGGCAGGAGTCATTGTTTGTTACCCAGGTGTTACCTGTTATTATATATATTTTTTTATTCCCTGTAATATAAAGTGCTGCCAAAACTTTTTAGTTTAGAACCAATACTTTAGACTGAATTGATGAAGCCCTTAGCCTAACGTATGTCTACTTGTCTTATAATGACAGTGGAAATGGTTAGAACTGCACAGCCAGGGTGACAAAATGTAACAGCTTTACGAGACACAGCTGTGTAATGATTGCCATTAACGTCCTTGTTACAGTGATGCAATTTGCAAAGCTGTTTTTAAATATTTATCTTAACTGAGATGTAAGTGTAAGTGTGAAGCACTCCAGGAAGCATTCAAATAGACAAGCCTTGCCAAGGGGCTGTGTTTGGGTGTGTAGTGTTAATATTGGTGGGTGGACATTGATGAAATGGTTCATTGAGTAAGGAGCTTTTGTCTGGGTGGATCTTACAAATAGTGCCAGGGAGAGTTAATAGAGTCTCTAGTGACCTGGTTTAGCAGAGCTGCTGAATTCTAATTTTTGATGACCTGTGACTTGGGTTTGATTTCTAATTGGAAATTATGCTTATTTCCAATGAAGTCACTTAAGGGGTATAAGGGTATAAGGTGAAAAAGCCACCTTTCCTCTGGGTTGCTCCAATTTTTAGACTGAATCCCTTTTCTCTATAAATGTCTAAATGTCAAATGGCTTGAGCTTCCTTGCAGAATCTGTTGGTTGTGGTTCCTGATTCCAGAATAAATGAAACCACAAGCTTGATCTATCCCTACTATGACTATGACTACTACGACTACTACTACTACTACTACTACTACTACTAATAATAATAATAATAATAATAATAATAATAATAATAATAATAATAATTTTGTATTTAATCATATTTTATAGATCATTTGTTATCATTGTAAAACATATGTATAGCCTATCTACAACACCTTATTACAACAATTGACTTGATCTATACAACATCTACAATGAGTTCTTACAGTATTTTTAAATGACATCTTGAAAGGCGGTGGAGTTGTAGTCTTATACGAGGACATGTTTGGAATTCAAGCAAATAAAAATGCGCTCATTATTGTACAGCAAGTAACCATTCCAAAATAATTTTATTCTCTTGAACTGGATCTTGTCTCTCTGAGAAGGACAGTTATTATATAATGATTGCAATGTTGCTGTTCCCTCCTCTCCAGTTTTAGGTGAATGTGTGCAGGACGCCTGGCCCCTCCCAGCAGAGAGAGTTCCCCCACACTGCCTCCACTCAGGGGATGGCCCAGGACCAGGATGGACAGACAGACACTTGCGGAAGGTACCCACCTTCTCCCTGCTTGTGTTTGTGGTCTTGCAAAGGAGCTGTGGGCACTCATGACAAATACATACAGTAATTCACCGCTCAATGAAGTTAGAATGTGCAGTATTAAAAAAAAACACATTTGAAATCTTAATCTTCAATTATTGGCCCCCTTATTTTCATTGGTTGTATATGAGCAGTTATTTTCTTCTTCTTCTTCTTCTTCTTCTTCTTCTTCTTCTTCTTCTTCTTCTTCTCCTTCTTCTTCCAGTCCTGTGATGCACGAAGAGTGTTACGATGACATGGAAAGTGGCAGTCTGACTCCCGGCACAGCCCGGCAAGTCAAACTTCTCCGCGACCCCACCCACGGATTTGGATTTGTTGCCGGCAGTGAGAGGCCGGTTATCGTACGTGCCATTTCTCCTGGTAGGAACTGAGAGAGCATGTGAAGTTTCTTTCTTGGTCAACTTTAATAATCTACGTCTGAATGGCTCTTTTGATATAGAAATAAAGGTGGGATAATTGGTATTTTTAAGTAGAAGCAAGTAGTGGTAAGAGTACTAATACACACCTTTACACATCTTTATTACACATCTTTATAACAGTTGTATTATCTATTTCATTTTGCCACTTGCTTTCTATTTTCATGACTGTATTTCTTGTAAAAAAAAAGAGCTCAACTTTAATTTATTGTAGCTAAACCCGACTAAAGGTGAACTCAACAGAGATGAAAAGAAAATGTCACACCATTTTATATTCTGAAATGTGCCTTTCATCTCTGATGGCTTCACCTACTACCGTATATTTTGTTACCCAATATTGTAAAACTGTAAAACAGTAAAACTGATGTGTTGAATAAGGTTCCCAGTAGGACAAGTTAAAAATAATATATAAAAACTAATTTAGATTCAGGTACAAAAATAACTAAAAATCCCTTTTTTAATCAGTCAATTAATTGTTGTGGCAGTCACTTAGCAAGCAGTAGTGTGTGTCGGATACCAATGCTAAAAGTACATTGTGCTAATAATGAACCCTGTAAATGATGGTAATGCATATTAGTTAAGATTACCCAATGTAACATTAGGTAGGTTAAGACTGGTGTCAAACAGGGTCTGTGATATCACTGATATTTGTTCTCAGTAAAGTGCATTTACTGACGTACATATTGATGTATGCTCCCTCTTTTGTTTGACAGGTGGCCCCTCAGAGGGTAAACTTCTCCCCGGAGACCAGATTCTAGCCATCAACGAGGAGTCTGTGAGCAACGTATCCAGGGAGCGAGTCATAGACCTTGTAAGGTAACATCCATCACTGTGACTGAGAGTAGAGACTGGACAGGGGGGGCACTTAGAGCCAGGGATTGGGGGGGCAGGTGTGAGGGAGGGGGTAATCGATATCTCTCTAAATATGTTGGGCTCTTCTCTAACAGGAGTCAAGGGCTGAAGAAAGTAAAGTCATTTTATGAAGGCCTTTTTAGTTGCTAGATGACCGGGGGGGAAAAAATTAATAATGGTACCTTGCTTAATACAAAGGATATAATACTGCTTATCTATGTCCTTGATGTGGCTGTTAACTCAATTCATGTGAATCACAAAAGACTTGGAAAAATATAGGTGTCACTGTGGTTTATTATCTTATCTCAAAACCGGGTTTGAATGCAAAGCAAAATCATTTTGGTTTTCCTAACGTAGGATGTTGATTCGATCATCCTATACCCTGCCGGGGGAAGCCACTTTTGGATTCTGTAAAATTCTCTAATAAAATCCAGAGACATAGTTCTGTAAAATGCAGGGTGGTCTGTTTTATAGGGATATAGTTAATCAAATCAAGCCCTTCAATGACAAACCGGCACACAAATGGCACAGAAAATCACTGACAGCAGCTTTCAAAAGATGTTGGTAGTGGTATTATTCCTGGGTAATGTGGGATGGGCCATATTGCCACTGCTTATTATCCCTTCTCTTCTAATAAAATAGAAGACTTCTGTTTCCAGTGCCTCCAAATCGTACTCAGTGGATCAGAAATGAAGGCATGAGGGATGGAAGTTGTTTTACCAACATTGATTCTGGACAAAGTCTTACTCATAGCTCTTAGAGACTGGTTTGGCAATAGGGTGTATGATAATGTCTGCCTCTGTTCAGGGAAACCACAGTTAATACATCATTCTCAGACTGTGTGAGACACAAACAATCTTCACTCTTAGCTCTAAGAGGTGGAAAGTGTGGAAATAAAAAAGCTGTGTAAAACAGCTGTTTTCAGTATGTATCTATGAAGGGCTAAGCATGGCTAGTTCAAAACTGTTGAACTCAATTGCCTTTAAAAAATAATTATGAATAAATGATGCTTTGTTGTCTTTTTGCATTATGTAATGTTAATTATTAGGCTAGTACTATATTAATTCAAAACAACTCATAGGGGTCCATTTTAGTGATATCATTAAAATGCAAAAACAGACTCTGTACTGTAGGTCATTATTTGGTAAAAGTTGGTAGCTACAGTTTAGGGGAGGTACAAACTATAGCAGTTTTAGCAGGGGTCATATTGTTCAAATTTGAACTTGCACATTTGTATCAAATAGGCTACAGTATGGCACCAAAACTTATTATATTGCGTAAAGTTTCCAGTACAGCAAACAACTTGGTTTACTAAAACAAAGTAACAATGTCCAACAATGAGAACGATGAATACAATAAACAGTAAGCTATAAACATCTACCCATGTATTGGAGTACGTTAGAGCAACCATCAGTTTTGGTTTTGTGGCATACAATATCAGCTTCAGACTTTGGGTATCTGAATATTTTTTGGACGAGGCCTCTTTGACTATGGCTACATTGCAATAGGGATACAACGGGTGACAGCTGTTTAGAGATAAGGTGGTATCCAGGCTCTGATTACACCCTGTATCTTGACAGGAACTGCAAAGAATCCATCCTGCTCACTGTGCTTCAGCCTCATCAGGTAAGTCTATCTTTACTACTTGCCTGCACTCTGTACTCTACCATACAGGTGGTAGATAGGCTATTTCTTCCAGCAAGTCTTCACATTATTTCATCATTTAAGTTGTAATAGATTAATTTTGAACAGGGATTCAGAGCCTTTATCACACAATGGCCCTCTTTCTAAATGTCTTCACTAGTAATCTGTTGTAATAGCTGATCTGTATTATTTTACCTGTGGGGTTCTCTAATGATTTTGGGATATTAGGCCAGCCTGTACTAGTAAGTCCTACTGTATATCTGCCATGGTAAATATGCACAGTAATTAGTTTCATCATGCTTTTCCCATTCTAATAACTGTTCATTTATTACAGATTAACCATACTTCCCTGTCCTTCACCATGCTTTGCTATGTCTTTACCATGGCATGCCACAGTAAACTTTTAAACTTGCACTTTATGGTGTGTGGTACTGATAATCTTCATCCACTTCTGAGCTATAAAAAAGAAGCACAGGGAAGCACATTCATACAGTGGTTGTCTGCTCTATTATCATTCTCTGTAGAATTTTATTTGAATAGGCTTGGCTGCTAAATCAATACTGGATGCCATCAGACTCAAATGCACACTCTCTGTGCGACTGCATGAACCCCTGGCTTCTGGAATAGTGTAATATCATCAGCAAAATATGCTCTCGTCTGTCTTTGCAAAAGCATGCTTGCAGCAGGAGATGGGATTGTTGTTATTGTGAATAGCAGAATGTAAAGTGGTTGGCAGAGATGGTGTTACCTGACATTTTGTGGTATTACTAATATTTGTTACTCATGGTCAGTGTTGCCTCTTCTAAGATTATTTAAAGCAGTGGTACTCACTTTTGACTTTTTCAGTCCATTACAAACCAGAACCTTGCTCCAAACATGACCTTAATTACTTAATTGAAGGTTGAATAGTGAAGACTTGGATGAAACAATGCTCTGTACTGCTTGAGTCAATGATTAAGGACCTAGCTGGATCCTGCAACATTCTGTATTGGATGAAAATGTAATGTTAATGAGAGGTAAGAAAATGTTTCTGTCTTTCTCCACAAGAACAGGCTGAGGGACTTAGAAAGGAGGTCAGTTGAAAGGCTCCCCAGCTGCAGCTCCTGACCCTGGCTGTTTGATTTCCCTTACAGTCACCGAAGTCTGCCTTCATCAGCGCTGCCAAGAAAGCCAAGCTGCGATCCAACCCTCCAAAAGTGCGCTTCTCTGAGCAGGTCTCTGTCAGCGATCCAGATCCCGTATGTCAGCCTTACTACATCTGTTTGTTCTTTAATATCACATGCTCTCCCTTTCAGAATGTCTGTGCAATCCATACATATCCCTGCTCTATGGTAATATTCAATTCAATTTTCCACATGTTCAGTGGATTATTAATCAAAATATACAGAAACCACGTTATTTCCTTCAAACTTCAAACTCCACAAAAGCGCTATACGTATATATCAAACTTTCCAAAGGCGTTTTATCTGTTTCAGTAAAGGGCTAATGGAATGTTTAGTTGGTTTTTCTCAGTGGTGTGTTTGTGAAAAGTCCACCTAAGTTTGATTTTAAAGCTGTATAGGATGATTAAATCGACTCTTATATCAAGACGCTGAATAGAGCTAAACAACCATTCTAGATCACAGGAGGAATGTTTTAGTTTTACAACTACACTCAAGACATTGGGAAAGATTTATAGTAGAAACCTTGTCATTGAATGTTGTCAAGTTTCTGTTAGCATTTCTATATATAATAAGTGTTGAGACCTGTTGCATGGTATGATAATGATAGAACAGTGTGTCGATAATGATGCAATCACTAGACCTTGATAGTGTCAGGAGGCCAACATCACGTAGTATATCTAGGGCTCAACCCCCCGATCACCTTGTGTATCCTGCAGACGATGCTGAAGGAAGACGCTCTCCTCCTGATCCCCAGCGTGCTCAAGGTGTTCCTGGAGAATGGGCAGATCAAGTCCTTCACCTTCGACAGCCGCACCACTGTCAGGGTAGGAGAGGGGTCCAGTTTGAAACACAATTACACAGGGCTTTTAGAGGCATGTGGTAAAATGGAAACATGATGGTTATATTGGGCATGACTGAGGAATAAAGCAAAGTGTCTCAGTACAGTACACTGGTACACACATACATGTATACTAACTCGGCCTATTCTTTTTTGAAAATGGGTCCTATATGAGAAATTTATGAGAATATATTTATCAGTATATACTGTTGAGGGCATTTCTGTTTGTGTTTCCTGATCAGTTGGGCCCAACACATGCAATTTATGGATCAGTTTCCACAGAACTGGGGACTTTACTCTGTTTGTGACAGTACAGACAACTAGCAACCACCTGACACATTTTCTTGATAACGACATGAAACTGAGAAAAAGAGTACAGTAGGGGAGGTTGTCTCTGTCTTTCTGCTTTAAAACTACACAGTTGTATGGCTTTCTGGAGCTCTATTGTTGACCTTCAGAGTGGATGGAACCTTTGAATCTCCCAACCCAAAGAAATTCTTCCTTAGCTAAAGGTTGGTTTACCTTTTTCCAGCAGTGGAGACAGTATGGCCAAGTGATAGCCTTGTGATTAAATACAAGGACTGAGCGGCAGTGAGGACTAGTATTTTGAGCTGAGGGAGTGGGAAGTACTGAGCATTTACAGCTCAAAGGGCAGGAGGCAGGGAGGACTTGTGATTAGAGTTGATGGACTAGGAGGAAATGTGGCCAAGTGGTTAGAGCTGATGGACTAGATAGTAGAAGGGCCTGGTAGTTACAGCTGAGTAACTGTGAATCATAGGAACCTAGTGGTTAGAACTGAAGGAGTTGGTGGCTGTGATTGGTCATGAGAGACTGGGAGACAGTGTAGACTGTTGGTTATATGGTGGGTTATGTAAGCAATAAGACCTGACCAGAGGGAATTACCAGGCATTGTGGACTGTGTGGCTAATGGGGCCCAAGACGACGTCTGTTCTGGCCTGTTCTTCTATCAAAACGATCTCTGAGGAGCAACAGGAGTCTGGAGGAGTTAGCACAACAGCTGCTGTTTATTTCCATGCATCCAGCCTCATAAAGCAGTTGCCATTGAAGGTAGAGTCCCAAGGACACACACCGACACCAGGGAACTCTCAGGGACAGATCTCCTCACTCTCTGCAGCTTCCTGACAGCGATTTGCAAATTTTCAAAATGCATGTGCTTCTATGCCTAGGGGGCTAAGGTAAGATTTTCAGGCGAAGGCCATGTTATTTTTTCAGAATAATTTAAATGATGAAATGTCTCTGGCTGTCACTGTCTGCTTGTGGCCTTTTAACGGATGCACTGTGGCATCTGGGCTTGCCTGGAGGGACACCTGTTATCTTTTGAAAGAAGTCACCAGCTTTCAGAGAAAAAACAAATTACTGCACTATTCTTTCCTGCAGGTAATGAGGATGTAGGTTGGATCCCTATAGGGGGAGCCTAGTTGTCGGGCTAAATAGTGGACCCTAGAAGATTCATTTGATTATGCTGTATACACCTATGCTCTACATGCTTGGGTTGCACCTGTCTGGGCTCTACCTGTCATCAACGCAAACAGATAGACAGAGGGCTTCAATCAGCAATGCTGCTGTCAGCCCTCTGCCTTTGACAAGCAATCAATTCCACTGCAGGCACAGAGAAGAGATAACCAGAACAATTGAATCAGTTTGCTTTTGAAGACCCTGCAGGCTGCTGATGAAGCTGCATTCCTGTCTTGCATTTTTGATTCTCAAAGTGGAGGTTTTGAAAGGCAGTGACTAAATTCTGATGGTCCAGGACAGATAATGGGCTGCCAACGTAGAGACTCGGCGAGCCTGAAATGCTATTACACAAATGAGGGAGAAAATCAAAGAGCTCTTTGGAGAGCTGAGAGAGTGATAAGCAGCCTGTAATCTGCAATTACAAACAGGAGATAAAACAAGTGCCCAGGCAGGGGAGATGAGTCCATCATCAGAAGAAGCCCACAACTGCACAGTCAGTCAGATAGATAATGTGGCTCTGGTCTTTTATCCCCATAAGCTCATCAAATAACTTGCAGAACTGTTTCATGAAACAACCATTTAGCAGGTGGTGATGAACAGTGGATCAGTGGTCCAATGGTTGCAAATGTAATTTTTAATTTGAGATTTGGGGGGGTTGAAAGGATGAGTGGTGGCACTTTCATAACATCTAAAGTCATTAAATTTGTATCACCAGTAGCAAATGTCGCTTAATTTCAGGTTTTCTAATTGAAAGTCAGTCAGTTACAAGTGCAATATAGTTGGCTTGTTTTTTTTTGTAGTGCTAACATTCTTTCAGTTTCATTTTAATTAGAAATGTTTTGAAGAGCCCTAATCCATAGGGATTCATGGCTTCAACACTTTTAAAAAATGGTATTCCTTATTTACAAAGCCAGATCCTTAAATGTGTGAGAATCCTTTTTTTTGTTTGTTTTTAAAAAGCAATTTAGTAGATGTTTTAATTAAATGTTCATATGAGATACAGGGTAATAGTGCCACTATTATCTGATATGTAAACCAGTTCAATTTTTTACCCAATTTACTAATGAGGGAATTGTTTCATCTGATTTGGAAGTAATACAGTTGTATCTAATACAAACCTCACCTCTAGCCTTATCTTAACCAGGATTCAGTTAATCGACATATAATGGAGCTTAATATCAAAGTTGACGGTAACCATGATTTGACCGTAAACAACATGGGCTGTAATTTTCTAGTTCTTGAAGTGCTGAGAAACAAATGTGTTTCAAAATAAGGATTAATGCATTCAGCAGTGTTCGTTCCTCTGTTGTAACTTGCCGTCTCCCCAGTCTCCCTAGTTTCTCTGGAGGTCTCCTCCTTGAAGCAGCCTCTTTTTTTATTTTTTATTCTAGGATGTGATGATGTCCCTGCAGGACCGGCTGTCTCTGCGGTACATCGAGCACTTCTCCCTGGTTCTAGAGTCTGGGGGCTTGAATCAGAGCAGCAGGCTGCACCTGCTCCAGGACACCCAGCCACTGTCTCATGTGAGTGCTGGGAAACAAGTCCCTATCAATGGCGCGGAATCCATTCAGGGCTGGTTTTGCTGTATTGACTAAAGCAGAAATCCCCCCAAAAATTCCCCATGTTAGTGAATCCATTAATACACTCCAGTGTGTTTACCTACAACTAACAGAAAGTCTTGAAAACAAGCTCTTTGCCTCCTAGTGACACAATATTTGTCAAATGAATCAATCATGACAAAAATGTAACCACAAATTACAATTTGCCATTGTTCTTTAAAGAAATGGTAGAGATTTTTGTATTATCAGTATTATTTTTAAAGAGGATTTCTGTGGTTTTCAGAAAAGGAAAATTAGACTAGAATAGTCTGTAATGGCCTGTGGTCCTGCTGACATACACATTGGCCTCTCTAGTCTGCCCTTTGGCTTGTCACATGGACAGCCCTTTTGCAGATACTATATTCAGCTTTAGTTACCTTGCTACAAACTGAGACAATCAGTTGTTGGTTTTGAACATTTACCACTGTGTCCTTCAGGTGTTGTCTCTTTACCCTCAGGTAGTGCAGCGGACCTACTTCCAGGCAATGAAGTGTCTGTTTCGTATCTGCTTCTTCCCCAAGGACCCTGCAGACCTGCTGAGGAGGGACCCAGCCGCCTTTGAGTACCTCTACATACAGGTACTGTGGCTGATCTTTGAGTACCTCTACATACAGGTACTGTGGCTGATCTTTGAGTACCTCTACATACAGGTACTGTGGCTGATTTTTGAGTACCTCTACATACAGGTACTGTGACTGATCTTTGTATTGAACAGACGAGTCAGATGCTTTTGTTTGGTAATTCTGTCATTAATTTGAAAACAGAGGAAGAAGCTTTTGTGAACTGTAACTGTTGTGTTTGAATTGTGTGACAGCCTTGACAAGCTACTATAGTAAGTGCATATTTAGTACGCAACAGCTATATAGGTTTGCTTCTTGGACATATCCAATGGTCTAATAGGTAAAGGATATTCATAGTTGTAGTTGTTTGCATTATCAAATGACTTTTTTTCAGTCCCAAGTTGTGGGTAACCACTGATAACATCATTAGCGGCCACTCATTTGCATTGAACCCTCCACCTGTGTACATGTGGACACTAGGCTGGGTCCTTTTTATTCTCCTGGAAAGCCGAAGAACATCCTTTGTGTGCCTGAGCATTGTTTTTTGATTGTGCTGAATGTCACTTTACAAGATGATAATGTGGCCATCCCGCGTGCTGGTGTTGTTGATGACTGTTTCCTTGGCCAGCACCATCCCACATCTCAATCCATTTGAGCATCTGAGGGATGACCTTGAACATTGTATTTAAAGCCACAATCGTTTGCCTGGAGTTTAATGGGTTAAAAAAAATGTTAATTTCAGCTGTGTTCAGATCATTACGTTAATTGTATTCAAGCTTAATCTAAAGATTTGACTGCAGTTACATTTTAAATTACATTTTCACTTACCACAGAGCCGCAATGATGTGATAAAGGAGCGATTCGGATCTGACTGGAAGACAGACGTCAGCCTCAAGCTCACAGCTCTACACATCTACATCACAGTCTCTGCAGCCCGACCCAACCAGAAAATCTCTCTCAAGAATGTGGAGTAAGTGGATGCAGGATATTTAAGGCAATTAAGGAAATAAAATGACTTAAAGTCTGGGACCTTGTTACACACAACAACTCCTGAAGTAAAAATTAAAACAAATTCTAGTTGCACAATATAGCAATTTTTTGACGGTTTTAAATATTTGAAATATTTTTTAAAAATACCATTTTTTTCTTTTTTTCGAACAAGCGTAATTGAATATTAAATCAAAGCACAGTATTGTTAGTTTTTCTAAATTGTATAGAGCTATTTTTGAAAGTGCAGGTCAATGTCAAAAGCCCTTATGACGTTGCTTTTATCACAGGATATGCTGATGCTGTACTGAGTTGTCAATTCTCCTGTCGTATAATAGGAGTACACTTTAATCCAGTATTTTCTCCACAATTTGATAATTTGTTTGCTTTTATTTTTTTACCCCCAGGAAAGAATGGGGACTGGATCCCTTCTTGCCCCTGTCGTTGCTCCCGACAATCAAGGAGAAGAATGTCTGCAAGACGCTTTCCCAGCTGCTGAAAACCTATCAGCACTCGCCTCCTTCAGGGAGCAAGGTAACATTCCCAGCCACAGCACCACCTACAGGCAGGAAGTGGTCAGGTGTCACGTTTCATAGCACATGCTAACATAATACATAGACGCAATCCAGACACAGGAACATCTATAATTTAAGTAAAACAAAATGGACATCCTGAACATAATTGTTATTCATGTTACAGTAAAGTGTTGTGAGTTTTGACAAGTGGAACCAACACTGAAGGACTGTTCTGACAAATCAAAATCACTTTTTGTATTTGTAAAGTATTTTTTCCTGTTTTATTTATTTATTTATTTATTTTTATCTTTTATCTGGATTCATTTTACAATCAAAATGAATTATTTTGCAAGAAGCAATTTTCAACAGTAAAATACATTATACTGTATAACATTTATTGAAGCCTTTTTAATATTTAGTTTGCCTGCCATGTTTTGTGAATGACAAAACCAATCATTTTTTGATTTGTAATCCTGGTTGCAAACACCAATGAAAGCATTTCTGAATTAATTATCTTTGGATCTCAAAAATCTTGACTTGCTGAATGACGTCATTCAAACAGTCACACTGCTGTCAAATTACTATTATTATGTTACTGATTTTTGAATCTGTAACCTAGAAAATTGCATCTCACAGGTGTGGTATCTTATCATTAAATGTCAAAAAGGATAGTCACTCATTTTGTTTTCCTTTTTTGTTCTACAATAGTTTCAAATGTAATAGTTTATTTTCTGTGGTTGTTTGTAGCTATGAAGATGTATAGTTCTAACCAATGTATGGTACTTTTGTCTAACAACAGCATGACAGATAATCTTCAGCTCTTACCTGCTTTCTCAAATCTTTTTATATTAAGCATTTTATGGTAATAACGTATACTAGCTTCTTACTCCTTACCACTTTAGTTATTGATGCATTGGCTCCATCTGTTGGAGAAACACAGTATAACAACAAAGTTGTTCTCTTGGAGGTGCCACCTCTCTACAGAATACATGACTCAGTCTAACCAAACACAATGAGACATTCATCAAATGATGGATGATATATCAGTTGCATGCTTATGGGAGCAGGTTACCTATTCTCAGTGATACAACGCTGGGAGAAACTACCATGGCTTTACATAAAGATCAGTTGTTTCCGAATGTCAGAAAGCCATTATTCTTAAACAGTTTCTAAACAGACTGCGTGACATTCATTTTAACATCCGCAGATCAGTTTTGTAATGTTGTAAAATGATTTGTTTCACTGCAGAGTAAGAGATGAACTATGACATCTATGTTAAAGTACCAGTATATTATTTCAGTAACCAGGTGCTAGGAATTTCTCTTTGGCAACAGGTCCTTTGGTGAATCTTCTCTGAATAGCTCACACTCTCAGTGTTACTACAGCAGTAAGTCTCACCAGAGTACATACGAAAACATTGTTCAAATCCCTAGCTTCTAGCCAGTTTAATAATGTAATCCTGCATTTGCTACCCTCTGAGGGAGCTTGCAGAGTGCCCCCTGCCAGTCCATTTGTTGTTATATAAAAGGGCATGTTTGTATCCTTGCAGGTACCTGCTATCCAGGCGAAGCTGCAATACATACGAGTTCTCAACGAGCTGCCTCCTTTTGGGGGCCTCCTGTTCCACACCGTGGGGATGGTACTGTATACCTCAGATCTTCGTTATCTTTGCCCCTCCCAACATCCCCTGTATTTCTGATTGACTCCACCAGGCAAATACACAATGTGTAACGTCCCACTGCCTGGCTAGAGCAGCTGCTGGATAAGCTCAGTATTGCAGTATTTGGCATCCCTATACACACTCCCATTTCATTGGTTTAAAGGTACTGTGTTCTGGTGGAAGTAGCTGTGAACTGAGAACAAGCTTGACAGTGCTACATAATTTGAACAGTAGCAAAATGACTGAATTCCAACATACTGAGCATTGCATTCTGGCGTTAAACCCAGACAGGTTAATTCAGAGGGCTCGTTCATTCTCCAGTGTTTGAACATACAAGGGGGTATAATCAGATTTCACACAATCCGTTTGCGTCAGGATTTTTATAAGAGGTCTAGTGAAGTGAAATTATGAAAACGTATTTGTTGCTAGTGTTTAAAGTTGTCACCAGAATCTCTTCCTATTTACAGCTGCCTTGTATCCTTCAATTTCACCTCCAGTTACAATGTAAAAGAACAGCAGACAACTTTATCGCACAGGCTAAAAACAGAATGGTAATGGGCTCAGCAGGAGTGTTCTGATTCAAAGCGATGAACCCAGTTCTCTATAATTACTTGAAAAGTATGAAATGTCTAAGTACTGTACTTTTGTACTATTATAAAAAAGAAATGTGTATAGTGAGAGAAAGATGAAGAGAAGGTGGGGGGGCAAAAAATGTGCATCACAATGCAATACAATACAATTAACATTTCTATAGCGATCCCAAAGCATTTCACACAGAAAATGAACAATTACACCATTCAATTGAAATTTAAAAAGAGACACTAAATGCAGGTTTGATCATACAATGTGAAAACTAAGATATACAATCTTAGGCAAGTAGCTAATAACAAATCAGCTGAAGTATAGCAAAAATAAAAAGACCTAAAATAGAGCCCTGTGGAACAGAGCTATTAAGAGATATACATTTGTGTAATTGATTGGCAAAAACTCTCTCTAGAACTTTAGCTAAACATGGCAGATTGGAGATTGGCCTATAATTATTAAGGAGTTTTGGGTCCAGGTAAGTTTTCTCGAGCAGGCTTTACAACAAAATGTACACTGTCAATAGTGTAGGTCCACCATGGGCAACTGGGTCAGTACCGATTCAATATGAAAAGTCTGTGAGATATACTGTATAACCTGTTCTGCGGGGATAGGGGGACATTACTCAATAGCTCACTGCCTTGCTTCAAGGAAGTTAGAGGTTGAAATTTGAAGCAAAGTCTGTTCTTCAGAATCTACAGTACATTCATTTTCAGACAGAACAGGGTTACATTCCCATTCACAGCACCACAATGAATAATGAAACCATAGACCAGTATGAATAATACTAAGTATTATGTTTCCTATTGTAAGTTTATTTTCTTCAGTAAGCGGGGTACGCTGATGGGTGCTCTTCTGTTACTCCATGTCCCCCAGGCTGAGAAGCAGTCAGCCACCACCCTGCTGGTTGGACCCCGCCACGGAATCAGCCACGTCATTGAGCTGAAGACCAACCTAACCACCGTCCTGTCTGAGTTCAGCCGTCTCAGCAAGATCCAGCTGTTCAGGGAGAACCAGGGGGTGGCTCGCGTTGAGGTCAACATTCTGGAGGCCAAGGTACTGTAAGCCAGGCAACAACTAGGAGTCCGAGTACTGCAAGATGTGGGGACTCAGTGGGAAGGGTCCCCCTTCTGAACCAATACCCTAGCATGATGTAAGGGGGGAATCCTTTGTAGTCCCATGACACTGATGTCCTATCGAAATACCAATGCACATCAATACTATACTAAATTTCACACTAAATGTCTAATGCTCCAGTCTCCAGTTCCCCTTCACTGTTCTCCATGTCAACACTGTAAATAATATCCTGTCTCCAACTGGCCTTGGTTGAAAAGAACATTTGATGTGAAGCCAGGATTTATGCATAATAAAATATAGCTAATGTGCAACTCTGGCTGGATGGATATTATATAAATCCTTTACAATTTATATTCTGAGCCTTTACTCATAGTCATAGTATGGCTTAATGCTGGCCCAGTACTCCCATCCAATTCCCATAGTGTATACCACATCAAATATAACACTGTTGTCTATCTCTCAGCCCCTGGTCCTGCTGATGGAGTGGCCAGATGCCACAAACTTTGCCTGCCTGATAGCCGGCTACTACAAGCTCTTTGTGAATCCAAAGAAAGTGCTATTCTGTCGAACTTTCAGTCAGTCTCACATGATCAAGGCAGGTATGTTAGTAGCCATCTCCTTTGTTGCCAGTGCTATGCTTTCCTTAATGTCTTCCAAGTAGGATGTTAATGCCTCCAGTGCACACATCATCCATTGAGTCTACTTTAATGTTGACTCATTAAAATGTTGTGAATAGGGCCTACAGATTCGAACTAGAATACTATACAATTTTAGTTTTCCTGACGGGGGATTTGTTTAAGACATGCATTCCCAGAAGTATGTGTGTTAATTTAAACCATAGGCTCTGAGACCTTTGAACAATCTAGTATCACTGATGCCTAACAAGCTGATAACATTATCAATCCATCTGCTAATTATGACACCTGAGGTTCCATGATCTTCGTTTACCGAGCGATCCAAATCATACATCTTCTGTACATCTAGATGAATCTTCATGCGAAAGGTGTCATTCTTCTCTTGGGGTCATATTATATGGCCAGCTCTTTCAACTCCATCTAACTGGACTCTCATCTGCTTCTTCACATATAGAAGGTTAAGCTCTTGCTTGCATTGATTCATTTTAAAGAGTCGAGCTGGATATCTCATCTCCATGTAATTGGCTGTATCTAGATCTCTGATTGTTATGGCTGAGCTGAATCTTCCATCTCCATCACACTGGACTCCACTCTTAAAGTACAGATCATGATCTGCGTTTTTCAACATTAGCTTTCTGGACTCTTTTGCATCTTTGCTTATAAAATAAAAAGTAAAGGCTGCTTGCTTTCAGCACCGCTGTCATTTTCAACTTTAATCTGGACCTTTCATCTCCATCTAACTGGAATCTATCTACACCTGTGATTGTTAAAGGTACTGCTTTGCTAGAGTCATTTGAAACCATAAGCTGCATTTTTCAGATCCCCATCCAGCTGGACTCATATCTGTGCAGACTGCAGCTCTTGCTTGCATTGATCTTTCTTAAAAAACACAAACAAAACCTGGATCTCTCATCTCCATCTTAAAGGACTCTTCTCAGCATCCATGAGGTACAGGCCTCTCCTCCAGGTTTTCATTTAGAACCTCATGTGGAAGCTCCTTTCTTCCATCTGTCCAGCACTTAATTGCCCCACCCTTTCAATTGTTTTGATAATAATTTCTTTAGATTACAGAAGTATCCAACCAGTCCAGCGGCCAGCTCTCTCTACTCATGCTGGGAGACGGGAGGCGGCCCATAGATCATCTGAGCAAACTGATTCAGATCTCAGCAGCTTCTGCTATCTGCACATGAGAGAGCAGCAGCAGCAGCTGCTGCAGCAACAAGAAAGACAGATGGACATCAATGACAACCTGATCCCCCTGGAAGAGAGCCGTCCCCGCACCAAATCAGACCCGACCTACAAAAGCTCAGATCTAGAACCTGTGATGGATAGCCCGGTACAGGAGAGCTTAGGAATCAGAGCTAGGGCCTACACCCTAGACCCTAGCCAGCTGACAGGACACTTTTACTGTGACTCATGCAAGGCTAAGCTCAAAGCAGTAGCCACTGCCGCCAATGGCGGTGACAGCAGTGATGGCCTGTGTTCCCAGATCCTGCAGCGTTGCACCAACTCCTGTGGTTCCCGAGAGGGCACAGTAGACCTGATTTCCCTCCCGCTACCAGGAAGCGAGAAAGAGGAGGAGGAGGAGGCAGGTGCTGCTCAGCCTCCACCCCCAGCCATTGCTGCTCCCCCACCAGGTTTTCGTGACCACAGCTCAGATGAGGAGGACCCCAAAAGGCGGGCAGTAGTGGCAACAGCAGGGGGCGTGGAGCCATCTGAAGAGGTACCTGTGACGCTGATAGATAATGTGGCAACACGGACTGTCCGAGACCATGCTCAAGAGCTGGATGATGCCCTGGTGTCCACCCTACAGGCACTAGAGGCACTGGCAGCATCAGAGGACTACCCCCACCATCATCACCACCAGCCCCAGCAGACAGCAGGTGGAACCACATCTTTCAGAATCATTAGAATCTCTTAGGCTGATTTATAAAAAATGCTACTGCAACCTAGAGGGATGTACGGGTAGCACAGAGACAAGCTAACAACTGTAACTTTTTATGACTAGAATTTTCCTTTTCTAAGAACTATTTACTGTCTATTATTATTATTATTATTATTATTATTATTATTATTATTATTATTATTATTATTATTATTATTATAAAGTCCTTTCTATTTACAGATCACTATTCTTCCCTTCAATCTCAAATCTGCCCTGCATATGCGGAACACTTTTGTTAAGTAGTGTAGCGGTTTTGTAAGGGCTTGTGGAATACAGGCATCGGCAGGAGCATTTGTCATTTCATCTAATGTTTCTAGGAGCACAATAAATAGGCACACAGTTATATCATTTACTCTAGTAAATGCTCAAGAGTGGCTATTAAAACAAATAACTAAGCCAAATGTTATTGTTTTGTAAAGCACAGCAGGAATGCAGTGAGAGAAAATGTATTTAAAAATAAACAATTATTCTACATTTAAAAGCACAGCTGTTCTTCCCCTAGTTTCAAGCTTATAAACCCACAATATATCTTCTGACGGGCTGTAATGTCTTAAACTTAGTATATACGGTTTCTCTGACATATGACACAAATCTTATCAAGCTTATTGTGCTAATATATATATATATATATATATATATATATATATATATATATATATATATATATATATATATATGATTCTGTTTGTTCTGCCCTGCAGGTCTCATTGTGCTAGCAGCTATTACCCCAGAGTCTTCACTGGATTCCGGCCACGAGACAAACTCCTCAGAACTGACAGACGTCTCAGAGATGGTGACGGCCATGAAGCAGCACCAGAACTCAGCCTACCTACTTTCCCATCACATCAGCAAGGATCGGATCTTCAGCCGGCGGGACTTCCCACTCGCTATCCCGGGGTGCAACACTCAGGCCCTGGGGGGTGCAGCTTTCTCCATGGGTCAGCTGCGGGCAAGTTGCCCTGCCAAACCCCTAATTCTCAGCAAAGGGGCCCAATTAAGGGTAAGTCCTAACCAGGAGACTGCAGCCATGAGGGAGCAGGGAAGGACACAAGCCTCCTCACAGAGTCTCAAAGAACTAGGGAAATTGGTCACCCTGGAACCCCAACCGGAGCAAAGCCGGGCAGCCAGCCCAGGAATTCTCAAGGGCTCTTCTGCTTCTCCTCAAACTGCTTTGGATCCCAAATGTGATAGCCCTGGAGATAAGAAGCAGGTCAACCAAGAGTTTAAGTTGCCATGTTATGTTGACAGAAGGCTTAGCCCAAATCCTTCTTCAGAGGCAAGGGGGAAGGTTCCTGGTTCCCTAAGCCCAGAGGATGTCAACAAAGCCTTACCAAAACTTTTGCCAGTTGACAGTGCTGTTTCTGCCAAGAGCCAAGAAACCAATAGCTGTCAGGACCAAGAGACTACTGCCAATAAGACCCCCAAGCCTTCAAAATCAAAAGGGAACCAGCAGAGTGCTGCGATGCTGTGTACCAGCCCCATGCTCGGAGAGGGTGGGCCTCCGTCGTGTCTGAAGGACCCACAGGTGCAGAAAGTAGCAGTTTTCCATTCATCCTCCCATACAGATGATGAGCGGCTCAGTGCCAAAGCAAAAGGCTTTCAGCTGCCCCCTGGCAAAGAGAGCACAGGGAGGGGAGTAGAAACAGGCCACAAATCCAGCACAGGTATCCAGGTCCTGTCCAAGTATCCCCCTCTGGTTTCAGAGCAGACGGAGCGAAAGGAAAGGGCGGAAGCAAAAGGAGAGCCTTCTGAGAGCAAAAATGCCAGTGATACTCAGAAATATCCCAAAAACTTGGCTCCCAGGCTGGAGAGCACACAGGCAGCAGGCTCAGTGGAAGCCTCAGTGGAAGACAAAAAGCAGAGTGCCAGTAAACCCAAACAGCAGCGAAATGCACCCTTCCTCAGTTTCCGGAACCTGCTGTCGGCCACCTTTCCAGCACGGATGAGGCGCGAGACGGATGAGCGCCAAGCCCAGCTTCAGAAGGTACGGCAGTATGAACTGGAGTTCCTGAAGGAGCTGCACAAGCCCAGGGGTGCTCAGCTGGATTTCCTCCCACAGGGGCCCTCTCCAATACCAGCAGGTACACCCTGCTCCTGCCAGCTCAGGACCAGCCCTCTTCAGAAAGTCCCGGGGATTTCCAGAGAACAGAGGAGGAGCTGTGACTGCAAAAGGATATGCCGTGGGATCCGCCTGCCTGACACCCCTGTGGGATCAGCCCTGGAGAGGAGAGGGAGAGAAAGAACTGCCTATAAACATCCTCCTCTACCAAAACAACCCCAGCAGCAGGAAGGGCCCCAAAGGCCACAGACAATAGAGATTAAGACCTCCAGAATACGTTCCACCAGCCTGGAGTCCCGGGAACCTCAGGAGAAGCCTGTCTCCTGCTTGCCTGCCTGTGCTTCTCGCTCCGAATGCATGGGGGCGCCAGATTACAAGAAACTTATGAGGCGCTACAGCATTGGTGAAGCAGACAGTAGTGAGCGTGCACCCCTGTACTCTGAAACTAAGCCTACCAAAGGTAAGAGCACGGAAAAGGAGTTTGAGCGACCAATAGCCCCTTCTGGAAAGACACAGGGTCCAAAAGAGTCTTCCTGTGCACATCTGGGGGATGGGAAAAGAAGACCTGTGTTTTCCATCCAAGGGGAGGCTGGGAGAGAGCTGGAGCTGCTCCAAAAGAGCAAAGTAGGGGAGGATGAAATGATGGGTCTATCAGGGGAGGATGAGGATGGAGATAAGTGCTGCTCTTTCTGTTTCTGCTACCGCAAGTGCAACACAGAGGATGAAAGTAGCGAGAAGGACGAGGTGTCCTATTCCATTCCGCTGAAGGTGCTCCCAGGGATGCAGTTGGATGCTAACACCATCCCTGTAGTCAGCAAGACCCTGCAGGTGCTGGATGCAGATGGCTGCAGTACGGAGGAGGAGCCACAGAGCCAGGAAATCGATCTAAGGACTTCTGCCACCCTAGAGGGCAGTCTGTCCCGGGTGCAGGCTCTGCAGGGCAAAGCCTTCTTGCTGCCTGAGGGGTTCCTGACTGCCCAGTTGGATGCCAACGAGCTACTTTCCATCCTACGGCAATGCGCAGGGAGCCCGCAGGGCGATGGTGATCCCAGGCTGCAGGCACCTCGGCTAGCAGAATACAAGCAGGAGTTGGCAATGCGCTTCAAGGAGTTCCGGGCCTCCTGTCGTAGGGTGGCTGGCGTGGAGAAGAGCCCAACCCGCATGCTCTCGGCAGTGACAGCCAGCTTCCAGGTCCTCTGCAGCCTGACGGAAACCTTTATCAAGCTGGTATGTGTGGTGCGCTTGGAGGCTCAAAGGCAGGAGCTGCTCAGGAAGGTGGAGGAGGTAGCTCTCAACTATACTTTCCTCTTGAGGGCTGCTGAGGAGTTCATGGGCCGGACCGGGAGCCTCCCCACCCAGACCAGCAGCAGTAGCAGCAGTGCCCAGGCTCCTCCACAGCCCGCACATGGGGCCAACAAGGCTGGTTCCCTAACCCGCGCCATCAAAACACTCATCCCCAAGTGAAGCTAATGGACTGCCACTAGAGAAATCACTTGTTTTTGTGAAGGACAAAATAACTGCAATGCTACCCTACCCCTTACCAGTATAGCTTTTCACAGAGGCAATACTGGGTTCAGACTTTGGGCAGAAAGTGGGTAGGTTTGGGTGTGGGTGTGGGGGGGTGGAACAGGGCACTTTTTACTTGTGTTGGTGACTCTTGGACATTTCACTAGGGAGAGAAGAAAACTTTCTTTGTTATTTATACTTCTGTTCCATCTCCTGACATTCATTGCAGTGGTCAAGTAACATTTCCAAAAGCAGCACTTTATTGCTGCATTTGGATTATTACAACTAATCTGTAGGGCAATGCACAGGTAACCCACAGCAACTGTGGGGCTGGGATTGTTGTTAAGGTCATGGTGGCACCAATGAAATTTAGAACAGCAGCTAAGCCAGGGTTAAACACGTATTTACAAAGGCAGTCAGGCAAAGGAGCTGGACAGAAATGGGCTGCTCCCACACCAAAATAGTTTAAATCTTACATTACACTCACTTAATTTGCAATAGCCGTATTGCTTTATTCAAACTGATTATTGAGACTCATATACTAAAAATAACCTAAAGGGTGCGCTGAGCAGAATATACCTGTGAGGGTCATTTCGGTAGATTAATATGTAGTTAGTTATCTAATTTATTGATTGGATGATTGAATGATGTGCTTGTTTTTTGTTTTGTTTTGTTTTTTTGTTTTGCCAAAACAGCTAGCTGTTTTGTGATATTGAAACTGCCATAAGTGAAAAAACAAGCACGAGATTAAAGGCATACTATGTTGCTTTTACATTTCAACTGATCCAAATTTCAACACAAGAATACTATATTATTCTGGTGTAAATAAACTAGTAGAGACAGGCAGGAAGATGCAACTGTCCAGGTCAGAGAATCTCATGAGCAATGAAAATTATAAAGGACATAAAGCTTATATGACAACCACCTTCAAGGTAATGCGATTCACTATGCTTTGTTCAAAATCTAGCTGAAAAATAATTACTTCAATGGTAAGATGTATTTCATTTTTCAAGTGAGGTTTTTTAATGAAAATTTATATCTGCCTTTGGAACTCCAATCATCTTCTATGAGTAACGGGCCCTGTTTCTATAGAACAGTGGAGAATTATGTAACAAACATTTAATGTTTGTTTAGTTTGACCTCTCAATCTATGGGTTACCTACAAGTCATGTAATTCAACAAATTCTATCATTTCTACAACCAGAAATTTACTAGAAAGGCATGGGGAAAATTGAAAATAGTTCCTTATATGAATATTACTTAGAATATTAAATATATAATTCTCTTAAAACCAAGAATATAAGCACTGTGACAAGAATTGCATTCAAGGGAATTACAAATGTATATATTAGCTGCATAGAGATTTATTTAAGAATGCATCTCCCCTCCTTGATGAATTAAACTGCCAAAATAACACCATGCTGTTTAAAACCCTAGTTATTAAAATTAAATTCAAAATAAGAAATATCTTTCATATAAAAATGTAAAAATGCCAAAGCAAGTGTAACGTTTACAATCAAGGGAGTTCTGAAGAACTGAGGCTCATTATTTATTTTTTTAACTCTTTGCGTTTGTAAAAGGAATAATAATAATAATAATAATAAATTCTCAAAAGTGATGGATGATGGCACCTGATAGCTTTAAATAGTTGTCCTAAAGCTGCGAGTGCCCCTCTGACACACACAGATACATGTGCAGACTGATCTGTAAGGTATGTAGTGTTACAGCATTTATTCAAATGTTGCATTCACTTAAATATTTTGGTGCCAGCATTTCAAGTGTCAGTAAATCAATAGAACATTTAATTAGCTCAGTACTAAATTTCTGGTTTGCCTATTATTGTTAATGTTAAGTTATTCCTACTTATGTTTATTCCAAAGGTATAGAAAAAGTGGCACCTGTTCAATAAAGTTCAAGTTTTATTTGGGTACGCCGTTGTTGCTAACACAAACAAAAATAGACTTCCGCAAAGTAGTAATCACAAAACAAAAATAATAAATTCTCACTGTAATAATCCTGGGTTCTGGTGAGGCCATGAGTTCCACCAGCCAAGTGAATAGTTCTCCTTCCTGGCTCTCTCCCGTCCAGGTCGGTGTTTCTTCTACCTGATATTCACTTGTATTCAATAATAAGACAAGTTTAGTTTGACAAATCGTGATGACATGACATGTAACACCAGTAAGGAACCGTCCCCTCTCACATTCCCATGCTCACCAACTCCGTATCCCACACGTTCCCCTTATATCCGCCTAACTCCACCTACGGAATCAGTGATACACCTGTTACTAGGTAATGGCTGTCTTCCGTAATTAGGGTATTGAAGCATCTGTGTTCATTACCTTCATCAAGATGGCCACCACAACCCGACCGTGGACTTATGATCTGTTCCATCTGTTCCACCACCCATCAGGAGGCTGAACTTCACCAGTATGATCCTTTACCCTGTCACACTGCTATTTTACCATTTCAGATTTGTCACATATGTATCTTGTTTTGCTGTAGAGATAGGAATTGTATTTCATATGTGGTTCTCATGAGCATCTTTTGGGCACTTCCACACATGTTATCACAAGGGGAAGTCTCCTTTTCCAAGGAGGATGGTGTGTGTTAGAGCTGTGCTGATTATTCAGATTTGCATCTTTGCCCTTAGGATGCTTTGACCTTACTGGTATAAATTAATACAGAATGAAACGTGATCCTATTTGCAATGTGCTTGTTTTCTATTAACAGTGTCACGCTAAAGTTACTGTAGCTGTATGAGCTGCTTGTGTCCCAGAGGTTAACAATCACTTCTCGGTTCTCAGTTTCAGATGGAAAATGATCATATTAATGATCAAAACAGTGGTGGATCTTATTTACCTTTAACTCAGTATTTATGCTGCTGGTGTTTTCTACCAGGGCTGATTTGTTGGTCACCTCAATATAGCATAAAATAAAAATACAGTGAAATGAGCTCCATGATAAATCAGATTTAGATATTTTAGTGGTAGCAGTTTTTAGATCCACCACTGTTTAGATCAGAAGAATATGCAATGAAGGCAAATCTTGACGTGCAACTAACAAGCAGCTTTTCATTTTTGTAATCACAGCCAGAATCAAAACAGCTTAAAGGAATTAACAAATCATGATAATTCTACTCATGTAGCATCTAATCTGGCACATGTGTTTCTACTGGGGAATAATGTTATATCACTATTTAGATTACAACAATGGGGGTGTATATGGGTATGTGGGGGTCTTTCTGGTTGAAAGTGTTATGCTTTTTAATTCTAATTTGTGTATTATAATATAAATCTGTATATAATGTAAAATATGGGTAATTTGTGATGATGAATCCACTCTTTTAAATATTCAACACTGACAGTACAGAAAGGCTTTGAACTGTTTTGTAAATCCACACCACGATCTTAGTGTATTCTTTCTAGTTGTAATGTACCATAGTTACAGAGATGAATAGTCTAAAAATTATATTTAAAAAAAAAAAAAGTGTGGGCCATGTTTATTTTTATAAAATATATACATTTTAAACCTACTGTATTTTACACAATATTTGTACACCCTCCCTTAGTCATATGGAATACCTGCTGATTTTATTTTGAACCTCCTAGTTTTATTTTTCTATTTAGACATTTTGGTTTTGTTATTGTCAGCATATATATGTGTGTGTGTGCATGCATGCGTGTGTGTGTGTGTGTGTTGGAAGCTTGCGTCAATACAGAAACATGGAAAGCAGAAATATATCCAGTTTCCAACCTGGCTTGTACTTTAATTTGATAGCTGACAAAATAGGACTTAATGACATTGAAAGGCTGTCTGTCCTGTTACCTTCTCAGCACTGCAGGATGTCTTGGGTGTCAAGTTCATGAGTGTCAAGACCTTCTATAGTCTGAACTGGGGATCCAACCCAAACATGCAATTGTCATGGTGTTCATACTATCACCACAAGGCAGAGAATGTGCAATCATCATGGTGTAAGAAACAGAAGGCAACGTGATTAGTCTTTGCAGGTTCAGACCAACTGCTGTGCCAAATGAGCCACACTCCATATGTGGAGCTGACATATGTGACTTACTCCACATTACTCCACACTGTCCAATACTGGAGACTATATTCAGATTGGAGAAAAGGAAAATTCTATTTTGTATCCAAACATGATCCAGCTATTTTAGTTACACCACTATAAAATGACATACACATAGGACGTTTTTAACTTTCCTCAAAGCAGTAAACTCCATTTTAAATAAACGATCTTACCTCTTATTATCACTAACAGCAGCATTGCAATCAATCTTCCTGTTCTTGTGCTGAGGATATCTTGGTTCTCTGCTGTATGTAAATACTGTATTTGACCTTTTTCTGCTTGATGAAATACAGAATACACAGATACACAAATCTGCCCTCAAGTTATCTGTACTTGTATTCTTTTATATGTTTTACAAACAATTCACAAACCAGGTTCGCTTTGTTTTGTGTACGAGGTAGCTGAACTGAAGACCAGCTCCATTTAAGTGGAATATTTAGTTTTAGAATTGAAATACCCATGATGCACTATCATTCACCACTGGCATAGTGAAGCCTGAAGGCTGCCAGACCACATATGGAATTCTAAGCAATCCGCATTACTCATGGAATATTGAGGAAAACATTTGTATTAATTAGCAAAATACAGGTGCTGCATAAAATCACAAAAAAAAAGTGTTATTTTGTTTAACTTATCCATTGTTGTAATAGCAATAGAACCCTCTTAAGAGGTCTTTACTGTCTGATAAGGCCATGCCTTTGGCTCGGGTATTTAATGGCATGAGACAGGCAGTCCTCTTCACTGGTTTAATGCTTAAGTAGAATTGTTCAACTTTCCCTCATCACCGAGTACTTTACAAAAACACATAAACATATGATTGCAATTATTCCCGAGTGCTTCTCCTTGCAATTACTCATACTGTGTGTTTTTTTTTTTGTTGGCTTCTATTTTATAAGTCTGTGTTAAGGGTAATTCACATTCAGGTGCTGCTCTTCAGTATTACTTGTCTGCCACACTCAGCAATACTTGCCAGAAATAATTGCCTGTACTTTTATTAGCAAACTTGCTGGCAATAATACCTGCACATGTTATGTCAATTCATAAAGTGATTGTGCGCCATGCACCATCTAATACAGGGATGGAAATAAGACTCCTATTGACTGGCAGTTTGACACATTCCATGTTTTACTACAAGCTTGACTAGCCACACTGTATTGGTAAAACCATAGTGTGCTTACTGTTAAAACTAACACCTCATCAGTCGATTTGTTTTCCGGTCGGCGAGGATGCTATTTAGAATTCTCCCCTAAATTCCGATTTCTTTGGTACAACCTAATTCATTACCGGAAAAATGACTTGAATTTGTCTGTCTGTGTCCCCGATAATGTGCACAGTATGGCTCCAAATTAGTATTTTAATTGCTGACGTCAATAATGTGAGATATATATATAGTTCACACCCCACCACCGCCCTAACAATCTACCTTTTGGTTAATACTGTATGTGATTACACGTCAGTTCAACCCCCTGACCAATGATAAAGCGATTTAACCACTGTAGACATTGATTGACAGTTAAATATGACCAATTGGGCTAAATACACTTTGCTCTTTAGACAAATCAGAACGCAGGAATGAGGAGGCAAGGCGAAAGTACGTCATAGTTGATACAAAAGGGCTTGCAGAGTGTCGAGCGTGCGCAGCATCATGGTGGCATAGGTGAGGGAAAGGCATTTTTTGTTAAGCGGTGCGCCTTGGCTCGGAAAAATAATAAATTGGAAACTCTATTTTTACATGATTTTTAAGTAAATTATTGTTTTGTTTAAGGCAAGTCTTATTTTATTACCATATCCTTGTTATCATTTAACCGACGCCCTGGATCGCCCAAAAATGCCCAATATCAAGATCTTCAGCGGCAGCTCTCATCAGGATCTCTCCCAGAAGATAGCGGACCGCCTGGGTCTTGAGTTGGGGAAGGTCGTGACTAAAAAGTTCAGCAACCAAGAAACGTGGTGAGCATATGAGATGTTGATTACTGTATATTTGTTTCAGTGTAAATCTTTCTGTTTCTTTGTGAAGCGGCATGTTGCATGAATATCTGCGCCGAGTAACATGTAGCTTAATGCGCAGTAAATGGTTCGCAGTGTACTCTGGGGATTGTAGTTTTACAACCGGGCGTCAGTGTACTACTATGCCTCGGTAGAGGGGTTAGAAAAAATCTTATTCCCATAAGCGACCACGGTACAAAACCCTCCTATAAAAACGGATACTTGGGAATGGTAGTCTTTGACCACATTTAAAGCCCGTGCCCTTTAGTGACGCATGAAGGACTACAAGGCATGGCGGCTTCTGTTAGAGACCATGTGTTGTAAAACCTAAAATGGGGGCGAAACGGGTCCTTACTTTGTCATGTTTTATCTATCTATATCTATATCTATATCTCTACCCCCTTATATATCTATCTCTCTATAGAGAGATAGATAGATAGATTTCTTTTCTCTAGAAAGCAATAAGTCGGTAGCTCTCCTGACTCGCAATTAATTGATTGCAGTCGCCAATAGCTGTAAGTAGAAAGCATGTAGCGTTTAAATACTCCATGCCTTCAAAGGGAGTTTTTTTTCAGCGGCATGAAATGGCAGGTTGTCTGAGTCGGTGACAGGCTGGTCTGTCTTTTTTGAGTTGTGTGTGACACCCAGTTTTGCAGCACTAATTATTATTATTTTTGTTTTTACAGGCATGTATGTGCCACACTTCCAATTGTGATAACGTTATGTAGCGAATTATTTTCCCTAGTTCTTGAGCGTATCGGAATCTAGGTTATCAAAACTTTGTTTAGTCTCCACCAACCCCTTGGCTCGGAACAGTGTGGGAGATGGAGACCTGAATTCTTTCTGTTTTAGCAGTGAAGAGCTGTTGCAGGCTGGAAAAGGCACAGGTAATATGACCCCTTCTGCAGTCATATGATGATCCTGCAGAGATGGTTCTCTGAGCAGAAGCACTTCTACCCCAGAGGAAACATTGATTGCTCTAAAATATCTAGGAAGTTTCCAATAATAGAACCCATTGGCTGGCAGCCTGCCTCCCCCTGCTCCTTCATAGCACAACCTATGGTGCTGCTTGCATCTTGCATTTTCTTTGCATTCTGCTTGGTATTTGTCCTTTTTTTATATTCATTATAAAGTGTGCATTTTAATTTCTATGTTGCCCAAGTTTGGAATCCTCCTTTTAGCACTTGCTATATTAACTTATTTCAGTTTACATAATGTAGTTTGCTGGTGCAGTGCTCCCAGAAATTGTTTCACTGCCTAGCAACCGTGCAGAAGCTGCTGTGTGCAATCATTACAGGGGCACTCGAGCAGGGATTTGTTCACATTTGGCTGAAAACAAAATTTGGCAATTTTCAAATAAATACATTTTGTAGAATTGTGCTATTGGAAGCATTGTATAATTAAGGTCCTTGCATTTTTAATTTACACATAGTTTGCTTCTACTAGAAGTCAAACAGTGTGCATTAGGCTACACTGATCAATCCCTAATACTAACTTAATTGTAAAGCCTTTTTAAATGGGGTTAAACATGCAGTATACAATTACAAAAACAACTAGCTAATGCCTGCTTTATACTCAAAGAAACTGAATCCTCATCTGGCAGTCCTGTAAGCTTAAAATTGGCAAAAGCTTGATCGATACTCCTTGTTCTGCAGACAAGTCTTTTGGCTTTGCCATTGGAACTGCTGTCTGATTGCAGGGCTCTCTGCTCCTGTGGCAGGTGTGCCTGACTGCTGAAGTGTACTTCATACTGTAACCCACTGGCAGCAATAGAAAACGGCAGTCCAGCACACACTTGAGAGCGGGGAAGGAAGGCACGTTTTGGGGTGGGGGTAGATCTCCTTTTAAACCTGTGACCTTTCCAACCTCCACCCAGCAGGGCTAGATTTTAAGGGATTTTTTTTTCTGATTGTCCCACGACCAAGTGCAAGGCAGATCACTGGTTGTCTACAAACAAAACAGATTGTCTGCAACACAAATGCATGTGTTTGTATGTAAACACTTAATAATATGCAAATGTACAGTAGTGTACTACAGTATATAGTGCTTTGCATGTTTCAAAAGACAAGCACGGCAAATAGCTTGCATAACTCAAGGTGACATTCACCTTGAAATCGGGACGGGACGATTTTTATCTTGTAAATCCGGGTTTAAGCTTGGCATTTATACAGATTGCATTGCTTTATTCATATTGAATATCTGTTCAACATTTCAAATGTGAAACACAGCATTTACCATGAGAAATTAGTCTTCTCCTAAAAATAAGACCAGCTTTATTTTGAATTTAGTACATAATGTTCATCAAACAACCAAACTTAACTATTCTGAATAATTTCCCCAAAACCTAGCTTGTAGGCTATTTGCTATAATCTATGTATGCAGGCCTAGTTATTTACAACCAGTAGACCGACCTGATGCAAAGGTCCAAGGACCTTGGGTGAACTGCGTGAAAAGACTTGGAAAGCTCCAAGCATACAAACAGTGGTTATGCATAAACAGAAAATCTATTATACAGCGTTGACATGTCAAAGTTTGTAACAACAAAGAGGAGGCGCCACACCCACAACACTGCTCTGAGCATGCACGTTTGCTTGACTTGAAGGGGAGATCGAGTCTGGGGTGGCAGTTTGTATATAGTGTGGGTTGGAGATGAGAATTCTGACCCTCCCCAGGTTGAACTTTTAAAGTATAACAGCGCAGATTTGAGTTAATAATAATAATAATAATAATATCGGTAACGCACATTGTTTTATTACTTATTGGCGTCAATTCCTCCCATCTGTGCAACCCTAATTTCAACCTTGGGTTTGTTTTCCACCTGGAAAAATGAATAAAGCAACGAAACTTGTACAGTAAATATTATTATTCCTGTCTCCTTGACTTGAATTTCAGGAAAGCCAGATGTAAAACATGCCGAGCTATTGCAATTAATCCCATAGCGACCAAATGAAACTCCGACTTGGATGCACAGTCACCTGCAGGATGTCCATATACATCCCATAATGATACTACTCTGCTAACAAACTGCAATTTGATTGCATAAGGCATAGGTGGTACAGTATGTTGCTCTGTACACTGCAGAAGTGGAGTTCACTGGAGTAGCGCTGCATACAGGAAGTGTTGGCTTTCATTATACAAGACTTTGTTAAAATATTAATCACTTGTCCTACGGACCATTGAATACATTGGATGCACTTGACTGTCCTAGGCAAACGGACTAACCTTAATTGAAAACTGCCCAGGTTTCCGGAAAGGGAGTCTATTGTTTTTGTAACACTTGACTACCTGTCGCTGTCCATTTACATGTGTCTGTGCACTGTGGCCCAGTCTGTAGTGCATACCCACTTGTTGCGAGTGATGTAGCCTAACATTGTTTTTTTTTTCTTCTCAGCGTTGAAATTGGTGAAAGTGTGCGAGGGGAAGATGTCTATATTGTTCAGAGCGGCTGTGGTGAAATAAATGACAATTTGATGGAGCTTCTCATCATGATCAATGCATGCAAAATCGCTTCTGCCTCCCGTGTGACCGCAGTCATCCCCTGCTTCCCATACGCCCGCCAGGACAAAAAGGACAAGGTGGGGGTGAGGGTTTGTTTCTTATCTCTTATTCCCTGCGCTAGTAGCTAATAAAATGCCAGGGAGAGGCTGTGATTGCCTAAAACCCTCTGAATATGTATGTTGGGTCTAAAATGCCAACAATACTATTTCTCGACATTTTCCCAGATCATCCTTTTTTAAATTGGTTTATCTTAACAGAAGTATCAGCAGTTGAAAATAAACCTTTTAAGCCTACCAATTGGCTTTTTTTTTTTTTTCCCTAGTCGGCTCTGTTCTCTTTCTCTGCCCAGTGGTCTTTATTTGCTACGTGTCAATTAAACTTCCTTGTACCAAATCTGGGCTAGGTCTTGATGGCTAAACGTTATAAAATGTTTGTCTTCACAGAGTCGAGCTCCCATCTCTGCCAAGCTGGTTGCTAACATGCTGTCTGTGTCTGGAGCAGATCACATAATCACTATGGACTTGCATGCCTCCCAGATCCAGGTAAGGGCTAGATAAGGAGGGTGTTGGTAAGGCTAACCCCAGGAAGATATTCCTGTGAAATTTAGGAATCGAACAAGGAAAAAGCAATTTTAAACTACCCTTACTAAAATCCAGACAATCTGCTGACTTGCATTAAGTTTTAATTTCACCTTGGTTTACCAGGTATTTGATATACATAGAAGTGCTGTGGTCTGTGTAAGAAGGTTCCTGACTTCAATTTGACCCCATCCTCTCCAGGGTTTCTTTGATATCCCAGTGGATAACCTCTATGCAGAACCAGCAGTGTTGAAATGGATCAAAGAAAACATTCCAGAGTGGAAGAACTGTACCATTGTATCTCCAGACGCTGGGGGTGCTAAGAGGTAAGGATGCAATGATTAAGTCTTTGTCCCCCACCGTGGACACTGCAATGGAGCAGTATTGGGTTGGTTGACCTTTTAGCTTAAAATGTGTCTAGGAATAGAAGGGTTTAAAGTGGTCATTCAGGTGCTCTGTTTATTTACTTGTGCACTGTTTCTTGCAGGGTCACTTCCATTGCTGATCGTCTAAATGTAGACTTTGCTCTGATTCACAAAGAAAGGAAGAAGGCCAATGAGGTGGACCGCATGGTTCTAGTCGGTGATGTGAAGGACCGGGTTGCTATTTTGGTTGATGACATGGCTGACACCTGTGGGACCATCTGTCACGCTGCTGACAAGTGAGTTGCCACCTTGGTCCATCTGCACAGTAACGAAGATCCAAATCCTACGTCTTGGTGGATGTTGTAACTGTTGAAGCAATTTTAAAAAATGAATTTATACGAACTATGACCTATAATCCTTCTAACAGCATGTGGTAGACTAGTAGCTCCATGGTTTGATTTTTAGTTTGTGGTTGTTTTTTTGGGTTTTTTTTTTTTTTGTTTTGTTGCAGGACTTGAGTAAATTGGGAGTTTGTGTTTCTGCTCAATGCATACATCAGTTAACACGTGGTTTTTTTTTTTTATTTTCTCTCTCTCAAGGCTTCTGTCTGCAGGTGCCACGAAGGTGTATGCAATCCTGACTCATGGCATCTTCTCCGGCCCAGCCATCTCTCGCATTAACAATGCCTGCTTTGAGGCGGTTGTTGTCACAAACACCATCCCACAGGAGGACAAGATGAAGCACTGTCCTAAAATACAGGTGAGGACACTTGCAGTAGTGGAGGCAGTGTATATGCTACAAACTAAACTTGTGGGTGACATTTCTAATTTGTTGCGGTGCAATATTACGTTTAGGGACTTGTATTAGAAGCTGGGGTATACCAACTGCTTATTCCGTTTGGGTGAAATGTATGGATGTTTACTAACTGTTATACAGGCACATACTGTAGATTAGGCTTATGATGCCGGTGGTTCTAATTTTGTATTTACAATTGTGGCTGGGATGCAAGTTAACATGCCTGTTAAGTTTTGTAACGTGCCAATCTGTTTCCTGTGCCTGCAGGTTATAGATATATCCATGATTCTGGCAGAAGCAATCCGCAGGACACACAACGGCGAGTCCGTCTCCTACCTGTTCAGCCATGTCCCTTTGTAACGCCACAGAGCCCTGGTGCTTCAGTGCAGCCAGTTCTACCAAAAAGGAAAAAGATTCTCCTTGCAGTGCCTGTGATGCAAATCCCTGAAAACCCAAACAAGACTGCTATGGGGTTGATGCCAGCTGGCCTGTCCCACTTCCCTGATTCCGTGTTTTTGGCCCCACCCCCCTTACTTTACAGTTATAGTGTTCTTCATTGGTACTGCTTGTCTAGTCAGTCATGTGAGCTGTGCAGCTTTCCTTTTTATAGAAGCAATAAATTGATGTCTTTCGACCTTGGGCACACTATTGCAGTCAAGATGATGGAAGTGTGCAGTTTCTGTGGATCAAGAGCGAGGACGAATACAATTTCTAGAGCTTGCCTTAAGCTGTTGTCAATCTGCTCCTGTTTTCTCCCTTTTGATTTGAACCAAACGTTTTAAATTCTTCTGTTAAACTTTATGAAGAAAGAGAAGAGGTTGGGGGCTTGCTATTTAGTGCAAGGTGATATGCTTTCTATAGTTGACTGAACATGAAATGATTTAATGCCACCAGGTGGCAGCAACACCAAAATGTTTACACCTTAATGTTCATTTAAGTGTATGAAATATCAAATCCTCAATATATAAATGGCTTGGTGATACACCAATTCCCCATGGGTGAAGATGCCCAATGCAAATAGCTACATATTGCTTCAAACTCCTAATATTGTGTACAATTACTCTGTTTACTGTTTGTGTAGTTTACATGTTGGATTCATTTTGTAGTCTCTTTAGAAACTTACAGTGGAGGGGCATGAGAATTTAATTTAGCCCTTTCACATTGACCTTAATGTGATAAATGAAGTACTAGTTCCAGTGATGTGTCCCAACTCCACCAGTGTGAGAAACTGAGCTCCTTGATGTGTCCCATACCAAAGGGGCATTTGGAATGTACTGTGTTTTTAATGGAACATTAAAGTCATCAGTGTTCACAAAACTTGTGTTAAGTTTGTGTTTTTACGTGTGCTGTCTGGGTTGCAGTGAATTATTTGAAGTGAGGCAGTGGTCACTATCGAAGCCTGAGTGAAATGCATCAGCTGTAAATTTAAGGATGGGGTGATGCATTGGTCCATCATATTGTATGAGCGATATGATGGGCAGGTGCATTGTTTTGTTACCATCAACACAGCTTTCTTGTTTTAATTAGAGCCCCGTTCACACTGGCACTTTTACCTGGGTCACAGTCCCGTGTAGTGTGAAACCACGTACCTGGGTCCCAGCGACCCTCCTCCACATGTGGGTTAACATGCTTTGACCCAGGTTGATCAAGACAAAATGCATGACAGCTGATGAAATAACAAACAGCCACAAGTACTTGTACTTTCCAAAAGTAGTCCGCTTTGCCAGAAGCCCCTTCAGCAACCTTGATCCTCAGCGAGCAGGTTTTCAGAAAGTCTGTGCAGATTGTGAACAAGCTCAGTTCCACATAGCAAAAAAATGTAGGCCTAGATGCTATCCAGTTTAACAAAATAAGAAAAGAACACTAAAAAAAAAAACTTTTTTTTTGTAAAGTTTTGTTGCTGAACATTAAATATCTGTTACTTGGTTTTAATTGTTTAATGGTTTATTTTCATGCTTTTACTTGGCACCAAAATAAGGTAGGACATTTTTGGAGGTTTTATCCATAATCCAATGTCCTTTAATTGATGTAATAATGCTCAATGTTGGTAGCTATTCAGTATATTATCAATGACTGTATTACTTCTGTTGGTTTTAGTGTGTGGTGTTTTTTTTTTTTTTTTTTTGGACATCAGTGCATTGATTTTTTTTTTTTTTTTTTTTTTTTTTTTTTAATTATTGAATCTGCACCAGTTGTGGTGTTCCTCCAGGATGTTAAACTGGGATTACTGGTCTTGGATGGGAAGGTCTTAAAATTATCCCGGTACAATCCCAGCCTGACAAACCTAAAACAAATATTGGAATTTAAAATGATAGGGTCAATTGCTATAGAACGTGTTTGATATAGACTCCAGAAAAATGACAACCAATTAGATTATACTCCAGAAAAAAAGGCCAACAAATGTGGCTGTGTCTAAATACATAATAGATTTTACACTAAGTGCTTAAGCACGCATGGTTTTTAACATGATCCAAGCTTAGTCTAAGGATCACTTTCACACTTAAATATATAAATATAATTTTTTTCAAAAGTAAGAAACAACTCTGAGCGAAACAAGTTGGCTTTAAATTACGGTTAACCGATAGAACAATGCATGCGTCTGCATTCTGGAAGGAAATCTTCAAGATATGGTGCAATTCTGTTCACTTAGCACAACCAATAGTAACTGAAGCACCACATACTGTGAATGCTACACGTGTTCCGTGTTCCTCAATTTGTAGCATAGAACAATAAATAAATACAAATACAGTATTTACAACCGACGAAATTCCTAAAGTAAAAAAATACAACTTGTGAGTACGAAGCAATCACATTATGTGCTCTATCGCTTTGTGCTGTCAGGGGGCGCTAATTTACAAAATCACAACAATCTAGTCTAGGAACAATGGAAATCAATTATACATAACATGCGGTTTGCCAAAATACATTTTAAATTATATATATATATATATATATATATATATATATATATATATATATATATATATATATATAATCTCAATTTTAAACTCTTAAAAAATAAAGTGGGTACGTTTTTTTGTTTTTTTTTTCGTCTTCACAATTAAGAATTGAGCCGATTTTACTGAGGCGGCTGCCTCAATGGACGATACACGCCATATATGACGCGGTACCCTACAGCAAGTGACTTTTGATTGGCAGTGTATTGTCAAAACGCAAACAGATTGGCGGTGATTGATACAGCAGTGGGAGGTGACTACTCTTCCTGGACAGACACTGTAGGAGTAGTGATTATTGTAAGTACAACCTATTTGTACATCGTTTTCAGATAGGACAGAAATATAAAGAATAAGTAGAAGTAAGAACTCGGTAGTAATAGTACTAATATTGTGTGCATCTGATTACACATGACAGCACCAAAGGGTTTAACTAATTTAAGATACCGGTACCCAGTACCGTAGTAAGCAGCTGGTTTGGTGAGAGAAAGCTAACGGAACGGAAGCGTCAGCAATTCGTGTTAATATTATTCAGAGATAGTCTTATCAAATTCAATACGCAGCCTGAGGATTAGTTTACTAAACCTTCCTAAAATAGAAAAGGGTAGACATATTTCATAAGCAGTACTACTATAAATAAATAAAATCAGAAATTAAGTTGATATTAAGCAAACAGCATACGTTTTCAAATGCAGTCATTTGAAGATTGCAGACCCCATTTATGTGTATTATTTATATACGAATGAACTGGCCATTGTATGTGCAGACGCGCCCCGCTGTGTCATTCTACATTGCAATTAATTATTTATTAGCTGCTTTTAAAACAAAAACGAAACAATATTTCAAAAATTAAACTCTTAAAGATAAAAACCGAAAATGCAGAACACTAGTCATACTGTGCATTGTGAAAGGTGGAGAGTTTTCGTAATAATTTGTCAGCGTGAAATTGAAACTAAAAAAGGAACAAGATAGAAGCGTCAGTGGACAGAATTTGTTTGGCTAGCATATTTACTGTATTTTTTTTATTTTTGATCGAAGAACCAACTTCAGTGAGTATGTTGTTTGTTTTGTATAACATTTTTTTTTATCATTAGGCTAAAGATAAGATACATTAATGGCAGGTATGAATGCTTTTTGAGGTGTAATTGAAATGTGATTTGCATTTCTGTCACATTTTCATCAAGTGCTTTGGATTTTTATTTTATTTCATTTCTTAACATTATTATAATAAAATGATTTTATTCCATAGCTTTATTTGATTTCCAAACACTGGAACAGCAGACATAAAGACAGAAACTGAAAGGAGACATCCAGTTGCCTTCTTTAACAATACAGACAGGTAAGTAATCTAAGTAATTACTTTAAATTCAGAGACACCCTGACTAGTGTGTGTGTGTGGGAGCATATGTACACATATGTTCTTACATTTCTGTGCATATGTTAAACCTTATGGTTTGTTTTTCTTTATTGTCATTTTTTCACATAATAATAATAATATTACTATGCACTCAAACACTCTGAGGTTCCCAAAGCAGATGGGTTTTACAGGAGGATTTTGTCTGTTTTTGCTTCTGTGTTTAAAAAAAAAAGAAAAAAAAAAAAAATGTAAAAACAAAACTACAATTTCAGAGACATTCCCCCATGCCCCACAAAGATCAAAGATATTTTCAAAATGGCCGCTGTAGTGCACTGACAGTGTAAGGATTGTATTGCCCACATTGTCAAACATGTAACACAGCAATAATGATCCATGATGTGATACGGAACACAAAAGACAGAGCACTTGTTATGGTTTTTTTTATTTTTTATCGTTCTTTCTGCAGTGATTTAGAGGATAGATCTCAAACTCTAGTGCACTAGAGCGGCCATTTTGAAACAGACTTCACATCAACGGAAATGTGAAAGTTGACATGGGCTAGCCAATGAGAACTAAATAACAGAACTCAACTTTGTTTTGAAACCACATAGCTTTCTTAAATATGTCGTTGCACCACCGTTCTCAAGCTGCTTCAACAGGAGGAACCTAGTCTTGTTGCCTTTTCTCTGAGGTCGTATTTTGCTGCATTCATGTTCATTTCACTTTGCGTGCAGGTAACACATTCTGATGGGCTGGTGTGTTTTAATGACAGAAAATGTTACTGTCAGGTTAACCGCACACCATACTGAGCTCAAATGGGCTTTCATCATTTGTCAAGAGACTCTGCATGTACAGTGCAGTATTGTATCACCCTCATTGCAAGAGATGGCCACAGCCATAAAAAAAAGCAATGCGCTTGATTGAGATCACATGTTTTCAATAAATCTTTTTTTTTTTTTAAGACAGAGTAGGAGTAGGAGATAGGAGATACCTTTTATTGGACTAAATAAACAATAATGAATGACTAGCTTTCAAGACCTCAAACTTTTCTTCTTCAGGTTAAAGTAGGAAAGAGAGATTGATGTTTTATTGTTTAGTTAGTCCAATAAAAGGCATCACATCTCCTTCTCTTTGTCTATCATCCCTGGACTGATACGGCTACCATTTCATCTATGAACCACTTTTGAATGTCAACATAATTTATTTGGAATCCAGTTCAAATCCAGTTTGAATCCAAAATGTTATGTTGCATTAATGCTTTTTGAATATTGCCTGGGTTTCATGATATTCTCTTTCGTTTATGCTAGGAGTCCCATCAAGAAGCAGAAGAATGCAGGCAGGTAAACCAGACAGCCAGGAGGCGGGTACCCTCCCAGGGGGGTTGAGGTTGTGGACCAAGAGTTATGTCAATGGGGCGGCATCCACTTTGCTGACGACTTTGGTGACCTTCCCCATTTACAAGACCATCTTCAGGCAGCAGCTTCACGCAGTGATGGTACGGGAGGCTTTACGGCAGCTCCACAAAGAGGGGCTCTCCAAATTCTACAGGGGCATCCTGCCTCCTCTTCTGGCTAAGACAGTGCAGGGGACTGTGCTGTTCGGCACTTATGACACAGTACTGCACTGGATGTCTCCCCAGGCCACTCTGAACGGACCCCAGTCCCTTTATCATTGCTCCCTTGTAGGGATGCTATCTGGATTTATCGAAGCTCTGGTCCTGACTCCCTGTGAGAGAGTCCAGAATGTGTTGCAGGACAGCCGCAAGGACGCCAGGCTGCCCACCATCCGCAGCATCCTACAGGAATTCAACTCGTACGGAGTGGGGAAGAGACTGAAGCTGGGGTATTACAGGGGCCTCGTCCCCATTATTTTCCGAAATGGCCTGGGCAGTGCCCTCTACTTCAGCTTCAAGGACCCCATTCGTGATGCCCTGTCAGAGAAGGGGCTGCCCAGCGGGCTCTCCTCCTTTGTTTCAGGGAGTGTCAACGGCATGGGGGTCAGCCTCCTGCTCTACCCCCTGAGCGTGCTCATCACCAACATGCAGGTGCAGGTGGGAGGGGAGGTGCGCAGCACAGGCCACTCCTTCAGGACACTCTGGGAGTCCCGTCAAGGCAGGGTGTCCTTGCTGTACCGTGGGGGCTCCCTGGTTATATTCCGCTCCTGCATCACCTGGGGACTGACTACTGCCATCTACGAATCCCTAAAAGGAAGATCTGGGGGGAGAAACTGAAAGGGGAGGGTAAGGGCCAGTCAGCAAGGGGCTGTCTCTCACCTTCTTTCAGGACACATTGATGGGATATCTTGACCAAGTTCATTCAAACCTTTTCTAAATGTCCACTTCCTTTCAGCTTGGTACATTAACTGCACTAGAACACTAGTTTTGAACTATATTTACTATACTCGCCGTCTACCTTTGGTAAGTCAGTCTCTCAGACAAGGAGGTTAGAACTGAGCATATCAATACCTCTGCCAAAAAATTACAAAAAACTACTACTATAGTACTTTTTGTAATTTTTTGGCAGGGACATATATAGAGGACCCTATTCACAAAGCTTTAATGATATTTAAAGAATGTTTCTAAAGAAGCATGTTTTGATGGATGATATAAAGTTTTGTATGCATGAAACTGGTTCTTCAAATTACATTAGAGTTGGCCGTGCCTTTTCTAATGTAAGCAGTCCTTCAGACTGGTTCCTTTTGTAATTACTCAAATACATCAAAACATTCTCAAGTTAAAGCTTTGTGAATGTGGATCATAAGTCACTGTATTGGTAGATGTCGCTCAAAGGTAAATGGCCAAGGACTGGATATACTGGTAATATTTCTCCAATGACGTGCTACATATTTATTTTCACAAACTAAGGAAACAAGTCTGATAGCAATGGACAGTGGCCTTAACTTGCTACTCTCTTAACAGGGTCTAAAGATTGCTTTGTATCTTGGCTTATCAAATCCAGCAGTCTCTGGTGCTGTGCAATGAGGAATGCTGGGTTTCAACATCTTAGAATCAAGAAAAGACCTTATAAATGAGTTTCTTCCATAGCATCTCAACATATTTTAAAGTTCTTTGGATATTTGCCATATTGTATCCTGTATGCACATGTTATTTCCTATGATGGGACGGACGCTGCCTGTAGTATTCACCATGAATCTCTTTGTATTGTGATGGGGAGTGTCAGCATAGATTCATGTTAGACTCTCTTTTTTTATCATTATTGTGTAGATTTAATTCAGTAAAAGGCAGGTTCAATTTAAATAAGTTTATTATCTTACATGTAGCTTGCAAAGCTTGAATCAAGATACTAAGACATCCAAATCAGGTAGAAATTACTACTCTGAATATGTCTAACTTTTACACTCAATAATACTGTTTTTAAATGTATTGAAAATAATGAAAACTAATATATTGTACAGTATTAGAAAACAATATAGTAATATTTCTTTGGTGCAATAGATGGCGCTGTGCCACACTTTTTCACTTACTTTAAATAACAGCTATTAAACACAGCCATGACACAGTCAGTAGTGAGAACAGAACAGCACAAGTGTAGAGTCAGTGTTTATTTGTTCTGGAAGGATACATTCCTCTATAATTACCACCTCTAAGTCTCTTTTTTTAGACTATTTACCAGTAATGTGAAACATATTTTGCAGTCTTGGATAAGGAAGCACCTGCCAGCCTCTGTCAGATCTGCTTTTTGTGCTGGCCACCGTAACATAAAACAGGGAAATGCAGCTTTTATATATTGTAGAATACATTAGAGGGATGCTATTTAAGTGACCCATTCATGCAAGAGACATCCTATTTACACAAAAGTGAGTCCTACAGACGGAATAGTTTTTCTCTATATCATTTTTTTCTGTGTACAATACATCATTGCACTCAATGACGTTTTATGTAAATCATTGTATAACAACATACTGTAATATTTTATATAACAGTGGTTTGGGTGGATTCAGGGGGGTTAATCTATAAAGATGAACCACATAGCTGGTAAATGAAAACCCAGAAGAAACCAGTTTTGTTTTTCCTAGACCCAGAATTAGAAGCTATTGGACAAACTTAAAACCAGCGCTGGCGATACAATTGCAGTGGTGTCCTGATTGTGCTACTGTCCTGTGAGGATCAAACTGCAAATCTGTGACCTCCATCGGAGCTCGGGCTTGCTCTGTTGAATGCAGTATGGTCTGACTAGCAGAACCTGTCCCCAGGCCTTGTGGTACAGCTTAACCGGGAATTGACAGCTGATCAGGGTCAGGGAAGGGTAGGTGTAAGGACAAGCTGTAAACTGCAAGTAAGCCGAGAAATACCATTGGCAGAAAGTACCGTTCTAATAAATGTCAAAACCACAGCTTTATCAGCAAAGGCAACAGCAGGGATCGGAAGCAAATATAGTGTATTAACGTAGTGCCTTGGTACTGCCATGGTGGATCATACCATTGTGATACCATTGGTACTACACCATTGTATTGCCACTGATAACCAAGTATGGGAGCTCATACACTAAAGCACACCTCACCCACAGCCTCTCTCTTGCAGTAAGTGATTCAGGAACTTAGAACTTTAAATATATACCAGTAGCATGAACAATATTTTAAATTCTGGTGAATATATATATATATATATATATATATATATATATAGTATTTTAATTGATGTGAATTTAATTAACTGCATTTTAATTTCCTTTTACTGTCATTAATTGTGAATAGCTATCATGCTTTTGTGTTAAATTACCACAATGTTTTTAACAAATAAATGTACTGTAATAATGTATAATTGTACTGTATGCCATTTATGTCATTAAATGGGAATTCACATCACAAATTCGGAATGTGTTATGTATAAAAGGCAATATTATCTGATTCTGATGAATCTTTACCTGGATGTTATAATTGTATATACTTTTTCACGTTACTGTGTTATATATTGTTACTTACAGGTACTAGTCTTGTTTATACTATTTTTCTAGAGGATTATTCTTCAAATGGAGAAGTGCAGGGAACATACACCTGCACTCGCTTGTGTTGACAACACTGACAGCATATAAAGGTACTGTACATGAAAGCAACGTGCTGCATAGACATACAATACGCACACAACTATGAATCTACCAGCAGCAGTCCAATAAATAGACTGCGTCTAAAAACACACCCGGCAGCACAGGAGCACAAGAAATAGGTAAGCAACAACTAACACGAGAAAGGGGTCGAGAAAAGGCAGGGCACCAGGGAGCCGTTGAAAGGCAGCCCGTCTGATATATGCTTAGATTGCTGTTCTGTCCCTGAGGTTACGTGTTGTACTGATTGGATTTGGACGGTTTAACATGCACCTCTGTTAAATGTGTTAATAGACCTGCTTGACTCCCTGTCTAATATGGCTGGAAACTTTTTTATACTGTCTCATGTTTTCACTATGCTTTAATGAAAATAAGAACAACACAAAGATCCAGCGTTTATATGCAATGTTAGAAAATGCTTGCCCTGGAGGCCACACAAGTGAATCAAATGCAGTGGGACACAAAATTAAACACATTGAAAAGGGAAAATGTATTGTGCCTATATAGCCACAGGAGGTCAGTATTGTCCAGATTTAAAATATGCAAAAACGAAATTAAACAACAAATAATGCAATATTAAACTATTCATATATCGCATTAATTATGTTATTGTTATGAGTGTTTAGTGTTACAATATTTTACTGTCGTTAATAAATTAAGAGTTATCCATTGGAGTCCCTCCATAATTAATTATTGCTCAAGAAGGACATGGTTCTGTTATTTAACGACTGCTGAACTGACCAATCATTTAGCCTCTGCGGAGTCTCTGCCAATGAGATTAAACGGGTGGGTTCTATTTTAAGGGCGTAGGGTGGTGCTGCTGTATTTAAACCCCCATCTCGGGGATGTTTGATTCAGAAGCACCTTAAGGAGAATTTTGACGAAGGTTGGTTTGCAGCGATCATCACAGGTAATGGTTCTAAAGTGTTTTATTGAAAACATAGTAAAATGAACACTTAATATTGTCAATGGATTTCGTGAGCAACGCTAATCGAAGGGCGGGTTTTGTGTATTTTCCGAATGAAAAACATGTAAACGTTAACACAATGCGGCTTTTATTTATTTATTTTTTAAAAAACAATTGTGTATAGGTGTCCATACTAGACTAAATATATGGGGTTATATTCTTTGAATTGGAGATGTGTATGGTAATATGTTGATGTAAGCTGCATTCCTGTTAAAAGGAACTGCGATTGTAAATGTGTGTACATTTATTATTATTTTATGTGCAAAAAAATGCTAGAATTTTTTTGGGGGGGATGGCTGGGAACCTCGCCCGCCTTATTGCTATCGAGTCTGAGGTAACCATGCCATTTCGCAACATTTTCAATAACATCGTGTAAGTCACGAGGTGTGTGTGATTTTTATATATATATATATATATATATATATATATATATAATGGTACTGCGCACTCCTGGCTGTGTAGTCTAGTAAGGAGACTGTGGCGCTGGTACACGTTTATCTGCAGTTCTGTCTGAAGCAAGCCTACACCACAAAGTAGCTGTCTGGAAAACTATAGTTTTTCATATTGTAACTGGTATGCTGCAACATACCGACTTACTCAGAAGTGCCCTGCATACCGTGGCTGTTGCGTTTGTAGTAAGAAGAGTACGAGCCGTAGTGTTAACATTCTTTAGCAGTCGCCTTTATTCAAGGCGACCTACAGAGACTAGGGGGTGTGCACTATGAATCAGCTGCAGTCACTTGCGTCTCACCAGAAAGGTGGTGCAGAAGGAGGTTAAGTGACATGCTCAGGATCACACAGTGAGGTGAGCCAGAATTTGAATTGGGTACATCCTGGTTACAAGCCCCCTTTAGCCACTTGATCACAGGGCCTCCACAAGGTGTACTACAGAGCAATGTTCCTAAATCATAGCCTTGTGTTTTTATTTTACAAATTCTATTAAAGTGCAGAAATAAACATTTTAGATAATCTGTAGATCAAAAAATTATAAATTTAAATGAAGGAATTGTACCCTTGTTAGCATAATTCTGGGCACTACTGCATTTACTTGAATTTGCGCAGCAGCTGGAAAGCTTCATGTTCTTGGCTTGGGCACTCCCTCTTAACTGAAGAAAGATTGCACACACCCTGTTTTGCAATCCTGCACACTGGAGACTGGCATTGTGCAAGTTACAGGAAGGTGTGTGGGGAGAACAGCACAATATCCACTTCATCAGCAGAGTTGTATAAAGAGTATTGGGAGCCAGAGAGAGTGTGGAAAAAGACTTTTATCCGATAAGGGAACCGCTTTTAAATAAGGGTGCAGTCCTTTATTCTGCTGGGCGGTTGGGTAGATCACAAGTAAATGCTTTGAAAATATGGCCCTAGGTGCTTTTAAGTTCAGTACGTTTCCTTGTTACCAAATACAATTAAAATAGAAGCTGGGGCATTTTCACTTTTGTGGCTTTCACTTCCCCATTTGCAGGTCCTTTCACGGCCGATCTGCTGTGATATAGGTGTGTCTTATGGCCCTCTTCTTTTTATACAAGCAGGTAGTTTCAGTAGAACAACAAAGGCACTGTGTGAGAATTGCATAGCAAAGACTTCTGCTTTGTAGAAGGTTGGGACTGCACCGGCCACAAAATCCCTATTTGCACACTGAACAGTTACTGGTCCAAGGAATGCCTAACTAAAATAAGCGTACAAAATTAACTCCACATTAAATATACAACAGACTTCATCCAACAATCATTCAAGTCAAATAAAAAATCTGTGAAATAATACTTTTTTTTTTTTTTTTTTTTTTAAAAGTCTCTTCCAAAATGTCTGACAAGCCGGTCATTAAAGAGGATGTGGAGAAGTTCAACAAGAAGAGTCTGAAGAGGGTTAGTACTGAGGAGAAGAACACGCTTCCAAACCAAGAAAGTAAGTGTTGCAGAGTCTGGGGGTGGTGGAACTTGGCTCTTCGGCTCAGATGAGGCCTGTGTTGCAGGTCAGGACACCCCACTGGAGCCTACTTGCAGGCCTCTTTAGAACACACAGGTTTAAAAATGGGATCTGTTGCCTGTAACATGTATCTCATTTTAGTTTCAAGAGTAACACATTTGGGACACTGAAGCTTGAAGTAGTCTTTGCTGCTGTCTGCATTTCGTAATTTCTCACACTCCTCATAAATGGGTAACCTCTTTTTGTTGACAATTTCTTTAGGATTGACTTAACCAGAATGTAAACAGAATCATGAGAGAGTTTGCGGTTTTGATGGAGCAATTTGAACTACAATCATGTTTGCTGTGCTGAAGTATTTAAATGCATAGTTTATGTAGCTATTCTATTCTCTCAATCTTGATCTAAAAATCCTTTCAGGTGTACTGCTGTTGAGTGGGTGGAGATTTAGACTGGTTGCATCTCCATTTACAGAGGATGTCCTATCCCCTGTATGGGGAGGTGTCCTTTTTAAAACCCCACCCACTTGAAGTGTTGCACAGTTTAATCTAAACTGTGGATTGATTTTATATATTGATTGCAACCTTTGCAAAAAGGCCATGTTTTATGTGTGGATTAACAATATTTCCAATCCAATTAAAACTAGTTGATATGCAGTGCTGGAGTTAAATAATTGCATGTATTTGCATTCAATAACCGCTATACAGATAGCAATGCCTAATTCAAATAGTCCATTATTTGATAGTAATGTAGGTCCATTACAGGCACTCCAGTCACGCTTCTGTTTATAGCAAGACCAGCTCGTCCAGGTGCGCTGGTATGCGGTATGGTCATTCTGTCAAGTATTTTTCCTCGGATTGCCTTATCTTAAAGAAATACTTTAGGAACTTCACCTTGTGAAGACTTTGTATGCACATTTGTTACAAGATTGTATTCCAATGCTGTCAATGTGACCTACTTTATCATTATCTATTTACTTTATCCTTGGCAGGGTTATTACAATACACTTTGTTCAGTTGTCCTGCTCTCTGCCAGAACTTCAGATAATACCAAAAAAAGAAAGCAGCAAAAAATGAGTTTTTATTTCCAATTATGGCTGTTTACTGTAGCCTTAACCCAATGAGCGCACTCCCAAAGAATTTAGCAACTGAATCCCTGCTGTGCTTTTATTCTGGGTATCCGGGTCTAAACATGGACAGTCTCATCCCATCTCCAGATCCTGAATATTCCCCCTTACTTGGCAACGATGCAAATCTTGACAAAGGCTTGTTGCCCAGTTTGGTAATTCCATGTTTTGAATCAGTCTCTGGTCATTCTAACAGATTCTTGTATACAGTGCTTGAGGCACCTTGACAAAGAGGTCACAGCTTGACCGCATGAACTGATGCACCCTGATAATCAGTTCCAGTACTGCACCATCAGATTAAAGGGTCTCCTCTATTGGGGGTGGGGGAGAGGCTATGTATTTGAAACTTTGCCCCAGTCTGACATTTCTTCCTGCGTGTTCTGTCCCCAGCCATCGAGCAGGAGAAGAAATTAAATGCTGAAGGGAGAACATGAAGGAGGAACGGTCCTGCACCAGCTGCGCATTCCCTGCGTCTTTACCTGTCCTCCATCACTTCAACACTTTCACAGCACTCCTTTTGGGCAGGGCTGGGGGAACAGAGGGAGCAACTGCAGACCATGTGCTAGTGTAGCTTGTAAAAATCTGCTTTGTGATTTCACTGCGGGAGGGGAAAGGGGGTTCATCGCTGACACATCTTTAAGTGTTCACATGGGATTTCCAGCTAGTATGTAGTGGATAGATGTCTTCAAAGATTAACATGTATTGTATCTGGTGCCACGTAATTTGTCTTCCTTTTTAAGAAATGTATAAAATAAATAATAAAAAAATACAAAATGTAAATGTGTTAAAGTGGATTTTTAATATTGTCTTGCATTTTATTCTGGATAAGTAAATTTGGTTTTAGCAGAAAGTGAATTCATTTTTGGAAGTCTGTTTTGGTATTTTAGACCTGGCTTCCACACGTTGACAGCTAAATTTAGAGTGTCTAAAGTCAGTTAGATTTTAGTAAAACAAGAGTATATTTGACTGCAGCAAAATAAGACCTGCATGCCATTAGATTGAGAATCTTTGCAGAGGAAATGCTGAATAGCAAATGCATTTTCTTTATTCTATAATTAATTGTGTTCTGCAGAGTGTTTCAACGGGGTGTTGTAATTGAAAACGCAAAAGGGTGGGACGGGGAATGTAAAAACCAGTTAACAGAAACTGAAAACCCTGATGTGACTGTTCCATGCTGTGGAGAAGCATCCAATCACAGCGCACTCAACCTGGCTTCCAGCCAGGCTCCACCCACACCTGAACATTCCGGAGCAAGAGACACTTTCAAAGATAAACACGGATTGGGTCATACACAAGATCCAACAGGTGGTGTCATTGTGAGTGACTCATTCTCCTGGGTGTCAGTTTCACAGTGGGTGGTACACTTGTCCAGGGATAACCAGAAGCAACTCCAAAGCATCCCTCATACATATTGCAAGTTTAGAAAAGAAGCATGCTATGAGACATTTCCAGTTGAAGTTATTGAGTGTACATTTAAATAAGTTAAATAAGACTGTCAACCCCCCCCCCCCCCCCCCAAAAAAAACAAATTAATTATTAAATGACACTATTTGTGGATGAAGAACTGTAATTAAACTATCACAAATCATTGATTGAAAACAGACAGCTATTACTATTTTCACATCCTTGTTTAAGTTTGCGAATGTGCCCTTTATGTCCATAAGCATTCATGCTCAAATAGATTTCAATATTCTAACTTCCCCGTCCCAGACCATGGCCATGTTAATAAATCACTGGCAGGCCGACATACATGGGACTGCAGAGCCTTCTGTGGCACACCACTGCTGCATAGTCTTTCAGATCCTTGTGTCTGTGCTTTAAACATGTAAAAACTGAAAACAAACTTGAAATGAGTGAAGTAACAGAATCAACAAGGAGACATCCGAGATCCATGAGATCCCATTGGGTTCATGTGAGTGGCAGGATTTGCATACAGATACATCACAGTGCCATGCTGCTAGAACAACACAGCTTTTTTTTTATTTGGTCTCTAGGTTTAACAGGATTTGCAAGTGGCTCGTCATAGTTCTAGCTATATATAGTAAATATGATAGAAAAGGCATGCTGAGTCGTGATGGGCTTGGTGTTTGTGGTTGTTTTAAACTTATTTTAGCTCTTACATGCACTTTTCTGGCCCACGACGTCCCAGGCTTTCGGATATGAACAGTGTCATAAGAGAGTGGAGCAGCACAGTATTTTTTCATCTTGGTAGTTCAATGCAGCAGTGATGCATGTAGAAAGTTAAATAGAAAGCTGTTAGTCCTGTTTTCCAGTTTGCCGTTAGGTTGTAATGTTAAGTACAGACCTGCAGAATCTCCCACTTTTGTTGAAAACGTTCCATTGCTTGTTATTCAATGGTTAACAAAAAGGCTCCTGATAACATTTTAAAAGGTTCCTTTGTTTACATTTAAGGCCAGGTTTATTGGTCAAATACAAACCTGTGTAATCAAGACTATCTATGTTGTGTTTTTTGCACAGTATTGAATATCAGTCTAAGCAGTGCTCCACACTGTTTAACACAATGCCATGTTTTCTTTGATTAAAGAGCAAAGCTAAATGCTATTTTAATTGTTGCCTTTTTATTTTGTATCTCTTTCTATTTTATGGTGTGCTATTCCTTTGAATGGTTCTGGGTTCTGTTGCTCCAAACCTGAGTTATTGCCATTTTTATCATGAAAAATCCCAAGTGCTGGCAGTGATCACATTTTCTCATTCCATTCAAATCATTTGACAATGTGGCCTTTCAACTTTGCTAGCCCAACCTTGAGTTGGAGAGTTTATGTTAGACGTGGTGTTAATGGATTCTCAATTCAGTATTGGAGAGCAACAGACCCCATAACCACTCAAGCAACATCCGAAGAATCCGACCCTTCCTCACCAACTATGCTACCCAGCTCCTGGTCCAGGCCCTGGTACTCTCCCGCCTAGACTACTGCAACTCCCTCCTAGCTGGCCTCCCTGCGTCCGCCACCCGTCCGCTCCAGCTCATCCAGAACTCTGCTGCCCGCCTGGTGTTCTCTCTGCCTCGCTTCGCCCACGCTACTCCACTACTCCGCTTGCTCCACTGGCTCCCGATCACCGCTCGCATCCAGTTCAAGACTCTTGTACTAGCCAACAGATGCCTTGATCAGACTGCACCCAGCTACCTCCAGACCCTCATCTCTCCCTACACCCCCACTCGACCACTCCGCTCCGCCTGCACTAGAAGACTGGCTCTACCTCCGCTATGCTCCCCTGCCTCCCGAGCCCGCTCCTTCTCCACCATTGCTCCGCAGTGGTGGAACGACCTTCCTACAGATGTCAGGACTGCCCAGTCCCTGACCACATTCCGGCGCCTCCTTAAGACTCACCTCTTCAAACAGCACCTGTAGAACTCCTCTGTTGTATCCTGGGACACTGTCACCCTTCATTTAAATATGTTTTATTTTGCTCTTATCTGCCCCCTATTTTACTACATTTAATCCTGTACTTCAGAATATTGTAATCTGCCAAGTGTTTAACCTGTAGTATTTTGTACTTAATCATATCCTGATGTAACTTTCACTATTATCTGCTGTATTATTGAATTGTTTTTTGTCACACTTGAATGTATTTGTATTTGCTTGCGATTGTAAGTCGCCCTGGATAAGGGCATCTGCTAAGAAATAAATAATAATAATAATAATAATAATAATAATAATAATAATAATAATAATAATAATAATAAAATGATAAAAAAAACAACCATAAAATAGTGAGAGAAAAGTAAAAAAAAAGCCATTGCAATTACATTTATTTATGCTATTTTAAGGTGAGTTTTTGAGGAAGAACAATTTGCGAAAGGCTGTTATCACACCTCTTGTCTATTCCTGTTTTCGTGGTTCTACCCAGACCATGAGTTTTCAACCTTGGTCTTAAACATGCTCTCTCCTGCCCCAGCAGTCATAGTACCTGATCCCTGAGAGTGAGGCTCCCCCTGCCTCCACACGTCAGGCTGGAGCCAGAGCCAGTGCCTCAGGCAGCCTGCCTCTTAGTGTCTCTTCAGTTCGTTTATTTGAGTTACTTCAATTTGGGGATGGAGCGCAGGAGATTATGAGGGAAGGATATTGAATAGGTACCAATACCTTAGGTTGTGCCATCTTGCCCAAAACACAAATAATCCTTTCCCAAGATCACACCACTGGTATTTTTTTAACCTCTCAAAGTGCATATAAAATGTTTGTCAATCATTTTGGCCCAAATCAATTTGGCATATGCTACTTTATATTTTGTAACTATATTTGAAATTAACATGAAAAACAGGGAAATAATATATCAAACAAGGGTTTCAGCCACGGAAGAGTTTCTTAATGAATGCTAGATTGATTCTGGAAACCCCAAAAACCACATTGGTATGATTTTAATATGGATTTAATGCATCCTTTTTTTGCAATCTGTTACTCACACATATTTAAAACACACAGTCTCACAGTTTTCAATTTTTTTATAAAAAATGGCTTTGAGAAAAAAAAAAAAAGGTATTGAGAACCTTAGAGCTATGGACTCCCTATAGCTGGTTTGCTAGCTAAGATTGGCAGGAATGTGAGCTGCCCAGTTTACTAACTGCCTGCAGCTAAATTCTTACCTATAAACACACTGTTGCAGACAGATCAATATTGGACCCCAGAATGGGAACTCAAGACACCCAGATGTATCCTGTGCAAGCTGACACCTTCTCCCTGAAGATGCAGGATCACACATGCCCAGGTATGTCTGTATTGCAGAAATGTGCTGGAGTTTGGAAGAATAAGAGAAAAACAAGTTTTCAGAAGGCTTATATATATACTGTTCTCTGTACACCTAACTCAACTCTGGGCTGCAAGTGCCGCCACTAAATAGACTGATGCGCTCATTGAGACCCTCATTATCATAATTGCGGATCATTATTTGTGTCTGTTGAGTAATTTGCATTGGTCTTAAGCTTACATAGGCCACAGTGCACAATAATTGCCTGGTTGCAATGGTTTAAATTTTTTGCACTGCGCTTATACTTATATCAACCCCTGTATGTCTATAAAGGAGTCAGTCTGTCGACTTAGAGTGGAAAAGGGTATGAATCTGGCACATGGATCGGGGCTCCAATAGGGTTGACATGGAAGAATTCAGATAACATGTATTAGTACCGGTGGCCGTGTATCGATCCCTGATCATAGGTTCAATATTTTGAAGACCAAGGTACATTTGTGGTGGTATGGGTGTTAGGGGTATGTTAGTGCTTATAGATCTCAAGGGGGGAAGGAAGCTGCTGCCCCCTGTAAGAGGAGCTGATCTGAGGTCAGCTCAGAAGGATGGATCCATCAAGGACACTGCCTGCAAATAAAGTGGAGGTTGTGGAGGTGCAGGATGAAGATACTACTGGGATTGCACTAGCAATAGCTAGGTGAGGTTCTCTGAGGTTTAAATAAGCAAGGGAGGAGGGATCGATAGGAGAAGCAAGCCCCCATGATCCCTTCACTGAATCTTAGTTTAAGCTTATAATTTAAAGGAAAGGAAAACAGCTAAGCCATATCCACTGCAAGCCTTATTGGCATTCAACTCTGACTCTGTGTTCCAGAGACTCTGACCAATCTCCCATCTAGTTTTCTATACAAGGGCATCTAGTAAAGAATGTGTTTGTAACTCTCAAGACCAAACTTAACTGGGATTCAGGAGGTAAATTATGGCTATTGTTACTTAAACTGCTAATGACCCCGAGACAACGGTTATTGCACTGTGTGAAGCGAGCACAAGGCCGAAACAAGCTAAAAAATAAAACAGTTTGTTTGGAGCAGCCAGTTGAGGAAAGAGAGGAAGTAAACAGCTCAGGCTCCACCTCTACGTCTTCCCTGCCAACTGGAAATGATCTCTTCGGAATGTACTTTGCAGCTGTGGAGCCTTTAGCTGTAGTTAATTTTTTTTTTAAATGTATTTTATTAATGCATGTTAATGCATGCGTGGAGGTATGCACAGGTAGTTAATAATAACATCAGTTGGAACTGGGTTTTAAAGAGTAGCTTCTTTACAATTTGGTTTTATTTCCCTTATTCCCCTTGCAATTTTATTTTTTTATTTTTTTAGTTACATTCCAGAACTGAACAGCCTTCCTCATCCCATTCAAATCAATTGACAATGTGACCTTTCAGCCCCAACTCAATGTAAAAGCTGACAAGCTCAAAACAAACTCCATATATATATGGTGCCTGTCTGTCTGTAAATATGTATGTATGTCAGACTTACGCATTTCCATGTGCATACTGTTTTTAGGTAGGTCTTGGAGATATTTTTCCATGACGCTGACAGCTGTAATTTTGTATTGTGACATTGTAACTAAACAACAGGGTAGATAAATACATTCTCATTGACTGTTTAAACAAAGTCAAGTTTGGAAATATCTCTATTTTTGTGAACTTTTCAAAGCTACTCTCTCTCTCTCTCTCGGGGATCCTGACTAAATGCAGCTGGGAGGTCTGTTTTTAAACTAGAGAAAATAACCATTTCTACTTCATGGAACAAACTGTATCCATTCAAAACAAGTAGGTTCACCTTTAAAAGCATGTCAAAGGTGTAGAGTCCTTTCGTTCATGAAGTGAGCACTGCTAACCACAATCTTTCACAGCATGTACCGCTTTCATGGATTTCAAATCCAAAACCAGTCACCTGAACCTTTGTTGCATGCCTTTGCCTTAACTGTCTACATGGTACAGCTGCTGTTGAAATTAGAAAAATACACGCTGATGTGTTGAGGACACAGTTGTACCTACCCAGAAGATCCTTAAAAGTTCTGAACAATCCCATTACTGTTAAGTGCCATGAACAGTGAGTTTTCATGCAAAAAGCATGCAAATATCACAGTGGTATTACCAGAATAGCTGGATGCTGAATAGGTGGTATCGTAAATGTATGTTTTATCACAGTGTCAAATTGCTTGCTCATTTAGCAGGTACTATCAGGGTTAAATGTCTTGGTAACATAGACTGTAACTCATTAGTAGCCTCAAAACTGGGAATGTCACACAACAATAGGATCATACTAAGAAGAGCACTGTAGAATAGTACCACAGTGGTATTGTGACATCACTTTACCACCAACACACACGGACAATGGCAATCCTTGGAAATACCATGGTACCATAGCAGAAGTAACAGCAGTGGCAGTGTGCTACAGTACCAGTACATCTGAACCACTGTGCAATGTTCTCTCCAAATCCATTGTATTGTCTTTGCGGGCAATTCAAATGTTTCTTCTGGTTTTTAAACTGGCATTAGAATAGTATCCCAATGGGGCTTCTAATCAAAGTTTTCTGTAAGAGTAGGATTGCTGGGCTACATTGTAGTGTAGTCAGTTTAACCGAACCAGTATGAGAGAAAAGGGTGGAGGAGCAGAGTTTAGTTCACTTGTTATATTAGTCAGACAAGCTCTGGCTTGCTTTGTATTTGAAAGAGAGACAGACAAAGAGAAGGCGAGCGAGTAAAGGGAGGGAGACATTTTGGGGGGAGAACGGGAGAACTTAAACATGCCTGGACTGCTTCCTTGACATGATGCAAACAGAAAAAGATACATTTTCTTGTAAAAAAAAAAAAAAAAGAAAAAAAAAAACTTAAATAATAAAAAATGTGCATTGTAGAATAATAAAGAAAACCAGGTCAAACCAGCCTCCACTTATCTTCAATGGCACTATAAGGATAAATAAGTGTTTTTGTACTTAGGAATATAGTACTGTAAAGCTAACATTATAGTATTATTTGTGGACAAAGAAGTGTTTTTGTACTTAGGAATATAGTACTGTACAGCTAACATTATAGTATTATTTGTGGACAAAGAAGTGTTTTTGTACTTAGGAATATAGTACTGTACAGCTAACATTATATTACACCGTGTAACACAATTTTTGTTCCTGGGTAGTAAGTGTTATTTCCTAATTGCTTATGCCTCAAAAGTATAGAAAATGGCTATTATTCCCCACAAACTTTGCTTTTGTGACCAGGACAGTGATATTTTGAAATTTAGCTATTTCCAAATAGAAAACGGGCAAATTTGTGTCTTTTCGTTCACATAAAGTCAGAAAAACAACATATTAATCCAAATTAATATGTATTTATACTAAAGTAATACAAAAATGACTACAAAAGATTTAGAAGTGAGTAGCTTTTCGAGATTTACGATTATACTGTAAATCACTTTCACGAATCAGCCCCCAAATGTAGTCTCCCATCATGTTCTCGTTATACTGTCCTTGGTAGCGGCGTTCAAAGTCCAGTATATCCTGGTGGAAGCGCTCGCCTTGCTCCTCCGAGTACGCTCCCATGTTCTCCTTGAATTTATCAAGATGAGCATCAAGGATATGGACTTTGAGGGACATCCTACAGCCCATTGTGCCGTAGTTCTTCACCAGAGTCTCAACCAGCTCCACATAGTAGACCCATCAGGAATGCCACCATTTTGAAGTCTCCTATGACCTTGATGCCATCTCAAAAAAATGCAGATATGTATCCACTTAGGCAGCTGGAACTAAACTGAACTGGTGGGCTTAAGGCCCCTGTATTTATATTACTATTTATATTACTGGAAAGTTCTAGAAAGTTCTAGAAGTTACTCCGTTTACTCAGCACTGAATCTATCTGGAATGTTCTGGAAAATAGGTACATTTCAAAATATCACTGTCCTGGTCACAAAAGCAAAGTTTGTGGGGAATAATAGTCATTTTCTATACTTTTGAGGCATAAGCAATTAGGAAATAACACTTACTACACAGGAACCAAAAAAAAAAAAATGTTACACTGTGTTATTATTTGTGAACTATGCATCAGCTGCAGAATCACTTACAATTATGTCTCACCTGAAAGAGAGAGCACAAGAAGGTTAAGTGACTTGCTCAGGGTCACACAATGAGTCAGTGTTTGAGGTGGGATTTGAACTGGGGACCTCCTAGTTACAAGCCCTTTGCTTTAACCACTGGACCACACAGCCTCCTATTATATATTTAAGGGTTCGGGTACCTTTAAGCTTTAGGTTGCTGTTCTGTTGCTGTATGCCTGAATGGCACAGGAGGCTGAGTCCCAAACCTCCACTGTGTAGAATGGAGTTTGTGTCTCAGTTCGGAATATACTATTTTATTTATTTATTTATTTATTTATTTATTTATTTATTTTTAATACAAGTGTAATTTTTTTATTTGAGTTTTTTTTGCAAGCAATTTAAGATTAAAAGTATTTGTTAGTTTGGCTAGTGTTAACATCAGGGTTGAAAAAGGGAAATGGGCTTTTATATTAACAATTCAAAAGGTTATGAAAAAAATTCAACAGAAGATATTCCAGGAAAATCCTGACGAAAGAGTGATCAGTTTATAATCAGAAGCGATTTAAAAGCAGTTTGTGTGTAGATACTTTTTCAGAAAATATATATTTTTTTCAAAATCTACTGCATTGCCATTAAATACTGTGGTCTGCTAATAGTTATTCTAGGGTTTCTGCAGAGCACGCTGCTATTATAATGGGATTTCAATGGGGTTCTTCACTCTGGTCTCTGAAAGTGCTCGCTCCCTCCTTCTCTGGCTATCGGCCCTGTCTTGTGAAATACCAGACTGGGTTTTGAAACCAGCCAGGCCTCAGCGTGCATTGCTGTGGAATGTTCAGCAACACTCTGCCCCTGCTACAGACTTCAGTGTAACTGACAGCTGAAATAAATATTCTTAGTACAGACCTGCTTGTTTACAGCAAAAGTATTTGATTATAAATTGCAGATATGGTGATTCTCTATATAAGAAATATAATCAAATACATTTGCAGTTAATATCATAACTATTTCATTTCCCTTTACAAGACATACCTGTTCATAGCATTTTTTTTATGAAAGTAGCACCAATACAATTATGCATACATTTCATTTTCCAATGCGCTTCAATTCCAGTTTGCACTGGGCCATGCCGAAAAAGGGTCAGGCAAGACGTGCAAGACCATAAATGCAAGCTTGAAAAAAAAATGTTTCAAACATAATACAAACACAAAGAAGGACTTCATGCATACCAATTTTTTTTTAAATCTTGCATATTCCTTGGAGATCGTTCACCTCATCACGCTACAGCGACCCCTACTGGCCAAGCAGCAGATGTCTCCAGGGTTCAGTAGCACGGTAATATTCGTTGTTTTGGTTAAGCAGGTTAGGCGAGCAGATAGGCTGGATAGAGGCAAAGGAGGTCATCCACTGATCTTTAGACCTCAGAAGGTTGTTTGGACATTAGAATTCAAATTTCTAATTGGGGTGAAATTGGGGTAAAACTGATTTTAAAAAATGTATATTAAAAATAACACAAAAAAACATTTGTATTATGTACTTATGCTGTACCAGTCTCTGTAGTGCCTATCACATAAGGTACAAATCATCTCTTTTTTTGCACTGAAAATGAAAGAATTGTATAGAAAACAACTTACTGCTCACTACCAGATAATAGGTCCCTATAAATATCAACTTGCATGTACTGTACACGTCTGTTTTTTTTTCTTCTGTAGAGTACAGTTAAAGTGACATTTTTGTGTTTCTGTCTTAACACCTCTTAAAATCCAAACACCTCTATACCGCAATAAATTATAGAGAGGTGCTGTAGAATTTTTGGCATTACTGCTGTATTCACTGGAATGTATGGCAATCACGCCTTCATATGGGGTTGATGTGAAACACACAAACCACAGCTCCATCCAATCCCAAGTGCAAGTTGTTGTCTTAAATGCCATCCATTCCACATATAATAAACTGCTTCATATGAAGACTAGGCCACCATCTCTGTCAATCGTTTTCAATAAGGACCAACTCTAAGATCATTTTACACATAAATGTTTGATTCCACTGTATTATACATTTAAGTTGTGCATTCATACATTTACAAAACACATTCACAAGCCACAGGCCCTCGAATGCAGCTACAGTACTACTTTTTAATGTAGTACAATTTGATAATATTTCATATGTTCTGTATTGCAGGTATTTGCAGTACTTTACCTAATCTTTTTCCTGTTTACTGTTAAATACTCATTGATGCACAGCACACAGATAGTAGTTTTCTAAAGCTGTAAATCTAATTTTAGAACTTCCTCTTTAATGGAGCACAACATTGTGTCAAATTAAGGTTCAGTTTATGGCTGCAGCCAGCACAGTAGATTTTGACAGCAAAAATGAACTGAAATGAAATGTTATATATTCAACCCTGAGTATTGACATTTTAATTCACACTTCAAAGATCATAAATCAACTGGGGAATAAAAGCAGAACACATCCTATAATATGAGGAACTGTTTTTATCTCGTACCTCAGTTTCTAGTGTCTGCGATCATGGGAAACTCACATAATCACATGAGGAGTTGGGTTGTTTGCTGTGCAATGGTGTGACAGGGATGGCTGAGTGGTCTGACGTCAGGCAGAAGCAGGAACAAAAATACTGACACCGGGGAAGTACTGCAGTTCAAATGGCGTTTGCCGTTTTTATTAAGCAAACCAAAAATAAAATAAATATTTAAACAAAGCACTGTGCTCACCGAGCAAAACAAAATAGTAAACAAACACAAATCTTGCACACAAAATCAACAATAAATAATAAATAAACCATACAGGTCAGGCTGGGCAGTCGCTGTCACTGTTCCTGTATGTTATAATTTAGTTTCGTTTTCACGCTCTCGCTCTTGCTCCTACAACACCCACCCCAAGCTGGAGAGCTGCAGGCTTTTTATAACAGGTGACCATCTCCCGATTAGCAACAAATTAAATCACCTATTTAATTCGGGAGATGGCCACCTTCTGCATGAGTTTTAATTATGTTGTGGATGGGGCTACCCATCCACGCTAAACAAAACAAATCGGCTACTCTTGATTTCTATTTCTATGCTAAATAAATTCAGCTCCTGCTGTCTATCTTACACTTTGGTATTAGTCTGGTTTCTCTTCAAGGCCACAATGTCCTTGCGTTAATGTTGTCACCAGAACTGAACACAGTATTCAAAGTGTTCAATTCTGAAAGAGAAGTGCAGAGAAAACACATTTTGATTGCAATAAAAGTTACTGGTAAGTACAATACAATACATTGTGCTTGGAATGGTCTGCTATCCCCCTGATCTCTCTTCATCGCAATCCCTGCTGATATAACCCAGCTTTGAGCTCTCTCTGCAATAGCAGTTCTCTCTCTCTCTCTCTCTGTGAATTGAGGAATTCAGCCCACAAGATACAGAACTGCAAGTCTTGATTAGTGTGTTCTTGGAAGGAATTCTCTCCCTGAGGAGTCGGCTGCTGGAGCAGAGACCTTTTCAGGGGAGGTTGTTTAAAGAAACACTGCCTTGAGAACAATGTGACACATTGGCACCTTAGATCTGGACCCATGTCTTCAGAAGAAAGACAAAGTGCTGAGCTGACTCGGGAGGGGCGAAGACAAACACACACTGTACTCCGAAGTGTGTGCTGTTAGCCGCCCGCTTCTTTACACACTGCAGGCTCATCATGCAGCCACCTCAGAGGTGCAGCGTTGGAGGACAACGCAGCTCTGGGCAGCTTACAGGCAAGCCCACAGGCGCCCGGCCAGACCGCACGGTGAGCCGAGAACACCCTGGCCGACCTAAGCCCTCCCCCACCCCCAGGTGGCGCTTGGCCAACTGTGCGCCGCCCCCAGGGAGCTCCTGTCCATGGTCGGCAATGGATTAGCCTGGACTCGAACCAGCAACCTCCAGGCTATAGGGCGCATCCTGCACTCCATGGATGCGCCACTTGGGAGCCGCTATCGTGATTATAAAAAACAAACACAACAAAGAAAAGGCAAACAGGCCGTCATTTAGTTTGTAGATCAAGTGAGCATGTTAATGCCTAAACACAAAGGCACTTTTTATTAGCTTTTTTTGTGGCAGGTGTGATTAATGAGTGTGATATCATGTGGATTGCTTTATTTGTTTGCTGATGTAGATATTTAGAATCTGTTAACATAATACCATCTAAAGCAACATTACTGTTCAATCAGGTCAGTTTAAAAGCAGGTCTGTAGAAGGACAGTGTATTCCTGGAAAGAAGTGAACAAATTACTTATAGCCTACCTGTCTCCACTGGGGTCTATGAGCTATGAACCCTGAATACTAAACAAAGGAGTTTGTGGATTGTCGTCATGGTTTATCCTTGGTAACTGTTTACCAAGTGAAATGTTTTTGCCTTGCCAATAATATGTATTTAACATGTTTAATGTCTGTGCTTTACCACCTGTTTATCCTTCATGATTTTACAATGCTTTACCTACCAACTGATCTTCCAGAGCAATACAATAGTTTATGGTGCAATGTAGCATTTGTGCACTGATACCAAAGTGGTATATTTTTATGTGAACACAATGGTTTAACAATTATATAAATCAATAGGCTGTAGTACATTGCTGTACCCTTTTGTATGGTGGCTTAGAAATACAAAACACATTGAATAATTTTGCATGAAAAATAAAGGATACACTTCAAAATATAGATACATTAACTATGTAGTTATACTGTATTTATAATGTACAGATATTTACTAGATGCAGCTTTGTGATTGTGAGGAAAGACATTAAAAACATTATTTTTAGTTATTTTTCCTGATCATATAATTTTGTTGAAAATACTGTACATGTAATAAAAATGTAGTTAGTGTATCCCAAATAAATATTGACATCGCAAAAAAATATATTCCCATGGGAAAAACAATTTACTAGGGGAACAAAAAATATTTTCAGAACAGAAACAGCATTTCTGGTTGACTATAAGCCTATGAAAGAGAGATATCAAACAAAATGTGAATATCTGCAGTCAACTGTCGTATTTTAAACAGCTCTCAATCAACATGTCCCTCATTCCTCTGGTCTGACACCATGTGTTTAGTTGGAAAGTTGACAAGCTGCAGAATTTTCACCTCCTGTTGCTTTTCATCACCACACTCGGCCCTGCCTTGACCCCTCAAATAAAGAGACCCCCTCCCTCGGCCTTGCTCTCCACACAAACACACAGCTCCACCAACAGGATTTCCTGTAGTCACCCATCACAACACAGAGACATGGGAAAAACAACCCCCCTCGTTTTCTACTCTGCAGATACCGTTACACAATAACAAGGGCTGTATCATCACTACGCTACGGGACAGATTTACAAAGCTTGTTCTCAAGTGCAAAGCTCCACCTGCTTCTGATCGGAGGCCAACAAAGTCACACGATTTCTCTGGGATCAGGAAGGAGAGCCACGTGGTGAAAAACAGTCACCTAGAGGCAGGGATAAGAGAAAAAAAAACACATAAGTCAATATTGGAGAAACATATATTAGTGTGTGTTGTTTACTAACAGACTTTATCTATACCCATATCTATCTATCTATCTATCTATCTAAAGATTCATATTACATTTGAAGTCACTTGCTCTTTAATAAAAGGCAGCCTGTGCTGTGCTTGGAAAGGGAACCTTTGTGACATTTGCTTATTGAAACTGCACTGTCTTGTTATGCAGGATAACAGGATTTGGAGTCCCAATGAAAGTGTAAGGCAGAGAGATTCCATTTGTCGTGTAATTATGAATAACCTTGACCTACTTTATCTAGCAGTACCCTCGCATTGTACTCAAACAGCAAAATATGAATCAACTGATCACCAATTGTACTAAACATTTATGGCCAATTGGACTGGTGGCTACTAAGTGCTTCTGTCATTCACTGATATAGTGACCATGTTCACTGTGATCTCCTAAGGTACTAGGACTGCTGAAGAAGGTCATTCTTAGCTTAGGTTACCATCAGACTATCAGGCTGGTTATTTAGATAACCTTGGTTGCATTAGTAAATCCACCACTGCAGACAGACTATTCTATTATTGTCTTGATTCCTGAAAAACAGTGCTTTGCGAGTGTGTGATTTCTGTTTTCTCTCTATAATAACTTTCTCCTCTGGGGAACTGGGTATTTCCAAAACACTGTGGCACAATCAGGGCTTCCATCAGACAGGATGTTCCCACAGTCCTCTGCTCTTCTCATTAACAATGTTTACAAGCAGAGGACTTAAAGGGGCAGGGTTTCTTTAAGGAGCAGTTTAGGGACAGCTCTATGATACAAGGTGTGTGGGGGGAAGGGGGTGTGTATTTTAATTAAATAAACAGCAGAGGACTTGTGCATATATTAATCCTGCAGGTAATTTAGTTATCCATTTATTAACAACACCAAACACACAAAAAATATGGTTTCAGTAAATATTGTAGTAAAATGTCCATCATATATACCGATTCGGGAAGGGATTATGGGGGCATGCCTCTCCTATTCATCACTCCTCTCTAACTTGTCCTCAGGAAAAAACTCACCTGGCAGCCTTGATGGGAGGGGAAGTGCTTGGCTTCATTGCAGTCCTACCTGTTGAACTGGCCTTGTCAGATCAGGTCCTCTTTCAGAGGGCAGTGGCTTCCTTGTAAAGGATACCAACCACCAAACTGTTAAAAGGTGTCCTACAGAGGGCGCCCTTTACAGTTTGGAATTCACTGTTTTGAAGTTATCAGGCCGACTTAACGGTTGGAGTGGAATTTTACTGAACCGTTCAGTGGAGGGCTTTGCACATTAATAAACATTCTGTCTGAGTTGTGACGATCCCTGGCAAACAGTTTTTGCAGTGTATGTCACATTCTTAAAGAGCTACCGTACATCTTCAGGGACTTATACAGTAGAACACGGAAAGGTTAAAACTATACTTGTGAAAGGTGTGGCAGTGACAGTACTGGAGCCACCTGTCTTTCTTTGATTGCACAGGGCATGGGCGGGTTTGGTGCTTGTAAAGGGTGAGGCTCGTCTTATAAAAGTTTCCCATGGTTAAAGCATAGCAAAGTGTAATAAAGCACTTTGCAATCATGGTAAAGCACCGGTATGTCTTGTAAAGACCAGCAAGGAATGGTAAAGCATATTAATAAACATGGCAAACCAGGGTAAATTATGGTAAATGCATAGTATAACTTTTGAAAAAGCATGGCAAAACTGCAAAAATACAATGCAAAAAGCCATATCTATGCCTTTACTCATGGATAGGGGTTGGTTTACTGTAGTGCAATTTGTAGCACATGAGACTAAACCCGTTAGACTTCCATTCACAGGACAGGTTAGGTACATCAGAGAGGCACTGTTGTCTAAGAGAGAGGCTAGCAGCACTGCAGACTGAAGCCTTCTTCTGTCTGTTCCTAAGGCTGAGTACAAGAAATAGACAGATTGGTTTGCTACAGGTAATGAAAACCGTGTTCACATGTACTTATTTTTCATATACAGAAAAGTCTGCCAATCTAATGCAAACAACAGCGTGCAATCTCCACAGTCTTGGAGTGATAAAGGGAACACTGGGCTCTTTTCAAAAAGGAAAGGCCGAGCCAGGCACTGGCTATGGAAAACAAAACCTTTTGCCAAATTCTGTATTACAGTAAATAGTCTATAACCATTCTTACAGTATTTTAACTGACTTCATGTAAAAATAGCTTCTACAGTATCGTAATTAGGTATGCAAAACTGCTGGTCTGCATTCCAATAAATGCGAGTCTTCAGAGCATGTTAAAATGGACGTTCCCTTAACATTGAGATTCTATTACAATACATGTCCTCTAGTAACCTTAGTAGACCCCATCAGAACCATTAGTCAATCACAACACAATGTTTGTGGAGATATACTGAAGTGGTCTATTATACTGCAATTGACTACCAGTGTGTATTGTCACTATTGAAAATAGGAAAATGTTACTGCTGTGGTACCATTCTACCAGTGGCTCATACCATTGTAACTGCCCTTGTGCTATCTTTGCTAATGTATTGCCACTCCTATGTTGGTGATTATTTGATATTGATACACACTTTTGTGAGATAGTCAGGAAGCAATAGCCTATCAAAGCGTCGACACTCAAGTTAATATTAACATGCTGTAACTCCCACGCCTGTGGCAATAATTAACCTCACTTTTTTCAGATGGGTAGCTTGTATATCTTTTTTTTTATTCTTCAAAAATGTTAAAAGCAACCAGACTGACAACAGGGCTCTGTATTTAAAAGAAGGAGAGTTCCGTGTTTTAGAAATGACTGCTTTATCAATTCACGTGGAACTGAATTACCAAAAAACTGAACAGGAACCGACGCACACACCTGAATGGCTGAAAGGATGGCATTTGTAATCTGTGCTTTCTTATCGCTAAATTGGTTTGCAGTTGAGTAGGGGTGGGAATCTCAGGTCTCATGTGGCACAGGTGCGCTGCAGCCAGTTCTTATCTATATTCTGCTCTTTATTAATATGTGCAAGTTTGTTTTATATGGCTCTGTAAATATAATCTCGCTGCAAGTGCAACCCACACTCGTTGGGGTCTCTCATAAAGTGCTCATAATTTGGCAGGAATCTAGTGTCAATTTTCAAAAATAATCTTGCACTGCAGTGCCCTCTTTTGGTAGAGCAGGGGGGTACATGATGTAGGTTACCCATGGCTGACTTGGAATGTTTTGTATTAGGAAAGTTCAGACTGTTACATTTTTTAATTTAATGAATCCATGGACTGATAAATAAACAATTAAAAGCTAAAAGTAATTCTGAAAACACTAATAATAAAACTGAGCACTGAGCTGACTGTTCTGTTTCTTGACCAGCAACATGGCAATAAAAATCATGAAATGAGTTCTGACATGGTGATAAAAGTAATTTGAGTCACTCAATAAATTGAATTGGCACTATCCAGCATTCAAGATACAGGATCATTTAGTGATCTCAGTAATTAGCTTTGTTTCCTTACATACATCTTACATGCAAGTCTCATATTCTTTTGCTGTACCTGGTTACATTTTCCAGATTATTTTTGAAGCTCATTTATTTTGCCCCTGCGCGTCATTAAATCTTAAAAGAAAGTTGTTATTCTAAAACTATAAAGTCTTTAAGATTATAAACAAATATACAGTATTTATTACCAGTAGTCCTTTGTCACTAAAGGTTTAGGTTACTAAATCTTGACTTTAGTGACCTCTGCTGGTAGGGATGTGCGTTTTGTCTGTACACTTGACATTTTATAATACAGTAGAACTGAGGGTCTGATTGCAGCTGTTTTATTGTTTTCACTAATATTTTGAGTTCAGGAGTTGCTCTTCTGTTTTGGCTACCTGCCATAGACAATGGAACACTCGTTTACCCTGTGCGTGTTACAATTTAGAAGTAAAACAAAAACTACTTGAATCACAAACACGCATTATGTAGCTCAGCAAACCATGCATCACAGGGGTCAGTCCATTGGTATAACATGTAAGATTTCACGCTAACTGGCTGTTTGCAATCAATCGTTTAGAGTGGTTCCACGTTCTGTTCTATGGAAGAGTATTGACGTATTGCATTTTTTAAACCCAAATCTCCCTTTACCTGGCTTTGAGCCAAGTGCTTACTGTCAGTAGCGATAGCCCTTTCTCATTCCAGTCAAATCTTTGTGCACGGAGATTATGAAAAGCAAACACCTAACAATGCTTCAGTCTCTTTTTGTCTGTAAAAGTATGTGCATGATTTATTTTTATGATTGACATGAGTGTTCTTAAATGCTATTGCATAGCTCTCGCAGTTGTCTTGAAGTTCGATGGAAATCAATTTGGTTTATTGATTGTGGTTTTGAAATAGATACTCATTAAACTCGATGGGTATCCCTCAAGCTATGACCCGTATTTGTAGTGCTAAAATATTTTTGTAGTTTTGCTCGTCACATTTTGATGCATCCATGTACCCAGTTTCATTAGTGCGTAGATATTAGTGCGTTTATTTCATGCATCAAATTTACTCCAAATCGACTACCAATTTACTGTTCATTTTTCATAAATCAGCATAGCAGTTCTTTGCCACCATGTGCACTTGAAACCCAGCCCACACGTTTTACGTATGCTGCTACCTACAATGAGATTGGTTGCACCGGTCACAGCTTGCTGCATACATATTTCACACATACACTGATTACATTATCCTTGTTTGCCAAAGACATTTACTGTACACACAACGACATTGCTGGTTTTGTGTTTTTGGAACCTTTTACCCTGCCCACAATACCGGACGCGCTCGTGATAGTCCCGCCTCTTTCTTTGATGTGCCCGCGCAAAGTGCTCGAGCAGGGAGCGAGCGCTATTGAACAAGGAGAAGAGAGGCGAAAGAAAGACACTCTTCGTCGGGATTACGGTATTGTTTGTGGGTTTGACGTTTCATATTTAAAACAAAAAAAAAATCGTGTTTTTAAAAACATTTTTAATAAATAAAAAATAATAATAATATCGCTGGTGTATGCATACCTTGGGAAACTCCGGATTTCTTTTTTTTATTCAAATTGAATTTGTTTCAACGGAAACAACACCAGACCGTTTTGTTGTGGTTTATGGCATGGGGCATCTACAATCCAGTATATTATTATTTTTTTTAATTATCTTAATACAGCTGTGACATGCTTAGAATGAAAGCGTACACACGTGTAATTGAATTCATATGTATTCAGTATCTCAACGGAAGTGGCAAACAACATATATAATCTGTTGTGTGTTGGTGGGTGAGGGGTGACAGAACAAACGTGGATGCTGTATACAGTGTAGCGCCTTATAAAACAACGGTTTTTGCTGTTTAAATTCAGTTTGTTTTATGTGGGGAAAGCAGCGGATGACCTGTGTCCAGTTTTACTGCTGTATGTATTGTAAACATTAGGAATTGCAGATTTAGAGAATGCATGGTGCTTTTAATATTATTGCCTGAAAGTGTTATTAGTCATTGATTTTCAGGGATAGATTATTATTATTATTATTATTATTGTTATTATTATTATTATTTTATTTTAACCTCCAAACAGTATTAAGACATTTAACTATTTAAAAAAAAAATAGACAATAGATTATGTATGTGTTTTTTTGTTTTGTTTTGTTTTTTTCTTATCATTATCAAAGGGTAATTTTTTAAAAATTGTATTTCTATAAAGATCCAATATTTATTTAGAACGAGACTGGATAAAATGTATTGTGTGTAAAGCGAACCCCTATGTTAGTTTGGCCATAAACGACTCCTGACTCTTTTTGCACTGACAACTGACAGCCCATGTCAATCGCTCTTAAGAATATATTACAGCCTCTCTGGCCTTGGTGTGTGGGAGAATGCCAAGGACTGGTTAATTTTTTTTTTTGGATGTTTTAATTATTATTATTATTATTATTATTATTATAAACCTGATTTTATCTAATTGAGTGTGTGTGTGTATATATATATATATATATATATATATATATATATATATATATATAGTGTAACTCAGTAGGCTATAGCACATGGGGACCGCAAGTTGCATCCATTGAATACTGTCTTTTTTTCCTTTTTTTTTTATATTGGAAGGTGTTTTGAACATATGTTTTTTTTTTTCATTCCAAGCTGTTATGGGAAATGCAGACTTTTCAATTTAAAGCAGCACTTCCTGGGCTAAAGATTTATGGATGGTTTTTGAAATTAGAGACAGTGAATCACGAGCTTGGTTAGGTAATGCTGCTAACCAACTATAGAGAAAATTTGCAGCTTGTTTCAAACAGATTTGTTTTGCAAGTCATTTAGGAGGAAGTCTTTCTAACCTGCATGCACAATTGGTAGAGCATCTGAACCTGCCTATGTATACAGGGTATCAAAAGAAACTTATCATTATTATAACCTTTTTTTTATTTAAAAAAAAAAAAAAAAAGGTATATAAATGATGGACATAAATGAAGACAAAATGTTTTTGGTTTCTTTTTAATCACTCGATCATTCATCCTTGACCATGAGTGACTGATTGAAGCATATTAATCACCTAATTAGTGAGACAGTTGATTGCACACTGGATATGGAGTGATTTCAGCTGTTGAATTGCAATCTTGAATAAAAGCAATAAAGAAAATCACAGAAAAAAAAAAAAATGCCACGTCTGTCAAGAGAGCAGCGCCTTCGTGCAATCGGCATTTTGGAGGCTGGACTAGGGCAGCGTGCTGTGGCTCGCCGTCTTGGGTGTTCACAGCCAGCAATTACAAACCTGGCGAGACGGTATAACCAGACACACACTGTCAATGACAGGCCACAAACTGGGAGACTTAGAGCCTCAACACCTACACCTTTGTGATGTCAATTGTTAATCAGCACAATAAAAAGTTTGTCATTTTTCGATCACATCTGGTGAATTTTATCCAAATATAAGTGATAACTTTCTTTTGATGCTCAAATATAAGTGATACGTTACTTTTGATGCTCAGTATAGTTGCCTACTTGTATGTTAAATGTAATGCCCTTTGGTTATGAGATCTGTACCTAACATGTCATTTATTCCAAGCCTGATCAGATCCTCTGGAGTGTCATGAATCCAGATGGTGCAGCTTGTTATGGCAGTGGTGATTAATCTGTAGTCCCACTATTGATTAATGCATCAGTCTGCTCAAGCAATAGTTAGAGCAGTGATGTAGCAGTGCACTTTGCCTCTGCACTGTTACACTTACAACTTAGACCTCAACTGGCTCCTAGCCGATAAGATAAGAATATTCTTATAATTTGAGCCACCTGTTTACACTTGAGCAGACCTGTGCCAGCTTTGGCCCACTATGCACGTGCATAACCCCTTAACCGTAGTGCATATCCAATGATGTCATTTCGACCACCCCTTGCGTGAAGACATTTCCTCTACCCAAAACACAGAGGCGGTAGTGTTTAAATCAACAAGCCTGTCATTTGTGTCCCTTGTGTGTTTCTACTTTGCCATCAGAAATGGAGCAAAGCATTGAACACTTGCATATCAGACATTTAAAGAAACAGGTGTTATTATATAGGCTACATTTACACATCAGTCTGACAACTCTTCTTATATGTAACTGTAAGTGCTTTTGGACTGGAAGCTAGTGATTATATATTCATATTCACAAAACTGGGAGTTTTCTTTTTTTTCCCCTTCAATTCACTGACTGCGTAGGAACTCTGAAGTCATTATAATAACAGTACATAATAACACAATCGTAATTTTCGTGGCAACTAGGCTTGTTCCACATTTATTCCACCGGAATTATTAAATGTATTTCCACATTATAACACAAATATAAAAGTATGTTTGTATTTTGGAATGCTCTCTCTCTCAGAGTTCTGTCAAAGATATTTTTTGGTTGTTGTCCGAGTAACAATCCCAATTTCCTGTTACTGTTGTCTGCGCCTGTTTGACACTGACAATGGGGGCATTGCCCACAAGTGTATGTGGCAAAAGTGAGCCATCTCAGGGGCAGCTGCATTCACAGTACAGCAAAAAATAGACCAAAGCCGTCGCAGAGCCCTCTGGAGCAGACCTCTTTTAGGATGGCTGCGTTTACGCTACATAGAAAAGACCTAAGCTGTCTCAGAGTTGCCTTAAAAGTGGCTAGTGTAAACTGGGTTTGAAAATCTTAGTCCTGAAAGAGCTTTAATTGGTATTTAGAATCTGCATTGGAGCACATTTTTGCTTGAAGGAAATTTAACTTTTATCTCCCGGTAGTAAACCTAATGCAAAGGTGCTTGGTCAGAAAAATGTGGAGGGAACCTGCTGATGTTTATGCCCTCCATCCCTCAGCAGTTGTTACTCCAGTGCAGAGAAAACTGGCTAAAATAATAATTCACTACTCTACAGGGAACTTGTTTATTTTTTTTATTTAACTATATTTGACTATTGCTAATGAAAGCATTTCAGTTTTATGTCTGAATTTGTTTGTATTGAAGTTGGATGACAATTTGTTTCACTATATACAGTCAGTTAACACTGGATGAGCTGATCTAACACACAATCTGTTAAGTCTCCCTCACTCTACATGCCAGAATTAATCAGACAGCTTGTCTAGGCATCGAGAGTAAGAAATGTGCAAGAAATTGGCAGGCACTCAATTAAGGCAATATACCTGCTGAAAATACATCAGGACAGCATGACATTCAGTGTCTCTGGGGGTGTGTGGTGTAAAAATATGGAAGTCATTACATTTTGCAAAAAGTGTGCGAAAACTGCATATTTAAGATCCTTTAACCACTTAACATGGTTACTCAAAAATATGTATTTGTATACAGCTCTGGAATTACAGAGAGCAATTACATTTATTTTAGATACTAGCAGTTTAAAATTATTATTATTATTATTATTATTATTATTATTATTTTAAAGATGAGTTTACCGTAAATGTTCTTCATTATTGTCTCTCTTTTGCGTCTCACTATGGTATCATTTCCCTCTTGTCTCCACAGTCTCGGTGGTGAGTAAAGATGGTGGTTCCCGAGAATGCCACTGAGATACAGCCACTAGGTCACAGTGCTGCGACTGAGCTGGGAGGTGGACCGGGTCCTGGGTTTGAGGCTGACCAGAATCAGTCTGTGCCAGAACTGGAGGAGGTCCGCAAGCTGCAGGACCTGGTGAGAAGGTTAGAGATCCAGAACCAGCAGCTCAGGAACCGGGGAGGGAAGAGCATGGGGGCTAACAGCAACCTTACAGCGGCAGGCAACATAAATGACAGGACCATGGGGGACGTCACATTAACTGAGGGGGTTGCAAATAAAACTGTCCCATTACGGCCTGATGGGAACATTAACTTAAGCAATATCGTCACAAACTTGGATGTGCACCTTCATGACAGCAATAGCAGTGTAGATAAGTTGACCAACCTAGAGCATGTCAATGGATTGGAGGTGGACCAATGTGACAATGTCAACAACTATTTGAACCTGCCAAGGAGTAACAGCGAGGTGTCCTATGACAAGGATTCGTCCACAACAGATTTGACAAACTGTGAAGGAGATCCTGGTGCTGAGGAGAAACTGGACCAGTCCGCTCTGGACGAGGTGGAAGTTTTGAACCTGGAGGATGGTGATGAGGATGAAGAAGATAGTTGGTATGTATTTTCACAATATGAAGACCCAGTTGCTCTTCCTTTTGAGATGGCAAAGGCTGCTACACAGACCAACAAACAGGGTTACTTTCTGAAGCTGTGAAGCAGTGACTCTTCACCTTTAACAGGTTGCATTGCAATTCTAAAATATACTTTGTATTGCCTATCATTTCTGGACTACTGTGGGCTAAAGGGCAGTATCGTCTCTACTTGATAGTGAATCAGACTGATATTAATAGCATTCAGCACTGATTTGGTTTGTATTTCAGAGTACTGTAGACCTGCATAATAAAGGTAGCATGGAAAGCATACAGTCACTGTGGCATGCTGGCTAGCTGAATTGTACTGTACAAGCTTGTGGTGCTAATTCGGGTAGAGGTGCAATCAGCAACCAACTTCTTAATCAAAAATCGGACTGGTGGAAATTTACAATAATTCTGCATTGAGTACTCTTTATTATTCAAAAACAATAAAAATGCATATACTCTTAACAAAGGAATCTTAAATGGGGATAGCACCTGCACATTAAAAAAACAAAACAAAAAAAAAAAAAAAAAAATGAAATTCAAGCTGCTGCAGTGTGTACACTGTTTTGTCATTTCAAGTCTTTTCACAAAACAAACATTACACTTTAAAGCTGCAGTATCTAGTACAAAAGCACATCATGAAAAAACACATTTGTAGGTGAAAAATGCTAAAATAAGTCGCTACTTTTAAAAAATATATAACCATGTGACATTTTTGGTCCACCAAGGGCTTTACATAATTTCTGCAAGTAAGAAATTGCAGTGTCCAATGTGAAACTACAACATGAAATAATAAATGACCATCCAAAGTAGTACGATAGCATTCAAATGTCCAATACAAAAAACGGTGCCTTACAAGCTCTTGCAGTGTCTAAAAAACAAAATCCAAAATATGGATTGTAGCACAACAGGAAAGCGTAATCAATCAGACTGCAGAGTCTGTATCATCTAATCAAAACTGCTGAACCGTTCTACGTTTTCATCATCTGAACCGAAGATAACTAACCCTGAATCATTCAATGCACAGAGCGCTTTTTTACATTCATAATAAAACAAAAACCTGTACTGGTGACGTGTGTAAGCTTAACTCTGGAAAGGTAAAGTAATCAGTGTCTGGTTGTGATTGTTTCTGTTTTGTAAAGATAATATTTGCTTAACTGTACCTTCTAAAGGGATAGTAAATAACAATGACCTGACTTCTGCCTGCTTAACTTTTTCTACACAGTAATAATGTTTTGACCCAAAGTAAGCATTGTGTTTGAGTTTATCCTTTATATTATTTGGAATATCAGGGGAAGAAAATCCACTTGTCCTGGGCACCCTGACACATTTAATTAGTCAGAAATCAAAAGTTTACCCCACATTGATAATCCTTGTGTATTTATTGAATGAATATAGTGAATTCTGAATACTGCTACGTATGTCTGTGCAGACATCTCCTCTGTAAATATAGTGTCAGTGGCAGGAAGGATCCAGGAACATGAATCTGATGAACGAGCCAGGCGAAACTGATAACTCAGATGTTGTGTCTGAGTTCCAAGGTTAGGACTTGGTCCATATCAGTTATGACTCTACTGTTAAGTAACTGGTACCATCCCAGAGGCATAATTGTTATATTGTATGGTTGCAGTTTGAAATTAATACTTGAATATTATGCCTTTTGTAATTTAGCAATTTGCAAAGTGAGAACAGTAGGACAATTAAAACGATGGATTCCAACTAATCCGGCAATTTTCTTATAATCCCAGTGTGCAATAAAGAATAAAAAAAAAACATTTTATTATTATTTTTTTGCTCTGAGTAGCGAGCAGTCTTTTACGGAACTCCTAAAGGAACATGGGTTAGTATCTTGTGCGCACGAGATGGTATCTCATGAGCACGGATTAGTGCTTAATACTTGTAAGAGATTGTGGTAACCTCATTAGATTTTTTCTTCTTTTGTAATTTCTCTTTGTCTTTGCTATACTGTCATTTCCGTAGATGAGCTACATTTTGCTTTGCAGTTGACCAATTTTCTGAGAACAAAAGTAGGATCAGGCTCGATCATCAATGTGTCGGCCCCAATAATAACTCACAAATCACTAGTTTTTTTGATTATTTTCTTTTACGATGTCCATTTAGGTGTTCTGTAGTCTTTTTATGGTAAGTAAATACAGTATTTTTTTTTGTACAATAAGGTTCACTTTTGAAGTGGGTCAAAGTTGGGGGTGGGTGCATTTATCCATCTGATATGCAACCTTTGTTTTGCATCCAATTTTTTATATCCTGATTTTTTAAACAGTTCGTATATTATACAGTATTAGGTATTGGATGCTAGAAACAACTGTTTTTTTTTAAATATAATTGCCCTGTGCTATATATAGAAGAAGCCTAGATGGAATTATGTATGCTCCAGTGATCCATCGCCCTGAATCTAACTCGTGAAAGCACCCAGGCCTGTTAGCAAAAAGTATAGTACCGTATCTCTTGCTTTGGATATAAATCTAAATAAAAAAAAAATGGTATCTTTGACCATTTTCATGGTAAATATAGTAATAACTAAATGTATATTTTGTATTTAATTAGAATGGTTAATAATTGCATCACAGGTGGGTCTTGCTTTACTGTAGATGTATTAATGACAGGAAAATGTGCTGCTGCTTGTCAGCAGGGACACTGGGGATGGCAGAAAACAATGACATGCATTTATGCGCTGTAATAACCATCTCCTGTGCATCTCACTAGTGAAACAGCCATTTCACAACAACCCTGTTTTAACCTCTGGCCATATTAATTCAATGATACATTCCACACCACACTCTTTGAAATGGTGGTTTTTAAAGTTGGTATGCAGTGTTCTATGGTTCTTTCAATAGTACAAGTTCAATTACAAGAGTGTCCTGTGAATTTTTTGGGGGGCAGCTTTGTTTTAGCCTATGGTCAAGTCAGTGATACAGATCACAGGATGTTCACAGATCAATGTTACTTTATGTTAACAAACCAGTTGATTAGATACATTATTATTATTATTTATTTCTTAGCAGACGCCCTTATCCAGGGCGACTTACAATCGTAAGCAAATACATTTCCATTCCCTTTAGATTTTGCTTCTGGGAATGCTTTATTTTTGTTAGTCCATTTATAGTTTTCTTCTGTAGAAAGGTAAATTTGTTGAAAAGGTGCATTCATATTTTATAGTTCAGGAATAAAATATTTATATTGCAATAGATTTCTTTACAGTTGAATGGGCAATTGTTGCTCAACTTGGCCGATCATAAGTAGAAAAATGTGAAGAAATTCTTGTGTTTCCCAGTCTGATGCACTTTAGCAAAGATGAAACTGTTGAAATGTTTCTCGGAAGCAGTCTTATATTCTTGTGCGGAGTCCCCTGTTTGCTACGTTTATTTCTTTTTGCACTGAATTTCATTTATATATATATATATATACATTTTTTTCTTTTTTTTTTTAAGAATTTACTGGAAGAATGACTTTGACTGGATTTTAGTAATCCTAAAGTGAGAGTTGTAGTTCTGAATTTAAGATAGTGTGATAGGGATTACTATATTTTAGTTTTCTCTGTGTGATTAACTGCATTTTGAAACCTCAAAACCAGTATTTTCTTGTTTTGTATAATAATTTATTGCTGGCATTTCTACATTAAGTGATTTAGTTAAACATAATTGCAACATTGAATATCGTAATCAGTTTAAAAGGCATAATCCATTATTTACTGTGGTGTAAGTATATGTGATTCATTTTGCAGAGTACTTAGTCTCTAGCACCAAGCCAAAATGGCACACTGTTTATCCTCTCCCAACAAGATAAGCGATATGCTGTTGTGTACAATATTGCAGCCTTAAAAATTGTTTTTTGAAGCCTGTGCTTGCTGCAACATTAACCTCTCCACTCAAAGCTCACAACCATTTACAGTGCTCTGAAACAATCTTTTCAGAGCAGCCAGATTTAAGGTTGATTCTGATTGTCCAATGTTTATAATGGCAGATGGCTTCTTTTCGAAAGCCATAAGGTGTAAATGATTGTGCTTTAAATTTATTAATAGGTGGTCTTTCTATTACAGATCCATTTACTCAGACAAAAGAGGAGTACTGCTGTAAGTCAAATAGAAATCCTTGAAGTTGAATCAATACAAACTTCTCAAGCAATCGTATAAGATCATATCTGTCATGGCAAACATATTAGTAACTAATATTGTGTTCGCTGAACCGCAATATCACTCTGTGATTCTTGTGTGTGCTAACATTAATTGATGGATAGGACTTATATGTTCATGTGTCCCTTCAAAGCTGAAATTCCTTGGCTATCAAAGACTTTGAAGAGGGTACTGTATATTAAAAATGGTTAATATAAACCAACAATTTCTTATTTTCATTTGAAGACTGATTTGTAGGCTATATTTTGTGACCTTCATCTAGGTTAAATGATTATTTATTGTTTAACACTAGAACTACTGGAGCAGTCATTTTGATCGATCACGTTTTTTAAAATGCATTTTTCTTCACTGATTTGGTAGCTAGGCGTCTGTGCTTTTATTACTTTTCCAAAATATATGTATTAAACATCTCAAAGCATCAGTACACCCAGGGTTGCAGAAACGTATGGAGATATAAGACGTTATACCTAGAACTACCGGAGCTGTCGTTTTGACCATCATAGTAAAAACAGTCATAGTGCACGTTAGATCGATCACATGATCGAACTTGAAAGCTTCGCTTTTATTTTAAATAGCTACAGGAGTCCTTTTCAGACATGATTTATCAACAACTGTAAAAATACTTATTGTCTAGTGAAAATGAATCTAACTCAGCAGGCACAAAATAAGACGGGTAAACAAAAAAACAAACAAACAAATCTCAGGCACTGTAATTGTCTACTGCTCCACAATGTCATAAGCTCCCGCTGCATCCTAAAAGTTGGCTCTGAGCTGCTAAAGCCACCCCATTTTATAGCCCAGCATTTGCATAAACTTGCAACATTTTTAAACAATGCAACCAATCATAACTCCCTTTCCAACACCACCCCCAAGTCTCATGTTGTAACAGGTGTCCCTCAGTGTACCAAGCAGGCTGCAAAAACAAACATAATCCTGCAAGAAAACAAACAACAACACAGAACAGTTTCGTTGTGTGCGACTATACAATGGGTTTATACGCATTTTAATATAGCTGTCAAAATGACAGCTCCGGTAGTTCTAGGTATATAGGTACGTCTGGTGGTTCGAGTGTTAATGACTTTTTTAAAAACATCTCCTAGATTAGTACAGGGTAGTGTGTTAGAAGACTTTGTTGTACTTCTCATATGTGGACCAGCACAGCTTATCCTATCCTATGAGTAAGACTGAGGCAGTACAGACTCAGCCTTGATGCTCAGTGGGCTTACCAAATCCTCTCCTGTCTAACAAATTAATTGTTTGTTCTCATCAAGAGCATAACGTGTTTTGATTGCTCCCTGTATGCATAGTTTTTACCTCGGGCTGCTTGTTAAACCAGTTATATAGATTGTATTCACTTATTTCTAGAGCTCTTGTTGAAGTAAACAGCTGGCAAGGGACTTAACACTCTACACTACACTTGTGTGTCTCTATCTCTGTATTCTGCTAGATGTTTGTTTCTCCATTGAGCTTGTCCAAGAGAAAGACCACTTGTCTTTGTGTTTATTGTAAGACCAATTAATAGATACTTAACTATGAACCTATCATTCTACACAGTCATACACAATTGCGAATTAGACCTATTGCTTAAAAAAAAGAAGAAAAATGAACACAAGACACTGTCTATAAATTACAAATAAAAGTGCATTAGATCTGTATCGCGCCTACCTCAGTCTAATACCCAGCATTTTTTAGAAATGTTCTTCCCGTTTGTTCTGCAGCCTCCAGTCTTCCTATAAAAAAACTGTCGCTGAATACCAAAGATTTTACAATCTTTCACTTATTCCCAGTGTGTTAAAATATTTTCTATGTGTTTACAGGTTGTACGTGTCTCCCAAGAAGAAGCTTTTAGCAGAACAGAGACCCGAGAGCCCTCTGAAGTGGTGCCGTCAGGTCCTGGACCACCCCAGCCAAGAGACTGAAGCAGCTTGCCGCACCCTCATGGGTCGCCTTGATCAGAGTGTGTTATTACACCTCCTAACAATTGGGAGAAAAGCTATCTAGAGGGGTTGGGTGGTGGTGGGGACGTTAAAACAATTAATAATAGGCAAGTCAATTTGTAAACTGTCAGAAGTTGAAAACTTTAAAATTCAAAGGGAAGCAATGGGTTAAATTGTAATGCTGACTCTTTAGTTTATGTGGAGGTTCTTGGATGCGGATGTTGTCTCTTTGTAGACTCAATCAAATAAGCTTTCTTAGAGAAAATATCCTTTGTAGGTCAAATGTTTTCTCACGTGACCGAACCCTGCTGTCGGCTTTGTGTAGTATGATTTAATTTGGAAAGAAAGTCTGTTGGCTGATCGTGTTATGTCATGATACATTGTTCAGATACCTTTACAAATAGCTTTCAGCTGGACTGTGATAAATTTGCTTTGTGTTCTAATTGTGTGATCAAACTGTTTCATTGATAACAGAAATACTTTGCTTTATACCTTTATGCACAGTAATTCAACTGGTTGTTTTTTTACAGTACATAAACTTTACATTTTTAAAATTATAGCGCTTTAGTCTTGCAGTTTAAAGTTAACATGGGCTAGTGTAAAGTCATGTGACTTTAAACAAATAGCATGTGCTTTACTCACTGTACAACCTATCCAAATGTATTTCAGATACCTATGTAAAGCAGTTGCTCTTTGCATATTGTAAAGGCAAATCTAAAACAAAACATCTCAAAAAACTATTGTTTTAGTTATCACTAGCAAACTTGACAAGTGATTTTTATTTTTTTCATTTGTTTTCTATTTTACTGTAGAAATGTTGTCTCCTTATATTGGATACTTTCCATTAGTTGAAACTTGCATTCCACTTGTTTGTTTTGGTTTTACTTAAAGTATGAATTGAAGGTTTGGTGAGTTCTATTAACCATGCATGCATTTTTCTGCTTGTTCCTTTTTCTAGCGACCCGATGGAAGAACATTTACAGCAGCCCATCTCAGTGTGCTTCTAGCTCCACCTCAGAAGTGGGCTGTGCTAGCAATGCCTTAAACTCTCCTGGGTATCTCAAATCGACTAACAAATCACTACTAACCTGTGGCAGCTCAGGTATGGCATGGCATTAACAAAATACAAAAAAAATGACACCCTTGATTTGGCCTGGCGGAGTCACACTGGGATACACTGCTTGGCCTCTACAAGTTAATGTGGCATTGTTTTTCTACAGTGCATGCTGGGTTGCATGTAAACATGGACTACCAAATTAAAAGTGACTGTATATAAATACACCTAAAGTAGAATATGTCCCTCATCTCCCATTTCCATAAATAAATGCATGACAAATTACCCTCTTAAACAGGTGTTTGTGTAAGAAAACATGGATATATATATATATATATATATATATATATTTTTTTTTTACGGTTTTAAAATTGTCATGAGTTCTGGTACTTGCTTGGTTAAGCTAATACAATAGATTTGCTCCCCTATATTAGTACAGACATTTGTTTTTCAATGGAATGTGAATGTATTTTGGGGACAAAGCTTCAAGAACAAATAGTCATGTTTGTCGGTATCTGATGATTAAAATAACCTCTTGCATGAAAACTGTATTACTGAGTATGCTTTGCATGCTGCTGATCTGCTCTCAAAACTTAAGAAGCCTTTTTTTCATGTCTGACAACAGTAAGTAAGGGAACTAGCTAGAAACCTTTTTTAATCCCAGTGCAGGGTAGGGTGGGTTAATAAGGTTAGAGCTACTGCTCTACCATACTTTAGAGTAGATTTATTATTTTTGTATGAATTAATATAATTCTTTGTCCTTGTAAATTTAAGGGAGCATGCACTCTGCCCTGAGTTCCCAGTCCTCTGTTGACAGTGAGCAGAGCACCTCTGATGACTCCATCTCAATGGGATACAAACTGCAAGACCTCACTGATGTACAGATTATGGCTCGCTTACAAGAAGAAAGCAAGTTGATTTATCTTTTTTTTTTTTTTTTTTTTTTTTAAAGATTACAAGACCAGGGATAAAAAGAGGCCTATAAGTTACTTCTAATATTCAGTGAGTTCTATAAGAATAGTAAAACTTAATTTGACTTAGATTTACCCCACAAATAATAATGGATGAGGCTTTGAGTTTTAAGACTTGAATATATGCTAATTTAAATATAAAAGAACTGACAATTTTACATACTAAAATTATATACATGTTCAAATACTGTATATCGATCAGTTGTTAAGGTATGTAAATGTATTGACCAAATAGCCACTTATTTTGATCATTTAATTCAATTAATATAAACTGAATTATTAATTACAGATCAGATTTATTTAGTTTTAATGCATTTAACCAATGTCGACATCTTGTATAAAACATACATTTTCAAACTTAGTATTTTTTGTTTGAGTAAATGTGAAAAAATTAACTGCAATCTTCAGATTTACCCCTCCCCATCCTAACAAGCTTGTTTGTTTGTGAACAGGCCTGCGTCAAGACTACGCCTCTAGCTCTGCCTCAGTGTCTCGACGTAGCTCCAGTGCCTCATTGCACTCACTACGCAGGGGAACTTACAGTGACCAGGAGTTCGATACCTACAGCCTGGAGGACGAAGAGGAGGATTACTCATTGTCTTACCGCAGCAACTACCGCTACTCCCCCTCCCCACTCAGCTCCCCTCGCTGCCAGTCTCCCAGTGCCATGGCGGAGTACAGCAGAGCCACTGCCCCGCATGCCCGACCCCCACGTAGATCCCTTCAGGGACCTGTCCCCGAGCTGGTCAAATTTGCCAAGAATGAAGGTAGGAAAACATTTAAAGGGGTGGGTATAAGTCCATGGGTCTGGAGATTTTATTTTATTTATTTTTTTAACCACATACAGTTGTGTGAAACTGGTAATGTCCTGTTGGGATTCTCATTTATGTACTCTTTTCAGTTCAGTGATTCCTGATGGGATAAACATGTGGAACAGAATAGCTTCAGGGCAGACTATAGTGTAAATACAGAGATGTTTCGTGCAGGGTGTGTCAAGATGTCTAAGGTGTTGTTCCCTGTGTATCTCTCAGATGACATGCGGCGCAGCATGCCCAACCTGGCCCGCACCAGCCTGCGCTCCCTGGAAGCAGTGAGGAACAGTCGCAGCGTGGAGTCCAACCTGCAAGGGCCCGGCAGCCGAATCTCCCGCTTGCAGCACACCTCCACAGGTCTGATTTACTGACTGTTCATTTTATTGTGTAACGTATGATTGAAAACAGTTTGACAATATTACTTTTGAGACAACTATTTGATGATGGGCACAGAACATCTGCTTTGTGCTTGAAACACCTCGCTTTTCTGTAAACCTTTCCCCAGCCAAGAGCTAGCTCTTTATTAATTTCATTTAAAAAATTCACATCTGCGTAAAGTGATTGTTAGAAAATAAGTCTAATCCACATTTAACAAAATGTATTTTGAATATTGTCATGTGTGCCTGAACTTGAGCGATGTATTCCTTGCTTTGACTTATTTCATACTAGTTTAATTAGTTGAATCTTTTTATCAGGGAGTTTATTTCTTTCTTTTTTTGTTTTTTTTAACTCTTTTTACAAGTTTTCTTTTTCACTGTCCTGCAGGTTTGCCTTCCAGTAAGCTGCGTGGCCCCTCTACTAGTAGCCAGTCACCGTTGTCAGTCCGTGCACCTGTCAAAGCTGTGGGATATGCAGGCTCTGTGGGGGCATCCAGGCAGCCTCTGAAAGCAGCAGCAGGCTTAGGAGGCCCTTCTGGGGTGAGCTGCAGGGTTCAGTCACCCACCTGCTCCAGTTCAGGCTCCACAGGAGGGGTCTCGTCCACCAGCAGGAGCACTGGAGTTGGGGCAAAGCAAACCCCTGGTCGAACCCATACCTCCCTTGGGGGTCCCACAGGCTCACCCAGGGGAAGGCTGCCCCAGCCATCCAGGAGGTATTGTACTGCCTTCACTACTCTCTCAACCCTGGCTCTGGAATAAGGATGCTCCCGCTGTTCATTTTCTACTGTTATACTTTCATGCTAAATAAATTATGCCATGTTACTTGTCTGACCTTATTCTTAGGATGTGTTTGACTATAATAAATTCCAAGGTTCCTTTAAATATGTGGCTATTCATACACAAGTAAGACCACAATAGCTTATTTTTTGTTTCCTTCATTTTTGGTGCTCTGCAAACTCATGGTCATTCACTTTTGAAAGGTTGTCTTAATTCCTTTTGGCTCAAAGTGTTGATTTATTTTCTTGTTTGCATATGTCCACATTTGATCCAAATTATAGGTTCTGTATTACAAACGTATTACATTTCGATAAACTGTGTAAGTAATTTAATGCTGTGAAAGCTGGATTAGTTTCCAGTTCCTGCCTTATGTTAATTACAGAAATATTCTCTTGTAGGGACCGAAGGGTACATTGGTCCAGTAACTCTGTCTTTCATCTGGATCCCTGAGCTTGAATCTGGCTTCATTTACAACTGACATCCACTGGGGGCAGTGCTTTCATACATATTCATAGTTTTAGATTAAATTTGTATGTTGTTCTGGGTGTTTAGTTCTCGTTTTACCTGATAGTTGAGTTGTTATAATGTTCCATAGATCCCAATTAGGTTTCATCTTGAAGATGGTCCAAGAGGTCTGTGAAACCAGCCAAAAATGTATAGAGTATGTGTTCTGTGTTCCAAGTAACCAACTTCTGCCTTGTGTTGTGCCTTGGAGGGGAAAATGTTAGGAAAACAAAATGAGAGAACATATACTTCCCCTCTTCACCTTGTTTTTACCAATCTTATTTGATTCGTTTTTTTTTTTTTATGGCAGGTCTCTGGGCTTAACGAAAACCTGCAGCCCCGTCAGAGATGAGTCCTGGAAGGATGGATGTTACTGAAATCCCAAAGAGCTCTCCCCGTTCCCCGCTGAACACAAAGATACACATCAGCAGCTCCTACTGAAGCACAAACCCAGCGGGCTGGGCCACAAGCTCTGTATCAGACACGAGAAAATATGCATTCCTGCTTAACAGGAGACACTTGCTGGTATTTTTAAACTTCAAGTAATCTGTATATGTAACATTTCCACATTTCCAGTCCCCAGAACCATAAAAGATGGTGGACTTTTTTAATGGTGTTTTGTTAGACTGCTGGACTGTTGAGATACAGAATTTAGTGTCAGCTGTGGAAGATTTATGGAAAACTTTTTTCTGAAGCAGAAATCATTTTGTAACCTCGAACAGAAATTTTTAGTCATCTTTTGCTACGGTGTATATAAGAATTGTTCTTGAGGGCAAATCAAAAAAATTCCCTTAACTGCAGAGGTCACATATTGCTACTCCAAGTAAAAATGTCATCGTACTGTATGCAAATGCCATCAAATAGTGTCATTTTCATGACGGGGGTGGGATGCTTTGAATCTAGTTTTAGTCTGAAGTGCTTTAGAGGAGAGAGAAAACTATGCTTACAAATGTCTGTACCATTTTATTATCACAAATACATGTTTTGCTAGCCATGGCAATGCACTACTTTACTGTTAGCCACAAATTCACCCAAAACATTTTTTTATAAAAAACAAACAAAAAAAAAAAAAAAAACATTTTTGTGTTTTATTGTTCAAGCCAAATTATACTCTGCCAAATGTTTGGCTTGCACAGGTTTTGAATCTGGGCATATACAGAGATGTCTGTGCATCTCTACATTTTTGCAGGTACATATGGTGAATGTAGGTCTTGGTGATCTACTTTTTCATGAAACTGACGAGTTACAACCATGAGTGGATACATGTTTCTAACATACTTTAAACTCTTAAATGGCTTATTTTTAGAAGCAGAAAAAAAAATACTGCAACCCAAACTACAGGAGCACATAGCTTTTGTGACATATCTGGGTTGAATTGAACAAGGAGGCCTTTTCAAACTCTTGTGAAGTCTACAATTAAGATTCTTTCAATGAATTCTAAACAGACGGTTGTGCTATCGGAACAAGTTAACAGATCTACACAAGCATTTTGGGTTCTGAAGGCTGCATCACCATTGTTTTGTTAAATTGTCTTAATTATCAACATAACGCTTTTTTTTTTATCTCTGTAAAGTGTAATCAAACATCAACATTGAGCACATTACATGCACATCTCTTTACCTCCAGCCCAGGGACAAGACACTGACCTGTCGCCCATGATGTGAGAAGGTACTGGGAAGTAGTGGTTTAAACATTATGAATGTGTATTTGAAAAACAAAACTAAATATCATTATTTTTTTTATTTATTTATTTTTTTAAATCCTGTTAACATAACATATAATATGCAGTAATAATGACAATAAGGGAACCAGTACACAGATTTATTCTGACAAAAGGTTTAGAAGGCCATTTTAATTTCTGCCAGCAGAGGCCACTATATGCATTTTTAGAGGAGAGCTTTATTCGTATAAGGTCAGATGTATGGGTTTCGTGGAGTAAATATGCCGGTGAAAAATTAATGGAAGCTTTATGCAGTTTTATATTGTATGGTAAATATTAGAAATGTATTTTGTATATTTCTATACGCTGTCTTAGATTAGATCTAGTTGGGACTTCAAAGCATCTTACAAAAACATAACATACGACCACAGTTGCAAGCGTTGAGTCTAGTTCCAAAATAACTTGTCTAATAGTGTCATGTGACTTGTTTAGTCAATGTCAGCTGTGAATTTGGGGACAGTGTTTGTTAATAGATTCCTAGTCATGTGACACTGAGATCCTGATATCTAATGGGAATAACTATAACTAATAATTTTAAATGCAGTGTTTCCTTTTATATATCTGCCACTAATAGTGAAGAGAGGGTCACTTGTACCTTATGGACCTATCCAGTATGCAATATGGTAGCTTCTGAACAAATGATGAGGCATCTTGAGTCATGAAATGAATATGTTCCCTAGGCCTAAATACACAAAATAGTGGTGGTCTTTTATCTAGTAAAGAAAACACAATTCAAGTCATTGCTAGTGTAAGCATTCCTTCTGTAACACATTTCATTTTCTTGGCCACTGTTTGACAGAACTTTTCTTTACGTAACATGACATCCGGGGGCAAAGCGTATAGCGTTCCCCTTCTCTCTGGTAAAGACAGACTGAAATACATCACCATTTTATAACTACTGCTGGTACAAGTTTAAAATACAAACTCACTCCGGATGTGTAAAGTGCTCAACAATAGTAATCCAGTGTTATGTGTTTGTGCAGCTGCAGGCTGTAAAATGGCTCTGAGTGAGGGGACACTATCATAATAGGATTTTTGGGTGTTGGCTCCTAGGGTAAACATGGATTCTACAGAGATTCAAATAAACAATATTTGTTGCTGTGATGCAAAAACAACAAATATTGGTCATCAAGAGGGTTTTATTCAACACTACTACAATGCAAATACTGTAAGAGCACATTATTAACAAGGCAGATGTGCCTGGAATTAAAATAGGAATTTGAAGACAACATCAAGGTAATTGTTCAGAATACAGATATATCTAATTTGCAACACTAGTGTGTAATTTGTTCCATTTGACATACTGCAGATAGTATTTATTAAATATGACCAAGGTCAAAGTCCTACAATCACCTGAAATATGACACTTCTACACAATTATCTTACATTTAAATTAAGTGTGATGTTTGTAAATAGACAATTAATAACCCCCACTACTTTGTTTTCGTGTGTGTGCATTATGTCACGTATGTCCACTGGAAATTGAGTTGACTTGCATCATGCACACCTCGCTTGAGAATGAGTTGTATGATTTCATCTGACCAACTGCATAGAAAAGGAATGACACTGAACAGATACTTTTAATTGAAAATGTGTGTAATAAAAATCACAAATAAAGTGATAAATGACACTGATAATTATTATCTTCAAGGAATCTGATTTAAAAAAAAAAAAAAAAAAGTTCTAAAAATGTTAATCTGGTAAAGGTCTTTTATAAGTAACGACAAAGGAACATCTGTTTGAATGGAAAACGGATCCATGCCTAATGTCTGAATGGAAAACAGGGATCCATGCCTAATACTGTAAGTAATTAAAAAAACAATGCAGGTTCAGAAGTAGCTCCTGGAATAGGTCAGGAATTGGTTAGATGAACAGCAATTTGGATGCCACCTTGAACAAATCAAAGGAGCTGATTGAATGAAAAGCATTAAAAATGCAGTCTATAAAAATTGTATCCTGAGCCCTTCTTCCTTCAGTTTGACTTAATGTTCCCCTGTGACAGGATGGCTGAGTGGGTGACATCACAGACCAGGAAGTTGACCCACAAATATTGTGGGTTAGTCGCCAATGCGACACACTGCTTCAATCAAAAACCAATACTGTGCTGGTCGAAATCCAGCACGATTAGCAATTGTATTTTTTTGTCTCTTACGTTTACATTCTTCCTCTCTGAATAACTCACCTCTCTCTCTTTGTGAGCTACTGATGCGCTTTTATATACATGGCCATCTCCAAATTAGTAATTAATTAATTTGGAGATGGCCACATTATGCAAGTGTTTAGCTGGATGTGGAATTTTAAACCCGTCCATGCTGTAAAATGATAACACCAAAACCATTGCGTTTCCACACACCATTCCTTTTAAAATCATAATAATACATTTACCATCTCTCCTGCCACATATTTACATGCAGGGCTCTGCCCTGCCACAACCCCATATTGACTTAGAGTTAAATGCATGGTTATATACCAGCAGAGGGAGACATTCAGAATATGTACAGGTTAGGACATTGCAAGGCTTGCAGAAATAAAAAAATCCTGTACCAAGTTTCCAAATGTATCTGTAATCCACTAACCCCACCTCTGGCTTTTGGCTTTCCAAAATGAAAAACTGCCACAAGAGTGCCTCCATATAAATATCATTCCTAGAAGACAATTTGATGCTGACACCACTTTCGAATGAGAAAAGGAGTGTACTGTAATTGGTTGATTCAGGTATGTATCTGTAGAACAACAATCACGCATGTGTGCTCTGGAAGAACTTGTAATTTTTTTCCCTTGATGCACACAACCATGCTTAGTTTGTGCCATTGAGGACATTTTATTGTTCTTGCTCGGTCAAAAAAAGTAATAAGAATGTGTTCTGCTTGACAAGTTTTTTTTATTTTTTTATTAGTACTACAGTAATCCATCACGTATTACCCCTAGCTGTTTATCTGTCATGATCAACCTCTTCAGCAACGTTAGTTTATTATTGAACAGAGAAGATTAGTTCAGGTATTGCAGATCCAACCAAAGTATTAGTACACTGTGCTGTACGTGATCCGTGTGCGGCCATTGCTGTTCAGTGTGTTGTTATGTAAACAAATCCACTTCAACCTCTGTCTCAATCTCCTACCTGTCACTCGGCAGCAAACGCATGCATCCGCACAGCAGACGGCTACCCTGTCACACGCATTAATACCCTGTGTCTTTCTAAACAAGGGATTTAGGGGAGCTCCCTAACAAAAGCTGAATCTCAAAAAAATAGTAGTATGAATATAGTAATTGTTACAGCTGTTTATAATGGTATTTAAAACAGGATTCATTCATCTGCCTTTTTACTTATCCGCCCTTTCTCTTCTCTTTTCCCACCGCAGTCGGATGTGTGACAGATTACTGTATTTCAAAGAATGGTTGGGTAAGTTACAAAGTTAAAGCCCTATATTTACCATATTGATAATATGGCTGATACAGAGTGTAATACCAAGTTCCTATCAGAAGAGGGAGTAAGAGGACTATAATACAGTCTTCTATTAACAGCTCCACAAGGCCACTCCTCAAAGGTGAGTATGGGACCTGCAGTACTCAGTAGGGAGTGGAACAGTGCAGACTCCCTCATAGCCCAAGGCCGCTCTTAGGGATGTTGTGAGAAGTCAAGGTCTCTCCAACCACCACAGCTTCCATTCTTAATGCTGACTTGAACAATAACCTAACCCCTTAATCAAGTGTGAGCAAGATGGGGAATCTCCCCTCCCATTCATTGAGAGATTCAGTACCCCATTGGGATGAGTAGCGCTCCAGAACCAAAGATCAATATGTAGCATAAGCATTGTGCTTTAGTGCAGTAAGTCGTTGTACCTACAGCATTCTCTACAGATAATGGGCAGGGATTGATTATGGCTGATAATTCAGGGCTTTGATGTGGATAATGCAGAGTTGCTTCCTGTGCATAGTCCCCCCCTGGGAGCAGAAAGAATATCAGGTTTAAAAGAAGGTGTGTGTGTGTCTGTGGAGGCAAAGCAACATCAGAGAAAGTGCAGCCCCTCTCAGCCATCAGACTCATACTACCTTACAACAGGACAGTATAAAGAACTATAAGAACCTCCTACCAAGTTTTAGAGTGATAAAACAGTTCTGACAGAACAGTGCATAATTTTGTGCAATTAATGGGCAATGGTGCACGATCTAACATTTAACCCCTGGAAGCCAGATAGGGTATCTGTCTAATAACAAGAGAGAGGAGTTTGGTGGTCTGAAGTTCTGCACCGACAATACTCCACATCTATCATCGGTCTCCATTTAAGAGAGTCCCAGGACTGAATGAAGGGTTGAAGGGGTGGTTGTTTAAGTGAAGATGGAAGTGCTTTGGCCGAACTTTGTATAGAAACTCACATACAGTAGTGCTTTTGCAACTCAACATTCATGAGTAGTAAAATTCACAAGCAGAAATCTACAAGCCTTGAACAAATCCCATTAATGACACAGCGAGTCAGATAGAAATCCAGTACCTCTGCAGATACAGTATGAATATTTCTCCTGGACAAATCACAAGAGACCAAAGCTGGATATGCAGTCATTTCTAGTCTGTGCTTTAAAAGTTAAAAATAAGAAATATAAAGTGAGGCAAGGCTAAACTCACATAAGGAGGTAGTGGTAATTTTGTTATTCGATGAAACAAGTCAAGCACGTTTCCCCTTGTTCCTCGATTCTCCTTTGCTAGGTATTCCTGTTCCAGCCATCATGGTTAAATGGTTCAGGTGCCACTGGTTACCGTGTATTATTTTATTTTTTGTAAACACGTACACAAACAGCAGTAAACTAAATTGGCCAATACAGTGTCTCATGACCACAAACCGACTAATAGTAACACTGCCATTAAATAGTCAAAGGTCAATTGTGTGAATAGGGTAGAACAGTTCAGTACTAGTAATATTGAAATACTTTAAGTAATACTTTAGTAATAATTTAGTAGTACTCTTTGGTTAACCCTGGGTCATTTACTGGGCTTTACCTGCTACAGTTACTTATAGTCTATTTCTCTGGTGTGCACTGTGCACTCCCTGAAGGTGTTTTCTTTTGTTTTGTTTGTGTTTTAGGATCCCCAGGTGCATGTGCTTTCCATTACCGTGATAACAAGCTGCCATTAGCCCCTTGATCACAGAAGCTGATTTACGGCTTCTTTTCCCTCCTAAATGCGGCGACGGGTTGAAGTTGAACTAATTATCATTCAAACAAGTGTTTCCAATCAATTCTCCCGAAAAAAGGGGCCAGATCTGGAAATGCCTGATCTAATTGCCATCCACTCCACCTCCTGCCGTGTGAGCGCGATAATGAATGCATTTCCTGCTTTCTTGGTCCAGGCATTATTTACAGAGAATTTCCTAGGGAATAATACACAGATCAACACTGCTGTTTAGGCCATTATATTGCAGAGCTGAATCATCAACTGCTGTTTGTTTAAAGAAGCAGCGTCCTCCATTACAAATATATATTTACAACACTAATATGTAACAGGCATTAGCACCTCTTATTCAAATCCCCTACTGTTTTTTTTTTTTTTGTTCTTTTCACTAGAGGTGATATAATGACCCCAGCAGGACGGAGTCTAAATCTCCATGTAGAGAGAGTCCAGATCTTGAGGAGTTTGTCAAGGTTTTTGAGAAACACAAGAATGTCAAGATTTTGAAAAAATGGTTTGTAATTGTCGTTTATAACCATATTGTGACAATGTGCAATTTTTTGAAGAAATACCTGTGTCCTATTTGCCCCACTAGTTTGGTTAGCCTCGCTATGCCATGGAAGTACAAAGATGTAAAAGGTCTGTGTTGGATCTGGACCAACCTTACTTTTTGTTAATGTATTTTTATTTATTTTTTACTGGAGGGCTTTTTCTTTACTGACAATTATACAAAATGACAAACAATAAAAACACATCACAAACTATTCAAATTTGACACATACTGGTGTTTGTCTTTGAGAGGAGGAGATTTCAGCTCTTCACCTATAAAGTGCAGGATTCTGAGGTAACGGTAAAAAGATAAACAGCTGGAGACTTTCCTGATTTCTTTGTAATCTCCAGCTACCTACACAAGCACTTTCCAGCCTTCCACTGTCGTCTTAGTGGAGAAGGCTTTTTTGAATCACAACTGGGTCAAATTTCCTGACCCTTCCTTGACATGTATTATTAATATTCAAGACACACAGCTTTGGAAAATGAAAGAATTCTCTTCTGATTTATTTCGTTCCCCACATCAGGTGACACTCCTAGCAGTTTTATAAGTGTCGTTGTTTCTGGTTGGTTCTAGTGAAATGACATATTATATTGAGGTTCAGGATGCAGTGCTTAGTGGTCATTGTTATAATAAGGTGCACAGTGACCGTGCTAGAGAGCTGAGAATGGAGTGTTTTAGTGTTGTTATCCGACAGGTTGAGTTACAGTGTATAGGCGTGGAGGTGATTGCATTGAGGAATAAGTGAAACCCAGCACTCCTCATTACTCAGACCCGCTCATTGACTGGTTATTGCAACCCATGAATCACAAGGAAATAGATCCACAGCCTGGGCAGGGGCAGCTGTTACTTGAGAAGCAGGACCCGCAAGAGCAGCCTTGCTAATTCCATGGGTTTGTTACCACTGGAGTCCAACAATATGGGTCAGTGCCCGCTGCTCCCACAGCTTCACTGAGCCTTGGGCGATTCACCTGGACAGCTTACATCATTGTACTGAATGATTAGGGTTAAGATATATTGGATGGGGACACAATGGACCCTGGGCAAAGTTTGGATTTTTTGTGGGCAGACTTTGAATGTACCAAGGGTAGTGTTACAGAGAATTTTGGATGTTAAGAGGAATCTGTTTGTTGACCTGAGTTGCATTGTATATCAATGGTACAAGCCATTGGTACTGTAGAATGCTACAACTGTAGTAGGATTTTGATATTTCACACAGGTTTGAACCAATGCACACCATGGTACAGTATCAGTTAAGGGTGTTATCATACCAGGGCTAAGAGCAATATTTCTCTCAAATTGTGTTTCCATTCCTTTACATGTGTGGTATGTATTGGTATTTTTCAAACTTTTTATAGGGGTATCATATTATATATCCTTGGAGTTACTACATTACTGTATATGTATTCTAAGCATCATACATAACCTTTAGTTGGCCTGATATAGTCAGTGAAGTTATGCTTTCTGGAGTTGCAAGAGGAAAGCGTTGAATGAAAAGGTAACTTCATCCTATGTATTCCCATCCTTCCTGCCCAATTATTCACTACCAATGTCACACTTTCCCCTGAAACAATGGCCCTTGACCCTACCAGGTGGCAGTTCATAATAGCAGCTTTTGACAACCTGGGAATTCTGATTCTAATTGTGTCTTCTGTGACCCCAACTCCTTGCACAGGGCAGAGCTGTACTCTGTCAATAGGAGAGCCTACCCCCTACTAAAATCTCATTTATACCAATTCAAAAGTTCTAATTGTGGTGCTTTCTTTAAAAAATAAAGCATAGGGTCATGGGCCAGTTAAAATAACAAAGTAAAGAGTGTGGAACTAAAGGAATTAGCGGCATGGTGGAAAGATGAGGTACTATTTATTCGATTCTGAATGACACACATTAATAACCCAAATGGGGAGGGGGATCACTTAGCATAAACACTGCACAGGCCAGTGTCAGATTTGCAGTGGGAATTCTGTAGTGCTTTCACCTACTTTCTAAAGTATGCTCTTACCGTGGTAGACTGCACTAAACTTTTAAAAGGGAGCTAACAGAAGTATGTTGTACGCTCTGTTTTATCCTACTATATAGTGAAGCACTATCTTCAAAGCCCAGGTCATGCCATCAATGAGAAGAAAAGGAGAAGAGCATTCATAAATAATTTAGATAGCTTTTACTTAAAGGTGCAGTCTCCCATACAGTTTTCAAAATAGCTTTTCAATATTTCAGAAGGTTGTTAACGTACACTGATTTAGAGAATGGCCTTAATAGCCCACGATGCGTAGCGTATGTGAAGTCACAGCTATCCTTCTGATTTCCCCTGATTGTACTTGAATAGCTGCACACAACTCTCAAACAGCTTAGGTCAAGAGGAACACATGACATGTCACATGACCATATACATTTGTATAAATTGCAGGGTAATTTTTCAGTAAATTTCAGTTGATTGGCTCCTTGCTCACAGCTGTATTCTGTGATATTCTCTGTCAAGTTTCTGGGTATCATAGTGTCACAGCCTACAATACCATTTCAGGTAGTGACCTGATATTTGCGTGCTAAATGTGTTGCTGACTATGACACTGAGGTCATATGAATTTGATGTTTCTGAATATTGTCTTAATCTTTCAAACACAGCTGCATTCTTTGACTTACTTAAGTTCCATTACTGGTGTTGTCAAGTAAAAAAATAAAAACCTCATAAATGACACAGACCACTCGCTTTCACATTTGTCTTGTAGAGTTGCTACACTTATATATTCTAAGATTCGCTCAACAAACTTCTATCACATGTTTAAACATATGTGTGATAAAAATGTTTTTTTCGGGCTCCCGAGTGGCACATCCAGTAAAAGCACTCGCTAGAGTGCAGGATGCGCTCTATAGCCTGGACGTCGCCGGTTCGAGTCCAGGGGGCGGCGCTCAATTGGCTGAGCGTCGTCTGGGGGGAGGGAGGGTTAGGTCGGCCAGGGTGTCCTCGGCTCACCGCGCACCAGCAACCCCTGTAGTCTGTCTGGGCGCCTGCGGACTTGCCTGTAAGCTGCCCAGAGCTGCGTTGTCCTCCGACGCTGTAGCTCTGAGGCGACTGCACGGTGAGACTGCAAAAAGTGTAAAAAAGCGGGCGGTTGACGGCACACGCTTCGGAGGGCAGCGTGTGTTCATCCTCGCCCCTCCCGAGTCAGCGCAGGGGTGGTAGCGGTGAGCTGAGCCTAAAAATAATTGGGCATTTCAAATTGGGGAGAAAATAATAAAAACTAATTGGCAACGACTAAATTTAAAAAAAAAAAAAAAAAATGTTTTTTCACATACCCATTTTACTTCAATCTAATATGTCTTCCAATTTGATTATGCCCCCAGGTATGTTTATTCACAAAAACTACAATTTCTAGTTTTGGATAAACTAGAGAACCGCTTGTCCAGTTGTCATAAAACTTACTACAGACTTTCTTTGGTACAGTGCACCTGATACAGTAGCATTGATATGATAGGTTTGTACATACTAATAATCCATTGAAGTACCAATGGATTCTGCCCACCTTGACTAACAGCTTTATACCAGTAATATTGGCACATTTATATACCAGTATTGAATTAGTATCTTTATTTTAAAAGTTAACCAAAAAAGGCACTATAATTGCAAATGGACGCATGTGGTTTAATATATTAGCAATGAAATAGATGTAATAACCTTCAGAATGCCTGTTATTTAGCAACTAGGATGTAAGGATATTTCATGGACTACTTGAACTTGCTCACGGAACCCAAATAGTCTCCAACAGGTTGGGAACCTTAGAGAAACATTGCATTGCATTTTGAAGTTTTTTTGGTTGGCACCGTTACAGGGTCTTCTCTAGGGGAGCTTCTTATACTGGAGGGCAAACCTCATGCGGACGGCAGGTCGGTGTTCAGAGACAGAGCCATTTCCTGTTTGCTCCATGTTACATCCCATCTCCTTTAGAAGGCTGATTAGCATTTATCCTGAGGCTCATCGCTTCCTTCCGAGGAGGCCCTGTGCTGGGAAAGGCTAGATGCAATAAACAATCGCTATTAAATTATGCATGAGCTGTGGATGGGCCCGCATCACTCTCCACTCTGAGTAATGCTGGGGAAGAGCAGAATGGCCAAAGTAATGAAATCAAATCAGGCTATTTAGTCAGGCAGAGATAATACTGAGAGCAGAGATAGAAGTAACCTTTTCCACTGGCCACGATGCTGAAGCAGACTCGGATTAGTGCCCGAGAAAAAGATCAAGTTGGATCCTGGCTCGACTCCCATTTCTTCTTAAAGAGACACTCTTATCCCTCTAGTTGTACCGAATGATTTTCAATAGCAATGCAGCAGAATGGCTGTACTAAGGAGCATTGTTAGTACACCTAAGGCAGGTAGCAATGAGCCAATGGTAGAATGGTACCATAACATAATTTGACATTCAAAAGGTATTACAGTGGTTTGAACCAAAACACACTGCTTGTAATCCCTTTTAGTATGAAATCAGTTGGGATTCTGCAGTCCCAGACCGGTGTTTTATTTAGTTACTAAATGATAAGGTGCCAAGTATTTGATAGACGAGAAGTGTATATATCTAGGATTAGTACTATTTACTTCTTGGTAAGGTTGTCCAAGGTAAGTGCTATTCGATAGCTGTGAGACCAGTTGAGTTCCTTTCTGATCTGTGGACCAGGGGAGCAGGCCTCTCTCACTCAGCACTCCCATCAGCAGCTGCAGCAGCACAGAGAGCCACTGATGCACTCTATCTGCCTCCTCCATTAATACAAATGTTATACAGTCAGGAAATGCATTTCCAGCTAATCGGCTGCAGGCTATTAGACTGACAGGAAATGACTGTTTGGCCGGCGGCCAGTCCTGTTATTTAGAGGGCGGCTCAAGCCAATCGGCAAGCGCTGGTCACTTAATGGATACCTCACTGAAATATAAAGCACAATTACGATGGCCATTAATAAACACAGACAGCGGGTTGGGAGGGGGTGGTTAGTCTGAAATGGAGTTCCAAGGAAAATGAGGTGAGGGAGGGGACAGATTACATCAAGGATAGGAACTGGCTCCTAGACAGTGAGCACATGTAGTATATTAACCGATCAACAGAGAGACACCCATACCCAACCCAGCATCCGAAATTAGAAGTTTAGGGAGTGGAACAGCACGCATACCTGCCACTCTTCAAATTAACCAGCATCCTAGAAATATGACCCAGTTGCTACCTCATTGCATTAATTTCTGTAACAAAAATGTGCGGCTCCATTACCTCTTCCAAAGGCCAGACAAGTCAGTTCTCTCATACACTTCTGATTCAATATAGTTGTGGGGGATATCCTGAACTCCTGGATGCAATCTGGTGCCTTTAAAACCACAGAAACTAATGCCAACTAATTACTCATAAATACATCCTATTACTTTATAATGTGAAAGGAAGTTGGTTTAGCTAGTTCAGAAGTTAGAATGATACATCAGCATTGTGAAGGTCGTCAACAACACACATACACACGTACACTCACATACACACCTATTAACACACAAACACAGAGACTCATACACACACTGAAACAGCAGGGGGAGAGATGAATGACATTGTCAGCAGAAGTTGCTGCATGTGCCAACCATTTACCAGGCGATTTAACATTTATCCTGACGTGGGCTTCAGTGCGTGCCTCACATCCCAACTCTTAATTCTCCTGGAGGACAATCCACCATTGTGCCTGGGATCAGAGGAGTGGGGGCTTTGCTTTGACAGGGATTAATGTCAGCTAATCTTTACCCCCCCCCTCCACCAGTTCTCCCAATGGTAGTGGGCAGTCCCTCAATTGTTAGCAAGGCAGCTCAATTTTTGTTATTTTTTTTTGCTAATCCTAAATTCATTTTTCTAGTGTTTTCCAGTGGCGGGGGCGAAGCTTTAGTTTATCAGCAAGAGTCTAAAAAAAGTTATTTTACCAACTTTCTAGCAAGGTAAAACCTATCCTTTAAAAAATAGAAACGTCCCCTCCTTTACATGCTTAACCAGTCACGCATTACACTTCCTTATAGGGTTAAATAGGGTGTCTGCGTTTTTTCATGCGTGAACTCCAAATCGGATCTAAGCTGCTATCCATGAAATCTGTTGGTAACACTGTTTAATTTGCAAACCTGAATGGAAAAACGCCATTTTCAGTAAACAGTTTACCAAGCCTTTCACTTCCTGTATTATGCAATTGCTGTGCTTTTCTCTTATCTGTATCTTTTTTAAAACATTGCAGAATTATATGGGAGAGTCCACTGGTGTATGCAGTTGTGGTTTCTACTCATTATAATGGTTTTATGATGTACTTTTCTGTGGTTAATCAAGCTTGCCTTTTTTTTTTTATCATGACGTACCGCAGTAAGTGCTAACAGATTTATTAATAGATTTGTAACTTGAACTTTCAACTTGAAATGCATTTCATTTTTTGGGGATAGCCAAGTCACAGTGAAAGGTCATGGTATAACTTAGAAGGAAAGTTAAGTAGACAGAATTTTCATGTCTTCATTAGTGTGTTGTGTCCATTTTCTTCAGACCAGGTGAATCTCATCCAGTCTAGCAAAATGCCAATGGATTGCATAACCATGGTGATGACAACATGCTGCTAGAGATGTTCCCAGGAGCCTTTGGACACACCAAAGAGTCACATGACTTTCATTTCATGACACCTGTAGTGCGACCATACATAAAGGCAGTTTGCAGTGGAAGCTGTGTCATTCATGAATAGCTAATTAAGAAATTGCTTTAATTAAAGGCAGGGTTTCAATGCATCCCAGTGCAGGGACAATGACTCCAGTGCCAGGCTTGTCTTGTCTAGCGAGTCGAGAAATTGGTTCAATTTCAGGATTTTAATGAGTGATAGAGAAACAGTGGGTGCTGCCGTGTGATGTGTTCAATTAAAATAAATTGATGAGCTAAAACTACTTTTCAACTGCTAAGATTTTGTTGCTTACACCCCCACCCCCAGATACTTCCCCCCCCCCTCCCAATACCGTTTTAATGACAAAAGGTGCTCCTTTTATACAAAATATGTTTGCCATTTGTTCTGATATTATGGCCGCTCACTTCTTTGCAAATAAAAGTCCTTCTCAATTACTTTTATTGTTGAAGCAGAAAAAAAAGAAATATGGTTATGAGCGACTTTTATTTTGAAAGAAGCTTGAGGCATGTTTAAAAGGCACAGTTGATAAGTAACTCGGAACATGTGGATAAAGAATATCAAAACACATGTTTGTAGATGTCCCTAGTTGTTCACTCTAACCACTTGTCACATACTCACATTCCCTCCCACTTTTTCTTCCCCTCCCTCATCTCTCACACTTCTCTACCTCATTATTTTTCCTTCCCTTCGATCTACCCTCTCTCTCTCGCTCTCCCCCCCTATTTTTTCTAACCCTCTTTCTGCCTTAGCCCTCACTGTTGCTGTCTCTTTTGCCCTGCCCTTTCCCTCCCCTACCTCCCTCACTTTCCCTCTCTACTCCCTCTCCCTCTCCTGCCTTTCTTTCCCACTCCCTTTTATTTCCTCTGCTTTTATCAGACCCCCTTCTCTCTCTCTCTCTCTCTCTCTCTCTCTCTCTCTCTCTCTCTCTCTCTCTCTCTCTCTCTCTCTCTCTCGCTCTCTCTCTCTCTCTCTCTCTCTCTCTCTCTCTCTCTCTCTCTCTGCAGACTGTGCTCTGGGGCCGGATGAAGAGCAGCCTCTGGGAGTGCAAATGGGCTATTCAGTTTCGGCTTGATGACGCCACTTAGCCATTAACTATCTCTAGCAAATTTATAACCCAAAGCCAGTCCCCACCTCCTCACCATTCACATCCTACATCCCCTCCCGATCACTCACCCTCTCGCTCCCTCACACACACACACACACACACAGACACACACACACACACACACTCACACACACATAAGCACATCCCACACTCACTGGCAGACTTTAAACAGACCTTTAAGAATAAGAATATATACACAAGCAGCTGAACAGAGAGAGGAACAGAGAGATAGCATCCAGCCTTTAAACTATTTTTGAGGGAAAACATCAGTGTTGTTTACCAACAAAGGGACTATTTCTTTCAGGATTTGGAGGAAAAAAGTACCAGGATTTTGTTAAGATTTTTCTTTTTTTTGTGGTTGTTTTTGAGATGTTTGCAGAAGATTCTGGGTTTGTATTGATTGGACTGTCTGGGTGCTTTGAAAAGGATAAGAACATTCAAGGTTGACTAGGGGGATTTCTCTGTCTGCTAAGTGAACTCTCGCCAGTATGGATCTACATTGTTACAGAGGTAAGGGACCTGCATTGTCAGAACAGGCACCCCAGCACTATGGGCATCTTAACTGTGCTGGGGGAGCACAGCAATACAAAAAAAGTTAGTAAAACTAGGCAAATAGTCTGTACCATTACAATGGGAAGATACATGATGGAAACAGCTACAGTACAGAAATCTTTGGAAAGTGCAAGCAGTTAAAGATATACATATATAATATATATTTTACAGTATGGTAAATGTTCATTAGCTTTGCAACATGCATAGAACTATGTAATTTATAAAGTATGCCTACGTACCCCCCTGGTTTATTCAGAATTATATCAGAAAAGTAATTTAAATTTTTTTGATTTATTAAAAGTACATAATAATAATAATAATAATAATAATAATAATAATAATAATAATAATAATAATAATAAAATTACTTGAAACAGAAAAGTGTTTAAAAAATATCATCTGGCAGAGAAACAGATATCAATATATATATGAAAGAAACATAATTTTACTATATGAATATGTACGAACTTAATAATATTACATTTAAAAGTATGTAAAATATTAAGGGTGTGATTCCCCCCCCCCCCCCCTTTCAGGCTGATTAGAATGAACTTCAATGTAGCTCAAAGATTGTACATGTGCAAAGTGACTTTTAAAGCTGCAACCCTATTATCAGTGTGTATAGGGAATGTGTCCGCCACCCTCCTTCTGCTTTAAAGCTTGAGTGATTCAGGGAGCCTGCCATTTCCCTGGGATGGCTGTTGCTTTCTCCCCCAGTGCTGCTTTGTTAATGTGGCTCACACTTGGACTTTTTCTCCCTTGTCTGCAATATCTATTTCAGTGCATCCTGGGGGATCGGATTCAGCACATCCGGAATCTCAAACAATTTATTGTCATTCAATCCCCCTTTTTACCAGCAGGGCCGGGAGCAGGTCCCTGGGTCCCTGTGTCTGATAGGTTAGTGTCTCGTCCTTCCACCAGAAAAGTGGAGAAATAAACATAGCAGCCAGCAAAACTCCCTGCTGACATTAACTAACTCACAGCTGTGTCTAAAACACCTCTTAAATGACACTGAGTAACCACAGTGGGGAAATATCAATTCTGTGACACTGGTTTTTTTTTTTTTATTTAGATAAACTGACAGCAAGTTAGTCCTTTCAGAAATTGCCATTGTAGCGGCTTTACTATTGATGCAAATACAAAAAAATATATATATATAAAATATTTACTTGAGAAGGAAACCACCTATTAATGTTGTACAATTAATAAAACTTAATTAAAAGCAATCAATTATTTATTATTTTGCAACTATAAAGCATCTTTTTCTTATTTTGGAATTAGAATCAGAAATTATACTGAGACCACGCAACTCGTTGCACTTGTGATCTGAGCCATTATCAAACCCAGGACTTCATGGAGAAAGGCACGTTCCTCTCTGAAACGTCTGGGTGCTTGTATCTCAGCATCAGTACTCTAATACTTTCGAGTAGCATTTTGATTTTTCACAAAGCCTCTTAAGAGCTTCTACTGCAACAAACACAAAAGGACATCAATTAAAATAACCAGATGAGCATGTTTAACTTACGGTAGAAAAAACAAACACAGCCACCAGCCCTATACATAAATTAAATATAAAACATGGACTGAATAGTATTGATTAAACATTAAAAAGAACACTGAGAGTATAGCCTGGAAAACATATTAATAACTAAAAAGGTTGTTGGCATCCTGTCTGAGTCTATTCAGGCTATGCAATACCCTACATTAAATCATCCTGTTTAATGACATATTCCAAAAATTCAAGAAAAGAATGACTTGTTTGGCATAGACAAAGCAGGGTGTTGATTCAGACAGTGATCCATGTCCTGGATTAGTCGCTCCAGCATTCTTGCATGCAAAAAATATATGGACAGTGTATTTGGGTGAAGGGATTACCTGGTCATATTCCATTTTCCAACAATAACAAAGTAATGTTTGTTTTATTTATTTTTTCGCAATGCTTGGTTTTATGTTTCACAAGCCAAAAAGACGCTCTGGTTGTTATGAATAATGCGCTGTACACATCCTGTAACCTAAACAGATACAATTACAGAGCCAAGGATTTCTACAAGGTAATTACTCAAGCAAATCCCTAGTAAATGATCTAGGTTCTCTATTGCGGACATTTTCAGTTCTCAGCTCACAGATATGTTGTTTTCCCATAGAACAGAATGTAAAAGCCACATTGCCTAGCCAGGTTTGAAGTATGTAAATATTTCAACTTTTGCAGAACTTCATTTTTAAAATTTTTTTTTTATACACTGACAACAGAAATACCGTTGTAATGTTCTGCACGTTTCCTGTAGTCTTCCTTAGCTGCAAGGGCTTTTGTTTATTGAAATACCACTGAAGTACATTTAGAAACAGGATGAACATATTGTGGTTATTTAGTGCTTGGTCTCTGCTTCACTCTGCAGGATTTGGAGGCTCAGTTTTCAGTCACCCCAGTGTTAATGGAGACTAGGGCACCGGTTTTATTTAAGAGAATGACGCTAGATCATAATAACCCAGGAATTTTGTATTGCCCATATCAACCTCTCTTCAAAGCAAGCACTATAGAATATTAAGCTGCTTGCTTACAACGCAGAATAGAGATAGCTATCAACTAAGGCGAGATGTTTCATTACCATGTGACATGTGCAATCCGCCTAAACGAGACATTGGATTCAACTGACAATACTTCTTACTCTTTACTCACTGGCTAGGGCTGAGCCTGAACATGATTTTTTAATAAGGATTCATATCAAAATGTATTTGCTTAGCAAACCAGCACATGATTTGGATTTCTTTGCATAAAACATCACATCAAGGGCATTCATGGTAGCAATGTTAGCAGCGAAGAATCACTATAGCGAGCAAAGTGACCACTGGGCAGAGAGATTGGACTGGGCTGCAGCAGTACTATGACAAGCCTTTTTTTTTTTATAATGGCCGAGTACCAGTAATAATAATTGAAGTTCCACATACATACAAGACTGGAACAACATCAGATAAAATGTACATGCAGTTGCATTTGGGTAACATCAATTCAGACCTACCATAAACACCTCTGGTATAAAAATTAAAAGAAGCAATTTGTAAATCAAAGTGCAGATGTATATAAATATTATGGATAAAAATGTCAAGTCCTGTTTTTGCCCTTTTGTGTGTTGGTGGACAGGGAACAGAGCCCAGTATGCTGTAGCAGGATCATTTGGATTTGCTTCAGACAAGATGCAAAACCCAGATCATGTCTGCTATACAGATGTTCAAGATCCCACAGTGCTTGATGAACAAGGGCCAGGGTAATTGACCCAAGTGCCTTAGCCAAATTCTCCCTAGGTAAAGCATCATTTCCCCACCAAAAAAAACAAAACAAAAAAAAAAATATGCATGCTCTAGCAATCACCCTGCATACATTCCTACACTCCCCTGTCTTAACTGGGAAACAAGGCTTCTGGAAAGGAAACGTCCTCGGCATTAGGGAATGAAACAAAGTAGTGAATTAAAAAAACATGTGTAAAGCCAAGATTCTTATTTCTGGGAGTTGATTTCTCATGGTTCTTCATTAATGTTCGTTATTCCTAAACAACTTGGAAGTGCTGCTTCAAACAACTTATAGATGTAGGTTTGGACTTGCTGTGGCTACCTGTGTTTTACTTCCAAGCGATCAGTTCAAACAGCTCATATGTTTCCTGTTCATGATTGTTTTCCAGGTTGTCTGCTATTTTTACTTCTCACCATGCACAATCAAGTTGCTTCCATATGGAGTGTGAAAACTTGGCTGTACAACTTGGATGAATCTCTAAAAAATGTTATCTGTTCTATTGAATGGCTGCTTGTATTTTAGACAAAGGTGGTGCCTAGTGTTTGACCATTCCTCACTCTTTCTCTGTCTAGGTTTCTCAGATGTACCCTGATACCAGATCCTGAGTGACCAGCACAGCTCAAGGAAACTCAACAGCTGACTGATGATGGAGCCAGACCTGGTAGACCTGCAGCAGGTGCAGGTTCTTTCCATCGACCAGATCCGCTCCATCAGGGCCCATAATAACTATGTGGACCGGCCCATAACATCCACTACCCAGTCCAACCCGTCCATCTCTCAGCAGCATCAGAAAATTGAGTGGACCCAGGAACGGCAAGATCTCCACCGTAGCCAAAGCCATCACCACCATCCTCATCACAGCCACCAAACCCCATCCAGCACAGTTAGTTCAGTTTCCTGGAGCAGCACAGCGTCCGAACAGAGATTGCTGGCTGGCCTTACCCCTTCTCATTCTGGCCCTGTCATTATCCGGATTCAGCCCAAGGGTGAAATAAAGCCAGAAGATCTGGTGAAAGGTGTGGTGGACAGTCCAGACCTTAGCCGGCACCTCTTTATCTGTGAGCTCTGTGGGAAATGCAAGTGTGAGGAGTGCAGCACCCCTAGAACCCTTCCATCCTGCTGGCTCTGTGGACAAAGGTGTCTCTGCTCCCTGGAGAATGCTGTGGAGTATGGCACCTGTCTCTGCTGCGTTAAGGGAATCTTCTACCACTGTTCCAGCGACGATGAAGACAACTGTGCCGACCAGCCCTGTTCTTGCAGCCAGGGCCAGGCTTGCTCCCGTTGGACAACCATGGGCCTCCTCTCTGTCTTTTTGCCCTGTCTTTGCTGTTACCTCCCTGCTAAGGGCTGCCTCAAGCTCTGCCAAAGAAGCTACGACCGGGCTAAGAGGCCTGGCTGCCGCTGCAGCAACACCAACACGGTTTGTCGGAAGATCTCCTCCTCCTCAGGCCCAACACCCTTCCCAAAAACTCTGCAGAAGCCTGTATGACCTCCAAATGTGGCACTGAAAGACAAAGGATTCCCAAACCATAGGGTCATATTAGTCTAACCAAACAAAAACTTTAAAACAATAATATAAAAAAACAGACCGGTAACTTATAAAAATACCGTATAACGTTGCCTTTTTTGGGGGGGGGGGGGGGGGGGGAATTTGCACGTTATATAATTACAAGGAAAAAAAACCCAAAGGATATCTGCTTGTAGCATACAGGGTATGTATACAGATAACTTTGAGTAGCAGTGTGGTTGGAAGAATGAAGATCTCATGAGCTCAGGTCATACTGGATGTTGGTGCCTCCAGACACAGTGGGGTGGGTGTTCATTTGTCCATATGGAGTTTAGATGGACTATAGAAACATTCCCTGGATTGAGAATGAACTCAACAAACATTTGTAATAAAGAACTAAAGGGACAACCAAAGCCAACTCAAATTTGGATTAATTATTATGCATTGCAACAATGTGGGACTCTTGAAGAGCCATCTGCCAGAGGTTCTTAGAATGAGAGTGTTAAGAAGGATGAATGGTCATTTAGCAGCTTCTGTTGGGGATCTCTGATCTGTTCCCTATGGAAGTTAGATCTTACAGACGCCTTTTCAGAACCACTGTTACATTTTGTACTCATTTCATTTATAAAACACCTGAGAAGAAGGACCAGAATGGCCCGCAGTCAATGGTAGAGCAAAGGATTTCACAGTAGCAGCAGCAATGTCAGCGCTGTTGCTGTTATTTGTTTAAGGAATGGTCCCCAAAGAAGATATGGTGCCAGGTTTCTTTAGGGTTGGCCACAAACGTAATTGAAAACCTCTTTACTGTGAACCTAATGGGACCAACAGACCTGGTTCATACAGGTTATGTATTATTGAGGTTTGCCTCTGGGACATCTATTTCAGCATGAAGAGACAATACACGGGCCAGTGGAAATGTTTAAAGAGGTACAATGTATCTGATGTTTCTTCAGGGGTTTTCGGCAACAATATGCTACACTATCTTCAGCAGACTTCTGTGATTCCTGGCGAATTCCTGTTGAACTCTAATGAGCTTTGCTGTTCAGAAGTGGGATTCCTGTGGAAGCATGCTGTTCTGTTGCAAAGCCTAACCAAGAGTCAGCTAGGAAGGAAGTCTTTTATAAGTCACAATGCTGAAGGAATAGAATAAAAATAGGACTTGAAAATAGCCACAGTTAGCAGAACTTGTTTTAACTGGTGTCCTGTTTTCTAGAGGGAGACGAATTGGGAGCACAGAGCTTTGAACAGAAGAGCAGCAGTGAGCATGCTCTGTCATCTTGGATGTGAATATAACATACAATGCACACTGTATACATCTGCAAATTAATCCTCTTTGTTAGAATTACGTTGATTATATTTTTGTATGTAAATATATTATTGTTATTATGATTATAATAATTATTATTAAAATATTATTATTATTTTTACTATTATAATTATTATTATAAATAACCTTGAGACTGCCTAAAAGCTGATCATTCCTTTTCTTTTACTGATTTTTATTTGTGGAGGAAAAATCTGTGAGCCCTAACCATAACTACTACACCAGAGCTAGTGAAACATAAACGGTTCATTTTTTTTTTTATTCTACGGAATAGAGCATCAATAACCCATTCATTGTAAGTCAGGTATCGGTATGGGTATGACCCACAACTACATTTACAAAGATTTGCCAAGACAATGCAGATTCACAGTATAAATCAGAATTAAAGTAATGCTTTTGGTTACATATAAGCCCCCCCACCTCCGGCACACACACACATAGTTTAAGGTTAAAAAAGATGCAACATTTTAATGTCCACTAAAGATTTTAGCTCAAAGAAAAGAAAATGATAAGCACTACAGCTTCCCATACAAGTTGCCTTACACCCTGGTTTAACTGCAACCTGAAAAAACACAATCTCACCCACAGAAACAATGCATTGGATCTATTCTAATGGTATTTGGAGTCATGGTATCATAATGGCAATGCTACCATACTAGAACCACTGTGCACTATGTGTTCTGAATCCAATGTGTTACCATTGCTGTTATAATACTGAATCACAAGGTTTCTTCTCCACAAACAAAATATTTGGTTTGAAAGCAAACATACCAAACCAGGTCTCTGCAGTCTGAAGGTTTACGCTGTGAATGGTGCCATATGAAAGGAGGATTGGCTTATTGGTACATACCATTTAAAAAGGATTGTTTGTCCAGTGCTGTTTGCAGGCTATAGGTAAACCAGTATCAATTCCCCATATACTAGTAAGTAGTACAATTGACATCTTGTGTGTTGTACAAAAAAGTGTGTGTATATGTATGTATGTACATGTGTGTACATATATATAATTTTTTTTTTCTTTGCCAATGTTGTTGATTAGTCACACAGATTTATTTAAACTCTCTCTCTCTCTCTCTCTCTCTCTCTCTCTCTCTCTCTCTCTCTCTCTCTCTCTCTCTCTCTCTCTCTCTATATATATATATATATATATATATATATATATATATATATATATATATATATATATAATAAAGTATTTATTTAGAAAAGCGCCCTTTGTGATGTTTTTTTGCTTTTATTAGTTATTGGAAAACGATTCTACAACAGCAGCAGTCGCAGCTGCAGAGAGCAACATCGTAAATAAAATATATGAATTTTCAAATCATACATTCCTGATTGATCTCTCTTTTTTCTGTCATTAAGCTGCGATACCCTGCCAGGATAAGTTACAGAATCCGCCTCAAATCAACTCCTTCGTTTTAAGGATCGGTGGTTGATGCAATCTAGGGTGGTTCCCCAGTGCTGAAAAATGTTCTAAAAATCCATCTGTGGCTTATTCCTGTGGGTATCGGTTAAACAAACCAACCCCCTAGTCATAAGGAGAGGTATTTCTTTATATATAAATATAAAGGTGAAACGTTACATACATGCTGTAGCAGAGCTTAAATTACAAAAGTAGTAATTTTCTCATAACAGCGGCCATTTATTATACACTTTTTGAAAGACATCTTGTTGAATAACTTTTTTACGTAATTCAACGCAACAGCATTAATACATTATTTAACTGATCTAATTTGCATTCATTCAAATCCAACAACAGAATGGCTGAAGCGTACAGTCCTAAATTACATTGCGTCACTGAGCAGATGTGAGCTTTATATAAGGAAGACAACCCCACCGAGTTCAGCTGTTTAAATCAGGGTTATACATACTTTCCTTTCCATAATGTATTTGTTATATAAACACAATTCATCATGAAAGTACTTGTAGTTCGGTGTTTATTAAACATCCTCCTTCATGAAAATCCACAGTACTTGATGGTAGTTATATCCAAGTAATTGAAGTACCACTTGTACTTAAGTAGGTTCTAGGGTACCCTTCTTAATTGCACTCCAGAGTGGTAGTGGTAACTACAGTAGATATAGTACAAGTGTAATAACTAAGATCTATTTCAGTAGTACTTTTTTAGAAGAATTACATTTTAAAATATGTCTATGGAAATGCTTGCAGTTTTCATTGGTGCAAAACAGGTCTTTTCTGGCTCATCTGTTTCTGTGTCCTATCCCGTTCCACCTCACACGCAAACAGAGAGTGAGCTGTAGGAATGAGTTATTAGGACAGAACACATTAATTCACACTTATGTCAGAGCTGGGAATGCTGCCAGATCATATATTTTGATGGGATGTGACTGGTGTTTTGGCAGGGTGCTGAAAACAAACATCAAAATCTGAAACTTGCCGGACAATATTTCCTCAGGAACACTACAGCTGGACCTTGTTAATTCCAGGTGTGGCAGAAAACTCAGCTCAATTCCAAGAAGTTAAACTGATGACACTGTACTGTGTTCAATAAATCTTCCCAAGCAAGCATACTGAAGTCAATGTCACAGAGAATTTCATTAAGGTGTCCAGGATGGTCACCATTCACTGCAAAGTGCTTGTTTTGATACTGCATGGTAAAATCAAGTGGTTCTCATTTTATGTGAAAAAGCTTTATAATACCCCTAACACTAGCCAAAGTTCTGCCAGTAGTACCTCCTACAAAATAACTATGTAAGTGACATACTTACCCTGTATGTACATACATATGGCTGTCTCAACTATATCCATGTCAGAGTTATGTAGGAGTTATTCATCCCCAGCTGGAGATAATAACATTTCAGTGCTACGTCCAAGAGTTTTGGAAAACTGTTATATATTTTACATTTCATTTACTGTATAAGGACTGGTTAATATAATTTAGTTATATGTACTTTGGCAAGGTGCAATGATTTTTCCTACCTAAATAGTGGATTAAAATATGCAACTCTTCTTATGGGTCCCCGGTCAAGATCTGAAATTTGCAGCAACTAGGATTTAAACCTGCACGCTCCCATTGGCATGACTCGCCCCATGCCTTATATGTTGGTTGTCTTTGCTAGGTGAGCCACTGGGACCCAATTATTTATTCATCTTAGGTGTTTGTGCAGGAGAGATCTGCTGCACAAGTCCCTAGAAATGGAAGTTGGATATGTGAACACTTTTGAAATAGACTAGGAGAGTTTAGTGGCTTGTGTTTGAAGAAATGCCTCCTTAGCAGTATGGAATTTCTTTCAAAGTACATCTCTTCCAAAGTATAATGTCCCACTGACACCATGCAGGATCATTCATTGAATTTTGTCTCAGAGGTGCCTGCTCTTGAACTACCAGCAACTCTTCTTAGAGCATCTCGTTCTCCTTGGTGGTCTCTGGTCTAATTACTTACCAGGTTCAACCCTGCTTAGCTTTGAGGTACAGCCCAATCTGAAAACAAGGGGATACTATGGTAATGTCAACAAACAATCTTTTTTTGTAATATATCTCTGTCAGGTTGGCATTTCATTGCCACATTTTTTGCCAGACTTGGCAGTGTTGTTAATACCAATGTATAAAATGTGTAAAAGTTGGCATAGCACCGAAATTTCAAGGTATCACCCCTCTAAGAGTATTTCTGACTAAGTAGGGTTTATTAAGTACTGGCACGGATTGCTCCAACTGTCATGTTGTTGTTCCTAGGTTGCATTGCCTGCAGTGCAATGCTGAGAATGAGCAGCACAAATAAAATGTGCTGCTGAGATGGGTGTTGCTAGCAGGCTCACAGTGGAGGAGTAGACAGCTCCTGACATTAAGCAGTTCTTCAGTGTAGGGCTGCAGCATTGGAAAGGTCAGCCCACAGCACTTTGTTGTTGTCTTGATACCTGCCCATTGCCAAGGGTCCTGGCTCTTGTTAAGATGACTGGTGTGGAATCAGGAAATGTTCCGAGGTAATCTAATCTCTACTTGTCAAGGTGGGCCTTGTCTTATTTTAGGCAGCGGAAGGGTGAATGCTGCTGAGTGTTTAAAGTTCACATCCTAAAAGTAGGGTGTGAGCTGAGTATGAGCAGCACTGAACTCTGGGTAGGTTAATTAATAGGATCCAGGAAATACAGCACTCCTCCATTCACATATTTCTTTCTTGTGCTAAACCTGTAGCGTCCAATAGAATATTTTTGGTCACACTTTATTTTAGGGGGGAGCTTTTGTTAATTTATTTCCTGTTAATAACTAGCTTACTAACATTTTAACAAATGCTGTTTGTTACGTGTTGATAGTTAATTTACATCATGATCCATAAATCAGGCATTATAAGCAATATATTATGGTCTCTTGTTAAATTGTACGGCCACATCCCCTTTCCTACCTGCACCACTAAACCAAAATTAATTTGTTCCTCTTTACTTAGACATTTCACACCAGAAAACAGGAGACACAAGTATTCAGGATCATCTATAATTGCTGAATTATGGGACACCAGGTATATTAACTGTTGGCTGTATAATAAAACCTGATGTAATTTGCTAAACATTACTATTGTAACAAGTGCTGTTAAACCACAATAAACAGCAAAATGACTAAAGGGTTATTATCTATGTTAAAAGTAAATAGTGTAGTGTAATTGAGACAGACAAAGTATAGTGTTTGGCTGCTCCATGCTCAATGATATGTAATCCAAAGCCTTCCTGCCCGGGGAGCTTATAACGCCCTTGCTGGCAGTGTAAGGAGATCTCCTGGCTGCAGCTTGTCTCTCTACCACAGAACCATTCTGCCTGCCTGCCTGCCTGCCTGCTTGCCTGCCTGTCTGTCTGTCTGTCTGTCTGTCTGTGTCGCAGAGCCACGCCTGCAGTTGTTCAGCTGTACCTGCATTCTGAGCTAGGGCTCTCTCTGTCTTATTCCTCATCATGCAAACCCCAGACAATTTGCTTCATAAATAAGTAATCAAGGCCAGTTTGCACTAATGGCTTGTGGAAGAAGTGAATACAGAAGCAACGATGTTAAGAGAATGAGGTAAAGCAGCTTGTGCTGATCTGTGGAGCTCTGTTCTCTGTGATCTGGGATCTCTGTTTTTTTGTTAAACATTGCAGTTGTTGACCCTGCAATTGAATCTATAAGAATGCTGTTGGCAAATAGCTTGCTAACATGTTAACAAATGTTGTTCATCTGTTTGTTAATAGTTAGTTAGTATATGATAGTATTTATAAACTAACAATAAAAAAAAAGATCAGATACAAATATCAAACCCCTATTTAGGGATTATCAGCTCCAGTCATTAATATAATTGGAATGTGGTTACATTTGTTAGAAGTAAACATCACATTTACAATGCTGTTTTCATGATCAAGCTCTAAGCTGACAAATGATGCCTACAAATATATGCAGTTTCCATAAAAAGTGAAAAGTCCTTATTAGTGGCCATCCATCCCTACCAATCTTCAGAATACTTAAATGTTCTGTAACAGGGGACAATTGTAGCACAAGAGCAGTTACAGTATAAAGTGTATACAATTGCATCACAAAGTTATGAAACAACATGCACAGGTATTTCATTGCAGTGGTACTATACATGTCTGTATGGATTTAGAGTTACACACCTTGAGCTGGCAATAATGGTTCATTTAGTGTTCCTTAAGGTTAATTACTATTATAAAGGTATATCAATGTCAATGTAATAACTTTTTTTCTGTAAGGGCAGGTATTACAAGCTATGGAGAGACTCATTCCTAATGTAGGGTAACATGGTGTAGAGGCAATCTGTCCCCCAGGCCAAAAGTGTTAGTAGGACTGTGGTTCCCATGGAAACCCAGGCCTTGACATCTCAGTGAGAGTGACGGCCCCTGGAAAGAAAAGGCTCTTTCAGCCTCCCTGCTCCTTGGGAAACATGATGTAAACACAAGAAGCCTGAACGTATCTCAGGGTTTAGGGCAGTGGGGGCAAGCCACCTAAGGGTCTGACCCCTTCCGCCCATCGACCCACCTTTCACACCCTGGCTACAGAAAGGGACCCTGATCTTCCTTAGTCATTAGGGACAGAAAGGCAGTCCCCTCAGCGCATTACTCTTAATTGTATCTAAGGGTTCTCTCCAAGAGCCAGATAAGAACTGTCAGGCTCCTCTTGTAAGAATAGGACTTGTCCCTCCTCCCAAGGTTAAGCCCTCTGGGAATTTCTCATAATGCACCTTGTCAGTCAATCAGAATACGTCTGTCCATCACGCTGGGTACCATTCACGACCCTGGAACTCTGTGAGGAGGGAACGCAGCTATAGATCAAGAAAGAAGACAACACACCATCTGTAACCTTTGACTTCGATCAACAAAGAGTCTTTGCACACCCATTCTGCTGCTACAGCTGTTCCTGCCATCACTTGTCCCTCATTCAGGTGCAGGATGACTGATCTCTGCACAATGTTCAAGGAGAGCTCTCTTAGGCAGGTAGTGAGCAGGAAGCAGCTATACAGCAGTGCGCTATATTTTCAAAGGCTCCCCCAGTCTTTAATTACTTCCTATTTTGTTTCTAATTTTTTTAATGAATAAATATTTTGGAGTAAATGCTTTGAAAATATGTTACCTGCTGAAGCTTCCACTGTTTACTTATTAAGGTGGCTATTGCTGTTTGTACAGTACCTTCCACTCTCAGGATCTTGCATGCAATGAGAAAAAATAGTCGTATTCATAGAGTTAGCCTGAAAAATAAATGTAAGTGCAGCTCAACTTTTTACATTTTTTTTTTATTTCTGAAGGTACAGCAATACTCTGATCCATGTTGGTCTGCAGCAGTGGCAGCTCGTCATAAGAGGCATTGTGTAATTTTGTAAAAGTAAAAAAAGCTTACCTTACATCATGCTTTCCAAGGTCTACTGTATTGCTGTTGTCTAACATGTATCCTCAAAATGGGTGGGATTCTGTGTGTATTCCACCTGTAAACCCTGTCTTTTACTGTGTTTATATTGGCTACACGATGCACGCTTGCAGCTAGCCTCTGCCACTCATAATTAGACTTAATCATGACGTGTCTGTTGACAGGCAGGTTTTGGGTCACATGTGGCTACTCGCTTAATTTTCGATTTCCATACAGTATGTTGTAGATTTTTTTAATTCATACGCCATTTTCTTCGCTTTCAAATATGGAAAAAATAAGAATGAAAAATAACAAAGCCTAAATTGGACCTTCTTCAATAGGGAGGACCAAAACAAAATTGCCTTTTTAATTGCACGAAAAAACGAAATGGTTGAATATTCGCAGTTTGGTTTTCAAAACTGGCTCTTCATCCAAATATTTTTTCTGTAAATGACATCTCAGGATTCATCAATTAAGTAAGTCCACAATGCATTTTGTTATATTCAGTTGTTTGCCTTTTTTTTAATTAGTGTGTAGATTGGAATGAAATGTTCTTGTTGAAAAGACCAATCATATGTCTGGTAAAATTATCAAATTCAAAGTCAAGTTTCGACTGTTAAAAAGATTACTGAGTTCCAAATCCTGATTTTTCTGCTCTTTGATGGTAGTGGAAATAAAATCTCAAAACATTTTTTTTTGCCAATTACAGAACAATATATAGACTTTACTCAAAACAATTAAAGCAAGACGCAGTAAAGGAAATCTCCCTTTCAGGCATCGACTTGGCACAGGCCCACAGAGAACTGAACCAAACTATTTAAAGATATCCTCAAATATTTCGAGTTATAGGGAACTTGAAATAGTACAAGACATCTTGAAAAGCATGACTAAACAGCAATCCATCAAAGTCACTGATCTGAAGGGAGGAAGAAAATAAATCTCAAGGTTGAGCACCAATCAAACATTTTTGTAGACCAAGACCACCTAGAAAATAAAAATAAAAGGCATGTGTCATACAAAAACACATAGCAAGAGAAGACTCACTCACTCCTCAATCTTCCATCTTTTTGAGGTTCAGACCGTGTTACCACATACGGTTTAATTTGAAGAACGATTGCACACCCAGGAATGCTTTCCTTTTATTTTTATTCAATTTTTCAGCAAGATAAAAAGCGAACATTTCAAGACTATATCAGTGTCTTCATCAGGACTAACAAAAACACACCCTTATCTTTTTTGGTTATGTTGCTCCAGTATTAAGATGGGGAGCTTACTCGATTACTAGTCGAGCTACACAAGCTTTTTAGTGTTTGACCCAAGGACAGACTCGAGGTTTAACCTCAAAAGTTCGATAACATTCACAAACAGACTCCTTTTGAGCTCAATGATCTATGTGGAGTCTATGTGGAGCTGTATAAGTGCCAGGATTGAACAGCCTTCTCATTCCATTCAGATCATGTGACAATGTGACCTTTCAACCCTGCCTGCCATGATAACAAGCCTAACTCAAAACAACCATTCAGAATGCTAGCAAGCACCATTAAAAAAGCAATTTAAATGAAATTTGAAGCAACTGTACTCCACTGCTGCCCAGGGAATCTGAACAGTAATGGAAACAATTTAATGTTTGTTATACAATATAAATATATATAGCAAACATCTACAGAGCAGATATTTTCAACATGAGCAAATGATACTATTTAAATGATAATGTACTGTAAAAATATGAAATGTGAAAAACTATTTTAGAACAACAACTATAAGCCACGTTGGGAAGAACCCAATCCGAGGGCTCTCGGTGCAGAGAGAGAGAGAGAGAGAGAGAGAGAGAGAGAGAGAGAGAGAGAGAGAGAGAGAGAGAGAGAGAGAGAGAGAGAGAGAGAGAGAGAGAGAGAGAGAGAGAGAGAGAGAGAGAGAGAGAGAGAGCGGTGCCGTGGGTTATTTTGAGGAGCGCTGTGGCTGGTGGCCGGAGCAGCGAGGGGAAGCTCCCTCAGAGCCGAGAGGAAGCACCTTGACCTCCCTGGCTGCCAGTCCCACCCTGCCTGCAGCCACTGCGGCTCCTTCCTGTGTTTTCCACTTCAGCCACAGACAATCGCAAATGTTTGCTGGGAATCAACACTGCAATACTGTAATATCTGGTATACATCTATCATCTGGACATGGAAGTTTCAATTTCAATTGGCCTTGGATCTCGCCATAAACCATCAGTATAAACAGCAGCCTGCCCATTGCAGTCATCTGTTACTGCCACTTAGCTTTACAAACTTGGCCTTATCCTGCAGAGGTTTCCCTTCACGTATTGACCCCCTTATTAAATTCACAAAATACAATAAAGTAGGCCTTAGTGAATAGTTTAGGGAAGCGTAATTAGCAATAGTATTCCCCTGTTGTTTAGGGACAGGGAGAGTTTTAGGAAAACGATATTAACAATATTTTTCCCCAGTTGTTTAGATAATTGAAATAGACCCCTGTCTATTATGTAAAATTATATACTAGCTGGATAATATGGTATTCAGATAAATGAAGGAATGCAGAACGACCGAAGGTTTTCCTCACTAAAATTTATAATACAGGTATCCCTGAATAAACAATCATCATTTTTAAATGCGTGCAGGTGTTTTTAATGTGCAATCTGTATCACAACTGCAGTGCAACCCCAGGTGTTATCCATTTACTGCCAAAGGCGTTTTCTTTTTTGTATTGAAGGTTGAATGTTGAATGTTGCATGTACAATGGGTAGCAGTGTGGAGTAGTGGTTAGGGCTCAGGACTCTTGACCAGAGGGTCGTGGGTTCAATCCCAGGTAGGAAAACACTGCTGCTGTACCCTTGAGCAAGGTACTTTACCTAGATTGCTCCACTAAAAAACTCAACTGTATAAGTGGGTAAGTGTATGTAACAAAATAATGTAAAATAATGTATAATGTGATATCGTGTAAGAATCGTAGATCACCCTGGATAAGGGCATCTGCTAAGAAATAAATAATAATACATCTGAATTCTATATAGGTCAAGGTTTTGTTTAGGTGGTAACCCTTATTGAAGTTCCTGACAGTAAAAGCATAGCAAAGTGTAATAAAGCACAGTGAAAGCACGATAAAACATAAGTAAGCTTTGCACAGCACAGAGATATATAGTAAAGCATATTTTAAAACATGGCAAACCACGGTAAACTGTAAATATATTCATTTTATAACCATGGGAAACCTGCAAAATGACTGTGCAAAATTCCCATGGTGAGGGATATGCATTTTGATAAGGGGAATGTGTAGCAGCTATAGTCTGGGGCTGAGAGGTTGTGGATTAAAGAAGCGCAGCTACTTGACAAAGTGAAAAGTCTTTTCAGAGGGATATGTAGGGGAGTGGCAGCTTCTTGAGTGAAGTGCATTCTCTTGTTCTCCTAAAGCAGAGGTTTTATTTCAAAGACAATGCAACCCTTTGGGAAAACAGACAGCCGTCTAATGAGAGTAACTTGCCTTTTAAAATGCACATGTTGAATATTCCACGAACAATACACTGCTGTCCATAACCTGGAGCAGTCAGCAAGCCCTGCAGAAAGAGCTGTGCTACTTTCCTTGCAGCACGCCAGTACACCCTGGTAAAAACACTGCAGATTGCAGTAAAGCAAAAGCATGGAAAGAGTATCACAAAGAAACAAACACAATACCAGAGAGGTAAGGTGAAAGGATTGACAATGAAATACACAGTATAAAGTGGAGAAAACTATTGCAAACTACAAAATGAGTGTGCCAACGTACCGTATTAAACTATTATATTATATAATTGCATATGTTAATGTTAATGTTTACATCTCTTATTACTATTGCAAATAATAATAATAGTGGTTTTGCTAGAATTTTCATTCTAATGTTTATAATAATGTAGTAATACAAAAAAACAAACAGTAAAGCTCTATGACAAACTATCTTAGATGAAAGTGTGACAAGATTACTACGTAAAAATTGAGACAGTAGATAGGCAGCTCTGTATATTCTCAATACCCTGGGCTAAGAAATGTCCCATGTTTCAACACAATCGGACGAACGGATCTCTATGTGAAACACACCTCCACTATAGACCCATGCTGGAGATATGCATCCCCAGAGAGGGGGTTAATAATAAGGTTTTCAGCTTGACTTGACAGAATCGGGTTTTAGTCTTGTTTTGTAGTCCATGTGTTTGTAACAGGACTCCCTATCTGGGGAGAGTCACTTAATTGTCAAGTAAGACCCAGTTACTTGGCCAATAGTGATTTAATGTTGTGTTTCCAGAGGTTTGCTTTTAATTTCCCTCCTCAGTCCTGTGTGCCGGGCAGGCGACGGCAGCGGCAGTGTGGGATCCTGTCTAATACAATCAGAGCTCAGTGCTGCGAGGCAGGAGCAGAGCCTATCTGCTACTTAGAGGGCTAATGGGCTCTTCCATTAGGGGCTGTAAAAGGAGATTAGCAGGAAGCAGTGCTGGGAATGGATTGCAGGGTCAGGAGTTATGGATGTGAAGAGCTGCTAGACGATATGTATTTCCTCCCTGTTATTGATAAGCTGTCAGTCTCGGGCAGCCATCTTCTATATCGCTCACCCAGCTTCCCTGTCTCTCTGCTCTTTGCTTGCACCAGCGCAAACTGAGCCCCTCACCCCCATCCCCAGTGACGGGAACTAACCCCTGGGGCTAACCTCCTTACCTCGCCACAGTGCCCCCTGCTGGGGAAACATAAACAGCAGCTATGCTTGAGTAAACTATGGCACTTTTGTGGCCTTCCAGAGCAATCAAGGAGCTCCAGGAGTATTCCAGGAGGACATGCCCCACACCAAGACAATGCCAAACCCAATTGTGTAGAAAGCTCATAATAAAGTGACCAGGCAGTGTAGGTTTGTAATGTATGTGTATGTATGTTTGTGTGTTTCTATTTCATGTCAGTTTACAGATAAGAGAAAATTCCGTTCTGTTACATATACTGTAGATACTGTATTTGTACTTACACTGTATAAAGTGTTAAAGTGTTCAGGTAAGGTGTTTATTACAGGCACCCTGATGTCCTCACAAATAACATTTTTCATTGGGGTTATATTTTCTACTTTGTTCTAGTATTTCTGTGGCTGAGACATGTTTGTTTCTGAAGGAACTGCATTGCATGAGTTTCAATAGGGTTCAGAATTCATAAGCAATGTGTTGGACATGAGTGTCTGTGTAGAAAACTATGTGTGTGTGTGGGGGGGGGGGGGGGGGGGTTGGGCAGGAAATGCAGCTGCATTCCTTGCATTTTTCAGTGATGTTACAAATTGCTGAGCACGTGAAATCAGCCGGATGCTGTGAATGACCTCGGTTGAGGGGGAGTTCGGTCAGAGAGTTCAATATTGCAGGGTGCGTCTGTGTGTGTGTGTGAGTGTGTGTGTGTGTGGATTATTGTAGCTAATCCATTTTAAAGGGGAGGGGTTACAGTGAGGTATATCGGTCCAAAAACATTTCACACATCTACAAAAACAACCAAGTTAGCATAAAGAGACCAGACATCTGAAGGTCAAGTTATATACAAAAAAGGATCAAACCTAGAACGATGTGATGTAAAAGTGGCTAAGGCACAACTGGGACAAACTTGACTAGCAGCAACATGAAAAAAAAAAGATTAATGCGTCTCGATTTATTTCATCTTCAACAAGAGAATGCCTCTCTCCTAATATATCAACATATATTACAACACTGGTTAGTATGAGATATTAAAACAATAACAACACAACAGAATTAGCTGGGATACCTGTGGCAATACCCGAAATGTTCCTTTGGTCGCCACAGTAGTCCATCCTTTATTCTTTCTTGTCCAGAGATGCTGACAGGTTGTGGATTGGCTAATGGTACTATATCATGTTCTAATACAGAAGATATTTACATTAAATAACTGCATGGGGTTGCCCACGGTTTAATTCACAAGATGCCCCACCTGTGTCTGTTGTTTCGGCCCATTCTAAATGCTCCAGGAACTTCCACACTTTGAACAGCTGCTATTGTACAGAGAATGACATTTCAATAGCCCTGATTTCAATCACGTTTGTACTCTGAGAGTGGGGTCTGTTTTAATGATACAACAGGTCTTAAACTGCCGCTCTTTAGCCCTATATTAATCCAGCTGGGTTATCTCCCCTGGGATTACATATACATATATACCTATTTATTAACATTTCTGTATACAATACAAAATATAGTAAAATGATGTTTGACGTGGGGAGCAAGATCCTAACCTTGCCACATTCTGACTGCATTAGATACATGCTTTAATGGTACAGTAAGAGCATTATCCAAGTTAAACAAGACACATTTGAGGTAACTTTGGACCTTTTAAAATTTCGGTTAATTAATGGGTGGATCCCAGTGTTATTATTACTATTGTTATTAAAATTATGATTATGATTATTATTACTTCTTCATGTTTCAATATAAATTTTAAGATAAAACAGTTTCTCTTCAGGATTGTTCTTGTTGGTTATGTTAAAGACTGAAATGTCCAAACATTACTAAGCATTTCTTAATATCATCCACACACAGTAATAACTACACGAAAATGACTAAAACAAAAGAAATTTGATAAAAGAATTGTTGTTAATGACTACATTTTTTTTAGAATTATTGTATAAAGAGTGCTGCAGATTGGCACGTTATTTTATTATGTATGGTCAAATTTGAGTAGGATTATATTGCTGTCTTCTTTATATGGGGCTGCCTCAGTGTAGGGGACAGAACAGGGGGAGAATCAGATTTCTTACTTCCTCACTTTAAATATTTATTCTGGCCCGTGCTGCAGTGAAAACTGTAATTTTGAACAACCACAGCTGAGCGGCCTGCTCAGTCCTGGGGGCACAATGACAGAGAGCAGGGGATACGGAGCCAGACTCCTGGGGGGCTGATACTGCAAAACGCTCAATGTGGAAAAACAATATCAGTTGCATACACTGATTATAAAATGTATATCTGTGTACCGGTAGGTCCTATTTGTTCTCAAGGGTTTATTTTTATTTAGTATATTGGATATATGTTTTATAACACTGTAGCTATACCATATTATTAATAGACATATCATTTATAACATGTATACTGTAGATATTTTCATTTTAGAAAAAAACATAGACTGCAATCTAAGGGCTGACCTTCTGTTAAATATTTGTCATTTATCTCCAGTTTGTTTTTGTATTGCATTGTAATCGAATACTGATTCAGTGGCACTGATATATCTATGTGTACAAGACCCTTTTAAAACTACAGGCTCTGCAATGCACCAGACTGGGCCCCCGAAACTTCCTGCCAAATGAATACACATGAGATGTGCACGAATATAATTATGGAGATGAAGCAGGAGACACATTTGGAAAAAGGTAGGCAAATTACTAAATTAAGTGTTGTATTTCAAATAACGATATTGCCCACTTCCATTACATAATTGCATAATAATATATACATTTTTTTTGCAAACCTAAACATTTTTTTCGAGGGGGGCAAAATAGTGTTTGTTATCATTTTTATTGTTCGTTTGGTTGTGTAAGTTACATGTAGATGTGCATAATCCTGCAGTTTGGAAAGTAAGTTGGTCAGTGTTGGACATTGGGTTCTATGCAAATTAGCCATGTTCTTTTCCAAGCGCTCAGTACTCCACCACCTGAGAACAAATAACTATTCCCCAAGTTACTGATTTATTTATCTAACTTACTAGACGAGTGCACTATGTACTGCTTGTGCTATTTGTGAATTACTGTTTAATCCCCAATTGTAAGGTAATGTTGTTGTTTTTTTGGTGGCTGGTTAGTTCAGGATTCATTGTATATTAATGTCACTTGATATATGCTAGGACAGAATGGCAAAACATTTTGTCTACAGGACTAAGAAATATTTTTATACAGATTGTATTATTGAGACATACTCAAAAAGGTTTGACTCGTGTTGTTTAAAGAATGTTTTTTTTTATGAATAAAATAAGGTTTCATACTCATGAAACTGTTTTATACCGTTGGTAATAAACAAGTAGTCTAGTGCAGTCTTTCAAAGAGACAAAGTGTAGACTTCCAACTGTCCACCTTGGAAAAAACTACAGTACAGTATAGAAAATAATCATTTTCAACTAACAGATAGTGTCTGCCACTGGGACAGGATATGAAGATATTATTATTGAAGTCTGTGGAGATGGAGGAGTCGGGGGTGGGGATGTACTTGCAGCTGTTCCTGACGCAGGGTGGGATTCGGGAGAGTGCAGTTTCTGATTACGCAGAGTAAAGGCAGATTACGCAAGGACGGAGGGACGGAGCTGCATTCACAGATTTTTTTTTCTCCCTTTCAGCCCTTCGCTGGCATTCCTTCCTAGGTCCCTAGGCTCCCTGCGTTTACATGCACTTGTTTCCTGGAATCAATCTTTTTTTAATCGCCTGTGCTGTTTCTCAAGCAGGCTTGATGGCCGGAAGCTTCCCGCTCTTGTTTGTTTGGCTGCTGAGCTCAGGGATAAATGCACTCACACAACCCCAGCCAGAATGATTGGATTTATTATTAGTTTCAATTTGGAAAGAAAAAAAAATTAAATCAAGGCTTCAGTATAAAATGATATGGCAAACGAATATCAGCTTACACATACTGCTACTTAACCTTATTGTTAAGAAAAGATTCATTTCAATAGAGGATGGAAGAAGCCACTAGAAAAGTCACTTGACCAGTTTGCAGATTTGACCGCACTTTTACTCCACTTTAATCCTTGTGGACTACATATTATTTTTGTATTCATCAATATAATTCCCTCCCAATATATTTTAATGAACAATCACACAAGTGAAGTGGTCCTCTAAATATAAGGATTTTACTTCCAATACAGAATAACTGAAATCAATGTTATTCTATGGAGTCACAGTTTCCACTGAGAATCTTTTTAAGTTAACATTTTAATTACACATTTATAGGCTTAATAAAACCCTACAACAAACAAATGAAGTAAGCACATGTATGCAGGCAAGCCAATGAGATAACAGCCTGTTAATACATATTATAACGTGTTGTAGGTGCAATAACACGCCATGAAGCATGTCAAATGTCATAATATATTATAATGCTGCAAAAATGCACAAAAAACCCTGAATTAATTTACAGGGCTTTGGGTTTGTAACAATTTATATGACAATATTTAATGAATACCTAAATGCATATTATGTTGGTTTTCAAATAATTATTTACATAGTTATACAGTGTAATGTGGCCTTTATCATGTGAGCAATTCAAAACGTCCTAGACTGGTAGACAAACGTTTCGACGTAGTCCTTTTCAATGGCTGCTTTGGGGAGGGTTTACACAGGGAGTCTCCCTTCTTGTCACATATACACACCAATGTCTTTCTGTGAAATTCCTCAGGCCTGTGCTAAAGCAGCTTCAAAGCTTTCCAGAGTGTCACTCTCACTCAGTCTCCCCTATATTGGTGTAACTGTGTCCACAGATATGCCTGTAAAAGATGAGCTTATGAGTAGAGTATGTGTACAGATTGTACAGAAATCCAGGACACTCTGTGCGGCTGAACAGAACCTGTGTACTGTTTCTACAAATATAGCCTTACCTTTGCTGATGGCTTGAATGTCTATACCCCACCTACTGGTCATATTACTACATTACCATGTGCACTTTATTAAGAACTATTTGGAAATGATTGTGTAGAGCTAGCTGTTGGTAGATTGTGGCAACCTAACTAATCAGAGCTTGAGTATTCAAGACTGACTACCATAGAAAATATAATAAGGAGCTGAATCAAGACATTATTTTTTTACATGGAAAATGTATATGGTACCAGTAATGTGCTTGTAATTTTTTGGTACGTGAAAATAAATACAAATGTCAATTCCCACTGTTGTTGGCCACCCTAGGGACTATCTTCTCTTGACAGGGCAGGAAATGCGGAGTTGAATTGAATTTGGTAGTTTAAGAAAAAAAGGAACTCGGAAAGAACATTGGTGATGTCAGGGGCGGTGTATTTTAGGAAATGCTAAACAAAGGAAGTGGTATATTTAGCCAACTCAGGATGCAACTTCAAAGGTGCCTGAGGTCTGCTTGCTAAATCCTGCCTTTCCCACAGCAGTGTGCAGGAAATGCGACTCTCGCAAAAAGATATGAGTAGTGAAGAACCATGCTCCTGAGGGATATTGCCAGGTGGAACAAAAAAAAACCACCTGCAACAAACAGTTGTGCGTCATTGATTACACAACAGTTGCTGGTTCAATTACATTGTAAAGAAAGAAAAAAAAGACAAAATATATATTCTAATTAAACCAAAAGTACAATTGATACACAGACACACACACACACACACACACACACGCAAGCATGCACACACACACACACACACACACACACACACACACGCACGCATGCACACACACACAGCACCAGTGTAGATCCATTGCTCCACACCCTTGATACTAGGCACCTCCTCCCACCCTCCAATCACAAGGGCATCATTGTAGCATTTTTTTTAACTTTAAAGCTTTTTTTTTTTTTTAATTGAAGTGTCACTTAATTAACAAACGCAATGCTCAATGTGCTCTCCAGCCCTGGTGAGTCACAGCCGTGTCCTGTAAAGTATGCATCTCTCGTTTGCCTGGAACTCTTGGGAAGTGAACCAGCAGTCAGCAGATTTGTACTCCAGGGCTCGGTAACTCGGCTGATGCATCAGTTCAAACGTAGCTCAGACAGAGCGCAGGTCTTTGGCAATGTTGCTTTTACACTTAGTAGAGGCTCAGTTCAGGAGTGCAGGATGCAGCAGCGCTAACTAATGAGTAAACATAGACGTGGTCTATGGCGGTGTAAACTTTGAAGCTGTGATGGTCATAGGAATTTATTTAAGCTGCCTGGATAGCTCTAAACTCTCTCAGAGCTGGAGACTTCTCTAAACAAATGAGAAGATGTATTCAATACAATTTTTGATTCTTTATCACACCCCTTACATAATGTTTTTTTATACCAGCTTTGAAATTCCTTCATGGGGGCCTTCCCATCCCTGCCTTCCCAGCCTCTGCTATTTACAGCTGTATCCTTTCCAAGCTCTGCTGCTTTGAGCCTGGGGTAGTCCCCATGTCAAACGGATGGCTATTTAGGAATAAAAGATCTCTAATTCTCTTTAGTGTGTGGAAAATAAAAATCAATCCGGCTTTGAAAGGAGCTGAATCCCAAAGAAAAGAATGTGGCTCCTGAAAAGGCCTGATTCAGGAGAGAAGCCTGGAGCCCCAGTTGAAAAGATTCCCAGTGGGTGACTCTGCACTGCTGGCAATGGCCCTGCCCCTCCTCATTGCCTTTCTCTGGTCTGTGGGAGTTACTGAAACTTTTGTGGCCAATTTCAGGAGTCATGGCGTCCCCCATCTTATAGAAAGCAGTCACTCAGGTTTAAGTGGATTTGCTCCAAAGCCTACACTTAATGACTGATTTTACAATAATGCACGACCAAACTGTGAACCCAGCCCCCACCCATCAGCGCTCAGGTTTGCAGAACATACAGAATATAATTATTCAGGAAGCTAATAAGCAGAAATTCCTGGTCTGGAGTCAAGAGTCTTTTTTTTACTTTTTTCAAAATGGTTTCTAATTGGGTTCTTTTGTTGAAAAAATGTATAGAATTCAATACTTTACAATAGGAAGTAGTACAACATCTTTAGATGGCTGAAGTATTGTATGGCAGAGAGTTATACAGATTCTGTAATATTATGATTTAACATACGTTTAAAAAGTATTGATACAGCCTGTATAAGACAGTGATGGCTTTTTTATGGAAGCGTCCTAGTGCCAATTAACATAAAAAAATGGACTTTCTATGTGGTAGATAAAAAAATAAGTCCTACATAGGAGGAAAAAAAAAATATATATCGTTTTAACCGTACAAATAATATAAAAAATGAACCTCAGGCACTGCTGTACACTAAAATAAACCTCCAGCACTGTTGTACACTAAAATGAACCTCAAGCACTGCTGTACACTAAAATGAACCTCAAGCACTGCTGTACACTAAAATGTAGCCTAGCACTCCACCTTGTGGATCATGGAGGAGTCAAACCAGCAGGGAGGGATTTAAGGACACCCATTGCATAGCATTTTGAGTCGTTCCGGGTTTTCTGGTGAGCCTTAATTCTAAGTTACTTGTACAAATGGTGTGTGGTGTATCTAATTAAGCTCACATGTGTCTAGTTTAGCTCACACTATAACTGCTATGCAAAGGGAAGCTTAACTTATACCCTCACCAGTATCAATACTCAGAGACAGTAGCTTGGAGTGTATTGAACTGCATGTTTGCTTTGTTTTATACTAAATTGCCATGATGAATGTTTTGTACAATTCCTCTTAACCCTCACTAACTGGTATTCTTAATAATAAATTATACACAGTAGTTTAAAATTATACTTCAATTGTGTATTTAATAAGGCTATATCATATATATTGATTTTAGTACAGTGCTTTGTAGGAATTTATATGTACACTGTCTGCTTGGGTTGCCTGTGATCCCACAGGGCCCTCTTGTAGGCGATATGTTACATCTCAAGGCATTTGTCCGGAAGAGACAGCATTTCAATGAATCAGTGAATCATTGCATTCACCTTCATGCTAGACCTGTTCTGCAATTACAGAGTGTGTTTCCATGTGATATAAATCTATGAAAATAACCCAGAACATTGAATTATATAATTGCACCTATATTCACAAATACTGTTATTATCATGTGTGAACATCATTTTTCTTTTTATAATCATACAGTACATATGTTTACTTCTAAACTTATATTAACATAAATATTATATACGCATTTTATGTAGGTACATATTGGTATGTTCATATATAATATTGTACCACTTTCATAATAGAAACAGTTTACTATTAATGCTGATTTCAGAGCCCATAAGTGGGAATATAAATCGGTCCCGATTCTTTGCCTAAACCCATATTCAAAAACTTGTATAATGCAATTCTGTAATGGCCAATTCTCACCAGAAGATGGTAGTGTTGCTGTTCCTGTTGTTCCATTATATGCTTCAGGTGCAGTCTCTGGTCCATTGGTAACAAATGTGACCCAGTGCTGGTGATATTGTATCACTGTATTTCACTGTTTAGCAGTGTGCATTTGTTCACACCATTGGGATACAATTGGTGTGTCAGAAAAATATGCTATTGTAGCAGCAACCATTGTCTCTCCGTACAGAACCATTGCCTTGCACTGAAGATCTTTTGGTAAGTGAATGGGCTAAGAGAGACAGCTTGCCCTTGGTTGAAACTGCAGCTCAGCCATTGACTCATGGTGTGCTCTCTGACGTGGACATACTTCAGGTTGAAGGACACGATCATGAAGGAACTTTCAAGGTAAATGTTATAACCATGGCTCATTTAGGTAGTCTTGAGGGATGAAATTGTCTTCTTGGGTTCTGACATCCAGAGTGAGTGCAAGAAGACTCATTTGAACTTGTTATAAATCATGATTAAGAAGAGCAGGTTTAATATCAAAAACATTTTTTACAGTATTGACTCATTTAATGAATTGTTTGTCATCTTGTGTGTGTAGAATTTTGTCAGGTTGATTGTTTTCTGTGCATGAGATGACATTTGTGTTTGGAAACCAGTTATTTTGATTGTCTGAGAGGGACTTGGTATGATTTATAAAAATGGCACTTTTTGTTCATTCTCCTGTCATAAACAGCTGACTCATTACCTGTTTACCTGTAACACTGGAACCATACTTACAGGGACTTCTCTGGCAATGATAAATAAAACCAAACAGTATAAAGCTAGCAAGGAATTGCTGCAACTAAACTGTTGTGCACCTAGTCTTATTAGAAACCTTAAAAAAAATACCTGTCCTTAAAAAGAACCCATAGTGCTGGTGTAAGGCAGGAAACAAAACGGTTCCAGCCAAAGTTACAAAACACATAACGAAACAAAAAAGTCCATGCGACTGTGAAGGTGTGCTGGGAGCAGAAGGATAAGGAATCACAATTCTGGTCCCTTGTGATTCCATCTGACCCCGATAGAGTCTGTCCTGAAGCTGTCTGCCCCATATGGAAACAAGGCAACAGGCTTCTCTCCTTGGTCATGTCCTTCTCTTTGCATATCCCAAGAGAGATGGGGCCAAGCAATGGCAGCTTCTCTCTGTCTATGGACTAGGGCTTTAACAACAATCTGTTTACACACTGTAACCCCTGGGCTGATTCCCCTCACCTGCCTGTGTCTTGCACCCAGAAGAAGCACTATCCCAAGCATTTTAAAACCGTGTCACAGATTTCATACTGTGGCGTGGTGTGGGTTTTGTTAAGCGCAGACATGTGGAGGTATTAAAGAAGATACCAGAAGGATTCTTATACTCAGATCCCTGGTAGGGCTGAACTCATAACTCTCCCTCAACATGTTACAAATGCAGGGTGGCTGCCTCTGATCAAACCTGCAGTCCGATCTACCTGTTCCTTTTCCGTTATGTCCTATTGTCTCTAACTGTTCAGCCTAAAGTAAGTAACACAATGCAAAACAGGGACTCATTTAGGTGGCAAATTATTTACATGACAGTGCGTTCCCACGCTGGTTCATGCAGTCCTACACTAGTCAAGCCTGACAGCCTTGTACACCTTTGAGAACTAGCTACAGCCACACTGCCCATACACACAACTGTAAACCCAATCGGGTGTACAGTAGCTAAGACTTGTAGTTTTATGATCAGTTACTAACTACATAAACTGCTGCTTAAGTATGTTCTAACTACCTGTGTAGGTAGTAAGAAGCACACGATCATAGTTACAATGGTATGAGCCATTGATAGAATGGTTGAATAATTCAACAGTTGTATATAATTGGACATGCACTAAAACACACTGGGATTCAATGCAGTATCATATTGCCATACCAGTTGTTACTTCATGAGACCACTGCAAAATCTGTTTGAAATCCACTGAGTGGCCTTTACTGTGGTCTGTTGATGGTTATATAGGTGTTTCTTCAGGGTGATGTGTCAGTAAGGTTTCTTTTAAACTTTTATGTAAGACCTTTCTCCTGGAGTTCACTCATCCACTCTGCTGGGCTTAGAATTGTCTGGTTGAGTAAAAAAAACAAACAAAAAAAAACACATCAAAAACAACAAAGCATAAACTATAATGAGTCTCCCAAGGATTCCTGCTGCCTGATTCCTTCCCTTTTTAATAAAATATTCAAACTAGGCATTTTGTGCATAAACTGTTGTGAAGTGAACTATGATATGATTAAGCTAACACAGGCATTGGGAACGCTCTGCCAGAGGGGTTGGCAGCAGCCTTTGTGAGCTCCGCTGTAATTCAGATCGAAGCTCTGGTCCAAAGGTGGGGTGCAGCCGAAACTGTTTTACACAGCTAATTAAAAAAAAAAAGTAAGAAACCCGTACTAGCCTTAGGATTACATTTGAATGAAGGTACCAAATAACACAATGAGCTGATGACTGTGTTAGCATTAAATTGTGTTAGCATTAAATTGAAATGTAACCAAACTTTAACAATGTTTACCATATATTAGTGCCGAATCCCCACATTACATTCTGCATTGAACGTTATTGGTTAGATACAATACGTGCCTCTAGTATTAGGCAATAAATCAAGTTACCTTCCCTGGAGAGAACACTCAGATTGATACCCTAATGGTCCACGAAGATCTTGGAGATATTGGAGGCTTCTCTGTTGCCTCTATGCCTGGTATTTATACTCCAGTAGGCTCAGAACATACGTGACTACCGTTTATTTCTGCTATCTTACCAATGAATTATTCAGCTGTTACTCCATGCAAGTGCAACCAACCACTAACTACTCTCTTTTACAAGATTGCTGTGGTTAATTGTTTAGCATATTTCCTTCTTTCCCATACATTCTGCACCTGCTTTATCATTTTAACTTGAGTTACCTTAGCAACTCTACTTATGTTAAAGTCACCTCCAGCAAACTGGTTTCAATACATTTTCTGTCATATGAATACCACAACATTCTCACTCTACAATTTTTGTTGTGTTCATAAACTTTTTCCCCCTCCCAGTATCATGTAGCTGTATTGATGTCCTGTCTTGAGTGCTACACTTTTAAGTTCTCTTCATGGCTGGTACTGCATCTGCATTAATCATCACACTCTCGTCATCACAAAGCTGGTTTCTTTGTTATTCTACGGCCAACACCCTGTGTTATTCAGCTGCTGTCGGGCAGTGTGGTTGTCTGTGTTTGTCATTTTGTTCTTTTGTTTTCTTTCAAATGCCCGTGAGGAAAACACCAATTCGACAGATAAAGTCGGGCCTTTCTGTGAAGAATGAATTGTGTAAGAAATTCGTTTCCAGTTGAAACCGTTTTAGCAAAGTGTACCAGGGCACCATATCCTGGGTACCTTCAGCTTAAGCTGCGTTTGGTGAATGTAAACAAGGTTTCTGACAGAGTGCATAGAAGACTATGCTAAGGAAGAATCTAGTTCATTGGATACACTTATTTAAAATTCAAGTAATTGAACATGACTTTGGGACGTTCTGGAAATTGATAAGAGGCATACAGTACATCCTGATCAAGACCTAATATTGTCCCAATACTTGTTATGAGGGGATACAGGTCCGTCTGGGACTGTTTCTCCTCATCTTGCTCCACCTGCATGGCTGGTAGTTCGCTGACATCCGCTCTCCAGTTGTTGGCTGTAAAGAGGCAGCTTGATCGTGGGATTGGAGGATGCCCACTGACCTTCACTCCTCCTAACCTGTGTGGGGAATTGGTAAAATAATTGGAGAGAATTCAATAAATGGTCTATTATTTGTGTCTGTATACTGTAAGTGATATTTTTATCTCATAATTCAAAATACAAAGCCAAAAGGATGGAATATACAACTATACATGGAATGCAAGTACTCCTATAACTGTACATGCATTTCCAAGCTTGTAAGGTCTGTGCTTAGCTGTGTAAATGTATTTGTGAGCAAGTCTGAGCAAGCCATATAGTGCCAGAGTATGAGACAGAACATGAAAACGAGAGAGACAGAGGGTATGTGTTTTAGTAAGAATTGTTTCTTAGTTAATATCAGAAGGATTTATTTATTTTCGAAGAAATGGTTCATTCTACATTTTGTAAGTAGGGGTGGGGAGAGTTCAGGGAAAATATATTTAGAAAACACAAAAGTTTGAGTTAAAGAGTTTTCTTTTTATTATTAATTCTCAGAATAGATTAGATTTTTGGGGAGAAATCATTGATTTATTTTTTTCATCAGATGTATGTAGAAATGATTGAACTCCCAGCTGGGCTCATTATCCCAATACCCTCGACATACACAGAGAGCTTAAGGTCTTAAAGTAACGATTCCACCATGATTTGTATTAAAGGCAACGATCTCCAGAGCTAGAAAATCAAATTACTGAAATCTGAAGGAAAAAAGGAAGATATATCACAAAAATATAATTGTTTCTGACTCTCTAAATCACAGCAAAGATAAAGGCCTTGGGTGAAAAAAAAATGATCTTCTTTAGTCCTCAAGGAAATGCATCTAGATAGCTGCCTCCAGCCTTTACGGCAAGTGAAAAACCTGCAAACCAACAGACAGGGTACTGGTGAGTCTGCAGGTCCCAGGTTCAAACTGATGTTTGCTATATACACTTTCGCTTTGACTGGAGCCAAATCTTCTTTTTCATGTTTTAATAGATAAAGAGCTTTGAAGAAAATTATTGATCCCAACTGAAAGATGCAAAGATTCCCAGCGTATGCGATATTGTGAGTGCGCCCGAACTGATCAATAGTTATTTTCGAGAGTCAGAGAAAGAGGTGGATGGATTCCCAGGGCAAAAAGTCCAAGGAAAATGAAAGAGGAAAAAAGGAGAGCAGAAGGAGAAACCGAAATGGAAGAGGGTTTCAGGTGATACTGGGTGGTAATCTAAAACTTTACTTGACGCTATTGGTTTTACAAAACTAGATAGTAATATAATTGAAGGTCTCTTAAGCACCTTTGTGTGTTATTTCTCTTCATAGAACATTTACAGTGAAACCTATCTAATCCAGCCTCTGCAAACCAGCATTCTGTATAATTCGGCATGATTCTTGGGACCCAACCAAATCCCTATTGAAACCAATTGGTGTGATCCCCAGTACAATCCGGAGCCTGCCTGTTGTGGAATCTGATCTCTTCAATCCGGCACAGGGCATGTGAGTTTTCTTTTCAAAGTTTAATACTAGTATAAAAAACAAAACAGCAACTAAAATGTCTAAACATTCACACAATGAGCTATCTCTTGAATGAAAATGCACACGTATCGCTAAAAAGCTGAACGTTTATCAAAAGCAATACAAAAAGAAGCGCCTGAATTCTGCATGCAGGTACAGTGCAAACAATCAAACGTTTTTCTATGGAAATGTTTTAAAGAGGCTCCTGCTAATAACAGGTAGATATTTTGTTGAGGCATTTTTGTGTTTAAAGTTTGCTGATACATTTTTTTTACTATTATACTGTGTATGTAGAGTCCTTTTTTTTTAAGCGTTTAAATAATTTTGTCATTTGACCTTTTATTTTTGATGCAGTATTAGATTTTTGACTGTACCTCTATAATCCAGTACTCTGTCTATTCCGGCCGGCACAATTTTTGTGTCCCAAGCAATGCCGGATTGTACAGGTTTTATTGTATTATACATCTGGAGCATTTTACAGCATCAACCACTTATTTCAAGGGTAATCCCACACTAACCATGGATATGTAGTTGAAGCAATCCATGCTCCAATAAAATCCATCTGTGGCTTTCCCCAGAAGGGGGACAAGAGTGTCTTGTCATTCCAAAATATTGTCTCCAGGGTCTGTCTCTGGTGTGAATGAGTGAATGGATCATATTTAAAAATATGATATATATTTTTTTTTAAATGGGAAGCTTTGAGTCATCCAGCATTATGTCTGATGTGAATGTGCCAACAGTAAGAATAACATTAGAATGACGTGTCAACAGATGATCAAGCTACAGTGCCAAGAGCTGGGCCATATAGCGGGCAACAAAAATAAATATCCTTCAGGGACTATAGCTTTCCGGACTATATGAATATCTAAAAGGTATTGTCTAACCATACAGGTTATGCAAATATGGGTGCCACCCCAAAATACCCCAGCAAGGATGATAACAAAAATGAAACAGCTACACCCCCCCCGCCCCCCTCATCAACACAAGGTTATACTCTAGACCAACAGTGCAAGGAGTTAGGAGATCCACAAAATAGGAGGAATGACACAGTGTGAGGCACCAGGGAGAGGAAAGTGTCAGAGACCGTGATAAACCCTTTAACCGAAGGGAGCATTTCGGCTCTATTTTGGGGGACGTGAGGCTGCAGTTTGGAGGATCAGCAGGCACTGGGTCCAGGGTGGATTATAACTTTATCCATAACTAATGAGGGGAAAGCAACAACTAAAGCCTCAAATCAATAGACTAAGGCTAATAAGGCCAAGAGTTTATAAGCTTAGTAAGGGATCAGGAGATGGAAAGTAGCCCTTTCAGGAGGAAAGGCTCTGGCTAGGATGGATTATTAGGTATGGGAAAAGAGACATTAGCTTTGGGATTTGGAGAGCTTGAAACTGAGCCTTTATCACTCTCTCTCGGGTCAAACCAACCGTACCTGGGCTGTCATCCACCATCTCAACTCCTCAGGAGTATATCAACGTAAGATGCTTTTTATTATATTTAAAAAAAAAAATCATTTGTAAAAGGTGAGGCTACATACGTATCAAAGTGAACAATATTTAGCACATTATCCACTTCCCTAGCTTGTAGGGACTTATGATATAGGCTGTTGAGCTTTGCAGAGGTGTCCCTGCTGCTAGCCTGACCTGGTGTTGTTGTTCACAAAATAATCATTTATAATAACTATGTTTCTATTACTAAATGTATTGTGGGTATTAATATGCTGCACCTTCAGTTTCACAGAGCCATATCACTTCTAAATATTGCATTATAGATACTGATAGGCTGCTGTAGAGCACACTACACACTTCTGTACATATATCCCCAATGACTTTACCTGACCATGTTGTCCACATCTCCTTAACCCCCAACACATAAATACAAAGTAGTTATTTCTAAAATGTGTTTTATACGATATAACGATTATATTTACTGCTGTCATCTCCTGAAAGTATTCAGTGTTCCATGATCTATTATTTTGTTCATTCAGAAGATATGCCATTTTAGTACCAAAGACACTATAAAAGGACAAGCGCTCTCATGGGCATTGAACAGATTCAGATATTTATATTTAATGTAGTGAATAGCCCTGCATTTCAAGGTAACATTTACTTAATTAATTAATAGCCTTAAGCCCATTGCGGCTGATCCTGTAGCTACTGTATTTAACAAGGCAGCCAGCTACCTGCAGATCAGAGGCTCACTCACACATGATAAAGAGTGTAATATGAAAATTTTATATTAAACACACTACCTTATCCAGTTCATTATCTGAATACATAAAGGCTGTAAATTAAACATGATCCCGGACACTGCCACTGAAAGGCAGACAGTTGCACGCTGTCTTTTCAATGGTAATGCAATAGTGGTACTACAATGGCAATTCTACATTAAGGGGCAAGGGTAGCACAAGGGCAGCTACAATGGTATGAGCCATTGGAAGAATGGTACTGTAACATATTGGTAACCTTTCCATATTTGCACCAATCTGCTAAACATCAGGACCACTGTGCAATATCAAAGAAACAATTCCTTTAGGATACCCATATAATAATAATAATAATAATAATAATAATAATACACATTGTAAAATAACAATTACATTCTTCATTGTATTAGCATGAAGAAGCACTATCAAAGCTGTCAACCGATCACAAAATTAGCAATGGCAACACAAAGGATTTGGAACAGATATAGCACAGTGGTCCTGATACAGCGAGGTATGGTACCATGGTACTGCAATGGATTAACAATGTGCATTGACATTGGTTCCATTACATTGCCACTATTGTGCCAATATTGCATTGCCACAGAAGGACTGGTATACATAACCCCATCGATAACTCCCTCTATGCTTGTACAGTCATTGTGATGCGGGAGCTAAGGCTGGGCAAATATCATCTTAATATGGTAAATAGCTCCATCTCAGATAGCGGGTCAAATTCTTTCCGATCATGTACAGATAATAGGTATCATTAATATTCATAGTTTCAGGTACAGTGGAGGTTAAAATGTCCTTACTTTTCAAATCTCATTATTAATGCATGATGCCAATAAGTATATTCAAAGTGCCTGAGTGACTAAAGGTTGATGAATCTTATACCTTTGGCTGACATTTAAGCACATTACCATTTCAAGACTTTTTTTTCAATGGGGGGTGGGGGGGGGGAATAGAGAATAAATTGATGGCTGTAAGTTAATTACGGCTCTTCTGTTTTACTTGAGTGTCAGGAAATAAAGTAAGAACATCATGAGACAATGTTATACAAAGCAGCCATGTTACACGTCACACCATCAGCAGTCTAGAAACCCCAGGGACTGTGTTTGGTAGAAGCAATGATTTATCAGAGTTTGAAGTGGGACTTGATTAAATAGTGGGTGCCCATTACATTTACTGACTACTGTTGGAGTTAAAAACAGAAACTATGCCATGTCTTATCTTCACAGTGTGTTTACCTGTAAGGTACCTTGAGAATTTGTGTCAGCTATTTCATTTGGTAATGTTGCCTTTTCAAGTTGAGCATATTGAAAACTTGTACTCTCCCGAATCATCAATTATGATTAGCATTGTCTGTGGCTCTTCACTGTTCATCACATGGAATAGATCTGGCATGAATATAGCACAGTGGTCCTCACATTGGGGATCAGTAGTACTGGTTAGGTTCATACCATTGTGATACTGTTAGTATGTCTTAATATAATCTCCACTGTGGTATCATATTACCAATGGCTCACAGCATTGCAGCTTCTCGTGCTGTTTCTCCCCTTTTGTATTCTAATACTAACGCTATTTATCTATTATGTGAACCCCCCCCCCCCCCCATCACCAGGTCATGCATATTTTAATAATGGGTGTCATTTACCAAAACCCTCACCAAATGCCACCAAAAAAAAAACCCCAAAAAACTCATAACTGATGAAAACCAGTAATAAGTCAAAATGCTTGCCTACATGACTTAGCTTCTCCATCTTTCAGCTCAGAAACTGCAATGTGAGTTTCAAGTGTTGTGGCCTGCAGGCATGCTGAAGTATCATAGCTTGGGGAGAGAGGCTCGGTCACTCGCTCACTCTGTATTGGGTTCCTCCCGTGGCTTGCAGGGGTGATAATTAGGCTCTGACAGCCGCTACACATCTGCTTGGCTTTATTTGGCAGAGGGAAGAGGGGATTAGGAAATCAATAGAAGGAACACTGAGAGTAAACCTGCCCAAACCCAATACCGAATCCTAAAGAGGGGGAAAGAGACTGCCGAGAAAATCCCCAAGCTTGCTGACACGACTGGGTTAGGATGGGGGAAGGGGAAAGGGTAATCATTACCTTGCATGAAATGCACTACATCTAGCACTGCCTAGCCACTATGTTCTATACCAGACGCTGTTTTTTTGTCTTTTGCTGTCCTTAAGAAACTGTAACCAAGCAGTGAAATGTATTGGCTAATGCCTCACTAAAGATAAGACCTTGGTCTCCGTAAACAATATCCTATATAAGTTGGCATAACCTAATTGTCAAAGACCTCCTGTTGTAGTTGACATCTAGGACAAAATACTCCTCATGTTTGGGCTACATTATGTTAAACGTGTATTGGATTATTTTTTTTATATAAATGAACAAAAAAAAGTTGGCAAATCACTTTGGCACACGTTCAATGCTGCACTTCCTGTCATGAAGCAGCACAGTCGACAATGAAAATACAGGTGTGCAAGTTGCTTCCTGGGAGTTTGAGTTTTGTAAATTGCAAAACAATTCATAAGGTTTAGTTTTCTATAATATTTTTTAAAATACTTATATATAGAAAAAACATTAAAAATGCCTGCCATTTTATTTATTTTTTTACCCAAACTCCCAGAAGCTCAGCTTCCCCATAATGTCTGCATCTTTTATACAGTAAAATGTGTGATGTAAGAAATCATGGTAATACATATTAATGTAGATAAGATTTACTGGAATTATTTAGGTAGCTCTCTGTACTTGAATTACCCGTTTAAAGAGACTAAACATTTGGGACTCTTCAAGACAGTTTATTTCAGGTCATTTGTCACTCACTTGTATGGAAAAAGAATATCCATTCTGGGGTTCACTGGCTAATCAGGTGATTGCTCAGGCCATGTGGCTGCAAATATAGCTTTTACAGTGCATGGGGTCGGAGGTAATGCAAGCAAGGTAAAGCAAAATAAAGCTTAATAATTGTGTAAAACAATGTATGGATGGGAAACTACAAAATTAGCGGGGTTCTGAAAAATATAGCGTTATACGTCCCGATGTGTTGCTACATCTGTTTAAATAACACACCTGTAATTTCTCTTTTCATTGTTAACATTCTGACAACTTTTTACACTTACAACTTTAAAGTCTGTTTCAAAGCTATTTTCAAAATGGCTGCTCTAGTGCACTGGGGTTTGAGATCTGTCCTCTAAATCACTGCAGGAAGAGCGATTTAAAAATAAAAACAACATAAGAAGTGCTCTGGCTTTTATGTTCCATTCCACATCATAGATCGTTATTGTTGTATTACCAGTTTTATAATGTGGGCAATAATCCTTACACTATCAGTGCACTAGAGCTGCCATTTTAAAAAGAGATTTGAAACAGACTTTAAAGTTATAAGTGTAAAAAGTTGTCAGGATGTTAACAATGAAAAGAGAAATTACAGCTACATCATTTGAACAGTTGTAGCAACACGCAGGGACGTGTAACGTTATATTTTTCTGAACTCTTTAATAACTTTAATATCACCTATGCCATACAAGCTCATGTATTATTTAAAAGTGAGATCTATGGTCTCAGTTGACAATTGTCATGGAAATAGAAACAACCATGTTTACGTAGGACTAGCCTGTGAATCTCTTGTGTCATTTAATCAGATGCTATTAATGTCTAAAAAAAACCTAACCCAAAGCCAAGCTCTGGAGGCATCAACTAACACAGGCACTGCAGCTGTTTGGAAGCAAACAGACATGACAAACTATGCTTTGTCGTCAGTTGAATTGTCACTAAATCGCACTGTCTTTAGATTGAACTGTTAACTGGCCCAAGGCGTTGAACAAGTGAACAAGGCTGCGAGACCCCAATGGCAATGTCAGGTGTACTGTACAACACTGGGGCTGGCAACTACTCCTGAGGCACAGGGCTGTCAACTTTCATGTGTTCAGCATTGCCAGTCAGTAGACACTGCAGGAGAGTGGCAGCTCTGCAATGTGCTCTTGGTATTGAACAACATTACAATTTCAGTTATGGTGGAACTTGCTGTGGAACTTGAAAGTGTCTTTCATCCACTCCGGATTTAAAAGTACAGTAAGTTCTGTAACATTAAACCAACTGGATTGATGTCAATCTACATTTTCAGAATCTACATTTTCAGAATATTTATTTCTGATCTGTTTAATATCTTATCATGTGCTTTTTGTATTATCCTCAAATTCTAGGGCTGTTTCTGCTTAGATCATTATTAGCTATTGCCTTGGCATCCCTACGAGGTGATGGATAGCCAGAAAAGGGCACTACGAATAGGGCAGGGTGTGAATAAAGAAACAGCCATAGTTATATTCATAACTACCCTTTTAGAGAAACAGCAATAAGAACAATCTAAATCCTACTAAATCTGCTCTGAACTGACCACAATTATTACAGCAGTTGTACAACATATAATAAAGCTTACCAGAGTCTGTAGGCCTTAGATTGATTACCGAGTGAATGGCATCTGTTGAAGCGGGCCGCTTGTCCCCCAGCGGTGCCAACGTTTGAAAGAGATAAATGTTACTTAACCAATGTGCAGCAGATTTAGCATACGTATCATTGCTGGGATGATCACTTTAGTAACTTATTTCAACAAGGCAGTTAATAAAAACTGAACTGAATGTAGGACAGGACTCCTGAAAGGGAGAGTGGAACTCCGGGATCAATTTCTACTGTGAGAGCCAAAAGACAAAACTCAAGCACCATTAAACCATATCCAAATCAAAACCTTGATCCTCAAGATGCTAATTATACATTCCTTGCATCACTCTTCTCATGAGTATTCTTTCCTTTTTGCTCCCCAGAATTTTGTATGAAATTTTAGATCAGATATGAAAGTCAGCTCCAGTAGGAATCATCTGGAGGATCTCTCAGATATGAAACATTTCAGCATGGATTTCTTTCTTTCCATCAAAGCTCAACTTTGTTTTTTTTCAAAAGGATTGGAGCCACGTAGATGCCTCATGTGCTTTTGAAAACTCCCAGTGCCCCTTGCAACCCGCAAGCCTTCAGGACTGCAAAAGGTTTGTCACTGAATTAAAGAGTCAAACTGACAGGCAAACTATTTAAAATAACCAACACCGATGAAAATTTTATAAAACTGATTTTTTAAATGATGAACTCTTGCTCCTCTGTTCCCTAATGGGTCTCCCCTTTGCCTCTGATGTAATACAAAATTGTGAAAACACAGCTCTTAGCACAAATAATGCATAAACAGCTGTTTGCCAAAGTAAGTTAACCTTTAAAAATGGTTCGGAGCTCTCTCTCTCTCCCAATTCGCTGTTAATTCATCAATTTCTTATAACAGGAACAGTTTTTTCCCAATTTAAAGACCAATTAAACATTATCTTCCCTTGTATGTCAGACCACACCTCCAACCCTCCACTCAGACAGCTTCCATTTCAAAATGTTTCCAGAATCCTGGGGCTTGGGGCCTGAATCCTCACTCAGAAGGGCCTTGGTGTTCATTTCCAAAGATGATAGTCTTTAATATTTATCTTTATTAAGTTTTAAGTAATTTTAAATAATTTATTTTAAATAAATACAAATCAAAAGAAGACGCTCATAAATCAAAAGCACATACTTTAACTAGAGAGCAAACACAAATTAAAGTTTAAACCAGTAAAAGCAGTCCCTGAGGGATCAGCCATCTATAAATACCTACACTGTTGAAATGTTGAGAAGCTTGAACTAAAAACACAATCATTCTAAATATGAATCTAGAACTATAATGAGCTACAGAAAGCTGGATCAGAAACCACAAGCAGGCATATCATTGAAATGAGAGGTAAAACTCACATTGTGAGAAAAGTTAAGTAAAGGTTTTTGTGCTTATAATGCGACTGTAGATAACCGGAAGCGTTTTTTAACTTAGTGTTTAAAGGTATTCACATATTCAAACAGCAGTATTGTTTTGTTTCAGTCATCACATCCTGGTAACTTTTTTAAATCAGGTATAAGATGCCATCTGTACTTAATACAGTGTGAACTCTAAGTACATCAGGTACACCAGAGTTTAAACTGCCACAGGTTAGTTTTATTTAAATAGCTTTTGTTACCCTCAATTTGGTCTCAGTCTTTTTGTTTCAACACAATTATGTATTTATTATAGTTTTATTATCATTCCTAAGAATAAAGGTCATACCCTCAGTGCTTTAAAAGTCTATTTTAGGTGTATTTCCAGCACTCTGGAAGATACAGCATTCAGTGTTTTGATTATTCGGAATACTGACTGGTGCCTATGTCAAGCTTTCATTTTCATGTCCCATGAATCAAGTTTCAATAAATCCAATAAACTTGTATAGCAGTTCTGCCCTTTGTAATGCAAGATAGCAGTTTGCTGTATAATACACACTTTTTGTTATTGTTCTTGAATTAGGAAGCATAGATAATGGATAAGCAACTGCAAGCCTCCATGAAAACTCACAGCCAGGAAAAAAAATAGTACAGAAATAATTTATTACATTTCATTAGTGAAGCACCAGGACTGCTGAAAGTGAGTGTAATGTAATCATCGAAACTTAGTTAGTTGAAATGATATTTAAAATGATTTACTCTTTAACATATTCGGGTCTAAAGGGTACAAAATAAATTATATTTGAAATGATTTACTTTTTAACATATCTGGGTCTAAAGGGTACAAAATCTACAGATATTCTTATGTATCGAACCCAGAAGGCACTGAGTCTTGGGTGACAATAGCTTAAAAGTACAGCCTTCTTCATCAGGAATTCTGGGTATCGAAGCGTTTATCACATGAAAAAAAATCTTCTAAATGAGGCTCTTCCTGTCCTCTATTGGCAGACATAATGGTATGGTCCCTTGATAAACTCCAGCACTTCAAGTTCACATGGATTTTTAATTATAAAAGACGCCAATGGCATCTTTTCTATCATGTGTTGCATTGTTTACAGAAATATAAACACTAAAATGGTGGGATCATGTGACAGATGCCGTCTAAGTTAGATCAGTTTGCCCTGTAATAAAATTAATAGAAAGTGTATGTGGAAAATGAAATATTGCTTCATGTCTTGGACCGCCTGATATTAACTTATCCCGTTGTTCTTCAGCCATATATTAACTAAGACGTTCTCAGAGGATACTAACAGATTACCAAGCGCCCCACAGATCACAAGAATAGAGAACGGCTATCAAATTGTGCAGCTCGACTTCTTTCAATTGATGCTCTAATTTTGTCTGATTAACTTCATTAAATGAAGAGCCTGTTTGTTGTTTTACGTTGTTGTTTTTCTTGGGTTTAATTATTTGCGGGTAACAGCCAGCACCTTCTGGCTCATTAACTGTGTCAGTTATATTATTATTATTATTATTATTATTATTATTATTATTATTATTATTATTATTATTATTATTATTAGTTTTGTTTTAATTGGAAGAGCCCTGTACACAGCGTATTCTCAGGGCTGTCAAATCAATGTCTTGTAAGTAATTTGTCAAACATTGCTGATAATAGGCAACACGGTGGAGCGAAGACATAAATGGGGTTTGCTCTTTGTTTTTTTTTTGTTTTTTTTAAAGCCATGCATGAAAAAAGGAATATGAATCATTCATGAGGTCTGCACAGAAAGACAGGGAGAGAGAGATGGAGAGCAGAGAGGCAGCTTCAAAGTAGATGCTGCTGATTTTTAGTCTTGCTTGGAGAGCAGCCGGGTCGGCCAGCAAACCCACAGGGAGGCCTCATCTGCAGTAAACACAGCCCCCTCCAAAGCAGCCAGGGTCAGAGTGTGTCTTCTCCTAATGAAGCTCCTGCCTCCCCCCCCCCCCCCCCCCCCCTCAGAAGTGGAGTGAGTGGCATCTGTTGAAGCGGGCCGCTTGTCCCCCAGTGGTGCCGAGAAGCCTGGTGTGCAGAGGCTCCGAGCCTCACAACCGCCTTTGATTTCTGCATTCCAAAGCAGCAGGCTTGCACTGAGGAGCAGGACAGCACTATCCATGCATTCCTTAATATGTGTCTGCATGCAAATCAATTAAAACTTCATTATTTCAAGGGCATACAAAAATATGTATATTCAGACAGTACCATTTATTTTTAGTTGTTAGCTACTCCTCTGGGAGTATTGGTTTGGAGGCCTCAAAAAAAGCTAATTAAATTATTTCTCAAAATAAATGAACACTTCTCTTAATTAATGCTTTTCCATATGAAAATACTTTTTTTTTAAGTTTATTTTTGACCCGTTCATACTTATAATTTATTTTGTTCTTTTTTTCACTTCTGGGTGATTGTTGGTTGTCTCTGCATTTAGTTTAGCTAATTAATTAAATTAAATGGTTCCAAAATATTTCCAGGATGCTCACAAATATATTTTATACAGGACTGAACAAAAAATAATGTCAAGCCAACATTCTGCAGGGATGCGGGGCCATTCCTCTGCAATTTCTGCCTTAACCATTCCAGGTAGGTGACTGCTTCAGAATGGTCCATAGAGTCATTCCTTTTGAGATGGCTCCTTGTAAAACATCATTTATTCTGCCAGTCTTTGTTATGAAAATACCTGCCACTCGAGTGCTTGTAACAGAGAGGTGGAGGAATGCATATTTGTTTTTTAATAAAAAATTTAATCAGGTGAAAGTTTACCAGGTAAATACCAGTGGGGCGACGGGAATACGTCTCCTTTGCTCATCTGTCTCATCTGTTTTTGGAAGCCCTGACGGTGTAAATAATGGGTGGGTGTTTTTTGTATTTAGGTTTGGCAGGGATGGGGTTAATTCCACCCCTGCCGAATACACATGCGGAATGTGGCTGGGTCTTGATAGAATCATTCATGGTCAATCAAGCCCCAGCCACATGGTATAAAAAGGGAGACAGAGCTTTTGTTTGTGGGTTAGTTTAGGGAACAGAATGGGAGCAGCAGGTTGTGCTCCCGGCCAATACACTGTGATAGTGCTGCTTGGGTGTTAGTCTTTTGTTTTGTTTTGTTTATTTGTGTAATCCTTTTGTTTGGGCTTTTGTTTCTTTGTGCTTTGTTATTAAAGTGTGCATTGCATTTAAAACTGTATTTTCCTGACTCCAGGTCTGCTTTCCTGCTGCTGACCAGCCTTGACCGCAATGCTACCCTGCTAAAGTTAAAAACTGAGCCTGAGTGACCACGTTAAGCTGATGAAGTTAACCAGTGGCAATATACTAAACAGACCGCTTAATATTGCACTAAAACATATTCATTATTTACTGAAAAGTCTCAATTGAATGCAAACCCACAGTACATGATAGACATCAATATTTATTGCGGTTGAAAATCATTAAGGAAAAGCCTGTAGCTTTTGTAAAATCGAGGAATTTTTATGGTAAAAATCTGTACAAAATAAAGGCCTTTGTTTACATTGGAAATGTCAGGGATTCTATTTGTCTGACAAATTAAACACTGTTTAAAAGCTCTGCATATAGTAGGTTGTTGTACACCTGCATTTACACAGCCTTTCATTTTACAATCAAGCTTCATTCCTCCGTTTTTAACCTAAGCTCTTCTCTCTGATTATTTTCTCTTCTGGGAGTTTCTGGGTGGCTCTACAGCAGCTTAACTAATTAAATTAATTGAAACATTTTACTGGCTCTCTGATGAGAGTTAATTGCAACTCCTGTTTCTTTTCTGTTACAAAAGACGACGGGCTAGATTAGCGATCAGCTGAGCGTACAAATCTACTCACAGCCGCATGACGTGACTTACAGTATACACTATATGTGGCAGATACTGACCCATCGACTTCAGAACGTGCCTGTGTGCAGTGATACCATGTCAGAAATGTAAAAGTGAAAATGGTTTTATAGATTTAGATTTGAATCTAATTATTTAATTTGTCGTGCAAGTCAGGAGTGGAGTAGGGTGTTCTACCTACATCTGATTTGTTTCTTTTAGAGGTATACACTGCATACCTCACAAAGATATTTTGTATTTATTTATTTAGAATTCTTCAGCCAGCTTAGCCTCTTGATTTTCAAGTCATGTCCCAGTCACATCAAACAAATCCTGCACACAGTATACATACCATACACAACTAATAAAGAGGACAGAAATGTAGCAACAATTATTAACAGTGACAACTAACATCTTTAAAAGGATTGACTTGATTGTGAATTTTTAACTACCCAAGGATTAAACCTAAGGATACATTAAAAATGTTGCTCTAAGCCTACACAGCACTCATACACAACGCACCAATACAAAAGAAAGGATTTTCCTGCACCTAGACACGCAATGCCAAACAAACCACAGAAAGATTTAATTTAAGACTGATCATTGAAACATGAAGTGAATGCCTTGAAAATGTGACCCTTATTGTGTTATAGTTCTGGATGATCTATTGTAATAATACTGAGGATCTTACCTTCTACAAAGAGTGCTGCTAGATATGGGGGATAGGGATGTGATTGAAAGATAACCTGGTCCAGTTGTACCAGCCCTTCTGCATCTTGGACGTTTCAGATCCCATCTCACAAGAGGAAGATCTAGAAGGGGTCACATTGTCAGTGCTGTCAGGGGGTTACCAGGAGGACATCCATAATTTACACAAACAGCACATTATTAATGACTGGTTCTGGTACTGCTGAGCTTTAATACACAGCAGCGGACAGGCCTCATTGTGACAGGAGACCTCTCATTAATACACAGCAGCGGACAGGTCTCATTGTGACAGGAGACCTCTCATTTCTCTTTCTCATCCGCAACACGTGTTAGAAGTGTGCTGGTCAGCCACATGGAATACCCTGGGGATTTTAAACCGCTTGCTGATATTTCCTCCTGCGGTTTTTAAACAGGCTTGGAAGATAACGAGTTGAAAACTACTATTTCTTTAGCTTTCTTATATTAGGTTAGGTATTGTGAAATGGGCCTAGGTTCACTGGTTAAATCATTCTGCTATCAGAACCTGTATGAATACAAAGAAATAATCCTGGTCTTTTTCAAAATACTTCAGAAGAAGCACAGTTTCATTACATGAAAATTACTTAGAGTCAAAATGTTTGTCAATGAATTTATTTAGTTTTTAGTGCTTTTTAATTTAGCAGTATTGGGCATTTTATTGTTATGGGTGATCAATAAAGACCTGTACTTTGCTTCCTAATTAGGAGGCAGTGTGGTCTGGTGGTTAAAGTCCAGGGCTTGTAACTAGAAAATCACTGGTTCAAATCCTGCCACTGACTGACTCACTGTGTGATCTTGAGTAAGTCATTTAACCTCCTTTACTGTTTACAGTGTTATTAATTTTAATTAAGATGTCCTGTGGTCTTACAGGGTGATTAACTTGAATCAAGAGACACTTAATGCAAAGTGAAGCCCATATTTTGTATGAAAATTAACCATGAATGTGGGACACTGCAACTTTAACTGCCAACAAACTGAAAAGTAAATCATAAAGCAATGACCCTTGTTCTGTACATGCTTGTAAGCCATGCCCAAGTTCAGATTTCCAGGAACAAGGCTGAAGTAGTTTGAAAGTTTAGTCAGCACTGGGCTGGAGCTTTTCCACCATTTTGTGTGCCTGGATAGTTGGATGAAATCTACTGATGTTTCGCATGGGGGCCAAGTTCATAAAGGAAACTGCAGAAGATCCTGACGCAAATCTCCACTCTGGGATTGGCAGGTCTTCTGCCTGAGTGGCTGCGTTTATTCCTATCCTTTGATTGGAGAGCAAATGTGAGCTCAGGACCAAGCTAACCTGCAGCCTTGACTGGATTCTTGTTCACTGCTTCTCCCAGAGGCCATGTCCTTTCAAAACTAAGGGTTGTGACATGATTGTGTGTGTGTGTGTGTGTGTGTGTGTGTTTGTCCCATGTTCTCAATTATACTATTAATTTCACTTGGCTGCATTGTGTGGGGCCTGTTGTTTGTTTGTGCATGTAACTGAGAGACAGCTTACTTTTGTTTTTTCTTAAATGTCTCCTCTCTTATACACTGTGCTTTTTAGTTTATATCAGCAGGAGGCATTGGCACAGCAAAACAATATGCTTACTGTGTAAATGTACAATCCTGTTTTCCTCTCTCTTTTTTCTAACAAAATATAACAAATGATGAAGTGCCTTTAAAATGTGATAAGCACTGCATCATTTAGATGCTTCTCACTCAGAGATTCCAATTGCCTAAATGGAAGCACAACCAAAACACAGTGTCTCTAGTGTCTAATTACTAGTTCAATTTATAACTAGTGCCACTATGATTATTCGTTATGTTTTTATTAAATTAAATAACATTTTATATTGAGTCTACCCTGCAAAAGTTTGATAGAATAATGTTAATATTTTTTTAATTGAAATCTAATTAGTGATCAATTGATTTTACAGTGTGTTTGACTGCTAACCAATAGGATCAAGGTGCAGCACTCAAAAAGGTCCCCTTGTTCTGTATCCAACTCATGCAAGAGGCTAAAAATTAAAAGACCATTTAAGACTGCTGCACCAGACATAATGGTTAGTTTGTAGCATCCAAAACACTCTGGCCATTCAAGAAACCAATAAATACAGGGGATGCTGGACAGACAAGCTCTCAATGGGTCAAACAGCTTTTTTCATGCCCAATATTTCTTATACTGGAATGGTCGTTACACTGAGTCAAAAATTCTAGTAAATTATATTATAGGTGTGCTGTCATTCCCACCTATACAGACTTAAACATCATTTTAATGTCACATTTAAAATTGCAGTGTTTGATGGAAGAAGTAGGGCTTGTCTTATTTTGTGTAAAACTGCTTACCAGGCATTACTGTCCTATAGGTCAACTGCTATAGCATGAACATAAGAACATAAGAAAGTTTACAAACGAGCGGAGGCCATTCGGACTTGGCTTGTTTTTCTGCTTTAGTTGTCTTTCAGGAACAGCCTGTGTTAATCAGACTAAATACGATAACCTGTGCTTCATGAAAAACGAATGGCATTTTCATTCAGCAGGACCCTTGTCCTGTGGGGTAGGTAAACAAAGGGGCTGGGGGGGGGGGGCTAGATAACCAAGTGCAGTGGATGGAATTAGTTCATTCGTAAATGAAATTTGGTTAAAAGAAAGGATGGAGAAGAAGAAGAAGTGGGTCCAATTATCTCACAGAGTTGGTCAGGCAGGAGATTGAGGAATAAAATATTAATCAGCCTCCAGAAAGGGACGATGGCACTTAATATTTCATGAAGCGCCCCTACCCAGTCGCATTTGTGCACTGCACCTTCCCTTTAATGCTACGAGGCTGGTGTGTTGGGAGTCTATAGGGGAGTGGTGCTCAATGATTCGCAAGGAAATTAAACAGAAATGTTACAGAGAGACAAACAAGTCCTGTGTAAAAGGAAAATGTGGAAACAATGTGGGACAGGGAGTTTAAAATGTTTTCAGTTCACCAAAATGACATACTGGAGTCAAAAGGATGCACACTCCACCTCTGTGGGAGAGGTCTTGATTATGTGTCAGTGCAATGAGTTAGTCCGTGGCTAGAATGGGATTCAAAAGCCAGCATGTCCTGCCTTTTAGTGCTTTGGAACCAGACTATGCTGTCAAATGACAGAGCTAACATCCTTTGTCCTTGTTTCTGATATTCCTGATCTGAAGACATGTGTTATACTAGAGCATGAAAAGCTTAAAGACCACCATGCCATAGAGTTCTACACGCTATAGGGGAAGCCTCAACTATAAGTAGGATTCTGGGAAGAAGAAGCAATCAGCTCTTATTAATGGCAGAGACCAAACTGAAAACACAGGGGATGTTGGTGACGTCCTTATTTTTTTATTATGTTTATTTATGTACCATTTGATTCCTGAGCTATCACAGAGCTTGAAGATCATTTAGGGAAACTCCGTAAGCTGAAAGAGTAGAAGGCACAGAAGCATTAACTATGGAAGAATGTACTAAACCGACAACAAGGAAGTCCATAATTGTGTAACTCTGAACATGACTGCGGAACACAACATCTTCAACACAACACATCCACAAGGATGCCATGAGTGTAGTCAGTGTGTGGCTGGCTTTCATTTCTACACCGCCTGCCTGATCCTAAAGAGCATCCCAGCCTGATCTATATCATTAGCCCAGTCCCTGAGTGCCAGCGTTTGCCCTTTGAACGCTGTGCACTCTCTGTGTCCTTGTCCATCAATAATTGATGTTTTTGTGTCTCTTGCCTGTAGATTTCCTCCTATTCACCTGCAGCAGGGCTAGTTCAGTGCAAAGGCTCTTATTGATTTTATTACTGATACCTGCTTTGACAGTCAATTGCCCGCCTGGCAGACGTTTGTAACTGTGTGCATCCACTCCAGTGAGTTGCTTCTGCCTCTTTCTGAGCTGCAGTTTCTCCAATACAATAACATCTCCTTAGCCTGAACCAAACACAGTCACTCTTTATTAATGAGAATTGTGGTTTGCCAAAACAAAAAATTATTAAGGAAATTGTGTTTTTTGCACAGTAAGGCAGGAACTGTAAACATCTATTTTTGGTTTGTTTATCATGGTTCAGAATCAAAGGGGTCTGTGGAACAAAGATGCTACGATAGGATACGGTTGTCTGTAACACAGTGACGCTGTAGAGTTGTGGCAGGATGAGTGAAGTAATTTAAAGAGAAACATGTCCATATTAGAAAAAGATCAACAGCAAAACAAAAAAGTTCTTGAATGTTGCATTTTTTTAAGTGTTTTTTTTTTGTTTTTTTTAAAAAGCCTACTTTAGCAGTAATTTAAATGAACGACCTGGTGGCTCTCCCAGTTGAAGAATCAAATGGCACTTTTCAAAGAGCAGCATCGGTGCCACCCTGATCCTAGCTAAGTCTCACCACTTCTACATTCCAAAAATTGTCACAAAAAAAAATGTGGTTGTGTGTAGCTACTGCTACTGTGTTGTTAAAAAAAAACTTCATAACACTGTCCTTTTCCTTCCTTCCTTCCTTCCTTCCTTCCTTCCTTCCTTCCTTCCTCCCTTTTCTAGTTTGGATTCACTTATTTGCACTGCCTGGCGCTACAGGCTTTGGCTCCCCATGGCTAGCCTCCGGAATCAAAAGAGCACTTCAATGCTTTTTTCAAAACCTGGCTAACATCAGGAATTCTTGCCTGCATCAAAGGTAACTGGGGGGTGGTGGGATTGTATTGTGTTTTGTTTTAAAGAAACCAGCGGTAACAGATAAATGTAACCATAAGCTTATCGTAAATAAAAATAATCTGGTTGAGCGCACAGACAGGTTTTGTTGTTGTGTTTTACCATGAATTAAAAAAAAGCAATGCAACTTAAAATTTTTGTCTCATCTGCCAAAGCAGAATGAACATTGTTCGATTTAACAAAGTTCTTTGCTTTCGCTGAATACAATAAAGCTTAAAGAAAAACAACATTGTGATGACGAGATTCCTTTGTAGCCAGTTTGGCTACATAGAGTATGAGCTACAAACTCTGCCGATAGCTGCGCTCAGCCGCTTGGGAGGCCCTGCAAACACCCTGTTTTTTTGCTGTAGCTGGGAGCGCCAGGCAGTGGAAACAGGGCTAGGGCAAAGGCCACTTAGTCAAGGTTGACCTGTCTTGGACTTCTGTGATGAGCTCCCTCTACTGGTAAAAAGGATGCAAACACAACAGTGCACAGTGTGGATTATGAAGGGTGAAGTTTGGTACTAAATAATCCTGAAGCATTCACACTTTGAATAGAATCTATTGTATATTGGATAATATGAAATCAATTTTGTAATCTGATTGTGACTTTGGTAAATTTGGTTAAAATTGTGATTTCAGGTTTCTGTATAGATTCCCCTGGAAGTGTGGCTGTTTAAAATACCCAATCCGGATGTCGCCTCGCGAACAAAAACAACATACCAATCAGGAGGACTGAAGACGGACGACCTGCATTCCCGTAGTCAAGTCAATGACCTCTTTTCAGCAGCTGAATCTAAGCACCAGATGTTATCAAGCAACGAGTGAGGGCCCAGCCTGGTCATGACACTCGCCCTGCACTCCAGCACAGTTGACACTAGGGACGCCGGATCATTTACTTTTTAATATACATTACATTACATAATAACAGAAAGCCTTATCGGTTTTCATTCTGTAGAACGACAGACACATTCCATGTAGCCCCCCGAAAAAACACAGTATAGGAGATATCACTGGAGTAATTCCGATGATTGAGTTGCTATCTATTTTGTATGCAGGGACACTCTGGGATGAATGCTGAAGTTGCTGGCGCTAGGTGGGGGTGGGAGTTTAATGGAGCCCCTGTACCTTTGAGATGGTGGGGGGACAGTGCACATCTCCTGGAGAGGTTAGATGCTGCATGAAGAAGACATGTGCTCCCCAAATACTTGCTGCTGTTCTTTACTTTGTCTGCCTAAGTGCCGCTTAAAATATTCATGAGGCACTCAGGCTTTAGAGCCGATGCTGTGTAGTTTTCTGTTCTTATAAAACAGGCAGGTAGCTTGGAGAGAAGGAGGGAGTGCCAGGATGGACTCTGAGTGTCTCTCAGCACTTTTTAAAGGGCACCATTCCCTTTCCTGCAGCTACTGTAGTATCATTATCAGTATCCTGCAATGACCTGTATTTACATTATATTTTCACTGAAGCCTGATCTCCTTGTTTCATACACAGTTCTTAAAACACACAAACTGGACAACCTTATGAACTACCCTAATCTCACTGCTTCAGACTGCTTATAAAGATGGTCTTGAGAACGTTTTGTAGGCTGGACTGGGGGGCTGTTTGCTTCCGTCAGTTTGAAAAGTAGAAGGAGTTCAAGTTTTCCGGTTTGCTCTTTGTCTTCCTCACCACCACAGTGCAAATAGCTTTAAAAAAAAATCCTTTAAAACTGGGTGGACATTAATGGGTTAATTTCCTTCATTTCCTTTCCTTTCCTTTCTGAACTTGGAAAAAGTCTCCCTCATGTACTTTTAATCCACCATTCAACGTAATAAAACCTGCTCTCTGAATCAGCTCTCCTTCATTGACGCTCTCTCTCTGTGTTACTTAACCACCCCCCTATTCCCTCTCAATTAAGCTTCTGGAGAACGCTTCATTGATAAGTGCTTGCCTGCGAGTGCCTGCTATTAGACAGCCTGGAGGTGGAGATGACTGAGGCCTCCACATCCTCATGTTGTTGGGGCCTGCAGTCGATTTGCATTAATCACTGCGACTGGGATTAAATTTCGCTTCCGCTGACTTGCAGGCTTTCCGTGCAGGAAATGCTGGCAGATTTGTGGTCGTCGGAGTGTAAAATCTGAGATGCCGCTACCTACTTACCTGTCTGCCTGCCTGCATGCTTGACACCCTCTGCAGGGAACAAACATGTCAGAGAGTGAAAAGATTTCTCGTTTTTCTGTCTTGTTATTTAAATGTTGCCATCATTGGCGTTTTTTCCTTTTTATTGATCATAAAAAGGAGAATGGTTCTGGTGAGAGTCAGGCACAGGGTCGGTAGGTAGGCAGGCAGACAGGCAGGCACTAGGACAGCTTCCCTTCACAGTTCTCCAAATCTCAATCCTCGACTAATCAAACTGAATACTAGCACAAACCTTAGGCTAAAGAAAAACAACAGTTTATTCAATATGTACGGTGAGGGCCTCACACACACTTTGTCAATATTAGAATAGAAGTTGTTTGTCTTCACAATCGGTGTATTCGTTTTCATTAATAATGAAAAAAGCTTTTTCAGTTGAAGACCCTCAATGTAAAACCTAAAAGATTCCTATTCTCAACCCCACTAAAGACTATGCAGTTTTTTTAAAAGGTTTACACGTTTGTTGTTTTTTTTTAATTGTATTACTTTATTTCACTTTTTTTCCCTCCAACTCTCTCAGTTAAGGAGGTAAGCAAGCCCACACACCCTCGGATAGATGGGTTGAAACACAATAGGGTACAGGCTTCCTTAAAGGACAGCTCTCACAGAGGCACTGTGCCATGCCATTGTTCTTTGCTTTAGTTAATTGTTGTATTGGAGTGGGAGAGCGGCGCTGACAGGAGATATGAATTATTGATCGCAGGCTTCCTATAATTGTGTGTTGCCACCAGTTCCTTCCCCAAACATTTATTAGTTTCAGTAATACGGATGGCTTCACCCATCACAGTGTATAGTCTTAAATGTGCGTGCCGGTAGCATATAATACATCCACTGTCCAAAATAATAAGGAAAAAATATACTGGTACAACAAATACCACATACTCAGAAGCAGGTGTGTGACAGTTTATCATGAGGAGGATGTGAGTATTTATTTATTTATTATTATTATTATTATTATTATTATTATTATTATTATTATTATTATTATTATATTTGTATTATTAAATAGAAATCAGAAATCATATCACTGTAAGTTGTTACATCCCCCCCACCCCCTGATACGCACATGATGAGTATTGTTGTTTTTTTGTACAACAAGCGTGGGTATGTCTAATTAGTCAGTAATTATCCCCCTATATGGTATTCTATAAATACAGACGTACTCTTCTCTATCCCTGTTGTAATAGTCTGGTGACACCCAGGGGTCCTGGGGGTGCGGCTTTGTATGGCTTCCATCATATACAGGGGTTACAGTTTTGTTCAACGGCTTTCAGCACCCCCACTTTAAAAATTGTTCCAGCGCCTCTGGTGACACCCCTCCCTAACAGACAGCCAAACAGAGTCCCTCTATATCCTGTACTAGCTTGTTGAACCCAGTTCCACTGTAATAGATGGAGAGTTTTGGGTTTGGTGATGATTAGCTGTTTTATTTTTTATGACTTGACTCAGCTGGGGTGGGTCTCTCCCTTGTCTGTGAGGTACATTGATTTCTCCATTAGGCAGCAGTCATACACACTTGAACCCCCACTCCCCTCCCTCAACAAGCAGCAAGTCCTGGGAGAGCCTCACTGAGAAAAGGCTGCTGTCACCACAGACTAATCCAGCACATTACTGCTCATCATCATGAGCCACCACCCGCAACCAAAAACAGGTCACAGTTTAGCTTCCCAGAGACAACAAGCCTAGAAACGTGAGCTTGGCAGCATTGTGCTAAACTATAAGGGAGGCCCCCTGCTGGGAAGCAAGGGAAATGCGGTACAATGCCAAGCACCTCTAGGCTACACAGGTGGGGTATATTTTAATGATCTAAATACTGGCTCTTTATTTTAATCCTGCAGTTCTTTTTTCTTTCTTTTTTTTTTTTGCTAGTTCATTTTTTTACCCAGGGGTGATTTATTGACACAAGTATTAACTAGAACCCTAGAAAATCAGGTTGCAGGAATTAAGGTCTGCTGTTAAAGAGAAATATAGAGAAACAAAAGAAAAAAGGAAGCTGTTGAAAAACTAGCGACAACCACTCTGAAGGTTAATATAGTGGAAAAAACTAAACAGAGGCTCCAATTCTTTTGACACAAAGACCTCATGCTGTCTATCAGTCTATGACACAGAGTGAATTGTACTGAATTAAACAGATGATAAACAGCACTGTTGTTGTGAATGAAAAATGATTGGGTGTACAATAGGATAATTATATATATTGTGCATCAAGCTGCTGTTACTATACCCATCTTCCATTACTGTGAGAAAGTGTAGAGGTCTTTGTATTCAGACACTACAGCAGAGATGCTGTTGAAATTGATGACATTTTTATTTATTTGGTCTGTTCAGCTGCCAGTTAATATTAGCTTTTTCTTTTACTGCTTATGAAAGGTTAAGGTCAATGGCACTGCTTGCAGGTACCATGGACAGCTTTCCCTCACAGCTCGATACTGAACTCTGCCTTCAGTCCTGGGCCTCTCTCAATCAGGGCCTGCCAATTCTGACAAATGTGTGGTGGTTGTGGACTAGGTGCCTAATTGACCAGACTGCAAAATAGGGTGAGCCCTGTCTCCTGGTAAGAAAGTATGCTTCCCAGGGCAGTACTTTCATTCTTATTTTTTTTTTAACTCCCACTGCTACTCATAAATATAAAATATGAAGATTTAACCAGATTTAGCACCAAATAAGAAGTGAGCAATCTCAGAGGAGATGTGGAGGATAAAACTTCCTTTTATTATTATTATTATTATTATTATTATTATTATTATTATTATTATTATTATTATTATATCCAAATACACTACAATTTAGTTTTTAAAAATCAATAAAAACGTACTGCATGGTTCATAGTTTGGTGTATGCGTATATATATATATATATAGTTTATTTTTCTTAAGTATCTGTTTTGTATCGAGCACCTTTCCTTTTCCACCCAATGTAAGAGCATTGCTGAAGAAAGCAACATGGCAGGTCAAGACTCTAATTGAAAAGATCATTGTCTCGTTTCAAGAGGGCCCCTGGGGACAGCAAACATTCAATCAGCAACACTGAATCATAACATTGGTTAAAGAAACATTAGCCGAACACAACATACATTCCTCACTGCTAAATCTCCAGTTACAGAATGAGTTGGTACCCCAGATATCCTGGTATTTTAAAAATGAATCCTTAGAATCCTTATTTTTACATACCTTTTGAAATCCAGACGTATATGTTATTTATTCTTTTTCACTGATTATTTCTATAAGCTTGCTGTTATTTAATAGTTGTTTTCCTGCACAACTGTGTGTCTGTTCTAAACAATTTGTATGTTGCTACCAGAATGTAAGCAATTGTATATTTTCTCAGTCTGAAACTCATGTCTCCTATATGATAGCAGAGCTTCCAGTGTCTGAATGCCACTAAGAGGTCGACTTCAGTGAAATTAGAGGCTGTTGTTTTCCCATCAAGTTTATATTTGTGAAGGTCTCTTTTTTAGAGGAAAGATGAAAGAAGTATTAGTTTTCTAAATTTGTTCCAACAAAGTATTTCTGCACATTCACTCGATTGTAGAATGTTACAAGTGTTTTTGCAAAGGAATATAAAACTATACCGGCTAGCATGTGGAAAGGATTGCACACACATACCTGTACATTATGATCCGCATAATGTCAATACATTACCCTACAGTAAAAAACAAAATCGATGCAATCCATAGTGTCTACCGGAGACCAGGAGTCTGTGATACACGTTTGTAGAAGATAAGAAGGCAAGTTCATCATGTAGCGTGTGACAGATAGACAGAGTTAGATGAACAGACATGATCAGTGCATAAGGTTTTAAATGAGGACCCTAGAATCGAATGTTAAAAAGTAATTTTGCTTTAAATTGTGCCTCTTGTCTGTCTGTTGTGTCGTAACAAGCTTAATTGAAGAGGCGTCTCAATGCAAACTTAAGGAAAATCAATAGGTTTGTATGCACATGCATCTGTCGGAAGGTACTTGGAGATCCATTATGACAATTTCCGAGTATTATTCTTTAGTGATCATAAATCCCTGCAATATTTTTTGCATTGATCAGCCAATAAAATATGTCTGGAAGCAATCACCATGTGAAGAGATAATAAATAAAACCGTTAAACCCTTATAAATGGTCTGTTGTATAAATAAAATGCATAATGGGTGTCAGTGATGTAGGTGATTTATCCCCACTTGTGAGGGAAGTCTGATACCATTTTCGTCAGTCTTCAAGCCTTCCCTCACTGGAGGAGATCATCTCACTGATATCCATTATACACCCTCTGTAATTTATTGAGGGGTTTGTCCCACGTGAGTTGTGTGCTGAAATGTAAGAAGTCTTCAACTCCAGCAGGATTGGCCATCAAGAATTGACATTTCAAGGCCCCATAGCAGCAGAGCGCTGATAAAAGTGGATAAAAACAAACAAAAAAAAAACACAAATTTGGTGGCTACATGACATAATGTTCTGTAGATGGCGCTGGTTGATTCTATGGTAGTATAACACCCCCCCACAAATGTGCAAAATGTCTAAGACTCTACCATATATATATATATATATATATATATATATATATATATATATATATATATATATGAACAGTATGTGTGTGTATATATGTGTCTGTTTTATATAAAGCTTATAAGGCTGGCTTTGCCCATCCTTGAAATATTCTTTAGGCTCATATATTCCTCTCCGGATGTAGATACTGTAGCTAGTTAGATGATGGGAGGGAGGGGAAATAGCTTCATGTTTGAAGAGTGTTTATTTACACTGAACTGGTGCTTGAATCACATTCAGGTCCACCGAAAAAAAGCCCATGTTAATGAAAAGGGACAGTTTATCAGGGAAGAAAACAGTGTATGTGAAGCGCAGCGCCAGGGGAGAGCCAACTGAATTATTGATGTGTTTCTGCACAAAAATGTGACGGTTAGCTCTAATTTTCTATTTAGCTGTAATGAGCACAGACAAGGCTATGCTAGCTGATCAATACAGTCAGACTTAAATTCAAGAAGAAAAAATAAACACCTTCCCTTAAGAAATGTTCTGTACGTGTACCATATCAAAATCTTACACAACTGGCTCTTTGAGTTCAGCATCTTTTTTTACTAGATGGTGGTCATCTTTTGCTTTTTATTTGGCCGCTAGTGTGTGTATATACATACATGCATACATACATACACTGCTGTGCAAAAATGTTTCATTTTTCTACTGTGATGCATTATGAGCATCAACAATTTACTCAAAGCCTCCACTAGTGTTTTCTACTATTATAACAACCTTGACTTCCATAAAGAAGGAAAAACATTGAGTGAAATAGCTCACATCACTTGATTTTCAAGGTGTGGTATCCGAAGCATAATCAACAAGTACAGAGAAACATCATCTGTAATTGACAAACCCAGGACTGGAAGACCCAAAAAGCTGTCTAACAAGGATGAGCAATACTTGAAGATGATATCCTTAAGGAATAGAAAGAAGACAAGCATTGAATTGACAACAGAAATGGCAGAAGGCACAGGTGTCGTTGTCCATCCATCAACAGTCCAAAGCACCTCTGACCATTGTTCCTTAGTCCAATTTCTGTTTTCTTGTGCATATTTTAGCCTTTCAGTCTTGTTCCCCTTTCTTAACAGAGGTATTCTTACTGCAACACATCCTTTAAATCCTGATTTCAAGAGTGACCTTTGTACTGTTGATTATATGCTTACATACATCATTACATACATACATACATACATACATACATACAGTAGTAGAACCTCAAAGTTACAAACGTATTCACTTACCGGTCACTGAAATGCAGCTCCTAACCCAGAGTCATGGCTTCAAGTTTGTTTCCCATTTTAACATGTCAGTCAGCCAACTGACCCATACGGAAAATAAATATATTTTTAATATATGGAATTATATATTTTTTAAACCTGAAATGTATTTATAATATATTTTCTTAAACATGACATGTTGCTTAAATATATTTATAATATATTATAAATGCATTTTGTAAATCAACATATTCACATTTATACATTTTATTTTTCTAAATTATATTCAAAATACATTGTAAAATATGTTGTAAATAAATATATTCACATTAATATATTTAAAAGTGTATGCAGTGTTTTCAAACAATATATTTATATATTGCATATAATGGGAGACTGCGACAGTCAGGCAGCATTAAATTTAAAACAAGAAGGCTTCATAAGTTTATCCATGTACAGCAGATAAAAACACAGACACTGTGATTTTAATTCGGTAAATAAGTTTATTCTTGACGGAACAAATATGTTCGTTAATCAATCTTTCTGCAGATACCGAAGTGTTACAGATACCTCATAAAAAATAACTGGGCTAAGCCTAGTATTTAGAAGAAAAAAAAAGAGAGGTCAATAACAATTAAGGACACAATAGGCTGTTTTAAGGCACCTTATATTTAAACTGTATGCCCACCAATATGAAAAAAAGAATGAAATTGTAAAAATGTATTTCCAGTTTATTAGTGTTTTTTTTTTACTTTCATAGCTCTATTTTCAGCAACAATTCCATAGCTATTAATGAATTTTTAATTGGAAGCAGCAGTTTTTTGTAACGTCTCATAGTTTCAGAAGAACAATGTTAGCAGGTCTACAGAGAAGCAGCCCAAACACCTGTTGTAATGCAAACAGCCTTTTAGCATATGTTGAAAGCTTTTCATTTTTGTACTTGAGTGTTTTATATACACTGAATTTTTACAAAATGTTGATATATTCCGTTATGTTTAAAGATAGTAGTTATTTTTAAGTGAAATTGCGGAATTCCATTCCTTTCTTATTTATTTGCTTCATATCTATTTGGTGGAACACATGCAAAATATGGTGTGTGTCCAGGCACTTTACATTATGTAATATATTGTGAATACATTATATAATACATGTTTAGTAAATATATTGAACAATACATTTCTAAAAAATACATGGACAATATAATTGATATATTGTTACCTGAAATTATATTTTAAAATATGTTTAAGCAAATACATTGTAAATATATTTTCCATATGATGAAAACGGGCCAATTTTGTAATATGTTAAATATATTTTATATAACATTACATACATAAAACATATATTTTTCCATATATTTTATCATTCCCAAAGACTATGAGTTTTATATGAATAATATGTTTACAAAAATATATTTAAAATATATATTTTTTTTGTATGGGGACTTTCTGCCATTACTATTCAAGATGGTGTTCCCTTTCATTTCCTCTTTCCAATGTGCAGTAAAAATGACAAAACACTAGATGGCAGTAAAAGAGATTTCCAGGAATAGTTAGGAAGGATGATGTTAATTTGAATGGAAATTCTAACCAAATATAGTATTTCAGCTTTTGTGAACTTGTTGTGTGCTAGTGTGCTACTATACTATATTAAGTCTGCCTTTCTTTATGATGCTTTTAATTATTCCAAGCAGTTTTCAATAAGTCTTGCACCTGAATTCAGGAGATGCTCTTAAGTTCTGGTTGCTTTTAATAAATACATATAGCATAGGCTAGATCAGCCGAATCTTTTTAGATAAGCACTGCTGTGTACAGCAATGGCCAAAAGTTCTGCATCACCTAGAATTTTAGGATTCAGACATTTGACTTTATGAAGCAAAATTAGTTAATTCTATGGGGTGATGCAAAACGTTTGGCCTTAGCTGTAGATGGTGCTGCTGGTTACTTATATAAATGATCTAGCCTATATTCCATATGTCTGTGGAAGGCAACTACCCCTGAAGAGCAGCTCCTGAACTCACAGAACCCAGGCCACAATAGTGGAGTAATTGCAGTAAAGACCACTGAGAATGTAGCAAACTTCATAAAAAGATAAAAAGGAAATGTCATTTGAAGCTACTTACTGTAACAATCGCAGTTCTGTGTTATGAGTGCTGATCTGCAGTGTGAAAGGCAGTCAGCAGTTCAGTGGTTAGGGGACTGGGCTGCAGGGCAGAAGTTCAAACAAAAACAATGAGCAGGGGGACTCTCTGTTACTGATTGATAGATAGTGTTTATTGATCAAATCTCATAAACCCTGCCTTTATTAAAGAACAAGAGAATAAACATCCCTTTAAGTTAGCGATCACACACCAAAGCATTCACTTCTGTCAGCTCTGAACTCCAGAAAGATATATAAATCATAAATAATGGATCTGGCTGCTTTCTATCCTGGAGTTCTCTAGTACATTAGGTAATGCTGGAGCTCTATTTAACTAGATGGGCTCGTTAATATCTCCCTCTGGGAAGCAAGGGTTCCTTTTAGCCTCCTCTGGAAAGAAATTATGTTTGTAGATTAAAGATCACAGTGTATCTGTGCCAGGCTGCATCTCATAGAGACGAGTGTAGTAACGTTACATCCAGCTGTTGATAGCAACACTATCTGCCAATCTGGAAGATATTATTAAGCAATCTAAACAGCCAGGTGCCATGTACAGGAGATGGACAAAATATTAGAACCCCCTGCAATATGTAATGCACGATTCATGACATGTGTTCTGTAATATAGAAACACTACAGCTGCTTGTTGAGTCAGTTTCAGACTGACACTTGCTTGGAAGGTGCTTCAGTATCGATCGAGGACTGCACGAGGTTTCATGAGGAACAGTCTCAAAAAGTGGTGGGCTATTCTATGAAGGAATTAGAGTTTGTAATCATTGAAGAATGACTTAATATCCCATCAGAATAAATGTCAAACATATTATTATTATTATTATTATTATTATTATTATTATTATTATTATTATTATTATTATTATTATTATTATTACATTCCAATATAATCTCTGTTTTGATCAAATCATCCAAAATATAATCATTACACATTTATATGAAGGGTCATCGCTCAATACAATTTTAAAGGATGAAGAAACACCTCCACAAGGGTTTCCAGACAGCAGTATTGGATAGGAGGTTAAGGTCACTCTACAAATGTCCCATAGGTCACTTCCAGGTTTCAAGTCAATATCAGCTTGATTGCTCTTCTACTGCTCTGCTGGAAACCTCCTTCTTCTCTAAACCTTTCTTTGGTTGTTATTTTCCTATTCCTGCTGCGTCCTTTTAGCGACTGGCTACTGCAGCAGATTGGAATGCTGAAATTAGAACGAGATTAGAATGCTTCTAAGAAGGCTTAGAATGTTGTACCCTACTGTGTAAAATGTGTTCTATTAGAGTTCTGACCTGGGAGATTGGATATCTGCAATCCTGATGTGACAGACTGGATAACAATGCCCTTCATGTATAGAAACAATGGTAAAGGAGAGTGTGCTGAAGCACATTTAGATTGATTTGGTATGAAAACTTTCTGGTCAATATGATAGGGTGGATTAACATGTTAATTACACACTGCCAAAAGTGCAACTTTTCCCCAAAAAAACATCCTAGAAATGATTTAGTGAGTAGAATCACATTTTAATAGAAGACTCTTGATTTTCAATTGCTTGCCACATTCCCTCTTTCTTTAAGTAAGTGTGAGCATAACCTCTGCACGGGCTACCAGAGCAATGTATGCAACAGAATTATTATTCACCCCAGCCTCATGTTTAAAAAGTGTCATTGGGCTAAAGAAGTCTCAATTAGCAAGAATAATCCTGGCTGTAGCGGTCCCTCTCTGCATGCCATGTTAATGTGCAGAGCCTGAACCGAGGTCCTGGCCTCTCTCTAATGTCTTTGCGTGTGTCTCGCTGAGTGACACCGCATATGCTAAAGATTTGGCTGCCCTGGTTTTTAATGTGGTCGCTTCCCGGGACCTGCAAGCAGCTGTAATTGCTGACGGCTCTGGGACAGCAGGTGTGGCTGTCAGCTCTAATCAGTGCACTCGGCTGAGAGGCAGAGCGGCCAAGGCAGGGCAGGCAGGGAAAAAAGCACTCTCACCCTCCCTCCCTCTCCCCTCTCTCCCTGCCTGCCTGTCCCTCTCTCCCAGCTCCCTTTCACCCTCTCCACACCTGTCGACCCGATTATGGCAATGAGTTTCTGCCCCAGCCACTAAAAAGCTGATTAATGGGAAAAACCTTTTTATTGTGACAATGCTATTCCACAGAGTCCAGGAAATTTGCACATCATTTGGAGGGTATCCCCTTCTGCTGCTTGAGTGTTGGGCACATTCTCCCCAGAATTGCTTCAGGAATGTCACTGGCTGCTTCCAGACTGTACAACCTACTACATGGCAGTCTGTTAATGGGGGAAAAAAGTGCAATCTGGAGTGGAGCCAGCGCCACTAAAACTGAAGCACTTACAGAGCAAAGATGACATTGAAATTCTCTTTAAAAACTACAGAGCAATCTTTTTAGTATCCTGTTAGAATAAAAAACAAACACACATTTCTTGAAGGTACTTTTAACATTTCTCAATCTTACATTATTCATTTACCATAAAGTACTGTATCCAGTGCTGTTTTTGATCACTTTTTTTAATACTACCTTGTTTTATGGTATTCGTGGAACCCTCTTTGATTCTTTTGTTCGACTGTTTTTATAAAGTGTATCAAAAACCTGACACCTATAAGCAACCTTCAGGTTCAGATTCTCAAAGCATTAATAAATGTGCTATTGACAATCTGGAATAAAGAGCCATGAGAATCTAGTCCCTGTCCCTTTAGTGACTGGTTAATAAAGGTGTCGCAGCATATGCTTGTGTTTAAAACATCTTGTATCTTAGATAATGGGGTCTATTCGATTGTTCTAAATGCCACAGTCATGTAATCATTCAGTTAAGACTATCCTTGGTGTTTTTCAGTTTGTACAGAAAGGAACATACTAAAGAGATGCACATGCATTGATGGATATCAGAGTTCCAGAACCTTGGTACACAGAATGATCTATTTCAGTGATAGCTCAGCATTTTGATTGATTGAATGTCTACAAATATAGTTTTTGAATAAAGTGAGATAAAGTTCTGTGAATAGGGCCCCACTCTGCTGGTGCAACATTTTGTTAAAATGCATTTGGAAATGGCACCTTGTTAGATAACCTGTCATGATTGGTATATGTTGAAGTTTAAAGATGTCTCAATTAGTCTGTTAAAGTGGCCCCAGGCTAATCCAGGTTGTGGAAGCACACTCTGCATGTGCCATGCTAATGCTGCGAGCCCGAGCCAGGGTCCTGACCTCTATCTATTGGCTGAGTGAATCACACCACACATGGTAAGGAGTACCGGCCCCCTTGATAATGTGGGTGCTTCTCAGGACTTGAAAGCTGCTGTAATTGCAGTAGGTGAGCCTGTCATTTCGGATCATTCCTTTGGCTCTCTCTCTCTCCAGTTTTCGTCCCTGCCTCTCCAGTAAGTGGTACAGAACATTCCAGATCAACACAGGCAGTAACTTGAATTCTGACAAGGCAATTTCTTTTGTGTTCTTCAAAAACACTGCCAATGGGAGACCATCTTCAGTGCATGGCCTGTTTGCATGTGAGCAGGGATTTTGGTGTTCCAGACCACTATTAAGGGCAAGGTCATATACTTAAGCAATTCACAGTATAGTTCAGTCAATTGGTGGCACTGTGGCACTGCATTCTAGCAGATAGCAATCAGCTGCATTTGCTGGTTGCGTAAATAGTATATTTCATTATTGTTTCAAAAGCTGGCGCAGAGGGTTTCCGAGACTTTTCTGTAACAGCCTAACATAATGTGCTAGACATTGTTATAGCGAGAATAATGTGCCTTTTAGCAGCACCTGACCTAATGTATGTAGTATTGGAACACAAGACCAGGATCTGCACTTGCTATTGCTAAATGGCATCCATCAAATGTGATTTTATTTTAAACCACAATGCAGTCCTGTGCACTTAACTATGAACTACTCGCTGACTTGAATATGAAATAACCATGGGAAACTGTCTTTTTTCATCATATTATTTTCTTCTCTACATTACCAAGCTTTTACTTTGCTTTACCACCATGCTTTTGACAGAGCAATCTATTAGTTTGTTAAGATAGAGGTGGTCAAAGTTTTTACTTCATACAGTAGTATCCTATACACATTTAAAAATCAAAATACCAGCCTTGAGCCTTCAGCTTTCATTTCCAAGACCTTTCTTCCGCCAACAGTTAGTGGAATTCACTAATTGCAATTCTCCTTCCCCTCTCATTCCATCAATATCTTTCTTCCTTGTCATACTAATAACCCCTGTACTTTTATAAGGGTTTCCCAAGCATGAGAGTTTCAGGACCAAAAGCGAACTCTTATACACAGGTAAATATTTCTCATGCTGAAGTCCAGGATTAGTGCTAGTCAGGGTCTGTAAAACCAGCCCTGAGTAATTCAAGGTTAATATGGGTCTTTGAACCTAATTTAGTGACAGATATCTGTAAGTTTAAACTAAAGCATGTACATGTTTAAACTTGACAAGCCTTCCATTTGAAATATCTCCACACCAGGTCCTGAAACAATAATGAGCTCATGAGCCATTTTCAACTTTTGGACTCCCACAATGAACGCTGTTTCTTGGGGGAGAGAACCATCTTAACCTAGAAAGTCTACCAATCCCTATGCCAGAGTCCTACACATTAATACGCACGGCTCATTCCAATACAAAAACACATCTTAAATGTACAGGGCTTTAGTTTACAAAAAGGGGGTGTAAATGTGTTTACAGTATGGGAAGTAGATGCTCACATTACATTAAAGAAAATTACATTATAGAAAATGTTATAAAATGTGTTAGAATTTCACAACATTCTTACTGTGGGTGAAGGCTTGCTTAGTGTCATCAACTCTTCATCAACAAAATTCACAATTTGTTATATTTATGATAAGCGGGAATGGGCATCTCTCCAGCCCAGTTGTATCCTCACTGGGTGAACCCTAGCAGAGAATGAACCTACAGTAACTCCCTAGTACTTGGTACCAGAGCATGTAATTGTGTCAGTATGCGGCTAGTTAAGGGCTAAGTCGATGCTAATTTGCCAACATCAGGGAATGGCCAGACTTGCCTGTGATAATGTTGTTTCTCCAGGAAGCAGCAAAAGCGATGAGAAGAACAAAAGTAACTGTGCCCCACAAATCCTGTAGCCAATTAGTCCGTATCAATAATTAATGGGCATAGTCTGTGCGTGCTGCCCCGCTGCTCCGTGCAAAGATTGAGTTCCCCCTGCCTAGATAGAATGTTATGACAAGGAGTGACTACATAATGATATTAGTGATTAATAATTCAGAGCAGCCAGTGTTATGGCAGGTGATGATGTGGGGCTCGTATTTAAACAGAGGGGACGAGAGAAGGGGCTTGCAAGCGGCCAGCTCTGCTGTCACACACAATGTATTTATTGCATTCAATTGCAGGGGCTTGGTGGGATGGGGGGCTGTGGTTGCCAAAGGGGGAGGGGAAGTTATGACAGTATTAGAAATATTATTCAATTCAATATGAAATTGTATATTGCTTTTCGTGCCATCTCAGTGACACTCTGCATGGCATAAAACATTATTGACAAGCCCTTTCCGACATTTTGCTCAGTAATTTGCGAGTCATGAATGCCCCTAGGAAGGGGCATTTACAGAGAAAGAATACATTGTTAAAGACTGCTATTTAAAATGATAGAGAATCCTCTCAGAATATCAATATATTACACTACTGTTAAACAATTGGGAGATTGCTCCTGAAGTCATTTCACAGCACTCAACTTTCCTTTTACCCTCTAATTCTCATATGCTTGCATGTTTTTGACTATGCACATTTTATTGAATTTTTTAAATCATACTTCTTGTATCCTGGTGAGCATCACCAATTGGGGTTCAACTTTCATTTGTATTGTATTTAGGGTGAACCAGTCTGATTTATTGATAGAATAACTTGAACAGCAGGGACCGGATTTTTAAGCAATTCAATGTTAGCAGTATTTTCTTGTTAGAAGTATTTAAATGATAAGTCCCCTGTTGAACCGATTTCATTCCTCCCTTTGCCTTTCCAAATTCTTCAAAATAGGGCCTGGCCATTTCCAAACAAGGCACTTCTGAAACCAATCAGAATGCCCCAACAGCATAACTATCTTATGGAGCCACATTAGGCAGGCTGCGGTTTGGTGATTTCTGATGCAATAAGAAAACAGACCCTTCTGTAGGACGGGGTGTCACAGGTGCCAGGAAATGGCCAGACATGAACCAGACATGGGGATGAGATCAGCAGTGGTATGGGAATGTGAGGAGGCATGTGCTCCTGGGAGAGGGCAGCACTGACTCACTGAGCTCAAACCCCAAGAGAAGCCATCATATAAAATTAGGGAGGCACAGACAGTTTAGGACCCCAAGATTAGAGGGGTGATCTCTGCGGTATGTCTCCTTGAGCTGTGTGACATAACAGTGCTGTCATTGTGTGAGGTTTCTTGTCACTTTATTTCTGTTCTTGTCATGCAGCGTCAGTATTCAAGGTTTTCCAGTGGCTCCTTTAAAAATGCGACACCAGGTTCAATGATTCTAGCTCCACCTCAGGCAGTAGAGGCATCTGAAACAACACAACAAGGAATGAATAAGCTAAATAAAACTCTTTGAACACCACGGAACAAAGAGCATGGGAGTTGTTTGCTTTGTCACGCTTACAGGCATCAGAATTTTTTATTTGACTCTGTAGTGACAGCACAACTTGGTGTGTAAAGGAAGCGATGCTGGTAGATTTGATACTTAGTGCAGGTAGGTGTAAAAACATTGTATTAGAACATGGACAGGGTGCAAAATGACCCAGGAAGATTCTGTGAGCTCACTTCCTCAGTGCTATGATGGACAGACATCTGTATAAAGAATGATACACTAAAGATATAGGTGAAAATACACTTGTTTGTGTTTTAAAAATAGATTAATCATTGTGAAAAATTAACCAATTATATTAATCATTGGAGTCACCAATGAATCTTAATTTGCTTCAAAACTGAACCCCAGTAGGGGAGGAACCACAGTAGCTTTAACATGAAGACATTGAACAATGAAGAACAGTTCTAAATCAGACAGAAGCTCCAGCCTCTCAGCTGGGTCAGGTTTGAAGCAGTAATCCTTACTTATAAAACAAGTGTCTTTTTAACACATGGATTAACTATACTCTCCTGGAGGCTGGTTCCTCCAGGGCAGCATTCTGCAAATGAGAAGGTGACATGGAGTGTGTCTGGGTAATACTGTATGTGAGGAAGCACTGCCCAGTTGCTGCACATGATGCCACATTAATACTGGAAATCAAAATAGTCTCAAGGGCTGGCACAATCTACTACATTGTAAAAAAAAAAAACAAGAACATTATTCATTACAAAAAGCTTCAGGTCTTTAACATGACCGGTGGTATGAGTGCTTATTCTGAATGTAACCAATGTAGCCAGATCTCACTGCACCAATCCCTGTTTGCAGTCTCTGTACAGTTTGTAGTAACAAGTGGGAGAGGAGAGTTGTCTGGTAGAAACCAAGGAGAGGCAACGATTCTCTGAATTTCTCACCGATTTTAACCAGGCCCTTGGAGCCTTCCCCCCTGCCATTTCAGCTGCACCCCTATCGCCCTATCGATCGCGCCTCTCTCTTTTTGCTTTGTGAATTATTCAGAGGTGCTGCTTCCTCCCCAGAACAAACAAATTTGGAACTCAATCAATTGAGGCCTGTCTGCAATAGTTTTGTCAAAAAACAGAAATACCTGCAGGTATAGGATTGCACCAGGGGAAAAAAATGCATCTGCTAAGTTCTCTATACCAGTAAACATGTAATGTGTTGAATAAGCAAAAATTGAAACACAGGATATGTAGCACATACTTTTCTGGAAACGGGCTGTCCCTCACACATTACTGAATAATTGTGTTATGCAAATGTCATCCGTAACATGGATTCTGTTTCATATAAGCTGCATCTGCCCGTCTTTAATAAAGGGCTACGAGAGGCACGTAGTTGTCAGGTGACAACCCAATGGGCCATTCTAGTGAACAGTCAATGCTACAGCTTTCTACCCAAGGAATTGAAGACATTGATCATAGAAGAAAAGTCACATGACCCTCAAGAAAAATGTAAACATCTTTAAACACCTCCTAGCTACCCAGGATGATTATACTCTTCCATCTGTGTTGATCTTGCTGATGAAGCGAAATAACTCTCATTACAATAAATGTGTGCTTGTCTCAAGAATGCAAGTAAAGACATTAGGCCATTGGTAGAATGGTACCCCAGTGGTAATATTTTTGTATTTTAACTTATGTAATCACAGTACACATGGGTAATCCGTTGCAGTACCACATTGAAAGAATTGTGTGATAACACTACGGCACAGTATTGAATTCTAATCCATGGGTTGCCTTTGCCGGTAATACTGTAGTTCTGACAAGGTCATGGTCATGGGGATAGTCTACTTGCTTTACTTTCTTATAGTCATACCTTATTATGCAGGTAGTGAGTCCCAATATTGCGTTTCTAGCTTTTCTGTGCCGGTACTCATACTGATGATATTTTACTACACTATTTTCTTTCATAGAAGGCAGTCATCTGTAACCTCAGCACTTTTTAATTGGAGAGAGAGGGGTGAGCCTGTGCTACCTTTCTGTCTGTCAAACAGAAGGATCTTCTGTCAAGTCAGGCTTCAAACAGAAAGTATCACATGAAGGTAAAGAGTATGAGACAGACCCCCCCTAAACACCCACACAAACACAAGCTGCTCATTATTAATAAAGGTACACTTTCCACTGTAAAATAACTTACTATGCTCTTATTAACTCACCCCTGATCTCCAGTACCATCTTATGTATACTGCCTGCTTCACATGCATTATTTGAGCACCAGCAGAGTTATTTCGATGTGGTGGAGTTCCATTAGAGGTGGTTGTTGTCCACTGGCTAAACCAATTGCAAATTGTCAACATACCCACCTGCAAAAAACATGGTTTAACATTCAATATGCTTTTGTTTTAAAATCAAGTTTGATGGCATTTTATGGGACAGGAAAAATAATACAGGTACTTTATTTATTATTTTTTTATTAAATATTCCCCTCAATATTAGGAGCAGATGAAGGTTGAGGATTTTGAATGTACCTCACCTCTAATGTAACCTACGAACATAAAGTATTGTGAAACAAGAAGACTGCTTTGTACTGCAAATCATATCTCTTTTTTTAAGCTTTAAGAAATTTGGAATGAGTTTCTAAATTTCAGTGTCACTAAAACACTTGAGAAAAGTTCTATAGTAACATATTGAGATGTACAAATGTAGAAAAAAAGGCAGAAACAGCTTGAAGAATATGACTTTATTCAGAAGCTTGTACTGTACAGGATATCAGAGAGACTATCACGGTATTTACATCCAATGATCTTACAAATCTTGTCATTTTACCCTGCAAACAAATGTACCTCTGTATGCGAAAAACTGTGTTACACTGAACACCCTCGAAGACTCAAAGTAAAAGCCTGACTGTAGTTTTCACTTCATTTTCAATTCATATAAACGCTAAGGTCTCTTTTTTTTTACCTTATTTGAAAGACTGTACCTTCCTAGGAATACAGTTTGATGCCATCACCAGTCGCTGTCAGTCATTCTTTTTTAGATAGACACTAGATAGAAGTTCAAGACACGCATTGATTCATATTTAAAAGCCATCCAATTTATTTCAACACTAAAGGTTCGGTCCCAAGCGAGACAAAACACTTGTTTACCTCTGCAAACATTCCCTTTGAAAATGAAACAACACAGTGTCCTGTATAGAAAGCATGTACCTCTGCATGGCTGGCCCCAGGCAATGCAGCCTCCCAGCAGTCAGCACAGAGAACGTACGTGTTGGGATCCAGTGCTGAGCCAGCTTCTCAAATCATGTAGATGCTGACAAGAAGGCTGTCTGATCCCCCAATCGCTCTGTCAAACGCCATCACCCAGTCGAAGCACCACTGAATTATAGCTGACTGACTGAAGAACTAAAGCTTAACAGAAAAGGGGGCCAACTCCCACTTGTGCTAGTAGCCCCCTGGCCTTGGATACTATTCAACATGCTCAAAGAAAGATTTTTTTCATTGGTGGCCCATGATGGTAGATTCTCTTTAATCCGCGACTTTAAACACTCAATCATACGATGGAGAGAAGTACCAAAAGGATTTTTTTAATTTTAACTAGCTTACGGTTAACAAAAATACACTTAAAACTAGGACCACCGTCTCAACAATTTCTTAATGTTTGTGCTAAAGAGCTGATTTTGTACTTTCCCCATGCTATGGTGTATACAATCATTCTGAGTGTTTCTTTTTGCAATAAATACTGTGTTTGTTCAACTGAGTTTTGGATCTGCTCTTCGGTTTGAGTTGCCTCATATTTAAAGCACTCTAACACAGTCTTAAAAACAGAAAACACAATCAATGAGTCATTGCAAAAAGAACCACTTGGAATGGCTGCAAATAGCATGAAATTTAAGAGGACATTCAAACTAAGAAAATGTCATTTGAAGCTACTCTTTAAGTCAGCACTGTACATTGCTATTATTTTATTAATGTTTTGCTTTAAAAGTTTACCCTGGTAAATTTGTATTGTATTTTTGCAGTGTTCCCTTGCTTTCCCAGTGGTTATATTGTGCTTTTACCGTAGTTTACTATGTTTTTAATTAGTGGTGGGCAACGATAAGAAAATTGTATATCGATATTTTGCACGTATTTCGATATTGATATCGATAATATCGCAGTCTTCCAAAACACAGAAAAATATAATAGCACAATTGCAATATCAAACATATATACATATATAGATGTTAACAGATATTTACAAACTTTAACACAGCGGTGCTTTGCTTCACAATATCCATGGATCAAAACAAGGTATTGTTATATTGTTTTACTATTCCATCATCAGCCAATGATAAATAATACTTTAGTGTGTGGTGTTACCCTACGAGACTGACAATGATTGGTATGCATAGGGTTTGTTGTGTCTTAATATAAAATAAACTTGATTACACTGCGTTTGTATTTTTACAATAAAAAGTATGTCTCTGCGAGTGTCTATGAAGTTTTTGTTTTTTTAATACCACGATATCGCGATATGGAAATTGTTATCGATATCGAACAACATCGATATCATATCAAAATATCGATATTGGTGCCCATCTCTATTTTTAATAGTCTTTACAATTATTTAAATATGCTTTACTTTGCTATGCTTTTGCTATAGGGAACTTTTATAAGGGTGACTAAATGTTAATAGAGAAGAATCTTATGAAAGAAAGGCATTTTCTGTGCAACATTCTTACTGCCTGTGAGTTTCTGCCCCCATGCAAAGGCTAAGAAGTTTCATGAATTACAAAGATTACAAAAAGTACAAAACACTGCTATAGTGCTCAGTATTACAGTAAGGTTTTGTTTTTGCAGGCTATATGACATTGGAAATAATGAAAACCCACTGCCTTCTACACTGACATTCAGAAATGACATTGGGTTCAAATATACCGTACTATGCATGTATATTATATATTGATCAGTGTTCAGTGAGCTTGTAGCTGTGATCATCACTGCTAGCTGAGCATACAACAGAGGAGTGGAGGCGCTGCTCTAGTTGTCCCTGGGTCCGCTTCCACAGTCGATCCAATGGTATAAAAAGAAGAAAAGTTTCTTGTTAGCTGTTCATCTTTTATCTATATTTCAAACCACACACAAGATTCAGAGGTGATCTTGTTACAGGTCCTGTAACTAAATAATACATAAAGAAACATGGCCCTGAGCATTATTAGCTAAATAAAATATCTACCAGCCAGTAGCAGGGCAAAACAAGTTGCCTGTACATGCTGCTCTATGGAAGCAGCATTAGCTTGCAGTAAAATATATGTATTGATCAATACATATTTACAGCTGTATAAATGTTGGAATAATTGTAGTTTTGTTAAAAATCATCCCTTCCCCTTGTGTCGATGCCAATCTGCAAAGATGGCTTTGGATGCCAATGTGGTGAAATGCATAGCTTAAGTTCCCTGCAAAGCTAGTTTTAATGGGACAGGGTTAAAGTGTTTTAACAGTGGCAGCTACTAGGAAGCATCAGAAGACACTGACCGTGAGAACAGAAGTGCTGCTCTTAGCAGGCTGTGCCAGGGGCAACGTGATAGCCCCTCTCCCCAGGAAAATTGTACTTTGTGTTACCTGCTGAAGGCCTAAATCACACCCATTTAACGTATAAAGGAAATTAAATTGCATTGTGTCATAAACATTCAGGGTTGTCCATTATCATGTAACGTCTGAATTCGTGCAGCAACTATCAGTAAGACTTATTAAAAGATGAGAATGAGCAACAGCTTTTAATATGCGCAGCAATGGAGTCCTGTAACTGGGATCCCAGGTGTACAGAACTAATTATAACTGAGGATAGAACTTCGAAGAATTCTAACTCAGGATTTTGAGGGGGGGGGGGGGGGAGGGAATATTGTATTTTCTGCTTGTGAAGGAGATGGGGAGTAGGTAATTAAGGGTGAGTGATTAATGAAAGCGCTCACTGACGAGAGCCAATCTGAACACACTGAGTGCAAGTGGTGAAGGGGGGTATGGAGCAAGCTTTTAAAGCATCACTGCTCCACCAGCTAAATTATTATCAGCGTGTGAAAACAAGGCATGCTAGAGGCAAGCCACACAAGAGTGCTGAGCCACAGGGCAATTTCAGTAGAAAATAATGCAGGAGAAAAAAGGTAAAGGGATAAATAATAATAATGCACTGTTTAAACAGTGTTTCTAATCAGCCCACCTTACCAAACAATGGAAAAGTAATTGTTTTGTAATAATGGGCTATGGAAACACAAGGGCAGATACAAATGTGTGAGTCATTTGTTCCACAGTGGTAAAATATTTTGACATCACAATAGTATGAAGTAATATACACTGGTTGCACAATACCAGAACCAGGTGCTACCATACCAGAACCACTGAGCACTGTCACTGCAAGTTCATACTGATCAGAAGTATGTTTTGCTTCTTCAACAATGAGAATGATAAAAAGAACACAATCCACAATAATATTTTCTGTCGTTCTCCTAAATGATCGCAAAGCCAGTGTCTAGATCTTTAGAGAAACAAGAATGGCAATCCAACAGTTGGAATAGGTGTGGCAGCAAGCAAGAGTTCCAACAGTTTGATCATGCTCATCTGTCTATCTAGCTTTCTATTTTACATATACATATATTTATTATTTCCAATTCTACCATCTCTCAAGATTCACAGGACGAATTGTAAAATTATATATTGGGGATTGAAAGAATGATTCTCTTTTCCATCAGCTAAAATGCAATAAACTGTACCTGAACTTACAAAATAAAATAACGCACACAAAATAAACACAAAGACTTCACAGCCTGCCAAGTCATGTTATCACCATACATTAAGAGCAGCAGCAGCGGGCTTGAACCAAATGAGTTATGACAAGTCAGATATGAAGCAGAATGGTGCCTGTGGCATCTAAGAAAACATTTTAATATGAAGATCCGTTAAGGGCTGCTGGTGGGACGGTGACGCTGTTAGCGTTTAATGACCAGAAGCGCGTGCCCTTTCAGAGTCCTACTAGACATGTTGCCTGTGGTCTCAATTCTTTGGGTCTTTGGCATATGTGCATGTCAATGTGACTGCATGCTTGTGTGTAGTGTGTGCAGAATAATCTACTACACACTGTGTTATTTTACAATGAGATTGCTACTAGGCTGGTCATAATGCATGAGTCTCTGTTCTTTAAATATATTAAAAGCATTCATGTCTATGTTATTAAGAGTGATAAACATTATTAATAGTTCAGTCATATACATATTGTGCATACTTCATGGAGAGACACGTACTTTAGGATAGTATTAGGTTCCTCTGCTAGTTTGGCCTTGTCTTAAGTAATGCACTCTGTATAACTTTTTTTTAAGCATAGGCTTAAATATCTTTAATATAAATATTTTGTTTTAATAGCACTATCTGACTATTTTATTAAAATAAAGAAATAAAGCAGTGCAATAGTCGTGCATGGATACTGGTCCCACGCCCCTAGTCAGCACCTAAACGCTGGATGTTTTGGAGCCTCGTCAGAGCAGGGGATTCAACAGGTCTAAGAAACTCAAATACAATTGTTCACATGAGAATCTGACAAGATAAACGTGTGCCTTAAAAAGTTTCTCTCGTTTACACAGATTAGTGTATAGCATGTATGCCTGCAATCACAATAAACGATGCAAAGCGTTAAAACTTCAGTTTGGCACAAGGACGGAAAAGTCCAGGACAGGAAAGCTGGCCTTTGAAAGCAGGCAGGTAAAGAAGGCTTCGTTTCAATGTAGTTAATTCTGTATACATATTACATCTGTAGGACTAGCTGTTCTATGTATATCAATAGGTATGGGACAATCGGCTATGTTTTCTTAGCTGCAACCTATCCTGGTTACATTTGATACGGATCTATCCAATGTGATGTTTGGGCTGTCAAGGAGACACTCATTGATATTCTGGAAACGGCTGAAACACGAGCGACCGTGGGTCTCATCTCCGTCTGCCGCTATAAAGGTGATGGTTCCAGTCAGCCAGCCGCAGGATCAGCTTTTTCTCTGTAGATTGTAGTCTATATTAGATTGGACACAATGGACGCCTGCATGGATATCGGGTATTGCAAATCTACTTGTAAGTGTGCCGCTGAACCACTCGAGACAAAAAAATACCACTTCAAGTGTCATCAATAAGAAATATAAAATGAAAGAAATTAGAATTGAGCGCAGGCCGCCATTGAGCCACGTTTAGAATGATTATTTAATGCGGTACTTTTTTTATTTATAATGATACCCCAGGCACCTCATCTTTACATTAATTAGGGTTAACACTGGTGACACCGCTGGGGGTGTGTGATCTGAAATGCAGCCAGTTTTAAGTCAGACAGCCAAAAGAGATCAAATCTCGGGTTAGACTGAATACCAAAGATCTACCCTTGTGCTTGGTTCGACGTTAACTTGTTGCTGATGCAACCGCTATCACAGATTCGGTTACCTATAAGAGAGAGAATCGTGGGTTACAGAGACAGTTTCATAAAAAGAAAGATATTCCTTCTATGAGAAAACAATTAGTTACACAGGGTTGGTATCAAGCCTCTCAGCCAGCGTCCGGGCTTCTGGCTCACACGCTGTTCTAGTAGCCAATTGACCTTTCAAAGACAATTATATTACTGCTATTAATTATGCCTGATGGCATTTCTGCACCTAGCACAAAGTGAGGTTAGCGTGCATGGGGAAACGTTGGCAATCAAATTGCTATTTAACTGGAAAAAACTTGCTGGCCTAACAGTGTTACATTATTCATAAATGTGATTATAGAGGGGAGCGCGACGGCCGATTAAGTTTCCTTTCCCAAAACAGAGGAGTAGCCTACTCGTTTACAGAGAATTCTCCCGGGCTGTGTAATTCAAAAGGGCCATATTCAAACGATCAGGTGCTGAAGAATGGGAAGTTAGTTAGGCGAGTTTTATGATCTTATTTAAGTCCCATATACTTCCATCCAAAAAGTGATTTCAATTGCATATGGACAAATGGGCGAAATGGCCTAAATGATAAATATATATATATATATATATATATATATATATATATATATATATATATATATATATATATATATATATATATATATATATATATATATTTGCACTGCAAATTCGACACGAGCTCGAGTACATTTCTTTCTAAGTTGTGCTGGTTATACAACTGTTATTAAGCAAAGAACTAAACGTGAATTTCAAAGACAAGCGGATGATACAGTGTAACATGCCAGAAAATCCACACTAATATCTCATAAAGGCACAGGAATTCAATTAACACATCGGGGTTGAAAATGTGAAGAACGCTATGTAATTACATTTTAAATAATATATTTGTAATTTGACCAGCTGCCCCACTATATGTGTAAACCTGTGCGTTTTCTATCTAAAAATGGAAACTACTCAAATAAATGTATTATACATGAAGTGCGTTTGGTGCTTTAACTCAATATACAAGCGTTGTAATTAACACTAAAGAAATACTGTGAAAAAAGCAAAGACAAAGGGAGCATTGTACTTGCTTCAGAATGAGATCTCAATTGCTTACGATTTAGATGAAAGGACAACACAGTCTATGCTACATATACAAAAGTGTGCTTTTCCTTAAGAACACTGTCATTTGATGTGTATATGTTATTACAGGCGGGTTAGGTTGAAGAGCGGGGAAAGTGAAAGACAAGTAACATCACATTCTTTTTCTTCACACATTCAGCACTCGGTTTAAGATGTCGGGGTATACTGTGTAGCCAAAGAAACCATGAGATATGTCTGAGGACCTATTTTGTAAATGCAAAACAATTAAATTATATTACATTTGTATTTATCCACAAAAAAGACCATACATGCATCTTGGTGTTACTGGAACAAGCTTTGCTTACATTATTATTATTATTATTATTATTATTATTATTATTATTATTATTATTATTATTATTATTAGTAGTAGTAGTAGTAGTAGTAGTAGTAGTAGTAGTAGTTAGATAAGTCTAGTTAAACCCCAAAATAATAATCCCACTCCAGTGTCTGATCACCGCAATATTTTATTAAATTGAAACTGTTTAAAAAAAAAAGAATATATATATATATATATATATATATATATATATATATATATATATATATATATATATATATATATATATATATATATATATATATATATATATATATATATATTGTTTGGAAAAAAAAAACATAATACGAATAAATAAAAACAAAGACACAATCTTAGTAAATGATCGAAAGCTAAATAAATCTACAAGCGGTATAGAACTTGTTAACAGTCAATTAACGACACGCATTGAGCGTGGAACTGGCCATGGTGCTGAAATTAAGCTGCAGCCTTATTCGCCATGGCGGTGCCAAACAGTGAGCACACATTTCCGTATAATAGGCGGTGGATAATTAAGGTTAATCGCTTAAACTATCTATAACATTAATAATAATAATAATAATAATAATAATAATAATAATAATAATAATAATAATAATAATAATAATATATCATTCAGATTTAACATCAATAAATTATAGCAACATCGATCAACTCACCACTTACTACATGTAATCAAAATGCTTTTATATATGGTATTTATTTGTGATGTTGCGTGTATGTGTGGAAAGAGTAGATTTAGGCCTAAATTAGAACATAAAAAAACACCATACCGGTATAGTTTTGTTGAAGGACACAACTCCTTTATAAAAATTTGATTTTTTTTTTAAAATAAAAACTTCCAGAGTACCTTTGTGTAACTAGGTTCCAGAGAAACCTGAAATTCAGTATCGATATTTTTTTCCCCAAGTCTCACATGATAACCACATAGTAATTAAACATTATGCAAGATTTGCTTTGTTTGGGTTTATTTTCCTAAATAACACATCATACTACTACTACTACTACTACGACTACTACTACTACTACTACTACTAATAATAATAATAATAATAATAATAATAATAATAATAATAATAATAGAATTGCAGCTTTCATTTAGCTTATGTAAACCAAGCCGTCGTCATATTTAAGACGGACCAACAGATCTGATTTGCCCTGGATACAGTATAGCGTTTATTCCTCAGAGAATTAATGGAATGCCGTATTCCAATGCTACCCAAGCGCAGGCAGTTATATTAGCCACATCAGCGCTGTATATTCTAATTCAAATACATGCCATGCTGATTTCTCCATGAAAGAATGCAGCACAGGCTGAGATCAAACAGAAAAACGAATTCAATACTTATTGGTGTCAAGTCGTTCCATTGTAGTGGCGATGCTAAATGAACTATGTGATTAATTTGGCTTGAATTGTTTTAGTTTAATAACGCGCGTGTTTGATCACAGACTTTCAAGTGCTCGTTCAATTTATTATCTTTGCTTCTATTCCTAATTATATCGTTATGTTTAATTATTGTAGAATATGCATGTCTCCTTCTCACAGGAGAACAAATTGTGCGTATTTGTATCCCTTGTCAACATCAATTTAATCTCCAAATCAGTCTTACCTTATTTGCAGCATTTACTTTTTGTTTGTTTATATTCAAAATAAATCAACTCCCAACTAGAGCATTTTCCCTGACACTGCGGGAACTATAACAAGATTGCAGTCCACACATTTTGTTGAACTGTTCTGAAAACAGTGTGTATAGGGTTTATATTAACTCGGGTGATAAATATTGCATCGCCTCCGTTTAAAAGTTGTAATACTGTGGGTGTGATCCTTGTGTCTCCAACCCGCACCTGTTTCCTCACACCTCAGGGTGAGCTGTGCGGCTGTCTTAGTAGTAGCGTCAGAGTAAACGGGACCCCTTAGTACCCCCGTCCTTTGCCTAATTCAGCCGATGAGATGCAAAACCGAGGTGCAGCAGGGCTGTGTTTGTGAAATAGGAAAAAGGCATGGTAATGTGGCAGAGAGATGATTCTCTAAGGCCCTTAAGGCTGCACTCAAGACTCTGAGTTCATTAATTTTTTATACCCAGCACTTGGCCAAGGTCTATTTATGAAAATGTTCTTTCCGCTTCATGGAAAACATAAGTCAGCTACAGCATCAAGGAAGGCATGGACATTTAAGTGTGTCTTAATAGAAAAAATAAATTAAAAAAAAATACAGGTACCATGTGGCACACTTCATATATCTCACTTATAGTTCCCCTTTCACATCATATACATAATTATGCAAACTGAAACAAATACATTGTTTGATTTGTATTTTATTGTGTATTTTGATTAGATTGGCACATCTATTTTATATTGGGCTACAGTAATATTCGGTTAAAAAAATGCTATACAAAGCACCAAGCATGCATGACCTGTATTAAACATTAATCGGTATTTGTTAGTAGCAAAATCCTTTCCCTTTTTGTATAGTAAATGGTTGTGACCTCATTAGGTTTACCCAAATATGATCATATGTTTAACATTTACAAAATAACATTGGAATTAAAGATCACAAAGCTTTTTTACTCGCCTACTTTTGATGTAGCTTTCTGTTTTGGGCAGAACACTTTCTTTCAAACGTGTGGGCATTTTGAAACTGCAGGAACTCCAAAATAGGAGAAGAATGTATTCTCTAAGTAAATTATTTAAATTAAACAATTAACAAACACAATCAAGGGGATGTGGTATTGCACGCATCCATGAGCATCCATTGTGTGGACCAAGAGTCTTTCTTTTTAATCAAATCAATTAACCTTCAGTAACTGGTGTGTACAAACCTTAGGCCACAATTTAGCTAAGCATAAAAGGAAAATATCTAAAAAGTGAAAGTCAGTTCATCTGCTTTTGATAAGAAGTTTACGCTATTAAGGGTCAGCTGAAAGGGGTTGCACTTTCTATTTCCGACCTATATTTGTGGGAATGTCTCATTGACTCACGCTATATTTTTATTTACTACTTCTAATTCCAGTTAGACAAAACTGTACAACAGCGTGAAAGTCGACAACAAACTAGATATTTTGGCTTTTTTTAAAGGCGTTTTACAAAGTATCTCTATTATACACAATAAATAGCAGCATTTATATATGAATGTGTTTGCTTTATTTATTTTTGTATTTATTTATTTAGAAATGTAACTTAATAAAAACTCACATCTGTTTGCTCACCCTCTTCAGTACCATTTAGGATTATCAAACCCAATACTTTGAAACAAGACTACCTTATAATTATTCAATGTACAGAGCACGGAGACAATTCGTCGAAAATTTTATTAATTTAACATTTCCTGTCTGAACGTTTAAATCAGTCAAAACAACAAGTTCCAATGTCCTTGGCCAAAGTTTTAATATGATCCCACAAAATAAACAACAGATAATGTTGTGTATTGTAAAATAAATAAAAGATAGTGTTGTGTATTGAAGGTTGCCAAATATCTGTGCTGTGTTTCGCTCGCCAGCTTGAGGCTCTAACACATAATTTGTTAGTAAGTAGTTGGCGCATTTAAGTTCAGTGTGAGTGAATTTTGAGTTTGACATGCAAAAACAGAGGTATTAATTGTTTAAGAGGTCATTACTGTACCGTGAGAGGACAAGAACTAGGACCCGGTCCATGTTATGCAACAATGGTAGTCTAGCCTGCAAAATGGTATTCGTTTTTAACAAACACACACACACACATACACACACACAGAGAGAGAGAGAGAAAATCAATAGTATCATAACAGAACATATTCATTATTCATTAATAATGGGGTTTACAGACTGAAACCAACTGCTTAACAAGTGTTACAGAAAACACCTGAGTCACTATTCAATGCTTGTAGAATTACAGTATGGGAAACTGTCAAGTAACTATACGCAAGATCATTTCTTTCTTTCTTTTTATTTATTTCTTATTTTGCATTTGGTAACACTAAGTTATTACTGTGCTCGTGCATGAGGTAAGGGACTATTGTGTTAGATTTATTTATAGAAATTGTCAGTGGAAAAAGGAACACATCTTCCCATTATGAAAATGTATAAATCAGGTTCCGTTGTTATTTATTACAGTGTGTAGCAACATCTTGCTGGCTAATAATATACGAAATGGAATACATTGTTTTATCAGAACTAAAAAAAAAACAATCTAATAATAAATAAACAAAATACATAAGGAAACTGTATTTGGAGACATTAGGAAGTTTATTTTGGTTTATTTATAGTGTTACATTCGTCGGTGTAAATGTATCTGTGCACAGGTGTGCTATAGGCTAGGCTACCCTTGATGTTATAATAAACAAAGTCCATAATAATAATACTATAATCTTAGAACAAATGTGTTCACTATAACACCGTTCTGCATTCATACAGGGACAACACAATTCTGTGTTAAAATTAACAAACCACAACACAATAATGTGCTTTTCTTACACAATACTATATTTAGCCACACAGACTTGTGTTAAAAAGACACATTATTGTGTTGTGGTTTGTTAATTTCAACACAAAATGGTGTTGTCCCTGTATAAACTCGGAAATGTGTTATATTTAACACATTTGTTGTAAGAGTGTAATAATATTACTACTAGTACTACTAGTACTACGAAGAAGAAGAAGAAGAAGAAGAAGAAGAAGAAGAAGAAGAAGAAGAAGAAGAAGAAGAAGAAGAAGAAGAAGAAGAAGAAGAATAATTCGTTATTCAGTAACCGAATCGTATAGTACCAAGACTGAGAAGCTGTGTTAAAGTCTTCGTTCCATTTGGTTCTACATGCATCTCAATTAGGAGATAATGCATTGTGCGCAACTATTGTTTGTACCTTAAATCCAATTAATTACACAGTAAAAAAAAAAAAAAAAAACTACATTTGAAAAATAAAATAAAATAAAAAGTATGCGAAAGTGATACTGTAGCTTATAGGAATGGACTGCTCTTGATTGCTCCTGCATGTGGACAGTTTTTAAATGTGATTTTCGTTTTCCATGTTAATATTTTATATTAAACAGCATTTGAATGGTTTGCCCCAGGAGCTTAATAATTCTGTTTGCAGGAAATGCACTGCCTGTTGGGTCTCTGGAATAGAGTTGGGTGGACAGTGGGGAGGTTGACAAAGGTGCTCAAATATAGTTGAATGACCTATGAAACTGCTTTATATATCGTTTATCATAATAAGTCTGAAAGTATTTTAAACGGTGTTTTGCTAGAAAGAAAGACAACAATTGCCTTGTGTGGTTACATGAAGACATTTTCACTTGTAAATTAAAATATGTTCTATTTTAAGACATGTCGACTGGCTACTGAATTACTGGATTTACAAGCAACTTACAGAAAACAGCAGAAACTTTTATACCTGTTTTTATGATAAGAACATCTTTATTACGTGTTAAAGAAAACATGCTATTTAAAAAAGCACGTAACTAATGTACAAAAAAAGATAAACGATTTGTTTGCGTATAAATGTTCTGTTTTCTTAAAAAGTAATTTTAAAGCATGTCTTAAAATGGTATAAAATAACAATAATATCAACACCACTGACAGCGACCCTTGAACCTCGTGCTATGAAAAATCGATTCCAGTGAAATTTGATATGGAACTGTCGTCATGATGTGACCCGACACTAACAGATACACAGTGCTTTAAAATAAATAAATACTCAAATATAAAATAATCACAACCAAGGAATTTATTAAGAAAATAGTATGAGCGAGTGAGGTAAAACGTGCATGGTTTATTATAAATTATGCCGCTTACACAGACACATTTAAAGCACACCTTTAGGTAATCACAAATGAAATTCTTTAGAATAAATAAAGCAAAGATAAATAAATAAATAGAAAATAAATTCAAACAAATATATATATACCTGCAAAGTGCACAACAAAAACCCCTAGAACTGGACATGGAATCGTGTTGAAATTAAAAGATAATTTCTAAACATCTGTTTGGCTGTTTTAAATAATTAAATAATTCAAAATGTCAATAATAATAATAATAATAATAATAATAATAATAATAATAATAATAATAATAATAATAATAATAATAATGTACGCAAAGCTTGTCCCAGTAACACCTAAATGCATTTTGGTCTTTTTTGTGGATAAATACTAACAATTCACAACGCAATTGTTTTAAAAAATGGTTTGATTGTCAAAGCATTATTACAGTGAAATAAGTATAGACATTAAACAGGTTTACTTATTTGTTGTGATCTAATTTCCCCTTTTAAACTCCTGAAAAGAAAAAATCCCAACCATGAATGTGCTTAGAGCGATGAGGTAGAAAAACAGAAGAGTAAACCTTTTTTTTTTGCTGTTGTTGTTATTGCAATGCATTCAAATTGTTCCTTAAAACTAACGCACAGATACGCTTTATTTGTAAACCATGCAATGATAAACACAAAGTTCCCCAAGTCATAGTGGAGGTATAAGTTAAATCGCTTTTGCAAATCACATAAATTAACAATGTAAGTAAGCATCAATATTATCGGCAAACACCAACCATCATTTAAAAAAGAAAACCCGCGGGTTCTTCACACAGAGGTGCAATGTATTCACAAATAAATATTTACATTAATACATATAAAAGGTTTTTTTTTCAACTAAAGACAATATTCATTATTCTTATTCAAGTTTCTCTGAGATTCTGTACAATAGAATTGCCATGAAAGTCAATGGTGAAGTTCTCTCCTTGATCTGAACTGGTGACTTCCAACGCACCATCAGTACAGTACAGTACAGAGTACGGGTTGACGTGATCCCCCCTTTTAAAATCTTTTTTTTTCAGTTTGTAACAAAAGGGGGAATGTTGTTATCAAGTTTTGATCCCCGCACAAATAACAAAAAATGTAACTGACAAAGTAACAAAGGAAGATCCTAACTGTCTTTTTTTAAACATCTCTTCCTAATGTGTTGCTGAAAACTTCATTCTTTTCTGTTTCTGTCTTTGATTGCAAAACCAGACCCGCACCACGTTTTTTTTCAGTTCTAGTTTCTCTGCTATGGCTGCTATCTTTTCCGAAGATGGTCTGGGCTGCACAGAGAAGTAGGCTTCCAAGGACCGCTTCTCGGGAGCCGCTATGGAGGTTCTTTTGCGTTTCTTGTCACCTCCGTTAAATATCTCGGGCTTGGTCATTTTCTCCCTCTGCGCCCGTTCCGCTTCTTCTAGCCAGGCTTCCAAGATGGGTTTGAGGGCCACCATGTTATTGTGGGAGAGTGTAAGTGACTCGAACCGGCAGATAGTGCTCTGGCTAAGACAACCAACGCCTGGGATTTTCAGGTTAGCCAGAGCAGACCCCACGTCCGCCTGGGTGACACCGAGCTTGATTCTTCTCTGCTTGAATCTCTCTGCAAACGACTCCAGCTCCCGCGGGTCAGGTTCGGACTCCCCTGCGCTTCCCAGCGAGGCGTGAGAGCCGAGGTTGTGGGGGTGAATGTTCATGGTCTGGGGGTGATGGTGAGACATGTGGTTGATGGCAGACATGTGTGAGTGGGGGTGCGACGCTGTGGAGCCCACATCGGGTCCTGCCATGCAGGCCAGAGAGAGACCAGGCGTGAGGTGGTCCAGGAGGTCGCCCTCCAGCCCCTGCGACGGCTGGTGGTGATGATGGTGGTGGTGGCTCGTGAGGACAGAAGGGTGGGGCAGGTGGACGGACGAGGACGTTGGGGTGCATGTCATGCTGGTCATGGTGTGATAAGTGGCATCCGGCTTGTATAGGTTATTTTTCTGAGAAGCTAAATCCACGGCGGCTAGCGCCTCGGCTCTCTGCAGCAAGGTCTCGTCGAAACCTGCAAAGATGTTCCCTTGTAGCTGTGAATTTGGAGGGAAAAAGTCAATGAGCACATCAAGAAAATTAAATACACATCACATATGCACCTCATGTACTTAGCTTTCTTTCTGGTGTTACTGGTGTACTTATCTTTGTATTATTTATTTGGTTTTGTTTTGTTTCGTTTACCTCACAGTTTTATTTCAAGATTTGCCCTGTTATGATTCCAAATAGTTTAGTGTTTGGTAACTATTAAAGAATAACTTTAACAAACGTAACTTTCGCTAGTATCCAACAATAATATAGTTTAAAAACCTATTTAAACACACACAGACACACACTATTTATGTAATACAAAATGTAGTACTGGATTTACATACATTGCAGTTATTTTGAGAATGGTGTAATTAAAACACGGCAGTTGAATGGTTAGTTCCTGTCATATGTTTTGCTCTTATTGTAAATCCATTTTTTTCTGCAGAAAAGTACAAATAAATACATTTCAGATAAATAACTATTTTAAATGCTAGAATGTTTTTTCTTTTTTTTTTTTTTTTTGCAGTTGTTGAACTTACCGACGGAGTGGGTAGACATGCCCGTCTGAGCGCCTCCGAGCTGGAGTGGAGTGGCGTATATTTGGGTTCATGCAGAAGAGGGTGCATGCTGAAAGCCTGCTTGCTGTTCATGGACATCATGACTGCGGAGATCTGCCGTCTGACTATTAGTTCATGAGCAGGTGAGAAGAGAGATGAAATAACACACGCTTCTGTATTTGCAGTTTAGTTAGTTAGCTGTCCAGACGGGAAGGTGTGTATTATTGTCTGAATACTGAGGCATCTCGACAGCACTGTAATATAACACATACCCCCGGTCCCCTCCCCCTGGCAATCAACCACGCCCTTTCCCTCATTTCATTGGAGCGCCAGGGGCGTAATCCACAGGGATTCCAGCGCCGTCCTATTCACCACTGTCCCTTGCAGCAAGTCACAACAGCTCCCCGCCCTTCAGTTTGACTGGCACGGGCCTCTCCCTTACCAGCCCCGCATCATTGTAGCGTCCTGGGTAGATTACATGGCACACCTCTGACAGAATTGGCGAAGCTTGGTGAGAAAGCCTCGCCCTCTTCAAACACGCTGTTGCAGGTATCTTCCTGAGATACTCTGTGTGTGGGTGGTGGGTGGGGGTAAGAGATGGCAGGTGGCGCACACGTTGTAGGTTGCTGTGCATATATCCTGAGGGCTAGCTGTATGACTATCTAGTTCGTTTGTTGTCCAGTTTCCAAGAACAAAAGGCACGCGTTCTCCATCAACAACAGTTGGAAGACGAGCAAACTGGAGTTTCTTTCCTAGAATGCTCTGACCTGTGCTATACCGCATAGATGAGGGACTAATCCGTAAAAACATATGGAGTACAGACACGCATAAAGCCTCTGATCTTACTGTAAGCAGATCAGATAACATTACACTTTTTGTCTTCGTTTTTCTGTCTGGATTGTAAAATCTTTGATGGTTTTGTTAGAGGCAGTTGCCTATGCACCCATTCACAACCAACGCCTTTCCACACCGTTAATAAACTGTAACTGTTCACCCCTGATGGTGCTGAAATGTCATGTATGCAACTCAACAGTACACACTGAGGCAATCAACAGTACACAGTATAGACAGACTATCGTTGAAATTGTCTGAGTTAAGTGCTATTACTACAGCTATGGCCAAAAGTTTTGCATCACCCTATAAAATTATCTAATTTTGCTTCATAAAGTCGAATGAACTGCAGAATAATGTTTCGTTAACATATTGAATTACATAACGCTGTGTAATTTTCGATATACGGTACATAAAGCAAAACTAACAAAAATAGAAAAATGTCATATTTAAAAATCTAACATGAAATACTGTACTAATACAACACGTAAATGTATATTAAACATACATGTATCTTTTATACATGCCTTTATTATTTTATTTATTATAGCAATGATATCCTCTGAAGCAGTGTCATTATATTATTAACATTCTGCACCATAATCAATTATCAAGCACTTATAGCTCACATTATTATTTAATCTATGTATTAAATCCAATTGATTTAATCAATTATACTTTCTTCACAATAGGGAGTCATCAAATCTAGCTGTGGTCATTAACAGTACAAATATATATGTTTTAAAAAAAACAGCAATAACTAAGAAAGTGCTCATATGCATTTGCCCCGTGCTTTCTACAATGCATGTTAATACCCCCCTTTATGAATGTATAGGTGCTGTGTTAATCTGCCAGTCCCTTCATGTAAGCAGAGCTGAGTTAAAATGTGGGTCCCCTTGGAGAAAGGGGCGGTCATTTCTCTAATTGGAACTGAAACCCCGGGTGACACAATGGAACTAGACAATAGGAGGGGTGTTCCATTGACCTTCTCCGGAACCCTAGTCCCAGACCGGTGTAGAGTTCTCCCCTTGCATTGTCCCAGGCACTGTATGGCAGTGGCACTGGTTCATTAATTATGAATCTCCTTTCTTGGTGACTGCAGTCATAAGAAGAAATGCATTTGGTTACAGCTGCTGGTAGATTGCTGGACAGAGTATTGCTGCTGTACAGACATACAGGCAGAGATAGATGTTATACATAGTTAGATACAGATATAGAGATTACAAAAAGTGTAACCAAGGCAATTTAAGGTAAATTGATTGGATTAACTGAAAGGGGGAAAGGGTATTTTTTATACCTATTACTCCCTTTCCCTTTCTATGTATAGATTGTCCTAGGTGATTTCTGATCTTGAATGCATGTAATTTTATAGCAGATCAGTTTTCCAGCTAAGTGTATAATTTGTATTTTCCAACCAACATGCCTGCAGATGTACCTAGATTGGATTCACTAATGAAACATCTATATCAATAGTAATTAATGCAGACGTGGTCATTCTCTATATTGATGCAGATCTGGTCTTTTTAAATACTTTTGCATGCCTCTGGGTTATTTGATAAACTAATCAAGATGGTTCTCATCTTTTTTAACACCTGCTACACAGAATGAGACCCCAGTTTCCAAACTGCTACCCAAGCATGCAAGCTAATAGAAGGGCTTTATTCTGTGGTCTTGGAACAAAATGGGATGGCACTGCCAGCGTTAAACCCGGTTTTCATTGAAATCACAGACATTCTCCCGGTATGCTTGCCAGGACTCATGGCCATGACCGCTACATAAATACTGTATTATGATTTTTTCCCGTTTTTGAAAATAAATATACAGTATATCATTATTTTCAAGATTGCATTGTTTGTAGTTGAATATATATACATAGAGAGAGAGAGGTAGTTAGATAGATAGATAGATAGATAGACAGATAGATAGAGAGATAGGTAGATAGATATGCGATTGCTGTTTAAAGTGCAAGACATGTTTAGATGATACAGGGTTCCTATTCCTCTGTTTAAAGCTTCTTCTTGTCCTGACAGGAACATTTTATATGAGGAGTGTGATAGAGACAGCTGTGCAGCACAGGGCCCATCAAGAGGTCAATGCAGTTCTCCACTTTAATAAGAGGGGGCACTGTGCTGCCCAACCTTTGCACAAGAAATTATATAGAAAAAAATATACATATTTTTCCATCAAACAACGCAGGTTTGCTTTCTGGTAGACTGAATAAACAGACACAATATTAAACTATATATTCTTCTTGATAAATTATTGATGGAGTGTAAAATCTTGTGTTGTAGATTGTGAACATTCTCCAAATCGCTTGATTTACACTGCAGGGGTGCTAAGAGGAAGGGGTGTCTAACTACATGCTTTAATGTAATTGCCTTTAAGGTTTCTAGTAAATATTTTATTGACTGCCAAATTAAAGAAACCAGGCTGGAAAGGCCCTGCCACATACCATTTCCATGGGATGTGTTCTGCGTACTTAACCTTCGTTTTCAGGTATAGAGCTTGCTTGAACTATTAGCCTGGACTGAAGTCTCTTTGGGGTCTTGACTCTATGGGGGGCTGTCTGCCGCTGGCTGTGGAGCTCAGAAAAAGTTTTTTTCTTTTGAATCTCCAATGTCCTGAGCTGAAGAACAGTGTTTTAACATCCATTTGTAAGTGCAGTGCTTCTTCACCTGGGGGGCCCAGCCTCCTGCTCTCATTATCTTACAGGTCAGTTTAAGAGAAATTAAAAATAAATGAGTGTAATTCATGAAACAGAGCCCAGGCCATTAAGTGCTGGGCAGTCTGCTGTAGAGTTTATGACTCTGGTCTTTGCAGGATATCTTCCGTGCTGAGATGCACAGTTATGGAAACAACAAATGATTTACAGCAAGACTAGGGGTGGGGTTTGTATTGCCCGTTTTATCTTCACTCATACCACTTACTGACCAAATACCTAGGTATCTGTGAATAGATAATCATCATTAATTAGCAATTCATCTCATAAGTATAATAGTACCACAAAACTTCCTCCTTTTCCTTAATAAGCAGTACACCTGGGTCTGGGGAGTTTGTTGCCAGATAACTTCACTCAGACTACTTGCTCACTAAATATCTTGATATCCCTCAATAGAAAACTCCCCATCCCCAGCTATATTGCTTTCCTAGAAATAGGAAAACATTTCGGGAGTACCATTCTACTTGTGAGACGTCTTGCTCAATAAAATATTTGACATATTTAGACATATTTAGTCAATGATACCAAGATATTTAGAAATTAAAGGGTCCTAATAAAGAAAGATGGGCAATAAAATCACCACCCCCAGTTGTTCACTAAATCAGTTGTTATTTCCATAATTTGTGCCGGTACTATACTTTAATGGCAATTGTAGTGGCACTATAATGTAAAATGGACTTAGCAATGGTATCACAACCAATATATACTGGTAAGCCATTGCAGTACTAGTTTCAGTGTGCTTCTATATCCAGAAAGCCATGCAGTATTTCCAAATCCATTGTGCTGCTATTGCTGGTAATACTGTGAGCTGTTAATGGTTTCTTCTGGGTATTACACTGGTATTCTAATGGTATCTCATTGTTGTTTTTCCCAGCTGTATACCTGTATAGCGCACTACTCAAGGCAGAACTGTATTAGACCACGTCGTCAGGAGAATGCTGATGGAGGTAAAAACACTTTGTAAAATGGTTAGGAAATTCTATAGTATTCCCTTTTGGGAACTCTTGAGGATTGACTAAGCTTTTTATTTTCCATTTTGCCAAATTGCCCTGTTCTTGTACTGGGGAAAGGGGAAGGTGGGGGCAGAAAGAAATCGCCTTGTAAAAGATCATTTGGCTGAGGCACAAGTTGTGATAATCAGGTCTTGCTTAATAAACCTTCAATGAGTCTTCAATGTCTTACTTACAGGATGATGTCCCCATGTTTAATATTTCTCGTATGCTATTAAAGCTGAGGCCCCACAGTGCTGTACAGAATAAAAAATCATTCTGAAAAAATGTCCATTATTAGGAGTAATGACTGTCCCTGGGAGGCTTTCTCTTTCATGAAAATTCCACGATATAGACTGTCAGTGAAGCACTCTTGAGGCTAAACACATCATTGTTCTATTTTTTTTCAAAAACACATAATTTACACTGGCATTCACACCGTGCCGCAAAAACTTGTTATATATTGAATTTTATGATTTTTTGGTTTACAAAAAATAATCTTCCAAACAGTTTTTTCTTTTCCTTTTTCCTTCATTTTGCTTTCACCTGACTTAATCCACCCAATGGACTGGGCTTGCCAACTCTTAAAAAAAGATAGATCAATAGATTAACTGAGTGTTCATTAATTATGTATTTCAGCCCTAAAGCAGTTGGACATAAAGAGAATGTGTTCTTAAATTGACATGTAAAAGCTTTATAGTTTGGGCTGTTTACTTATTTCAAAGCCTGGGGGAAGGTGGAGGGGGTGGGGGGAGTGGGGTGACCCCCTTACATCAAGTGCCTGCTTCCAGAAGTTTGGGATCTGCTTCCATATTGTAGAGGTCACAAGAGAGGCTTTTAAAATACTCAGGTCAGAATATGGAGCAGCCTGATAACAAATACATGCATTCATGCACAGGCAAGACAGATACATACAGACACAAAAACTCCAAAAGTATTGGGACACTTTAATATGTTGAGATACCAATTGTATAAACCAACGCACACTGTAATCGGGACAGAGTTTCAATAAAATTGATGAAAATCCATACTGCCTAAAAGCACTGTTCTGGTGGATCTCTCTAGGATCTGAGTGTACACGTTTGTTGTGCACTGATTGAAGACTTTCAGATATCATATATAGTGTATATATATGCATGATATATTTAAATACTATATAGTACACATACATTTAGTCTTGTGTAACCTTTTTCAGTATTGGAAACATCAAAATAATAATGATAATAATAATAATAATAATAATAATAATAATAATAATAATAATAATAATAATAATAATTTCTTGTAAAGATGCCGACATATCTGAATTTTGTTCATCACGGTTTTCTTTTTAAACTTCTCTACAGAAGCGTCCTAGTGCCAATTATCTCCTACGCAGAACTTTCTATCATCTACGTAGGACTTTCTATCTTCTACGTAGGACTTTCTATCATCTACGTAGGACTTTCTATCTTCTACGTAGGACTTTCTATCTTCTACGTAGGACTTTATTATCTCCCATATAGGACTTTCTATCTTCCACATAGGACTTTCTTATCAATCAGTCAATCAATCTTTATTTTATATAGATCCTTTCATAGTGGACCACCATCACTGTGCTTTACAAGATGCAGTAACAACAAGAAAATCCATAATACTTTAAAGAAGAGAAATGCATAATACATGATTGTGATAGAGAGAGAAAGGATCGATGCTGCAAATCTCCCTCCCGATTAGAAAGGGCGCTGTGTAAGGGGGAAGGTAAGCTGCCGCCTAGATCTGCCACCTCGGTGGTAGGTGGAAACCGGAAGGTGACCATATTAGGAGGGGCGCGTAGCTGCAAGTACTCAGGACGATTCCATTGCAGTCAGCTGCGGGGCAGCCCTCTATTGGAGAAATCATGGCGACGCGTTGGCTGCAGGGAGGAGTTTGCTGGGTACAAAGGGGAAGCAGCTATGTCAAAACCTCCCCTTGCGCTGAGAATGAAATGCAAACGGCCGGAGCCTGTATTGTTTTTATGAGTTTGGATTACGTGTGTTTTGTGTTGCAGAGGAGGAGTGAGCCGCGGACCGGCGATTGATAAAGAGCACGTCCTTGCACTGCACAGCACAGCACAGCACAGCACAGCACCACTCACGGCACCACGCTTCTCTGGAGCGAGAGCACTGCGCGCACAGAGAACGCGGGGACGGACAAAGTCCCGTTTTTGTTTATTTTTAGAAAAGCTGCCGTGTACCCCCCCAATACCATCGCTGGTAAAGGGGTGGACTTATTTTGTGTTTGTTGTTATTATTTTTATTATTATTAAAGTCCACAGACTGTTTTGGGAGAAAAGGATTGTGTGGACTGGATTTATTTACTGCACCACTGCACCTGATCACACTTGGTGTCAAGAAGTGGGATTATAAATGGACCCAACCGCATTGGCAGCGCTGTTGGAGGCGCAGGAGCGGAGGCATCAGGAATCATTGACGGCCATGATGGAAAGGATGCATGGCTTGTTCCTGGAGGCCAATCGGGGGAGGGAACCGGCGGTTCAACCAGCAGTACCCCTACCAAGGGTAAGGGTAGTGAAGATGTCGCTGGAGGATGACCCTGAGGCTTACTTAGTTGCCTTTGAAAGGCAGGCAACAGCAGCTCAGTGGCCTCGGGAGTGGTGGGCTACCCAGTTGGGCCCCAATTTGATCGGAGAGGCCCAGGCAGCCTACCAAGCCTTGACACATGAGCAAGCCCTGGTGTACGACCAGGTGAAGCAGGCCATTCTCCAGCGGCTGGACATCACAGAGGAGACACATCGCCGCCGGTTCCGGGAGTACCAGCGCCCCCCAGGACTGCGACCCCGCGTGGTGGCCCAGCAACTAGTGGATCATGTGACCCGGTGGCTCTGCCCCGGCACCAACGATGCAGAAAAGATCACCGAGCTGATTGCCATAGAGCAGTTCGTGAAGGTGCTGGGGCCGGACACCCAGAACTGGGTCACCAGGCATCGACCCACCACGCTAGAGGCAGCAGTCCGATTGGCTGAGGGGTATGAGGATGCCTTGGCATCAGCTCCTGTGGTCGTTACCCCCGCTCCTCCCTCCAACCGACCCCGGACAGGACCGACTCCAAGGACAGGACCCCCACAGCACTTCACCCCCTCCCCCCACGGGGCTACTTCTCATCGGCACCCCACGGGTGGCCTTCCTCCACCCCAATGGAGGGCGAGGTCGACCCCCAGCGGGGTGAGAGCAGAGAACCCCTCCCCACTGCCGAACCGGCAGCGGGACACGCAAGCTCCGTGGGCGCCCTTTCACCCCACGTGTTACCGGTGCCATGAGGTCGGCCACCTTGCGCGGAATTGTCCGGCGGCGATGGAATGTGGTGCGGCCTCCCATTACCTACCAACAGCACCAGGTAAGTCCAGGGGTAATGATTGGGAGGGGCCTTGCATTGTTGATGTACGGGTTGGTGATGTGAGTACCCACGCGTTAGTGGACTCAGGATGTGGGCAGACTTTAATTGAAGAAGCTCTGTTGGCGGGGGTACCTTGGTGGTCACGCGGGGTCGTGGTCATTTCCTGTATTCACGGGGATAACAAGGACTACCCCCTCACTAAATTAGATGTGACGATTGGATGTCATTCCCGCCGCGTAATCGTGGCAGTGGCTGCAAAGTTGCCATATCCAGTTATTTTAGGTCGAGACTGGCCATATTTTGAAACAATGATTAATAAAACGGTAACGCCAGTCTCCGGTAAGACCATGGGAGCAGCGGGGGAAACTATTGGGAAAATATTCCCGCTGCAAGCTGATTTGTTCTATTCCCGATTTCGCCCGAAAAAAACAAAAAAAGAGCGAAGGGTCGAAAAATGGGAAGGAATGTCAATAAGACAAGGCTGGGGTTTGGTGGGGGAAACTTCAGAGTCTGTTAAATGTAAGGGAAAGGGGATTGGGACTCAGTGTGACCTGCGGGGGCAGGTTACTGGGGCCCCCAGTGCTGAAGCTACTGTAGCTCCGCTCGATATCCCGAAGTTCTGGGACCGAGATGTGGACCTAGCGTTGGAACAAAAGAATGATCCTTCGCTGGCACACATCTGGGGGCAGGTTCGGTCTATCGAGGGGAAGGATGTAGAGGATAACCGGCCGCTTACATATCCTCACCACATTATTGTCGGGCATTTGCTGTATAGGGTATCCCAAGCCACGAGCACAAGCCAGATTGTAACACAATTACTCGTTCCTCAGTCTTTTCGACGTGAGATCATGCGGTTGGCTCACGATGTCCCATGTTCGGGCCATTTAGGTAGCGATAAGACTCGGGAACGAATATTGGCTCGATTTTATTGGATGGGAGTCTATAGTGAGGTGACGCGATATGTAGCGGGGTGTCCGGAATGCCAGCAAGTAGCGCCGGGGCGGGTTCGCCCGGCCCCGCTGGTCCCACTGCCCCTGATCTCAGTTCCCTTTGAACGCATTGCTATGGACATAGTGGGTCCCTTGAGCCAGTCTGACTCTGGATACACGCATATTTTGGTAGTGGTGGACTACGCGACCAGATATCCAGAGGCAGTACCATTGAGATCTACTAGTGCCGCAGCAGTTGCTCGAGAGTTAGTACAGATTATAACGAGAGTAGGGATTCCAAAAGAAATCCTCACTGATCACGGAACGAACTTCATGTCACAGTGTTTGAAAGAATTGTATAAATTGTTGCAAATTAAGTCCATTCGAACCTCTGTTTATCACCCGCAGACGGACGGTTTGGTGGAACGTTTTAATCAGACTTTAAAACAGATGCTGAAGCGGTTTGTCACCCAAGAGCAGAAACATTGGGCTAAACTCCTCCCCTACCTGATGTTTGCAGTGAGAGAGGTGCCTCAGAGCTCGACTGGGTTCTCTCCCTTTGAGCTGCTGTATGGGAGGCAACCACGGGGCATTCTGGATCTTGTGAAAGAAGGGTGGGAGGAGCAAACAAAAACTTCCAAAAACATAGTCAAATACGTAATCCTGTTAAGAGACCGCCTGGAATTGGTTGGTCGTTTGGCACAAGAAAACCTAAAACTAGCTCAGCATCGCCAAGAGCAGCAGTACAACAAACAAGCAAGAATTCGGACTTTTCGGCCAGGTGATAAAGTACTGCTGCTACTTCCTTCATCAGAGTCTAAGTTGTATGCTAAATGGCAGGGGCCATATGAGGTGATACGGGGAATTGGTAATGTGAATTATGAAATTAGACAACCCAATCGCCGAAATAAGACAGAAATTTATCACATTAACTTGCTAAAACCCTGGAATGAAAGGGAGGCCCTGTTTATAGCTGGTGACAGTTTAGAAGAGGATTTTGGTCCCACTGTCAATCCATTAGCTGCAACTAACATTCCGATGGGAGAACAGTTACTTCCGGATCAGGAACGTGAGCTCTTCCAGTTGGTGGAAAGGTTTAGTGATGTTTTTTCTGATTTGCCCGGCAGGACTAATGTTATTTCTCATGCTATTATTACTCCGCCAGGTGTCAGGGTCCGAGAGAGACCGTACCGGATCCCGGAGAGTCGCAGGGGTCCCGTTCACGAGGAGGTGGAGGATATGCTCAGGCTTGGAGTCATTGAGCCTTCCCGGAGCGAGTGGTGCAGTCCTATCGTGATGGTGGGCAAAAAGGACGGCTCCACTCGGTTCTGTGTGGATTTCCGGAAGGTCAATGCCATCTCTAAGTTTGATGCGTATCCAATGCCCCGAGTGGACGAGCTCCTCGACCGACTGGGTAAGGCGCGGTTAATTTCGACTTTGGATCTGACGAAGGGGTACTGGCAGATTCCACTCACTCAGAGCTCAAAAGAGAAAACTGCTTTCTCTACCCCAGATGGCTTGTTCCATTTCCGGACCATGCCCTTCGGGTTGCATGGAGCTCCCGCCACCTTTCAGAGACTGATGGACCAGGTCTTGGCTCCTCATCATCAGTACGCAGCCGCATACATCGATGATGTAGTGATTTTTAGCTCCACCTGGAAGGAGCATATTATTAGGCTTTCAGCCGTCCTACAGTCTCTAAGGGGGGCTGGGCTAACAGCCAAGCTGGGCAAGTGTGCATTTGGCAAACAGGAGACCCAGTATCTTGGCTATATTATGGGTAATGGCCGGGTAAAGCCTATCGCCTCCAAAGTCCAGGCGCTGGTGGAGACGGCGATCCCGAGAACCAAGTCACAGGTGAGATCACTACTGGGGTTAGCCGGCTATTATCGCCGTTTTATCCCCGAGTATGCCACCATAGTCAACCCCCTGGTCGATCTCACCCGAAAGGCTGCTCCAAAATTAGTTAAATGGACAGGGCAGTGTCAGGAAGCATTTGATATGATTAAGAAGCGACTCTGTCAAGCTCCCGCTCTGATTTCACCAGATTTCAGCAAAGAGTTCATCCTTCAGACTGATGCCTCCCACATTGGTCTGGGGGCGGTCCTGTCCCAACAAGTTGACGGAGTGGAACACCCTATCATTTATTTGAGCAAAAAAATGGCTCCTAGGGAAATTAACTACTCTGTCATTGAGAAGGAGTGTTTAGCCATCAAATGGGCTACTCATGCTCTTCGCTATTACTTGTTGGGGCGTTCTTTCTCTCTTGTCACTGATCATGCTCCTTTAAGGTGGTTACACACGATGAAGGACAATAACGCTCGGATAACTCGGTGGTATCTGGCGCTGCAACCCTTCCACTATACAGTGAAACATCGTGCGGGTAAGGAGCATCAAAATGCAGATTTTTTTTCAAGGGAGGGGGGACCATTGGGGAATGTAGTGTTGGCCGAGTGTTCCTTCGGCATCACTCTGAGGGGTGAGATATGTGATAGAGAGAGAAAGGATCGATGCTGCAAATCTCCCTCCCGATTAGAAAGGGCGCTGTGTAAGGGGGAAGGTAAGCTGCCGCCTAGATCTGCCACCTCGGTGGTAGGTGGAAACCGGAAGGTGACCATATTAGGAGGGGCGCGTAGCTGCAAGTACTCAGGACGATTCCATTGCAGTCAGCTGCGGGGCAGCCCTCTATTGGAGAAATCATGGCGACGCGTTGGCTGCAGGGAGGAGTTTGCTGGGTACAAAGGGGAAGCAGCTATGTCAAAACCTCCCCTTGCGCTGAGAATGAAATGCAAACGGCCGGAGCCTGTATTGTTTTTATGAGTTTGGATTACGTGTGTTTTGTGTTGCAGAGGAGGAGTGAGCCGCGGACCGGCGATTGATAAAGAGCACGTCCTTGCACTGCACAGCACAGCACAGCACAGCACAGCACCACTCACGGCACCACGCTTCTCTGGAGCGAGAGCACTGCGCGCACAGAGAACGCGGGGACGGACAAAGTCCCGTTTTTGTTTATTTTTAGAAAAGCTGCCGTGTACCCCCCCAATACCATCGCTGGTAAAGGGGTGGACTTATTTTGTGTTTGTTGTTATTATTTTTATTATTATTAAAGTCCACAGACTGTTTTGGGAGAAAAGGATTGTGTGGACTGGATTTATTTACTGCACCACTGCACCTGATCACAATGATATACAGTACAAAAAATGCATAATACATTAAATACAGTGGAAAGAGCATAATACATGATAGTAACATAATACATGAAATAGTAGCAGCAACACAGCATCGAATAGCAGATATCAGGCTTATAGAGCATGGAAAGCAAGAGAGAACAGGTGGGTCTTGAGAGTTGATTTAAAGCAAGCGACGGTGGGAGCATCACGCACCAAAGCTGGGAGAGAGTTCCAAAGAGTCTGAGCCATGAAGCTAAATGAGAGTTCTCCAAGTGTGGTGCACTTTTGCTTGGGGATAACAAGCAGGCCAGAGTTGGAGGACCTCAGCTTGCAGGCAGGGACATAGCGGGTCAGCAGGTTGAGGAGGTGCTTGGGACCTGTGTGATTAAGGGCATTGTAGGTGAGCAGGAGAGTTTTGAAAATAATCCTGAACTTTACAGGTAGCCAGTGCAGTTGGGCAAGACAAGGGGTGATGTGATCACATTTTTTACATCTGGTAAGGATCCTGGCAGCGGCATTCTGAACCAACTGCAGTCGATTTATGGTGCATGCCGGGAGACCACCATATAGAGAGTTGCAGTAGTCGAGGCGAGAGGAGACAAATGCATGACATGGCATCCAGGAGGGAAAGGTAGGGACGGATTTTGGAGATGTTTCGAAGATGGTAGAAGGAAGATTTGACTACGGAGGAGATGTGGGCATCAAAGGAGAGTTTGCTGTGAAGAAGTACACCAAGGCTTCGTAATGTGGGGGAACGCAGCAGCAGACATTTTCCGAGTTTCAGGGCAGCTATATTGAGATTCTTAAGTTGAGTTTTAGATCCTACCAGAAGGAGTTCAGATTTGCTAGAGTTCAGCTGAAGAAAATTGGCAGACATTCAGGCTTCTGTGTCTTGAATGCAAGCCGAGAGCTGGATCATGGTAGAGGGGCTTCCAGGGTCGAGTTTTAAGTAGAGCTGGATGTCGTCAGCATAGGAGTGAAACATGAGGCTGTGTTGGCGGATGAGGTGACCCAAGGGAAGCATGTAGACATTGAAGAGAAGGGGCCCAAGAACAGATCCTTGGGGAACACCACAAGTGACTGGGTTTGCGACACTACTGAATCCAGCATAGAAAACAGACTGCATGCGTCCCGATAGGTAAGAGGACATCCAGGAGTTCCAGAGATCCCAGCATACTTCTGAAGACAGTCAAGAAGAAAGCCATGATCTATGGTGTCAAAAGCAGCTGTTAGGTTAAGGAGGACAAGCACAGAGGGAGCACCAATTTCAGGAGATCATTCACAATCTGGAGCAGAGCAGGACTACATAGGACTCAATCTTCTATGTGGGACTTTCTTATCTCCTACGTAGAACTCTGACTCCTACATATGACTTTTTTTTTAAAAAGTCCTACGTAGGAGATATAAAAATATAAACTACTACTTGAGTTAACAAGTCTCCATCACAGCCCATGTTTTTTTCCCCTCACATGCTAAATCAATCTGTCTTGATTGTGTAGTTACACAGCAATTCCTCCGATTTCACATGATGAAAATACAGCAAAAACAAAGTGAACAAGACAAGCTACGGTAATGTAAAAGTTAATCATTAACAGTTTTAGATACTGTGTTGCATTTTTCTTACATCTGTGATCTTTAGTTGATTTTGGGGCTTTTCATTTGCAAGTGAACTGTGACATTAGGGCCTTATCGAGCACTATATTCTGCAATTTTGAATATTGACTTTGATACTGTTTTAATTCTGGAAACTGGTGGTGTTGTTTTTTAATCTTTTGCTAGATTGCATTGCCTTTTATGTTTTATGCAGTTCTGTGTATGGGTAACATTTTGATTTAATTTTGCTGTTGGGTCATTAATGGGGAATTTTACATACTGCTACAACATGTACCGGATTTAAAAGTACTTATTCGTCTCTTTTGGCAAGTGATATTTTCACAATCATATCGTTCTGAATTTCTGTTGAAAATATAGCATTGTACCAACAAAACCAACTGCAGTACATCTAAATGGAAGCCTACTTATTTTAAAACACAGTCCTTTCAGCTATGTATTTTTTTTGTGTTCTCTGAAAAAACGTACAAGGGTTGGAATGGGCCCAACTGAAATAATAAGATATGCCTCACCATTGTTTAACTGTCACTGAAGTCCACATTTTATAGGGTCGGATATGTAAGTGCTGACTGTATTACAGGTGACAATAATATAGGTGAAACAAATCATAAAAATTGCAGCATTACCAGCAATGGTAATGCAATGCATTTAGAACTGACAGGGTACCATGATATATCATTAGATTACCACTGTGTATTGGTTCATACAATTGGTAAATCTAAATATTAAAAAAAATATTACCACTGCATTTCCATTATATCATTAGCGTTGCCCTTGTGCTACCATTGCCCATTAGTTCAGAGTTATTGCATTGCCATTGTAGAACATTTGGCAAATGCCTAGACAAAGAAACTGAGGTCTAAGTATAGTTTCTTATGAAAAGAAACCATGTCAGCATTACTGGCAGTTGAAGCTCGGAAGGGGCAGTCTGTGTGTTCCCCATTAACAATGAAAACAATTAGTTTTATTGAAAATGCCACTCAAGACTCTTGACTGCCTAGTAATACTGGCTGACTTGTTTGTGTAAAACATGACAGTCTTAATTACTCTGGCTTTTCTTCTTGGGGGTTTCTGTTTGTTTTTCACCAAAAATCCATACATCAAACGCTTAATCGTCTCATAGACAGATTTTGTATGAAATCCAATTTTGCATATTTTTTGTCTGTAGAAAAGATTAGAAACTGATAATTATGCCATAGCCTGCAGCAATGTGCGAGTAATTAGGCTGTGGCTAAATCAAGAGTCCATTGATATATTCCCTTGTTCAAGGAAACAGACACCAACTAGACTGCGCAGAGAAATCAGCTATCCGCTAGTGTCCATTTCTTGGTTTTGAAAGAACGACACTTCATTCATTTTTTTTTTTCAGGAGAAGATCTGTTTTCAGCTTGCCTCATGAAGCATGTCATTCCAATCCAATCGCTGTGTCTCTCTTGAGTCATATGGTTCAATGAAAGCCAAAATCAGAGGAAAGTTGTGGGATGAATTCAAAGTAAGAACAACTATTACTTTAAATCTCAGGTTTCAAAAACCATAATTAGTACTTAGGTAAGTGAGCCCAAGATTTGTGCTAATCAGGGTCCGTGAAACCACCCCAAAATCAGCTTCCTCATCGCTGTACTTACTGTACTGTTGTAATTAAATATTCTTAGATGATTTTCTAGGGTAGATGATATTATTAGGGATTTTTGTCAAGTAAGAGCAAATGTTGATTTAAAACACATCTGTAAATTGATTACTTTATCAAAAGAATCTTTATTTTCACAGATAATGTTTTTATCAATGGAAGTCAACCAACGCTAGTTTAACAAAAACAAGAGGGGGGGGGGGGGGGGGGAGTTACTAAACATCAAAATAATTGCTTATATTCAAAGAAACATGTTTTTTGGAATCTGTTATTTCTCTTCTTTTCATTTAGCAAAATAATAATGCATTTGCTCCAGGTCATTTGTACTTTAGCATGTATTCAACCCCATGTCGGATATACAGTGTGGCACTCTCTTATTGATTCCCACATTCAAGGCTGATCACTCTGAACAGGAGCACTGAGTCACATTCATGCTTCACATTCAGCTTCTAAGTCACATAGACATTCGAAACAACGGAGACTCGCTGTCTGCTTTACTTATTTATTATTTCTTCAATTCAGGATAGAAGATTCCCATTGGAAAAAAAAGTGTTTTTACACAAACTGCGTTAGCATATAGACGACTTGAAGTCTCAGAATATGTTTCTGCAATCAATAGGATTCTAAACTATTATTCCAGTTACCTAAACCAAAATAATCAACGACATAAAAAACAGTAATAAATAAATAAATAAATAAAGGGAATTCTTTTTAATTAAGCCACTAACTTTATATTGGTTACCCATCACTTCAAAAGGTTACATTCTCAGCTTTTTAAAAGGTTTAGGATGTTTACCCTCGGCACCTATGTCATTCCTGTTCTGAGCACTGTGTGTGCATTCAAGCTGACATAAAAATGCTTTAATAACCATTCCCATTCAGACCTAAATTTACTTTCTTGCAGAGGGTTCCAAAGTGCAATCTTTGGAACAGCCTGCTTATCGGGAATGGTTGATGGCAGTGGAAACACAGTTTTAGAGTAACAAGCTAGTGAGGCTAACTTAGCATCGAGTGTGAGGGCCCTGGTGCATATGAGATCTGAAATGATATGAGGTCTGTTATGAATGCATTAAAGTTATCCTCTGCACTTGAAATTGAGCCCCCCAGAAGCTTTCCTTATTGAAAACGAGTGTGTGCGCTTCAAGGGATTGCCCTGTATAAATATCTTCAATAAGACTTGGCAGGACCCCAGCTGGCCTCTGGGCTCTGTCCTATTGTGAGCTGGTCTATCCAACACTCTTCTCTAAGAGGATTAAAACAGGTCGCTCAGTGTGCTTCCAGCATGCATGGCTCTTGACTAACCCTTTCCCTTTTATAGTTTGTATAGGCCCTCACTTAGCAAGGCAGTGTGTTTGCTTCTGATAATCTACAACCCCACTGAGCTAGGCAGGTTGTAACAAGACACCCCCCCTTCCAACCACCACACCAGCCTTACACGAAACCTGTAGGAACAGTTCATACACTTTGCAGTAGTTAGAATGCTCTTGTTACATATGAACTGTCTATGATATACGGGTTCCTATTTACAAAGCATTAACTTGTGAGTTATTTAAAAAAAATGCTTTTTTTAAATTCTGATTTTAAGAATAAAGTAAAGTTTGATATTTAAGCTTCTTTGCCAACAGTTTGAATAAGACTTCTGTATAACATCATTTAAACTCATCTTTATATCAGAATTTTATAAAACAACACATGTTAATTAAAGCGAATTTCATTTAATCAAATTTTGTTTCATTATTTTTTCTGTCCCCTTCAGACAGTTTAACCACAGGAAAAATGCCAAATTACCTTGCAAATTTACTCAGGCAAATTTTTGTGAGAGCTTCTTGGTTATTAATAATAAAAAAAAACCCACACAAATATAGTAAAACATAAAGCACTGCTTTGAAAGCAAAATTTAAATAAACATTTGAAAAATAAATAGTTTTTTAGTAACTAATAGAACTGTAAAACATTTCACCCATGGCTTGTGCAATGTACACAGAAGGATCATAATTTACAGACAATTCATGTTGCCTTTGTTTTTGTATTGTATAAAACAAACCCTGATGGCTGTGTATTTAATTATTTTTCTCTCTACAGTATATGTGGATAATGAATGTAATCCCCTTTGTTACTGTCTGTGCCTCCTCTACCCATGAAACAGGATTAGTTCTAATTAAAATCTAAGGGAATGTTGAGGACTGGACTGAGGCCAGGGTGGCTCTCTGCACTCCTCTCTCCAGCAGGCACAGGCAGGCTTGGAGTCCCGGCGAAGGCTTGAGCTCTCTGAGGGTTCACCGGCCAATCAGCGGTGTCCTAACCAGGTGTGCCAGACTCTCAGAGGACCGGCCCGAGATCCCCCCCCCCCCCCCCCTCCCCAACTCCCCCGAGGTCCCAGATCAAAGGACCCAGCAGTGTTAATATGAATTTATCAGATCCATCCTGCTTCTACCCTCATATCCCTCTTATAAACTCTGCCCCTGAAGCACTGCTTGTGCATGCTGAAGGATTATTGGCACTGTGGAGCTGGAGGGGAAAATGGGTGGAGGGGTTAGGGGATTATTGCTGCTTCATGCTGGGGAGCTTGCCATAATGAACTCTGAGAGATGTGATGCAGTCTGGAGATAGGTGGGGGATTCTGAGATTTTTAGCAGTGTCTTAAAGCACCACTTATTACTTTTGATGTTACTGTTTCTGCTTCATGCATTGTTGCAGACTAAAGCAAAATCAACTTGGGCCTTAACACAGTGCTTTTCATTGGTATGGAAAAATATCTCCACTATGGTACTCTTTTACCAATGGCTGATTCTATCATAGCAGCATAACCCCTATTATAGAACCATTTCTGTGTTGCCATTGACGACCATTTAGCAAGGAACTATGTTGTTTAGCATTATGCAATAATATTACAAGATTATATTGTTTGAAGATGGCCCTCACATTTAAATAATTGATGAAGTATGAAAAATGACCTTAAAATTTGCATACATTGTACAAGCGGACCTACATTGGATTCGAAACACATTGAATAATAAGAATGTGCCAGTAGACATTGTAGTAAGTATTTCATGGTTGGCCTGAACCTGTAGTCATATTCCCAACATTTATTTTCACCTGAATCTATGGCAATTAGAAATCAGATGTTTTTTTCCCTCTTGGTTAAATTCTGCCCAGACTGAGAGTGGCAAGCTCAGTGTCCCAGGGACTGATTACAGCAACTATGAAATAATTATGAATGCCATGGCGAGGCTTCATCAGAGGAATATCTTTTGTATTATTTATTCAGTCCCCTGGTTCACAGAGAAGACATAAAAACTAGAGCCCAGCTGCTACCTCTCACACTGGGTTGGGTTCAAAGCAGAGGTCCTGGCTATCATGGCCTGGTTTGCTAACCTAGACTGCTAGACCCTATTAAATGAGCAAGATGTGTCCTTTGCTCAGGATAATTTCTGTGGTTGCCTTTACTGCATTTGAACATGCTTGCTGCCTCGGCTGTCATACTCCGGATAAAACAATCCCACCACTGAACCAAGGTCTGTTTATTGTAAGTTTGTTTTCTAACTCAATCTTTCTCTGCAAGGGAGAGAGGTCTTATTCTGAACTTCCTGGCCAAACCAGGGAATACAAGGTGGGGTGAGCGATCGGCTACAAAGAGCGGTCTCTGATGTAATGAAAATGTTTCTTGTTTTGCAGGGAAAGAAAAGGAAACTCACTTCTAAAGGGTGCCTACTGAGCATTGACGTTTGCTTGAGGAGATGCTGGTTCGAGTCCCCACCCAGGCACAGTCTCAGATTCCTGAAGACAGGAATCCAGACATCCAGCCTGCAATGTTTGGTAAGTGGCAATCAATTCCTTACAAAATTGTCAGAACTTGTCAACTAAATATTCTATTGGCTGGAATTTGTTCCTTTATTTTATATATAATAAACTACTATGCAGTTAACAGTTTCTCAATAAAATATCAGGCACCTTTAAGTAATTTATAGCAATAACATTTTAGTACAGTTCAAATAATATGTTCACTTTAATGGAACTCTAATTATTCAAGTTGCGTGAACTAAACAAAACTGACTTTGGTTCATTTGTACATATTATTGAGTTCGGGGTTTTTTATTGGGTTTTTTTGTTTTTTTTTTACAATCTTTACTTCATACAGTTTTATTTGCCTACTTCGTTTGTTTGTTTTTGTTATCTTTGTCATTTCATCTAAGTAGTAAAATGTTAGCAGTCAGGCTCTATTTTTACTTGTTTGATTTTATCTGAGCTACTTAAAATATTGTGTAAAAGTGTGCCACAGATATATAACATACCCAAAATGCAGACATGTCAAGTATTTGTGTCCAAGTAGATCTGAAAAGAAACTTCTAATTAGACAAACCTCTCGATGAAAAGTGAATATATTTTGTGTTGTGATATCAACAGTTTCCTCTGCAAAATGCTTGTCTTTTTAGTTTGTGTGTATCGTGACTGATTGAGTTTTTAAAGCAGTGTTTGGATACCCAAAAGGCTGTTGAATTTACATGGAGACAGCTCTCTTATAGTTGATAGCTCTGTTACAGTTCATTTTGTGTTCTGAATACTGTTTTTGTTATGCTGATAACAGTTTACAAGAAACACATTTACAGTAGTATTAAAAAGAAACGTTTATCATAAATGTATTATTATTACATTGATTTATTATTACATTTTGATTGAGTGGTCATTTTGAACTGAAATTTTGGAACATGCTGTAGAAGCTAATATGTTTCCAGGCCTGCTTCCCAGCCTGGCTTTAATCCTCTGCCCAGTGTCAGCTCTTGTTTAGCGAAAGGGATGTGGCTATGGAGACCATGAACTGAAGCAGCAATTAAAAAGGGCTAAGGTATGCTGTATTGTTAAACATTAATAACTTACCACCTTCACTGATTTGTACATGTGAATTATTAATCATAACTTCATTATTAATTATTTAAATATCAGATTTTTGTCTTTCGTATTTCCCAGCAGTTGCTTTTCAGATGTGCTCGCTCTCGCTCTCTCTCTCTCTCTCTCTCTCTCTCTCTCTCTCTCTCTCTCTCTCGTTATTACAGACAGGTACAGTATTTTTGATGTTATGCTTTCGAGTGCTTATCTGTAACAGGGATCAAATCCTCAGAGTAAAAAAGCATTCATTCAAGATTACTTTAGTTTAAGAATTCAAACTGTATTCCAACTAGAAGCCTAAACGATTAAAAGATGACATGCCAATGCCAATTTACATGATGTTTAACAAGGGGACTTAAAATGTAACATGCACTATGAATCCAAACGCATTTTGATAAATGTATAATTCTTATAAAACAAGTGTACTGTGGTACCATATCAGACAGCTTCAAATCCATTATGTTGCTATTGCTCCCAATGCTCCCTAATGCTTAGCTTGCTTTATTGTGGAATCGTGGAATGGTATGTTTCAAACTTTGCAAAGAAATACATTTGAGTCAATTCTAATCAACATTAGCTAACCATAAACTTTGAAAAGTGTCAGCAAGCTTACTAAGCCTGGCTCAGTTAAGAGCTGAAACAATCAAACAGGGTCTAAAGTTTGTGAAATTGTTCTAAACTCTGGGTTACATCACACCTCCTCTGTTCCCACTGTCAGTCTGAAGGCAGCTTTGTCTCAGTGCATTAGGAGCATCAGCCAGCCTGGGGGCAATCACAGGGTGTGGGGGTGGGAGGGGGGGGGTCCCTTTAAGAGCTGTCATTTAAATAACTGTTTCTTCAGGGAGAGAATGAGAGCAAGTGAGAGAGAGAGAGACAGGAGCTCTTTAATGTTCCTCTGATCTCCAGCACACAGTTCACAGCTGGTGTGGCAGCAGGTTTCCCTGCTCAGCCATATGTTCTGTGTGCTGCTCCAATTATCCTCCCAAGGAGCAGGGGATTTCCACAGGCTGCTGCTGGGGCTAACAGGGGCCAGCTACAGTTACACTGCAGCCTCCCCCAGCCCTGGACAGCTTCCACTGCTGTCACTGCGCTGTCTGTATCTCTGTCTGTCGGCCTGGCTGTTTGCTTATTGATCTGTCTCTCTACAGGGGTCTATCCATAGATCTGACTTTTTATATTATGGGCACTCAATTTCATTTTTTTATATATGTTTTAGTGTCTGTCTGTCTGCCTTTTGATCTGTGTTAACTGCCATGTCCTGATCGAGTTGGAGGGTATTGTATTTACACAGAGGTCTGGCTTTCATATTTTGTAGTATCTTATGACTGTCAGAAAAAATGAGTGATTAGACAGCATAAATGCATTTCCCCTATATATATATATATATATATATATATATATATATATATATATATATATTGACTTGTTGACTTGTATAGCAATAAACCGAAAACTTGAACTAAACAGAGCCTTAAACTTGTGGGTTCTTCATATAAAGTACAGTATGTACAGTTAACAACCTCTGTCTCACACATTGCAAGGAATCATATTGTATAAGCCCTTGAAGTCATGATTAGCCATACACATTAGTGTCTATGAGACCTATTTAGTAGTCAGTACAATGGTAAAAAGGACATTTTCTGGGAGGAATAAGAGAATTGTAACAGTATAAAATGAACAAATTGAAGTGAGGAGCAGCCATTGTTCTTGTATCACTCCTGTTAATATCACCATCCGCTAACTTTCACACATTGAAATATCCTGGCCAGAATATAATGGGAGTCCATAGGGGCAAACTCAAATTTGTTTAATATTACTTCATATATCTTAGGTAAATAGAAGCATAATAATGATGGTGCTAATGTGGACTGTGGTTGATTATCAGTAGAAAACAATAGTGTCTGACAAGGGTATCATAAGAAACCTGCAACCCTGTATTGGCTGTTAACCAGAGGGTTCAGCCTTTACTGTTTTAATACACCCTATATTCATTTTTCTTGAAGGTATTCAAAGTGATAAAGATGGGACCTACCTAACCTTCCCTGTACAAGTAATCCAACATTCGCTGTTTTGAAAAAGAACTTCAGTCAAAACTTGTGTCCACTTCACTTAGTTTTACTTGAGTTTTTTTGGACCATCTGAAAGTAAGCATATTTGTTTTTATCTAGGTGATTTACCACAGGATGTACATTATATATTCTGAGATTCATCAGAGTACAGTAGTCATGATTGACATGCAGTCTGTTTTGTCTGTTTCCCCAGCCTATCGGGCACAGACACAATGCTAGGTGATGCCAGGATACAGCAGCAGCCTCCTCCTGGATTAACCCCCCTGATCAACTGCACCTTGTATACAGCGACTCTCCTTTCGATTCTGTTTACAAAACTTTCCACGTGTGAAATATTTATTAGTTCAGGGAGGCTCACGAACATAAACACCTGGGAGACAGAGAGAGAGAGAGAGAGAGAGAGAGAGATGATTTTTGTCCCCTTTAAAAACTTACACAGAAGTGCAACTGGAAGTCTGAATATCACAAAGAAAACACAAATTAGAAATCAAAACAGAGTGGCACAGTGGAGCTGACCCCTGACCTTCACACTGACCCCTCGCCAGTCCCCTATCGGACAATGACTTGAACTTCTCCTCTTATTCACATTCTCGTAGTGACGGTAACTAAATCATTAGCTCCAGGCTAAACAACAGGATGATCTTGTTGTTCCAAAGCCAGAGGTCAAGCTGACAGTGTCAGAGTGGTCACTTTGTGTCAGGTCTGTGTGGAATACTGTGGCCTTGACTAAAATTCAGGCTGTTTTTAATATCCAGCAAAAGGTTGTATTAACTAAATACATTTGAATACATAGCTTTCCCTTTTATCTTTTAGTTATATGTGGATAAACAGACTTAGTCTAAGGAAGAGAGCCGGCCGTCAGTGCAGCAAAATGAACTAATAGGGAGTTTGTAGGGGTCAGTGGCAAGGACCAAATAACCTTATTGATTACTATGGAAAGAGCACTACATTGTAAAAGTTTGCCACACAAAGGTACTTCTAGCATTGTTTGCTTAATAAAACTTTTCTCACAGTGAATTCAATCAAGCTGACCAGGGTGGAGGTCTGCTCAAGTAGAGTTTTTGTAGCTTTTGTCCAATTTATGTTGTAGATAACTAAAATGTTACATGAAAATTACAGAAAGGCAGTGAAAGTCTGACTTCAAATGATATTTTTTATATAACACATTTAAACTAAATATTTGGAAAGTGTGAGAGATTTCAACAAGAACAAAAATGTATCTGCAACCTCACGAAGCACAGTAGGCCTGTATTAAAATATGCTTTCAGGCCCGCTCTGCCAGTCATGGAGAACATTGTCTACATTTAAAATGAAAATAGGGGTTGTGTGCTACAAAAGAAATCCCCTGATCCTGTCCTTTTTTATTTGGACAAGGGTTTACAACAAACTTCAAAGTGCCACACCAGTGGGTGTCATTGTATGGTAATAAAGGAGGGACTATGCTAATAACTCATATAGCATGCATCATAAACGTGCATTGCATTAAAAAAAAAAGGTGTTCACAATGACTTTACAAGATTTCAGAATGCTGTTACAGAAACATTCCCATTTTACTTACCTAATCGTGGGCATCTGGGGTAACAACACATGTAACTGGAGCGCTCTACTGGTCATCTCGGTTTTTTATATATCCAAGGATGATTACATGTAATTATTTGTTAAATATTTCTATTTGGATTCCCTAGTGCTACCACTACTATTAATTAGGGCTGTTTGGATCTCACAACCTCCCTTTAAAACAGCCCTGTCTCACTTCACAGTTTACAAGGGGTGGGACTGAGGTACAAAGAAGATACTGAAAGCATCCAGAATGGCATTGTTACTGTGGGGAGTGAGGAAGCAGGCCTACCTGCTGTTAGCTCAAGTTGGCAAGTGTGTCTCCCTATCACTTTGAGAGGAGGTCTATTTAACCCTTCTAAGTTTCTCTTAATAAATCCCCTACACACACACGCACACTAGTCATTCAGCACGGCCTCTTTGATGTTTTGTTGAAGCCCACCCCTGTGGATCCCAGCCATGCTCCATGGCTGAGAGGGAGCACAAAGACAGGTCTGTCCCCAGGCACTTCACACCCCAGGTAGGCTTTATAACCAACACACCTCCTGGCACGAGAGGCCTGCAGCTTTCTTATTATCACTGCAAAGAGACACACTCCAACCTGTGCAACAAGACACACACTCCATGAGGCAGGAAGCATCTTCAGTATTGTCCTCTTCAGCTGGGACAGGACGTCACGGATGTCTGTTGACTGTTAACATACGGTATTATTTATATATTTGTTTACAGTAAAACCTTGCTTTTGGCCTCCTCAGTATAAAGGCCAATGAAAGACATTTTTTTAGAGTTCCAATTTGCTCCTAATGACGGCAATGTAAACGAAGGCCACCCCTGTGTTTAGAATTCAGTAAGGACACCATGTGCAGTCCCAGACATATTAACTGTTAAATAATAACATGCTGAAAACCTTTTTTTCAAAACCCTCTGAAAACTTGGAGGCATCACTTTGTGACTCATTTGCACAAACTGACAAAACAGTAATACAAATACCAATACAAATGGATAAACTACTACCTTGTCAATATCCTATTGTATTAATTTGTTACAAGAAATTCTATGTACCTTTAGTAGTAAGGCTACCCCCACATTTTGTTGGTCCCTTGACTGATCTTAGCAGAGAAGTTTCATTGCACCGTATGCACTACTCGCGATGGGGTAGTGGCAATGCAGTGGCCCTGTAGTATAAACATATATAAAGACATTGATAAATACTTTTTATGGTTCTTTTTAGTACTGCTATATGAGGACGTGGTTAAAGTTATAGATCCCAAGGTACTGCAGAGCAACAGTAGACCAAAGACAGCTGCAATGTTATGAGCCATTGGTAGAAAAAAGCTAAGGTATTAACCTATACACGGGTAGTCCATTGCAGTACCATGGTATCATATCAGCCCTCGCTTACATTCTAAACTCTACAGTGCAATATTTATCCCACTCTGCAGATGTTAATGTTGTGATCTGATATTGGTTTCTTCACATTGAGATTGTAGTATTATAGTTTACTAACTGTTCTGCTTGGGGTGGCAGTTGATTTTAACTTATCTTAAAGGTAGTAACACAAGGCTAAATAACAGGAATGTCTTACTGTGCCAGAGCCAAAGTTCAAACTAACAGAGCCAGGGTGGTCACTTTGTGTCAGGTCTGTGTGGAATACTGCGGCCTCGGCTTAGATTCAAACAGTGCTCAACATCTCAGAGAAGGATTGTTCAACCACATAGACTTCGGAGGATACCTTTTCCACTTCACCTTGTAATTACATGTGGGCAAACATAATTAGTCTAATCAGAAGAGAGCAGGGCCCCAGTGCAGCCCTGTTAAGCAGCAAGATAAAACATGAGAGGGAGTTTGTAGGGGTCAGCGGCAAGGACCAAGTGGCTTGTTGCCTCATCCCGAGGACACCCTTGGAGTTTACTTCATCGTTGTATCGATCGAATCCCCGCGAGGGAGTGTATACTCTCCAGCTCGGGTGCCCCATGGGTCATGCCAGGAGTCAGGGGTCACTTGCCTGACATGTGCTGAAAATTGAGAGCAAGCAGTGGGGATGAAGAGGTCACTGTAGCTGAGGATTGAGGGCTTTGACTAGGCCCACACCAAAGAGTGTGAGACATGAATAGCAGCACTTATAAACATAAAAAAGCAAGAAAAAAAGTAATTGTATAAAAGCCCTGTTTACAGGACACATTTTATAATATACTTTAACAACTATCCTAGTTATGAGGCTACAGCTGGATGGCTCCCAATAGTGACTGGTGCTTCTTTAAAGCAATTCACTGTAACTCGTACTGTAGTTGACTCTTAACAACAGCCTTATCAAGGCATAGCTGAATCTTCAAACAATACCTGTAGCTTTCTGCCCCAGAGGAGCTCCCCTTGTGTATAGTGCTTCTGTACCAAACAAAGTAATGAAGACTGGTTAACCCCCAAAGTAACGCATCAAGGCCAACTCCCAAGGAACACGGTGGGTAGGGAATCTTTTCTTGTTTGGAAATCCACACATTAATAATTAGGTGTGGTTTGATTTATTTAATTCACGCCGACAAATACTTTGGCACATCCCTAGCTTATACTATGCATTAAACATAGTTTACCATGTTTTTTAATATGTTTTACCATACTTCTCTTGGCTTTACAATGCTTACCTATGCTTAGCCATGCTTTCACTGTGCTTTTTTTGAACGAAGCCCACAATGTGTAGCTCCCAGCACATTGTTTGAGAGTAAAGGTATGTCTCCAGTATGACAGGCTTCTGTCATTTGGGCCACTGTAGCACAGCAGAATGCATTGCACATGTCTACAGGTTCAATCCATCATGATTCCAGTGGTGTGTTTCTGCTAACAATGCCATATAACTATCTGGCATTTTAATGGTCCATACAGCTTGGAGAGAAGAGTCTGTAATACAGGCACCCACTATCATGCAACTTGTGAAGTTCACTGAGATCCTTCTGCTAACAAATGATTGTAGCAGAATAGTTGCACACAACTATGATATAAATAGGGCTTCTGTTTTTCAGTTTTTATTCATTTCATTTTTCTGTGCTTATTTTGAGCTATTTTCGAGTTTTATGTTAATCGTTTTTTTATCGGGGCTTTCGCTTTTTATATACTTGTAATCTCGTTTTAAATCTCGCAAGCAGAATCTCCAATAGAAAAGTAGGAATGTGCTGCCACTCAGTAGTTGGGGTGGGTTTAAAGTATTCAGAATGAATCAATGATAGATACAAGTCAGGAAGGAGGGACATTGCCCAGCTGCACTGGGAAAGGTAGTTTGTTTTGGGTTTTTTGTGGTATTTTTTTTTTTAATGGGAAAGGGGTGGTTATTGAATTGAGTAACCATTTAACCATTTCTACTGTTTTTCCGGTGTTTTCCGTTGTTTATTGGCTATACAACGATTTTTAAACATTTTTTATTGGGAGTGTTTTAACAGGTTTTATCAGTTAAAACCGAAAATCAGAAGCCCTAGATGTAACTAATATAGGTCTATTAGACCACTTGACATTGTAGGGGATTTGTTCATTTTACTTACATTAACTTTGCCAGTCAGTGTAACATCTGGCAATAAAGAATATGGATCATTGTGGTTAGAAGGTCTCAACTCTTAAGCAAATTAAAAGATCTGTTTTTTATTCAGAGGATCTACTGACAAATAATATTCCTTCTCATGCATTTATAAACTTTTTAAGATGAGTGTCTAATATCATGTTGATTCCCTACAGTCTTAAAAAAGGGATTAGTTAAAAGCCTGCAACAATCTCTGTCAAATCCTTTTTGAATTTAATGTTTAGGGTTCTGACGTACGTATTACACTGCAGCTGGCATGCAAACAGCAGCAGTTTGTTTTTGAGGGCGTTGTTGGTTTACTGTAACTGACAGATCCTCCTGTAGAAAACGGTGTGCTAATCGGTCTTAATTCCCCTGTAGCTCCTGATTGGGGCATAAGATAGGAAGTAAACTGAGGGGAGCTTCGGAGCTTCTCATAAATCATTAAGCAGTGTTTGTTCTGCCTCATGAATGTAATTAATGCATAATTAATATTGAAAGACCGAGTGGTTTAAAATATGTTATGTCTTCATTATTATTATTTGCCTTGCAAGTAAAATAAATACATAAAGGAGAGCCAGAATCTTTTGATTAATTTGAAGGTGGGTTTCCCCTGGCACTCCCCATATCTTTAAAAGTATTTGTTTATAAGAAGGTCATAACATTATAAACCCTTGTTAAAACACTATTGGCATACATCTGGTGTCCCTACAGCTGAATGTAAATAAACCATGCAGGCTGCTGATATCTCAGAGTGCATACGCTATAGAACTGTGGAAGAATCTACTAAACAGATGAAGATGAATGGAGCAGGATTGTGAGGCACCACAGCTTTCATCTCCCTCTCTCCCTTGCTCTATCTGTGTGCTCCCTGGTGTCTGGGACTGTTGTCATGAGAGTTCTTGTTACAGTCTGATATAAGTGGAGGCTAAGTAGGGCATTTCTGTCTGTCAATATCTCACTATTAACCTCCCAGATGCAGGGGGGGGCATAGTTTCAACTGGGGGGAGGGGAGGGGAGTGGTGGGGAGCAGGGGCTCTTATTTCTTCTAGCCCTCTGAACGGATTTAGGGTTAAGAAGTCAGGCTGGCAGCATGAAGAAAGCTGTATGTGTAGAGTTTGGAAAGGAGCCAAGAGCTTGTGATCTGCAAAATGTACAGAGTCTCTAATTAGTGCTCAGTGGTAAATTCAAGTCCAGAAGGTGTCAGGTTAAAGTGGCACAGTCAGTAGTTAGGGTTAGGGTTAGTGTAAGGCTGCCTTTTGAAAGTGCATTGCCCTGAAGAAACCCATTCAGAACATGATGACAACATAATGCATATTGATAAACATGAACCTTATACTGTAGCACACGCTAACTCATACATAGTGTGTATTTGTTCATACCATTCTGATACCTTTGCTATGTCTGAAATATTACCACTGTAATTCTACCAATGGCTCATAACATTGTAGATGCCTTTGGGCTACCATTGTCCCTTCGACTAAACCAATACATTGCCATTGTAATGCCACTACTGCATTGACACTGAAGATTTGTATTGCTCATTTTTCAAAGCACTGTTTTACATATATTGTTGAGTCAGAATGTACACATGCTACCTTTCTGTGAAAGTGCATATGTGGAACGTGGTGATCAACTTCTTTGAATTAATTTGGTAGCTATAGCAAAGGCACAGGGCTTATTAATTACAACTAAATAAACTCCTTAGCAGACCTTCTTCAATGGTTCTCTAGTTTTGCATAGCTAGTATGACTGAATGTCATTTGTTTACTGCACTCAATAGCTTGCTTAATTAGAGCAGCTAATCAGTAAAGTGGTCCATTCCCAAAAGTATTTGGCTTATAATAGTGACAGTTTTGAAGCTGGAATTCTGATGCATAATGCAGATGTGCAGCTCCAGCTCACTTCAGTGCCCTCTACCCTTGAGGACAATTGAAACCCAACATTTATCCTCACAAACCAACAAGTGAAATGCATTCTGAGCTGTCGGCAACTTTAGCTAATGGGTTAATCTAATTCTACAAGACTGCGCAGCACAGCCTTGTGCTCAATAATTAGCCTGGAATGGAGTCCTGAATTTTTAATGACAAGCAAGGTAAAAAAAAAATCCCCACTTAACAAAGGTACCAAAGAGCGAAGGGATAGACTTATCCTCATTCTACTAGGTTCAGGGCACTATCTCACAATAATAATAATAATAATAATAATAATAATAATAATAATAATAATAATAATAATAATAATATATACCCAACTGTATATAATAAAGGTATCATTTTATCAAGGGGTACCGGCCACATTTATAAACTACGAGAGCAAAGCTCACCCAGACCGCTCAATAAAATTGAGGTGGTGAGAAAGCACTTGTGGGGCCTGCAGAGAAGCATGTCTGACTGTAGCTATTGTAGGGCCATTGTGTATCACCTTCCGTGAGCACCATGTTTGCTTTCCCTAGTAAATCAGACAATGAGCACAGCTCCTGAGCTTACCAAGCAGTTCAATTCAGAAAACAGCCATCAAGAAGTTCAGTGCGATGTATCCGAACCCAGCACACAGATTCTTTCTTCCCCCCAAGACCCTTGTGCTTTAATTATGATATTGAATTTCTCCCAGATATCAATTCTGTCAATTAGAAGGTAAGGTGGAGAGGAAAGCGCTCCCTTTGGGGTCTCACTTTGAGGTTAGTGTCAATGACAGTTCATTTAAGTGCTGAGCCAACCCTTCCTCCCCTGTTCTACCTGCCAGCCAACAGAGGCCGTCCTAATTGACCCGATTAGTAAACAAATAATTATTTTATTTTTCCTCTGAATAATTTATAGCCATGCCCAAACCCCAATTTAAACACAATCACCACACACACGGCAGGCTGCGAGCTAGCGCTCCCCATCAGAGATTGAAGGCAGGTTTAAATACTGACAAGGGAGACCTTTCATGGAGCTCGATAAATAAATGATAGCAGTAATATATTATGAATGGTTTTGGTTCGTTGTGGATTCTCACAATCAGGAGTATGTGTTTAAGATTTACCAGCAGGGTTTTTTTTAGTTCCTTTAGCTAGGGTAGCAAACCCGCCTTGGCTCTCAAATGTCACCTCTGAGGTTTAAACTGCTGGTGATCTGCATAAAATCCATACATGCAATGGAGAGACTGGGAAGAAGAACACTTTTACACCTCTACAATGTAATACCAATACAATACATACTACTGGCATGCTATAAAATGTGGCATAGAATTGCCATTGAACTGCTGTTACTTTACTGTATTCCTACTGTAGATAATTTGGTATGGGCATCTTGATATCTCTGTTTGTGTTTCCAGTGATGTACAGTAGCTCTAATGGTGCTGTCGATGGGAAGGGATGCAGCCTGGTTTATGTGCCTCCTTGTACTGTGATTGGATGTAAGGCTCACATTCCACTGCATGTGTTGTGAGAGGAGGTTTCATTATGTTGAATTTGCAAAGTGGGATCCTGGATCACACCTTATGTGATCAGCAGTGTATGTTAACGTTACACCTTGGTTCAAGTAAAAAGCACCAGTTTCCCTATTTTCCTATTTTACCTGGAAAATGTACTGAAATAAATGACATCTCAGCAGCCTGAAGAAATCCCCAATACCATGTAGAGAGAGCAAGTGTCCGCTGAGTACTTTATGATGAAGCGGGCTTATCTTTCAGCCATTTCTTATATCTTGGGGTTCAATGCATTACGGTGGTGCAGTGTATTAACTATTTATATACAGATGATCTGAATGGTTCAGTGGTTTTACATGTCACGTCCATTGGATATTGTGGCTAAATGTGGGTCTGGTTGATCAGGTTCTTTTAAAAAAACTTTCATTCTTGGTTAATATGAGATCTATGTAGAGAAATACAGAGGTATTGTATAGTGCTCTAATGAGAGCAATGTTATTTTGTAAAAGGAATACAGCTTGTTTTACTGCTAGCCCAGACAACTCAAAACAGTAATGCAAATGCTCCTATTTGCTACTAAGTGATTTCTTACCAGTTTTAAAATGTGTGTTGTTTCTTTCAAACTTTTCATTAGCTTCAATATTTTAAAAAAAAAGCTATATAAACAAAATGCTGTGTCTTTTGTAAGCAGCAGTGTGGAGTAGTGGTTAGGGCACTGGACTCTTGACCGGAGGGTTGTGGGTTCAATCCCCAGTGGGGGACACTGCTGTTGTACCCTTGAGTAAGGGACTTTACCTAGATTGCTCCAGGAAAAACCCAGCTGTGTAAATGAGCAATTGTATGTAAAAATAATGTGATAACTGTATAATGTGATATCTTGTAACAATTGTAAGTCGCCCTGGATAAGGGTGTCTGCTAAGAAATAAATAATAAGTAAATATGGCAGTGGAGTAAATGCTTAGTGAGTTGTGTCTTTCCTTCATTATTTATTTACTTATTATTTTGATGTCCTCTCGTGGCAGTAGTTGTTTTGAAAAGTTTAAAAGCATTAGCAGGTCATGACAAGATGTGATACTCACATGGCCTGGCTCACAATGTGCTTCGTTTGGCAGTGCTTTCATCCGGACGGGATCTCTCTCTCTCTCTGCCTTGGGGTGAAAGATAATTCCCCTATCTCATCTGTCTTGAGAGAGAGCCAGGGGCTGCTGGCTACCTGTTGGGGAGCCTGCTTGTTCCCATATTGAAGGTGTGCTGTTCCTTCAGTACTTCATTAGTAAGTACAGCTATTCCTACCAACAAATTTGATAGCCAGCAGCTTGACTTTAACTAGAGGTGAAGGGAAGAGAGGGTGGGGGGGACTTTCATTTCAGCATGCAGTTCAGTCCCCCAGCCCCCCGGGCTAAAGGCATGCCAGATGAAGAGCGACGGACTCAAACAATCCTGAGGCTGTATCAGGTCATGTGACTCAAATGTCAGCTGGGAAGCAGGTCTTTCTGTCTGGTTGAGGAAGGGTGGAGGGGTGGGGGGCATGCTACTAATTACCAGGCTATGCTATATTAATTTCACTTCACCCATTTGGGCAGATGAGGGACAAAGATTAGAGTTTTTCATGCAGGCACTTAAAGGGTCCTGTGTGAAAACAGGTTTGATATGATAGGATCAGAAGAGAAGAAGGGGGGGGGGGGGGGGGCGGCCCCCTTGAGACTGGTAGTTTGAGAACAAGACCCCCTTTGTAAGTTTAAATGTTCCCCTGACCCAAACTTTATCTGACAATGATTGAGCTTAATTCCAATATGGATGTGGGAACAATACATACAGCTATGGCCAAAAGTTTAACATCATCCTATAGAATTAACTAATTTTGCTTCAGAAAGTTGAATGAAACCTGCTGAATAATGTTACGTTAACATACTGAATTACATACCGCTTTGTATGTAGTTTGCCATATATATAATGAAAAACTGTGACATTGTGAAAAATGTGACATTTCAGAATCTAACATGAAATACTGTACTACTATTACGGCTTCCGGTAGACTTTTGCGATATCATTTAGTAGTTTCTTTGATGTTAAATAAAAGATCTAAATGATGTGTTCAACAGAAATGCATGCAATGGTTTTGCTTTTGGACTGAATGTAAAGTAGTTCCCTGCAATGTAATGTAGTTCCCTGCTCTTCTTTTGCATAATTTGCTTGCTCTTGGTTTTCCTAGTGTTTCTTGTAACATGATAATCATTTGAAAACATCATTTTTCATAAACACTGGTAATCCTTGGACACAGTACAGCACCACACCAGTATGAATGTGCTACAGCACTAGCATGCAATTGCTGGTGTAACATAATGGTATTACCATATGTTCTATTTTTATGTAAAGCTTGGTGCTCAGAAAGGCTTATTCACTGAACACATTTGTCTTCAAATAACTCATGAGTTAATCTGTGTGAATAGGGACTTAAATGAGGTATAGGGTCAAAAAATATGAATTGCTAATGTTGTAAAAGAGTAGCCATTATTTTAACATTATCAGAACACCTAGAACACGATCTATAGTATAAGCTATTAGCTATGGGTATTTTTTTATGATATCAATTTGAATAAAACATTCCATTTGTTCTTATACCAAATGTTAGCAAAAAGTAGTGTTCGTTGATGTGACTGCAGTATTACTGAAGTACAGACAGCCTGGCTGTACTTTGTCATGTGTACAGTCATACATATTTTACATTAATCTGTGCAGGAATATGGGTGTGAAATGGTCTCCCTTACTAAAGATTCATATATGAGATAATTGAATTGGACACTTCTTATATGATCCATGCTCATTTATGAAATGTTCATGTATGAGTCTCAAATATTAAACGTGTTTATTAATTAACCATATGAAAGCTGGTATATAAGAAGCTTTCGTGTGTGGTTTGTGTCATACAAATTCAGATAAAGTCATACAGTTGTTTTTTTCTGTAAGGGATTTTGTAGCTTTGCAAGCATTTGGAACAACAGAAAGTTACTTCAAATTTGCACTGAAGTATCCCATAAGTACTAACTACTATTATTTGATAATAGTATTGGTTTTCCTAATTGAAAAAAGTTACCAAACGATTGGATTTGTGGCACGACTGCACCTGTAGATCGATGTGTTTCTTATGGAGTGTTAGCATGCCTTGGGTCTGGCAATATGAAAGTGTTTGCTTGTTTGAATGTCTCTATGCAAATCCATGGGGTTGTGGTGGGGTCCGTTGCTGGTTCTTTGCTGTGACTTGTTAAATGGGTGTGAACTTGTTAAGATTAACTGATGACAGCTGTAGACAGATGCCGGCTGATAAGTGCTTATTGACTCCACAAAGTGTGTTAATGTGGGAGGTGTATGTATGTATCTGTAAGCTGTTGTGTTTAGGGTAGAGATGAGTATGTAAAACCGCAGGGAGCAGACCGGTAAGCTAGTGACAGGTCCCAACAACGCAGCAATGAAACCGCAATGAAACATCTGTCAGGGACGGCTCTGGCTGCTTCTTTCTTGTCCTCTGTCTCCAGGTTTTAATGAGATTGGACCAGGCAAAAGAGTAGAGAGGTGGTTATGAGAAACTCATGTGAGCTTTCTTTTGTGTGTCACTATAAAAAAATATATTATATGATTTTATTGTTTTATTATTAGTCCTATTTAATGACCTGTAGAGGGACTAAATCAGCTGTCAAACAGCACCTGGTATTCCAGGTGGTCTCCCATCCAAGTACTAACCAAGCCCAACCTTGCTTAGCTTCTGAGAGCAGATGAGTAGTAGTCGCAGTAGTATTTTTATTATTTTTTATTATTAGAATTATTTTTGTGAGTTTCCTCATGTATGATTTTTTTAAAGCAGGTGACAGAATGAAGAATACAGCACAGTAAAAACACGTTTGATTTAATGAATAGTGTTTCTCCGTGATGTGTCGTGGAATACAGAAGGCGATAATACAATCCATTTCTAAATTCGCCATGCCCATTCCCAGTATGTTCTTTGAGGAGGGCTTTACAAATAAGTTAGAAATATCTATTATCACCCACTGTATTACCTTGAAGAACCCTTAGCAAGACAATTAGCAGACCACAGCATTACCATCAGTGCAAATACATTTCAAATACAATCGCTTAATTGCAATGTTAAGAAACAAAAGATGGCAAACCTGAGTAGCCCAAACGTTCGATATATTAACAAAACAATATCTCATGAATTCAGCTACACTCAAGTTAGAAAGAAAGCTGGGCACATTGCTGATGAATTTTATCGATGGATTAGATTTACAATTAGCTGCAACAGCTGATTTGGTTTTAACTCAAATCCATGACTAAATGAATCAATTCAAACCAAAATTTTTTAACTTTTGCGGTAAAATGAAGAGGCTTGTGAACACGAAACATTATTTTACAATATTTGAAAACAGTAAAATGCATTGATCATTAAGTCTATTACTGCCCACATACCTTTTGGGTAAAAGTGATCTGCGAAGAGATGTTTGCAGCCAGTTTCTGCAGTTAAACTTCTCAGATGACTCAAACCTTCTCTCCTGTCTATGATGATGAGTGAGGGTGGATTATGTGAGTAGTCCAGACCCATACTATCATCATATGGTTGCTAAGGAATAAAAAAAATTAAACATGTCTACTGGTGCCAGAATTTAATGTTGCTGGTGCTTTATGAGGTACCCTGGTGCTAGAATCTAGTGCCATTGAGACAAATTTGCACCCCTGAATTCTACCAATAACTCATACTACTGCCCTTGTGCTACCATTGTACCCCAGTAGATAGCCATTGCATTGCCATTGAAGATAATTTGGTAGGGGACCAGTGAGATGACAAGCTTGGGGCTTTCAGCTCATACTGTGCCCTTAGGCCATGTGATCCATGTTTATGAGTTCTGTCTGGACTGCTCTCCCAGCTGTCTGTGGGATGGGAATATCATAACACTCTTTATGAGTCCTAGACAGGTGCTGCCAATGATCAGAACAAGTCTGAATAAAACTAATAACAGTAATAATCGTAATGATCCACAAAAAACGTATCATCATTATTTGAAATTGCTTGGTATGGTTGTTGGTGCAAGAAGGACTAGGAGATTCAACACACATATTGGAGAGATATATTGATTTAAACATTTCACGGATGTCACCCTCTGATCTTCCAGTTGATTAATTCTGTGATTCAACTGAACACCGTGAATTCATCAAAGAAACCAGTGTAAAAATCAACAGCAGTGCAAATTGTCTAACAGAAAGCCTGTCAATTAGAACATCACACTACTTATTCTTTTTATTCTTAGGAAAGTAGAGACAAACATATTTAGACAGTTACTGTTTATTTGGAAATGTTTTGAAGCAAAACACTACTGTGACATTATTCTTTGATATTTTAATTGAATCATTTTCCAGTTCAACTGAAAACTGTGATTTAATCAAAGAAAACTATAGGAACCAAATCCAATAGTCATGACTCAGTGTTCCTATTTGAAAGTAAATTAAATTGTTTATACTAACTTGATTTAATTGCTAAGATGTGGAATATCAATGGTATTTGTCAATGGCCTTTTGAAATAAGATCACTTTAATTAGAAATGTTTAAGTAAGGCATAAACAACAAATATTGAATCACTGCACTTTTTTTTGTTTGTTTTGTTAGTTTCAAAATTCTCTAGCCAGGATAAACTCCTGAGTGGCAACAACTCATGTCCAAGAGTGTCCTGGATAAATCAAACACCCAGCTATCATCCTTCGATTCACTATACATACCATACACATACCAGAAACAAAGAGGAGCAAACAGCAGTTATCAATAACAGTGAAAACTAGCAGAGGATCTGAAAAAAACCTGAAAAAATGTATCAGTTAAAGTCTTCCAAAAGCTTTGTGCAACGAAAAAAAAAAAAAAAAGTCCAGTTCAAATCGAGGGACGTTGAAAAGGAAAGCTGTCCTCTGATCTTAAGAAATATGCTGTGGATCAGCACTTTCGTTTTTTATCCCTCACAGGAATCTCCATTCGTTGGATCTCCTGAGGGAGATCTCTGATTAACAAACACAGTCAGTTTGTACTTCTAGGCTTTGCTTTCCAGTTGAAAAGCTCTGTGAATTCACACATTTTCCAATGCTAAGAAAACCTTTTTTGGTACCATTGGAATGTTCCGTTACAAAATGATCTTCATATCAACAGCGGCTGTGGCACTACATGAGTGCAGTGGTTCGGTGCAAAAGTGCAAGAAGCACAATGACATTAGCCATTGATAGAATGGTATCACAGTGGCCATATTCAGACAAACATGTAAACTGATACACAGTGGTAACCCATCAGCACCAGTGTGCTACCTAACATTACCAATCCATTATGTTGCCATTGCTGGTAATGTACGATATGGTCTGCTAATGGTTCTGCCAGGGTTTCTGCCAGGGTATAACTGTAATAGTTTCTTAAGGGGGGTTTCTGTAAGTTCAATGGTTGACCAAAAGATGAATTAAAGATTTATTAAAAGGCTGAACCCGTCTCTTCTTATTGAGGAGCCATTCCGTTTGACAGACCCACCCCTCCAGCATGCCTACATCACATTGATAACAGCACAGACTAAAGATGTAAAAAGAACCTGCACTCATAAACATTTTATTACGCATTTTTTAAAAATATTTTTCTATTTTAATGGCTAGATATTATACAGTAAACTAATCTGGCACTAATAATAATAATAAAAAAGAAATATTAATATACATCCTGAACTTGTACTGCGAAAATGCATATTTTATCCCAACACATTTTTGTTTACTGGCATCATACACATTCTGTCTGTCTCATCATCCATCCTTCACTTGTTTCATGAATGTTGAAGTATGTAAACGTGTAATTGAAAGGGTTTCACTGTATTTTTGATGCAATATTTAACTTCTTTAAGTGTGTTCCACTGTCTGCAAGTACATGCTGTCAGCGTGGGACTCTATTACTTGTACTGCCAGTGCACCACCTAGTGGTAATGCACTAAAGGTGCATGTAAAAAGACCCATTCTCCATGCCTCTGCATCGGCGCACCCCTAAAACAACTAACAGCATGTTCAACCTGCTGTGTGGCACAATCTTCATGACTGAACTAGCAAAATCATAACCAGAAATCTCACGTGGAATTCGAAAGAAGCACTTGTTACAGCAAACATGATAAGTAAGTAAGCATGTAAACCACAAAGCATTGAAACTATATGGTAAAGTATGGTAGACAATGCATCACAAGAAAGCTGCAAAATTACTGTGCATGGTTGTATATAAGTATGCAGAATAATTATAAAATACAACAACAATGGTTGTTAGTTATTATGTCTAGATACTTAATAAAGCATTTAAAAGTCTTCCTCTTCTTAGAATAGCTATTGGGGGGGGGGTGCATGTCTTTCTGATTCCCTAACTACACTGAAGGCAGCCCGGCAGTGTGGCGGCCAGGCTGCAGTTTAGAAGATTTATGTTGTTAATTCTTCTTGTCTGAAGAGAATGGCGTCTTCTCAAGGTATGTCTGGATATGTGCTTTCAAGTCCCTGTTTTTCTTGAGTGGCTGGGTGTTAAAGCCAATGGCTTCTTTTGATTCAATGAATCACACTGGCAATCCAGTGTACTACAGGACCATAGTATTTCTTCAGATCCATTGTGTTGCTTTCGCTGCTCATGCTGTGGTTGGCTAATTCCCGTCTGGTGACTAGCTTGACATACACACCAGCTCTCCATTGAGACCCCTCTCTGTCAGTCCCTTTCCTTTTGGGGGTAATCTGTAGACCTCCCCCTAAGGATAATTTTATTCCTTTTTGGTGGTCTTAATAGATATTTATATATAGATATAATAGATTATATAGATCCTCTATATAATGGTATCCCAATGGTAAGTTTTTGTATGCTGGCCCCTGTGGTAGTGAGAGAGAGATAGAGTGTTTGTAAGCTAATGGAAACACTAATGGATGACACAGGACTATTAGTACAGAAAAGTTCCAGGAAAGTGTTGCTAGCCCAGCCAGAGATAGCTGGCCTAATGATGTAGACCTGTCCATTTAATAGAGTAGAGAGTTTCATTCAACTTTATGAAGCAAAATGTGTTCATTCTATAGGGTGATGCAAAACTTTTGTCCATAGCTATATCATTGTAGCTACCCTTGCATGACCAATTAGTACTGGATCATTGAATTTCTATTATAGTACAAACATGGCTTTGCCATTGAAGATTTGGAAGGGTTTGATAGTGATCCTTAAAGTAATTTCTTTACAGGTCTCTACAGGTGAGAGACCTGTAGAGTGATAATATACACACATATATTTAGCTCTGAAGCACTAGTATTGGCTCCTATCCGGCAGTGTCTGCATACACATCTGAATACCTGAGCTCCATGTACCCGGAGAGTGAAGACTGTTCTCTCTTTTTCCCTGTCTGTAGATCTTTGTACTATCTTCATTTGGACAACACCAGGTGCTAATTAGCTCTCATTACCTGCTCCTGTTTACAAAAGGCAGCTTGACAATTAGAGAGACAGTCTGAAGAGGAGGAAATGGATTGGAGGGGCGTGTGTGTGTGTGTGTGTGTGTGTGTGTGTGTGTGTGTGTGTGTGTGTGTGTCGGTAGTAATTAAGCAAGTGTTTAGTAAACACACTAAGCATTAGTGTATGTTGATGCTCCTGGTGTTTTATCATTCTTTTACATATTGCTCCTTGAAACACATTTGGTGAGTGTTGCCCCCTGCTGAGCTGAATGGGTCTAGTGTAGCAATAGGCTTCCCCTAGCCACCACTTCCTGCCTGTGTATAGTATGTGTGTGCTTGTTACCACAAATACTATTCTGAAAGTCTATCCCAATCAGAACATTACTGGACCAAAGCACAATTTGCACGTTGCCTTTGGCATGGAAAAATATGAATGGTGCCAATGGCTCTATTGTAGCTTCCCTTGAGCTATCATTTTCCTATGTGACAAAACCATTACACCACTGTAGTGCCACTACAGCATTGCCATGGAAGAGCATTATTTGGTGATGAAGCAGTCCAGACAGAACTCATAAACATGTATTCCATATAAGTAATTCTCTATCGGTATTCAGTGTCTGCAGCCTGGTGGGTTGTGTGCCAGTGGTTTGGTAGCTGGGCTACCCCGGTGGAATGGGTCTCGCTGGGTTGCTCCTGTGGGTAAGGGGCTTCTCTCCTGCCATTGTCCCTCCTTCCCAGAGCTGCTTCACTAATAAACCCTGCCTAATGATCCCACCAGAGAGCCAGGCACTAATCCACTGAAGAACTAGAAGCTCATCTGACAACTTACCTGCTTGCCTGTCTGTCTGTCTGCCTGCCACCTGTAACCACAGTGGAGTGCTGCCTCATGGAGATACCTTGTTACAGGGGACTACACAGCTTTCCAACGGATTCATTAAAAGCTTTCCCACACAGACACTAGCAGCCCTACGTTTCTACAGCACAGGTTTATTTCATCACTGGGGTTTGCACTTACACATACCACAATGATATAAGTCATACAATAAAATATAATACAATACAAACATACATGTTTGAAGCACCCTTCATGTAGACACTACTGTACATGCTTTATAAGAAGAAACCTTCACAAAACCTGCATCCTTAATTAACTAAGGAATAATAATCCTAAGGCGAGGGACATTACTACTGAAAGCTCTGGCTCCAGCCGATTTCAGCCAGACCTGGAGACTACAAAGAGATCAGCATCCTGGGATCTCACTGTATGAGCGGGAAATAGAGAGTGAGCAGTTCAGGTAAGGCGGTCCAAGGCCATACAAACCCGCAAACTCTTCAAAATCAATTCTAATACCAAACCAACTGGCAACCAACGCAGGGACCTTAAAAGCACAAATATGACATTTTCATTTTTTTTTTTAATAAAACGTGGCGCAGACCTGCTGCAAATCAAAAAGCAGACAGACAGTGAAAGGGCAGGTGTTTGCTGTATTTTGCTGAGTCTGTCCTACAGTAGTAACATCTGAAGGTGCATTGGTTTTAAGTTGAGCATGTGTTGATGTTTTAATAGCTGGTCATCAAATATTACATACTGTTATATTGTGTGAAGTGCGTTAGGCATGTCCTGAAATGAGCTATGTACTGTCAGAGCACTCCAGTCAATATTGGTATACTTTGGGTATTCTATAGAATAATTAGAGTTTATAGAGGACAGTCCAAAAGGCCAGCACATAAGAACATGCAGTAGTTATTCAGGAATATAATTGAGGTTATTTTCTTTCAGATGTTCAGTAGGTGATAAAAAGGAGTCTTGGTTCCCATTGCTACAAGGCATTCTGGCATATTTTGACCTCGGATCACAGTCTTTTCTCACCCAGCTCAGGTATAGAGATCTGGGAAGAGGTCCCTGTCTCTTCAGCTTCTTGTCAAGAGACTCCCAGGAGGGGAGAGCCAGGTCTGACGAATATGGAAAGTGAGAGCAGATTTTTCAAAATTATCTATTTAACAAACTAGAACGTCAGCTAATCAATAGCCCAAAGGGAGGCTTTGTGAGGGGTCTGACAGTGTGACAGGGGAGGCTGTGACCCAAGGACAGCCCCACTTAACCCAGGACTTAAGGGACACGCACTATCAGAGCTCCGGGCGCCAGCCTTAATTGCAAATTACTGGGCGCTGCTTGCACCTAATTGCAGGGGAGATCAAGATGTGTATTGACAAATGGCTTCGGACCAATGTTGCTCAGGACTGAAAAATCTGCCTCGATTGGGCTGGGCTGCTGCGTTACAGTATTTTGTGATCCAAAGTGTTCTCAGTTCGTCTCCAGGAAACAGACAAGTTACTATTGTAAAGACTCCTCAACACACTGCACCGTGAATACAGGACAGGTACTCACTTACAAAAAACTATCAATGGGATCCCATTTGAATACCAGTGCATTACCCTGAAGAAACTTTTAGCAGCAATGGCAACACAATGGATTGGAATACACCAAAACTGCGAATGCAATAACACACTCCAGGGTGTGTAATAAGGCAATAATTGAGGCAATCATTTACGACTCTGCTTAATTCTATAAGTGCTTGAATAATAACATTTAGCAGGATGACAGCATGGCAGAACTCGATTTCTCCGATTCGGGTAGATGGTGGAAGTTACCTATGAGATCCAATTGAAAGGGAGAAAAACGCATGTTTTAAATCTCCGAAATAATGTTACCGTCAGGGAAATATCGCAGGTTGGTAAATGAATTAATAAATAGCAATCATACAAAAAAGGGATTATACATACAGGTGATCTTTGACTTTTGTCTGGTGGGAAATCAGTGGTGACTAATTCAAGTAAACTGCCCTTTTCTCACAGAAACATATAGATATTCTATATCTAATAATATAACATGGTTTATCATAGTTCTATGTGCATGCCCAGTAAATATCATCAACAACTGATATATTCAAACCAATAAACCAGGATTACAGCTTATATTTAGGGCTTCTGTTTTCAGTGTTTGTTTATTCCCTTTTTCAGTGTTTATTTTTAGAAATTCTCAGGATTTTCGTTGATCTTCAGAATGTTACCTTTCAACCACAGATTACTAGTTACTTGTTTTATTCACATCAAAGAAATGTTGCATGCTGTCGCTCAAAACTGCAGGGTTTGCTACAGAATGTGTTCCAGATTGAAATCTAGATTGTTATGTAAAGTATTAGCCACTAGATGCCAGTATATCACAATAATGCCTGCCGGTGCAGTGCTGTGAGTTTGCTGCAATTGAAACAACAGCCAGTGTGGTGGAACTGCAGTGCTAAGCATTAACCAAGAGCTACAGCAAAACTGGTCATAAAGTGCGAATACAATTTGGAATTACAGATTGAACAGAAATAAAAACCGAATGCATTAAAGTATTGTATTGCACCTTCAAAGATGTATTAATTTGCCATTGAGATTTTAAACTAGCACACAACATACAAAAAGATCAATTTCTCCAAGAAAACAGCGAGTAACATTGCTGGCATAGCTAATGACTGACAATATAATATTAGCAGAACTAATGACTGGAATTAACAACAAAACACATTGCGCTGTAGTATTGTTACTGAGTAATGGAATGTGTTACCTAGTTCTCAATACTTATTTGATATTGTTTATTTTTATGATCATGCGCACAAGCCTAAAAAGGCTCTACCAAGGTGGTCTTTACTACCAGAATGCATAATAACCCTGTTGTCTTATCTAAATAACCATGTAAGGTGCAGATACAACCTGCAAACGTTTTGGTGCAGGACCACGGGAGGTTATCTAGAACAGGTCTCACCTGTATTGTGTTCAGCAATCTTTACTACAATCAAGTCCACGTTAACACTTCAACTCCCACTTCTTTTGTATGCTGTGTATACTGATTTATTTATTTATTTATTTTTTTTATGGTTTTGTCTAAAGACCTAACTGGCAATCATGCTGCTTGCAAGCATACATTATTCATTTTTTTGGTAAAAACTGTACATTGTATTAAGTGTCTCTAATTACTGTGTATTTACATGGTAGTTACTTAGTGAGCACATCTGTACTTGCACATAATTACAATGTTATTACAGTCACAATGTACTTAACATGTCAGTCTTTTTGCAAGTACACAAATGTATCAGAAAAGGATTAGGGTGAGGGTGTGGTTCAGAGTTAGGGTTAAGGGGGTTAGGGTTAAGGTGGTTAGGGTTAGGTTTAGAGTTAGGGGTGGGGTTAGGGATGGGGATCATGCAAAAATAAATACAAATTAAGTACATTGTAACTATGTATAATAACATTGTAATTATGTGTGAGTACAGATGTATTTACTAAGTAACTACTATGTAAATACAGAGTAATTAGAGACACAATGTAAAGTGTTACCAATTTTCAGAATTATTGTACTTATCATTAAAGGGAAAGAGAAGGGTGAAAACAAATATTCAGAATGCTGATTGTTGTGATACAATATGTCTGTTTAAGATAAAGAACAACAGGTGTTTTTCTCCTCCCAAAGCACAGGAATTAAAGACTGGAGTAACAGAATGTTATTTCTGTTAGGTGGTTTGCTGCCACCCTGTGGTATCCAATTGTTACTGCACATTGAATCAGTATTGTGTGTATTCATCATGAAGGCTGATTTGTTTTTCGTGAATGTCACTATCTATTGAAAGCTTCGTCTGCCACTGTCCTCAACAAAGACCACATTCCAGAACTGACAGTGCGTGCTTCGACAATAGGGTGCAGAATGTCCTGTTTCAGTGATTATCTCATCAGTACAGGTTTTGTTGAATGTCAAAGAATAAAAAAGCATGTGCTGTTTGTTTTGATTGACTCCACTCTAATATAACACATCATATTGTCAGTGTCAAGGAAACACCTATGATGGCTAATCAATGGTCATGTGACTTTTTTGGTTCAGTTGAGAAAGACCTAAGGCTTCAACATATTGGCTTCAGATGTTGTGATTATCTCAGTCAAGTTCTATCGTGAGAAATTACAAAAGACAAACAAAGCCTTTCGTGCCAATAAAAACAGTTGCTGTCTCAATGTTTTGTACCAAACTGTAATATTGTCTTTTTCTGAAGTTTGTAAAATGGATTGACAGGTAAAGGTTAAGTATAATATAGTCTGTGGTTACATCAGTGCAAACATTAACTAGATTTCCTGGAGAACTCTTTAGTTTAAGGATGTGTTCTAAATATTAAATAACGCCTCTAAAAATGTGATATAAAACATGTACTAAAAACAATATTAGATTGTTCGGCTTAAAACGAATCTTACCAAAGAAGGGTGCCTTTAATGGAAATTGCTATTCCTTCATAATAATATTCGTCAAGCACTTTTAACACAGATGTTTTATAAATTGTGTTTTTACTGTGGGGCGGGGGAGATTTAACTGTGGGGTTTCTGAACCCACAACCCCATAATGGTTAAATCCCTGATGACATCTGGGTGGAGCAGTCTTGTTCCTGCAATGATATCACATTCCAGAATGTTTCTGGATTTCTATAGCTCAAATATGAATTATAATGACAATGATTTAAGAGGCCCTGTATATGTCCTGGGGCTTTCTTAAGGGGGACTGAAAGCTAATTCTTTATAAGTTCAAAACACTAGACCCAAACAAACCAGTTCTGCTGGTTTTGCACTAAATGCACTGTTGATTTCATTGGGGATCATTGATCCTGAGATTAGGGGGTCACTAGCAGTCAGTTGATGCTATATCTTCTATAAATATGCAGCTACTCTAACCAAAGTGAGATGTTCACGTTATCATAGTTGTAGTATTATTACAATTATATTTACCTTGGCAGGGCTGAGGTAAATAGTATATGTGTGTGTGTTTTTATTTTTTATTTTATTGTTGTTATTAAAATCCCATCCCTGCCAAACCCACGTGCATAAGTGGCTTAATTGATTAATGTATGGTAATTGAGCCCAACAACAGGTTTAAAAGAGGAGCCAGAGCCTTTGTCCTGGGTTGGTTAGTTTAGGGAAAGGACTGGGAGTAGCAGGCTGTGCTCCCTGTCTTTGTCCCTTGTTAGCTTGGGTGCCTCTTTTGTTTTGTATTTAGTTCATTTTCATTGTTTAAAACTTTTGTTTGTTTGTTTGTTTTGTAAAATAATAAAAGTGCATGAAAAAGCGCTTTTTGAAAACTGCAATCTCCTGCATCTTGCCTCTGCTGTTCCCGCTGCTTGACTTGACCGCAAATCTACCCTTCCACATTCACCTTTATATACTGTATATATTAGTGTCTGTTTCCAATAGTATTCAGTAGCTTAGCCTTCACAGCTCTCCAAACACCTCAATCCTGACCTGAACACATCCTGCCATTCAGTCCTGGGCCTCTCTCAAGCAGACTTGCCACTTGTGAGTTGGTTTTGTGAGTTGCATATTTTTGTCTCATCCCCAAACTGTGAACTAAGAGGTTTCATGAACAAGACAGAATTCCAGTAGTGGTGTTTATAAAACTTGAATTTAACTTTTCCTTTTAAAAGAACTGGAGAAATGATTTAAATAAGACCTAAACCTAACCCAAACCCAAACCCTAATCTTAATTAGTTAGGGTTAGGGTTAGGGATAGGCCAACGGCTCAAAAAGAACCTTTCATGTGTTCGAAAGAATGTAGTACAGTTTTACATTGGCCCGTCTTTCTGCACCTGTGCCTAACTGTCTGTTGTCAGACCTGTCAGTGGAAGCAAAAGGAAAAATAATGTTTTATTACTGTTGTAAGAGGCATTGTGTGACATGGGCAATGTGTAGGCCTGGGAAAGCTGTTAATGTTTATTTTTTTTAGCTTTACTTAATCTTGATTACAAGAAAAGGAAAGAAAGGGGATTGTGTCAGTGTTATAACCTGAACGTCATGCGTGGGCTGCCTTTGTGGGTGAACATCTACATGGCGTGACTCAAAGGTGACTTCAGCCTGACAGATTTCATCAGCTCTGCATGCGATTTACAGGAGGGTAGACTAAAGAGCAACAAGGGATATGCATTTTCTTTTAAATATCTGCATATTCCAAATTCAGATGTATAACACAAGCAAATCTTCCATAGAAGAAAATGGGGACCAGTGAGAACACAGGTAATGCTAATAAAAGGTAAGCAGACCTTAACATCTTCAGTGGACTATCTGACAAAGAAGTTAACTTGACAGTGAATTCTGTGAATTCCGTTCTTATGCCTTGAAGGAATCTTGGCACCAGACAGCTATTACACCTGTCTCACTGTGGACAAACAGTCTATATCTGACAATTACCATCAGAACCTGGGGGTGTGCTGCCTCTCTTCTGAAAGTGTACACCATGGTAAAAACAATGAAATGGGGCCTATTTTCAAAGTGTTTTCTCCACCCTTTAATTAACTCCTATTATTATAAATAAAATTCAGTGTTAACTCTTTAGGGTCCGCCGGCAACCTGGCCCTTTAACTCTTTACTCAGGCACTGTGAGAGGCAGCCCTGCTTGCGATTCAGAGCTTTAAAACAAGGTCCTACTTGTGTATTTCCGGTAGATGACCATATTAGGAGATAACCTTGAATGCAAGTGTTTTTCAATGCTACTGCTGTGCTGCAAGACAGACCTACTCAGTGCAGTAAACAAACATTTTCACACAAAATCTTTACAAAATAAGAGAAATGGCGCCATGGAAGGCACAAGGACCTATTGTTTTGTGGATCAGATGCACAAGACCAGAGCTGTTTAGGATTATGTTGCCATGGTCGCAACCGTGCTGGCCATTCAAGCCACAGTGAACAGTCCCATCTTGTGCCACATGATGAATAATTGAATGGATTTTTTTTCACATTTTCCATGTTCCCTATATGCTGAAGTGTCATTGTGCACTGTCAGATTTGAACTGGCCATGCTAAAATATTTTTTACAAACAAATAGTGTTTATTTCTAAAAAGCTCAGACCCTAAAGGGTTAATGCTACAAAACAAACAACAAGAGGGCTTAAGATACCTTGAATTGTATTACATAGTAGTTTGGTTTTCTTTAAATGAATGAACCACTGCCACTGAATGTACCTGCTTGAGTAATGAAAAAAGATGTTCTACTCACCACTAGAATATAATTATTTCTTTTGAATTAGCCTTGATTGCTCATTGAACTTGTAAAGGGACTGGTAATTGTGCAAAGGTGTGCTGCCTATGTGCAGTGGTGGATATTCTCTCCTGTCAGTTCAACTCTAGCCTTGCCCCGTTCACTTCCGTGTGAGCGGGCATTTCGTTTGAATATAGGGAATGAGATGGATTCAAATCATATGTAACAGAATGCAACCCTCTGGTAAAAAAAAAAAAAAACATGCTTCATTTTTTAATTTTGCAAGAAAGTGAATTCCTATTTAACCATTTGTTACGCCTCTCTCATTATTTGCAGTTTTCATTGGTGGCGTATAACACATTTGATTGACGGATTACTGATCCAAGACATAAACAGTGGGAGATGCGTAGCAAAAGCAGAAATAATCAGTAATGACATTGCTATCTTACAAAGTAAAACAATTATAGTAAAAACACATGTGGTTTTATTCAGCACGCTTTTTATGACCAGCCTCGCTTGGTTTACATTTGAACCCCCCCACCCACCCCCCCCCTCATATGAAAGCAAGCAAGGTGATGTAAAATAAATCAATTCTCTTTTAGACCTCATAGGGAAAAATGATAACTGGTGTTGGTGAAGGGATTAACAGTTGGGTGTCAGTTGGCGTTCTCCAATCCCACCACCAAGCAAATCGCCTCTTTCTACCCAGCAGATTTCAACACAGATTTCAATGTTTAGCTCACCAGGTGTCTGGCCAGTAGAGGCTGCTGTAGCTACAGTGAGGAGAAACAGCCTGGAGATCTTGCCTCCCTACCCAAAATCCATTGTGTTGCTATTGCTGAATATATAACATTCTACTAATGTTATTTAGTTTATTTTCTTGTGTAGTATTCAATGGTATCCCATTTCGGCTTTTGTCTACTTGACTACTTTACCCACATTCTAACTACACTCACTGACCTTATTGACTGCTCCTCATTGTACTTAAACTGCAGTGGAATTTCCTAAGGCTCTATCTCTTGATAGTAACTGTACATACAATATAGCTGAAGAATGCTTGCCTGAGTTCAGGGAGTTCATGTCTGTTATTAAGTAGAATTGTGTGCACTGTGAAAAGACATTAGCCTTGGTACAGTGGTAACGTAACTGCTGAGTAAACCCAGTTATAAGTTTTTGACTTTGGGTTTGAAAAGCAAATATATCACCACTGTACCAAGGTTGCAGAATCCTTCTTTTTATAAAACCAGTAGTTTTCAAAGACAACCCAGGATTGGAAGACCTGCTTTTGGGTGGAGATCACCTCTGTTTGATGGCATTAGTATGCCTGCCTTGAAAGGCAAACTGTCTTGAAAGGCAAAACTATTTCCAAAGAACTGCATGTGCATATTGAACCCTGCATTTGTGTATTGAACCCCATGCTTCAACTAATGACCTCCCTGTCTCTCTTTAGAAACTGAAGTTGAAATTCCTGTTTGTGAGTTTAACTTTAATCCAAAAATAAAACAGAGATTCAAATCTGTGTTTCCAAATTGAGTTCGAGGCTATACCCTTTGTTACGCATTCACTCACACTAGTTACCCTCTATTACTGTTCTAAAAACAGTACGAGGATAATAATGTTTAAGACAGGGCTGAATGATTGTATTGTATAGTATTGTTGCTCATGGTATTGTTGCTTGAATTATAGTTTCTTATGGATTTTAACATAATACTCCTGCTGCTTATATCCAATGTGTCAGTAACGCTCTACAAATTGGTAAATTGCCTAGAACTACTGTTTTAATGCAACAGGATTTCATTATGCAGAGCTTTCCAGTATTGATCCTATCGGGATAAGCCAACATTCATTACGATTCAAATGCAATTTCGGGCACGGCCCCAACCCCTACTTGGTTGCAGTGTACAATAGCATGGCGAGGGTTAAAACCTGTCCTGTCTCAAGAAAAGTAAAACTAAACCCTGTTGTGCCAAGCCTACAAATGATGCGTGTCCTGAAATAAACAGAGGAGATGGGGTGACATGATAACCCACATCACAGGAAGTTATCTAACTTCATCTCTTGTTAAGTAAGAGAACACACAGCCTTTTCAAGCAACTTGTTAAGGGGCAATTTTTACCAAGTACCTCAAATCAAGATAGTTTGATATTGATATTAATTTCTAGATCAATTAAAATGTAGAAAATTGCTTAAAAATTGAATCTACAAATAAGCTGTTCACCAGAAAAACTTGCCTGAAGGCTGCCTGGTATTACAAAGTGGCTTTATAGTACCTGAAGGAATTACTCCCACAAATTGACTTTGCTCATAAAGTCAGTCATCTGCATAACTGCAAGTGTACATTTGTTGTGTGTGTTTCTTCAAATTGTATTGTATATATCTGGGACTGGTGACCTCTGTTTCCACTGTCAAGCCAATTGCCTCTATTTACCTGCTTTAAAACAACAGGGGGCGTTACAGCTTTCAAAACAATGTGGAGTGACAGCTAGCAATAGCAAGTCTATTTAGAGGAGCTAACAAAAGATATCCTGCATTGAAAGCAGACCAGCGGCCGGAGAAAGGAGGATATCCTGAAGCTGATAACTGAGGTTTCTCCCAACACGCAGGCTGACAAGTGCTTGTCAGCAAAACGTGTCAGGTTCCAGTAACAGACACTGCCTGCACTGTCTCAAGTCAATGCTGAGGGCTGAATGGCTGCTTCAGTGTGTGAGGCTGACCTGACCTTCCCCTCTGTCCTAGCTGAGGTGCCAGAGGCCCACAGTAACCTGAGAGGCCGGAGATTCACAGTTTGAGCGTTGAGGAAAACTACCACATTTCAGTCTGCAGTGCTGTATGAATAAACTGTTGGTAAAGCTGTTTGAAAAATGTTACATTCAAAACAGTAGGACCAAACATCAACCAAAGGCCAGTTGTTTAGAACAGATTTGATTAAATGTACCCGTAGCTTTCCCTTTAACCATTTCTTGAGTTGCAGAAATCATCTTAACAGACTTAAATTAATACCTTACAAGGGAAAATGCACCCTTATTTACTGTTTCTGCACTCATGAATATTTGTCGTGTTTAATAAAGTCACTGGCATATTTTACCTTTGGGGCAGTCTGTGTACAGGTGTGCTTTCTTTAATGAGGCTGGTATAAAAATGACCACTGGTAGTGCTCTAAGAATGAGGATGCAAAAGTGGCTCTACACTTGTTCTGCACTAAGGGACACTGGTAGCAAAAGAGCAGCTACAATGGTAGAGTTTTCCCACAGCGGTATAATATTAGTAATTTTGAATTGGTGCTCATGAAAGTTGAGGCGCACAATAGTGACATAGCAACTGTTCTGAATGCAGATTCGGGTTGGCCCTAACCTCTACTGTACTTGGCTGTACAGTCTAAGTAGGCATTGTAAACTGGGCTTGATTCACTGTAGACAATAGAAAAAACCATTACACCCCTCTTCTTTCAACCCATCTGAAGAAATAATTATACAAAAACAAAACATGAACTGCTTGTAAGAGTACAAATTCAGATCCATGTCATTTGAAAGCTGTGTCACATGTTCAAAAATGAAAGAAAGTAAGCTGATCTTGGTAGCACAGATTCATTACAGACCTTTGTTTTGCTTACTAACTTGAAGCTGTTCTCAAGGGTCACGAGCCTGTGTAATTCTAAGGTCCAAGAACAAAGCGCTGTAATCTTTGATGTAAAGGTTAAGATTTGAGTGGAAGTGCACTGTTTAACATTGTTCATTTGTAAAATTATGGGACTTCAAAAAGTCCACTGTTGCAAATTTTTAACTATTTCCTCATTCAAGAAGGGGTGTTTTGAAACATTTTGATACATAGCTCTGAATCAAACATCATGTAAGTATGTCCTTTGTAGAAAAACAGTAAAAAAAAAAAAAGTCAATTTTGTTCTATGGGGGTAACTTTAAACCAATGTATCTTAAATATTCCTGGACCAAACTACCTCTTAATACAGTCTTTCATGTAAAAGTTATTATTTATTACAATTCTTAAGTTATTATTTATTACAAAAGTCTAAGAGCGTGGACTGCAGTCCACATGGAGCAAGCAGACACCACTTCCTGTTAAAATAAAATCTTGTGTGGCTTTTCTTAGATACTGTATACACTGTAGTCATATTCGATTGAATTGATTCTAGGGATCCATAAGATATCAGTGTAACAAATACTGCATCTCAGAGGGAGTTATATTACATTGTAGTTGCTTTATTAACGTTGGAGCATTATAAATTAGTAATGTCAGCTTCGTCAGTGTGTCTAAAACACCAAAGTACGGTACTGCATGTATACTATACAAAGAAAACCAGTGAAGATTATTGCAAAACAAAGCACTGTAATGCAGTACTTGGCAATTTACAAAATAGCATTCCAAAAACAGTTCTTACCGGGCTTTCTCAGTCTATGTCAAACTATTTCCAAAAGTTTTATTTGCACCGTGCATGCTAGCCCGACACAGGAACACAAGCTGGCTTTGGAGGTCAGTGGAAACATCTTGTTTCAGCTTTTTAAAAGTACCGTAATTATCTTAATGCATTGCTTTCTTGTTTACTTTTATTTAACATGGTTATGTGAAGTGACAGCATATAGACAGTGAAACTGAATTCCCAAATGCACCAACTTTTCTTTTTTGATCTGCATCTATTCTGTCCTGCTGAGAACTGAATGTACTGTTTTAGACCCATAATAAAATGTGCATTGATCAGTTTCCATCAGTACCGTTCAGTTGGGAGCTGCATGTGTAAATGACACGTGCCAGAGGTCCATTAGGTTAATAGAAGGTATTGTATCTTACAAGATCAGATAGGACAGGCTCTACAGTATATGTTCTGCCTAATTATTTTATACCTGTTTTCGTCCCACTTTAGCAAGTGCAATTATGTTCCCTCACGGCAGCAACCCCAATTATAGTTAAGAAGAACTGAAGGTCAGTGGGCATCCTCTGATCCCAAGACCAAGCCAAGCGCCTCTTTCTACAGCGGATTTTGCTAAACTATTAGCCTAGGACAAAGGCCAGCCCTGAGCTTCATTGTAGCACAATGAGGAGAAACAGTTTCTGATGAGACTACCTCCCTATTCCGCTGGAGCTCCAGTCAATCCAGCTCCCTCAGTGGAATCGCCAGCAAAGACCAGCAACTTCACTCTCCTAACAGCATGACTCACCCTGAATACCACATGGAATTGCAAGTACCAGGTAAGCCACTTGGGACCACAACTTAAATATATTTTTAACAATGCAATTGTGCTGGTGGTTTTGTGATGTGGTCTAATGACCATTTAAGTGGGGTCTGGTTTCCTAAGCTCGTTGCGCTTGTGATTTGGTTCGAAACTCAGGCCTCCTGAGTTGAACCACACAAGACTCTAGTTTATTCTCTTGTGCCACCTAGCCATTTAATCTGAACTACAAAAATATCTAGGTCAGCATGTTCACAAGTAGAAAGAGAATGCAGTTTGACTGCTCCGGATCATCTGTAAGTTGTGATGATACCCGATCCTTGTCAGAAAAGAAAAAAGAGTAAGGATCACTGGAAGTCTATCGATAAATACAAAGATTCACTGTTCAGACTCTGGCAGCTCCTTGCTGAAAACGCACCTGAGGCCAAAACTTTTAGAAAAGCCACTGTGCCATGCAGTATTTGATAACACCTTACAAAATCATTTTTAAGTGCAGTTTTGCAGGGAGTGTGCAGGTGAATGTTTGTAACAAGGGAAAACTGGTTCAAGACATATCATAGGATAAACTGACTACGATGCCAGTTAGCTTGTACAATATTGTTTATGCAGCACATATTAGACATGTTACATGGAAATACCATTCTATTCAAGAGCGTGTTATAGGAAACTTCTCTTTAGAGAAGGGAACATTATGTAATTACAATATTTGATCATATTTATGGAATTTTGTTAAAGAATATCAATAATTTGAGTAATTAAAGCATGATTCTGTAATGTCTAACACGCAAATGCTTGCTTAAATATTAGTTTACACAGTCTATGTAAAGACTTAGGATACTGTGAGCATCAAAACATGCTCTTCCTTTTGAACTTGAAGGGATGTTTGTATTGGCTGCAAGCTCCTGGGTGAAACCATAGTGTGCGTTCACATGATAAACACAGTCCTGCTGATGTAGCAGTTGGACTTTAATTCCATAATTATTATCCCACAAAGATATGTCATAAAACCTGCTCACCTTGTTCACTGGTGCAGAAGAGAAGTCTACATCTCAGCCTGGGGCACAAGCCTTCAGCTTGCGATAAGAGTTACAATGAAATGGTATGAGAATCAGCAGTATGGTATCCCACTTGTGACATATTTTGGCATCGCAATGGTATAAAGCAATACATAGTGTATCAAATTCCACTGTGTTGCTGTTGCTGGTCATGCTGTGGTCTGGTAATGGTTGTGCTGGGGTTTCTTCAGGATACTATACTAGTATTATAATGGTGTACCAGTGGTACTGTTCAAACCTTCTATGAGGTTTACCATACTAAAAGCAAAAAAAAAAGCATAGGCAAGTATGATCAATTTCAGGGGAGGTGCAGAGGGGTATGGTAAAGCCCTAGTGTAATGGAAATGCATGGAAGAAACATAGCGAATTGTGAACCTAACATGCAGAATTACCATGGTATAATTCGATAAAGTATTCCTGAAATTGTTTCCATAGTTGCTTTAGTGAAGGGCTGTTTTTTTTTTTTTTTTTTTTATTACACTACTTCCATTATGTAACGTTCAAACACCAAAAACTGTAGTGTATCATGAGAGATTGGTCTGAATCTATTTGATGTAACAGTGGCACGATATTTACTGGCACGTAGTGTAATAATACATGGGTGTAGGCTGCAGTCTGTATATAGAATTGCGAAAGATTTTATCAAATATCACTTATACTCAGAAAATAATTAAAAGAAAACACGAAAACTAGATAAAAAAATGTACAAGATGTTGCCCAAGGAAAGATTACACAATCTTAAGTGTTTTTTTTTAAAAAAAAAGAAATATGCCACTCCCCAAATTCTATCTTATTATTCTTTTTTTTCTTTTTCCATTTGCTCGTTTGTGTTTATCTTGCACTGTTGTGTTACCTAGTCACTATGGCAACAAGGTGATCTTACGGCCCACGTTATACTGTACAGCAAGAACATTCTAAACGTCCCTCCAGGTTACTGCCTCTGACGTCAGCCAGCCCATAGTCTTAAGATTGACATGATTAGGCATGAAAATGACAGCCCCCCCACTCCCACCTGCCCCGATCCTGGACAGGAGTAAAAAGTGGAAGTGCTTATAGGGACAGGCTTTATTGCAGCAGATACAGCTAGTCCAATGACAGGACACCTTTTAAAGTTTAAATTGCACAATTTCTTTTTTTAAATGAACCCTATGCAAACCAAAATATCCCACTTATCTTAATTCATGTATTCTTCTTCTTTATATTCATTGCATACTTTTAGCTTCACATCCTGTGACTTAGAAACTTTGACGTTTAAAGTAACCCTGTGGCTTAAATAGTCATCAGAAGCAAGTCAAAAGTGCATCAAGTACACCACAGTTTATATTTTTTAAATGTAGGAAGTATCTTCAATATTTACCTTTGTTCCAGGGCATTCAATAATCATTATCGAAACAATCAAGGCGGAATCACAAGTGATGATATGTTTTAGTTAAACAAAAGTATTTCTCCGGGTGTGGACAGAGGGTGTACTTGATAAAAATCTGTCTGCATTGTTAAGATTGATACAGCTTGCTCACTACCTGCATTCAGCATTTTGTTTTTTGTTGTGTGGGTTTGTAACACCCGCTCACTCAGAGGGGCTACAAGCAGAGGCGTTATTTTTTAAATATGTAGTCCGACTATGCCAGTTCAGTGCGATAAGCACAGAACAATATTAAATAATAATTGATCAGGTTCTTTTTATTTGGATACAGAGTTGAATACGGGGAACAGTGTCACTGAGAAAAACACAGACAATAGATACATATAAAATCAATGAGAATGTTTCAATTTGACAGCACGATTAAAAGAAGCAGCAACGCATTGTTCAATACCTTTATATAGGACCACAACTATTCAGTTCACCAGCAAGTGATCAATTACAGATTTTCCATTAACAGGTCATCATCATTAAGATTTGTTGAAAGTAATTTTAATCACCAAAAGTGCAAACGGCAATATTTCACTTTGGAAAGTGCTTAGTGAATGTAGTAAGGGTACGGTTCATTAACCAGGCATAAAATAGAGGATAATAATAAACACCAACACTGACTATTGTAAAAACACAAAACATATAACACATTGTCTGTGCAGGGGCCGGAGCATCAGAGCGAGAGAAAAATCTGTATAACAATCTCTTACTTTACTCTCCATACCATAGGTCACGATTAGCTACTGACAGGCTAAAAACTCTTAATTCACTCACACGCATTGTTCAGACCGGCATACTGTACGTCAGCCGAATACTTCAAGTTAGTCCATGTACAGACTCGTTTCACTTCCCTCTATTACTCTCTGTTCGAAACACTAAAATTGTGTTCCCACTCCTGCACAAATAAAGGACAGAGAGACACAAACCCCCAGGGTGGTCATTTATATTCAGGTACGTAAAACTGCCAATAATTAAATTAGTCAGTACCCAATAAGGCATAACAAGTGAACTGAATGGAGACGCTACTATAAAGTGATAAATCAATTTTATATATTATAATATATATAAAACATGCACTAATCAAATCAAAGTGTAAAAGTATAAAACTAAAACATACAAGTGACAAATAAATAAGTGAAAGGTAACAGGGTCATTATTGACCCGGTTACAGGTGGACTGATGTCTTTCAGATGACACAATCATCTGCACCCGTCATCTTCCTCATATTAGTGACCCACTGCTTCCTACCAAACATTGACTGTTCAGTCATTCTTTATTCAGATATTAATGACACCTTGGTCTTTGATTTCTTTGTTGGAGTTGGTCCAGCTAGTCTGCTACCCACTATCTAAGACCTTGTATACTAAAATACCTCAGCCACTAACTCATTGTGTGACCCTGAGCAAGTCACTTAACTTCCTTGTGCTCCGTCTTTCGGGTGAGACGTAGTTGTAGGTGACTCTGCAGCTGATGCATAGCTCACACACCCTAGTCTCTGTAAGTCGCCTTGGATAAAGGCATCTGCTAAATAAACAAATAATAATAAAAATAAATAATAAAATAGCAACCCCCTAATCGGAGGAGATAAGTAAGACGGCAAAGGGAAAAAGGCTCTAGACAGGTGCTGTGAACAACCTTGTGGTGCAGGGTTCAGATGTACCCTTGTTTAGTGGGACCGCATCTTTACCTTGGGTAACCTGACAAACTAATTTTACACAAGCACTCACACGGCAAGTGGGGACTAAGCAATAAATCAGCGCCCTGGTTTTCCAAAGCCAGTAATTTACTATTTTATATGCTGCATCATCAAAGGCAAGACAAATATTTACGCGCCTGAGAGAGCTCTTGCTGGCATGTAATTATCTTTGCCCTATATTACCGGATTGGTACTGTAGCCAAAAGCACGGCATGACATTTACACCCCTAATTAAATCTGACAGAACGGGTACAATGAAAGTTGGTTTTACGTGCCTATTTAAATTCATCAAGGTGAAACATGGTAAATCTGTCTTTATGGTCACTGGAACTATAATCTGCTCCTACAGGCTAGTTAACCTTTTATTTATTTTAATTTTTTTGTTACATATAAATGACAGTTAAGCAAAGCTTTTTTTTTTTTTTTTTTACTTCAGGGAATACATGTTAACAAGCCTTTTTTCCTAGGCGGGAAAACCTGCCAATGTTAAAAAATAACAGTAAAAAGTACTGCAAGGTGTGCTAAGGTGGTTTGTAACACTAACTGTTTTTTTTTTTGTATTATGTATTTTTTTATGTATTTTTTATTTAGTGTTCCCAATTATTTTACCCCCGATTTTCTCCCCAATTTGGAATGCCTTATCATTGTTCTCTTCACTGCAGCGATTCCCCACACAGCTCAGGAGACCTGAAGGTTCAGTGGGCATCATCCGATCCCACAAGCCAGCTTCCTCTTTTACACCCAGGAACTCGAGAGCAGAAGTCAGTGCGCTACCGAACTCTGGAGGCAAAGATCACCCCTGCAGGGGTCCATTTCTTAGCTCACGGCGCCTGGCCAGCAGGGTTTGCTGTAGTGGGATGAGGAGAAACAGTCCCTGACAGTTTTGCCTCCCTAACCTATGGGAGCGCCAGAGCCATTGCAACGCTCCCTTCGGACAGCCAGGATGCGAACCTCTGCGACATGACTCTTATTGTATAAGATATGCCTTTTCATGCTGTTTGGGCTGCAAACACTCTGTGTAATGATCTTATACAATAAAAGACTCCCTACGGGATGATATTTGTACACAGGATGTACAGGAATCCTTGACCTATGCATTATATGTGATTTACAATCCTTTAACACATTTTTGTTTTTTAAATTGTACTAGGCATTTAGATCTTGAAAATAAATTGGAACTATTAACCTCTAATTCAGGAATGACATATTTTGAAATAATAAATATATTGTTCATAATAAATACATCATGATGGGTGATTCCTTCACACATCCCCACCCCCCCTTTTATGATCATTAACGCAATCAGTGACGCAGGTTTCCATATAAATAGCAGCTGGAGCCCTTTGTCCTGCCTGTTCTGTCTTGGCATAACTTCCAGGCTATTGACTTACAGCATAGATTGTGAATGAGTTGTTCCCAGCTCTGATCAGAATCTCAATCTAGAGTTCTAGAAAGGTCACCAATGTCAGGGCTAGTCTCTGCACACTTTTAAAAGCTATTTCACAGCAGACCATTGATTTTCAGTAGCTACGTACAGGCCAGCACTAAAAATAAGCAAGTGAAATTATTTGGAGCCGACAATATGTCTAATTTCTAATTGCAGCTCTCATCAAAATGTCCTGTTGTGACCTCTCTAAACCTACTAAGAAAACAATAATACATACAGGAGTTAGTATTGGCCCATTGTGCAAGTCATTCAGCATGGACAATTGATAGCCATTCTAAATGTACTGTATATATAGCAAAGCATCCCTTATTGAGCTTAAAATGGAAAAAGAGCTAACTGATGACCGGTCTACTGTATTTTTCCTTATCATGCACCTTCTATTTATTAACGCAGAAAGTTACTGAAATGTTAACTAATACAAGAGCTTATTTTATCAAATAGAACAATAGCCAAACATATTTAAAGGGACGCACTGTATAATGACACCAATACTCCAGTGAGGCAGCCTTCTGAAGTGCGGTGTTTTTAAAAGTCTGACCTTTCAGTTTGCAGTTTACCATACTGTACCCTTTCCCCATGCGTATGCTGTGCATTTCGTATCATGCCCTGGTTTACCCTGTTTTCCTCTACAGTGCCGTTACCAGTACTCCTGTTTTATAACATTGTGTGTTATTATTATTGGGTTCTGGGCAGCTACAGGCTCCCTCACAGCCACTGATAAACCAATTGAGAAAATCTTCCCTTTAATGCATCTCTTTAATGCTTGTCTCAGATCCTTGGATGTGAATGAACCACACTTCAAGGCCATTTATTGAAATTATGGCTGAATTCAATTGTCTTTTCAGCTACACTTTGATCAAATATAACTGGATGCAATAAACCGAACACATTTATAATAATATTCATTTAGTATTTCGGTAACGTGCCGTTTCTTGTAGCTTTGTACTTTGTGGTAATCTGTTGTTTTGGTAAGTATGGCTTGCCATCCTCTTATATCTAACTCACGGATCAGCAATAATAATGTATTGTAATTTAACTCATTTAATGTAATTCAGTTTTTACTACGATTGTATACCTGTGGTTAACTTGGCTTATTTCTGTTTCCATGGTAAAAAGTGTATATGAAAAAAAAACACAAAGCAATTGATCAGAGATCTGCTGGCTACAGCACATTATTTTTTGATCCTTTGTTAATCTTCCTGGTCTATGGCAGAGAGGGTTTAGACTGCCGATGTTCAGAAGCTGCTCTTCACTTCTGGTTGCCTGTCCTGGACATATGTTACATAGGAAATATAATATGAAACATGATCCAAAAGAGCTGATCACTACATGGAGCTTACTTCTATTAAGACATTTTAGCTGATCTAGCCCTGTTATTACATATGTCTATGGCAGCCATCTAGTGTTGAAGAGCTACCTCAGATTTATTAAGAGGCTATTAAATACATTAAACAATGGTATTTAAAGCTACTTGCTCTTACTCTCTATCAACACAAGCAAATTCCTGCCATTTTTTAAACAGTACTTCAGTGATACTGATCCTTTATAGTTTGGGAACATTAGAACCTTTTAGCACAATAATGTAGATTTGGAACATATTTTGCACAGTCCATCTGACATGGGTCACCAGTGCCTATTTGTTCATATGCACTGATAATCCATATCAATATACATGAAGATGTTCATGAACTGCTGCTGGCTTGTTAAACAATTCGATAAATGTTATGGTGTGGCAATGTGCCCCGCCCCTGTGTGCATTTGTGTGTTATATGTTGTATGTTGCGTGCGTGTGTTAATGTTGGTGTATAGAGATTGGTACATGGGATATAAACGGGTCTGTGTTTCATGTGTATTTAAAAATGTAGATTTATATTTAGGCACGAGGAGGGCACAAATCACTTCACGTGCTGGTTAAATGTAATATGTGAGCATGGGGTTGCACAGAATTAATTCACGTGCTGGGATTCAAGTGAATAATTAATTAGCAATTGAATCCCAGCACAACAGTATATATAGAGACACGTAGCATTCATTCAGGGTTGGGTGTTCGGTGAGTGGAGAACGGGAGAGAGGCGGAGGAGAAATAAAGTAAAATAACGTAACGTAAAAATAGTGTTTTCACTCACCGTGTTTGTTTATTTGTCTGTGCATCCACCGTTTGTGTGTTAGTAGGTTTTGTTTGTCCTTTTATTTTGGCCTCAAGTGCCGTGTCCTGTTTTTTGTTTCAAACCTTTTATTTTCTGTTCTGTTTATTAAATGCTGAGCGAAAGCATTCGCTCAGCTTTACCAAACCACACATCTCTGTCTGTTTATTTCCTGGCTCTGGTCTGACACCACCCACTCCGGCCGTCTTTGTGACATATGGATATCAAGCTTATTCAGTCTTTGAAAAAACATTCCTCAAATGTTGCCAATGGTTTATTCCAGTGTCCCACAATGACAAGGCGGTACAGTTGGGTATGACTTCACTCTTGTGGCTTGAAAAGGGAGCAGTTAGAACATCTTCTCGTGTAATTAGTGTAATCTGTTTAAGTCCTGTCTTTGTTTGATGGGTTTAGTGTGTGATTGGGGTTGCTTTGTGGTTTAGAAAGTGCATACGTGCTGGAATGTTAACCAAAGGGAAGGTGGAACCTGTATGTGTACTTCCATTTGTAAAGTCAGCCTCCAGCCCCCAGGGCTGGCAGCCTGAACGGGTTGCAGTATCAGGACCCTCCTATCGGATCCTTGCAGTCAGTGCCAGGCAGATGGTGGGGTACAAGGGCAGACAGGAAGACCTATAAACCCAGTTCTTCAATGCTCCAACCATTTCTTTCTAGATATAAGCCATTGGCATCTATCAACTGATTTTGTAACGATGTTTGATAGTGGGTGCCTTTTTTCTTTTCAATTCTTCTTTTAACATGATATGTGTTAATAATAGTATACAGCAGGTGTTGAAAGATGTAGCGCTGAATAACTTTTTCGTGTGAATAATGTTTTCTGAATCGCGCCTAACTAGAGGAACTGATTGAAGTTGGTCTTGCTAACTGTATGATTCATTTTCCATGCCACACGTTTTAATCCCAAAGGGGGAAAAAAGTGTATTTGTATGCTTTATTAAGTTATGGTTTTTGATGAGTTGACCAATGGTCTGACAGACAAAAGCAGATTCACACATGAAATATGAATCATGGCGGCCAGGCCAGAGAGCAAAGGCAGCGACTTTCTTTGGAGTTCCAGGAGATGTCTCCATGTTCCTTCTTTGTACACTTTATTTGGCTATTTTAAACTAAAAAAAAAAAAAAAAAAAAATCAAAGTACAGTTGGGTTCCTCTTAATATTTTACAAACACCAATATTTAATATTTAAAGAAATTGCAACAAAAAAAGTGTTGCTTCATGCACAGGAAACCTGTATTTGCATAAAAGCAGGGTTCTAATTCCTTATGGAAATCTCTGCCAATTGTGCCATCACAGGTTCTGATAACAATCAGCCTTATTTGTGGTGAGCAATACAAACAAATCACATTGCTGAAGAGGGAGGTGGGCAGCACAATCATACACAATCATTTGTTTCACTTAATGTGAAATATCTGATTGACTGAAGCATTCAAAGTTGACAGAAGTAGCACTGTTGCAGTCAAGGGATGGGGGAGGCAGTTAGGATTGAACTGGTAGTCCAGAGAGCAGCAATAACTCTTATCTCCACAAGTGATTAAACCCACGTTGCTTCCAACCCACATACAGTATAAACTGCTCTTAGATCTATACACAGTACGCTACCTATAGTATATAAACCGGAGGTTACACCAATCTGTGGTCGGTGAGTAAACTCCAAATTGCAGTAGCTGACGCCATCTTTTCAAAATGAAACCCCTGTTCTCAGCTTCTTCAGTACAACAATAGTTTAATAATGACTATTGTATCAAATGGAAGCCAATAACCATTTTCATTTTGATAATATTTTCTGTCTTACCTATTTAATAAAAACACACCCAAAATAGGATATTAAACCAGTACAAAAAATAGTTTGTATGAAGCATTCTTTGGGACTGGGAGGCAATGAGATCTAGGGGTCAAACTCAATGAGAAATGGGATATACAAAGCTGAAGTAGCCGTATGCATCCACTATCACCACCCCTCCACTGCAGAAATTCCTATATCATTGCGTGAACAGGTTATTAAGAACTATTAGATTAGCTAGTATTTCATGAGCCAATGTTATGTAAAGGAACCAACTGTGCAGTATAAGAAAACTCACAACAAGGATTTAAGTCAGCAATGTCATTGGCTTATCTAGAAAGAAGGTTCAAGTTTTACTAACTGGGTTTGTATACTTTCTCCCTGACCCTTGCACCCCGACCTCTGACCGACACCGACACTTTCTTGCCCAAAGGCTGGCAGGGTGTTGACAGTCCCCTAAAAAGCCTCTGTTAACACCTCTGAAACACATCAGAGGTTTTGAAATAAGATGAGTTCAGAAATAAAGAAGTTCAGTTTGTCTTGAACATACTACAGCTGCAGTAGCTTGTACCTCAGGGGAGAATCAAATTGCTTTTTAATGTCCCTTGTCTTTCAACTCTTTTATGCATTTATTACTCGCTGCATAAAAAAGTGCTTTCTACAATTTAGAATGGACATTGAAATAGAGAATCTTCTTTATAATAAAATCAAACAGGCAGCAGCAAGCCTACTGTAGGATGTATTTAATACAGATAAACAGTGTCACTGAATTATGACACTGCTATCCTTATAGCAGTTTAAAAAGTACCAAACAACTAAACAACCAACCAACAGTGATCAAGGTGGTTTCTGACATTGTACACAGTTTCAGCACTAAACAGTTGCGCACAGTTCACATAGCTTTTCATATCTGTTGCTTTTTAAAGCTGTTATCAAGGTAGTGTGTCATAATTAAAATTGAATCCTTGGGTATGCAAGGGAGCTCTGCAAGTGCAAGGGCTAGAAAGGGGTTAAAGTTGCGTGTTGTTTCTTCAGGAAATGCTTCAACAATAGATTGCTACCTGTATTCCCTACACCTGTCAGCAATGACGACAGCAGCAGCCATATCAAACTTTAAGCAATGTCATCACTTCCTTTGCCTTTATTTGGGCATGAACCTCTGTCACATTGCTGAGAGCACCGGCTATTGCGCAACAGCTTTTCTTAAGGGGGAAAATAACTTCCATACCTGTCACTGCCTTGCGGTCTCCACAAAGATATGTCAAATTACAACTACTGTACTACTGTAACTACTGTACAAAACAGTTAAAAGCTCTGGGCCCTTTTTTTTCAAGCTTATACATTCCGTCAGCTCTCTATTTGTAACAGCAGTACATCGCGCTGCACTGCCTGCCACATAAACAGAAGGGGTAGTATTACCATTGAGAAAACACAGTAAACAGACACCAAGGAATCATATTGTGGTAGTCGAACACTGAACGTGATTGTGAGACAATGCAGCTTTAAAACCAGTAAACTGAGTAAACTGAGGCCTGAGGAAAAGAAATGTCCTACCTATCACATTGCCCCTTGCTTTGAAAAGAAAAATGAAATTGCATGCAGGTTTATTTAGCCCAAGAAATGACGAAACTCTGAGCTCCATGCATTGCTCAAAACTATTGGCACGGTTTTATATCAACATAAGCATTTCAAGGGAGTGCCTAATTGACTTAATGAGTCACCAGACATCATGACAAGTGAAGATTAATAATGAGCATTTAGGTCCAATTGCTTTAGATCATTTATCCCTGTGTGTATATGTAATGTAAGCATTGGTTGAAGAGCCAGAGCCTGCACTTACTAATATAAAGACACTTTGACTAATCTGGCCTACATTACATGTCTATTGCTAGCAACTAGAGCCAAAGAGTAGCTCTGGGACTCAAAGCCCAAGAATAACACTATGTAACACAATTTTTGTTCCCGGGTAATAAGTGTTATTTCCTAATTGCTTATGCCTCAAAAGTATAGAAAATGGCTATTATTCCCCACAAACTTTGCTTTTGTGACCAGGACAGTGATATTTTGAAATTTACCTATTTCCAATGAGAAAACGGGCGAACTTGTGTCTTTTCGTTCACATAAAGTCAGAAAAAAACAACATATGAATCCAAATTAACATGTATTTATACTAAAGTAATACAAAAATGACTACAAAAGATTTAGAAGTGAGTCGTTTTTCGAGATTTACAATTATACTGTAAATCACTTTCACGAATCAGCCCCCAAATGTAGTCTCACATCATGTTCTCGTTATACTGTCCTTGGTAGCGGCGTTCAAAGTCCAGTATATCCTGGTGGAAGCGCTCGCCTTGCTCCTCTGTGTACGCTCCCATGTTCTCCTTGAATTTATCAAGATGAGCATCAAGGATATGGACTTTGAGGGACATCCTACAGCCCATTGTGCCGTAGTTCTTCACCAGAGTCTCAACCAGCTCCACATAGTTTTCGGCCTTGTGATTGCCCAGGAAGCCCCGAACCACTGCGACAAAGCTGTTCCAAGCCGCTTTCTCCTTACTAGTGAGCTTCTTGGGGAATTCATTGCTCTCCAGGATCTTCTTTAACTGTGGTCCGACGAAGACACCGGCTTTGACCTTTGCCTCAGACAGCTTAGGGAAGAAGTCTTGAAGGTACTTGAAGGCTGCCGACTCCTTATCTAGAGCTCTGACAAATTGTTTCATAAGGCCCAAATTGATGTGCAGTGGTGGCATCAGCACCTTCTGGAGGTCCACCAGTGGCTCCCACTTGACGTTGTTCCTCCCCACAGAGAACTCAGTCCGCTGTGGCCAGTTACGCCTGTGGTAGTGCGCCTTGGTGTCCCTGCTGTCCCAAAGGCAAAGATAGCAGGGAAACTTGGTAAAACCGCCTTGGAGACCCATCAGGAATGCCACCATTTTGAAGTCTCCTATGACCTTGATGCCATCTCAGAAAAATGCAGATATGTATCCACTTAGGCAGCTGGAACTAAACTGAACTGGTGGGCTTAAGGCCCCTGTATTTATACTACTATTTATATTACTGGAAAGTTCTAGAAGTTACTCCAACTTTACTCAGCACTGAATCTATCTGGAATGTTCTGGAAAATAGGTCAATTTCAAAATATCACTGTCCTGGTCACAAAAGCAAAGTTTGTGGGGAATAATAGCCATTTTCTATACTTTTGAGGCATAAGCAATTAGGAAATAACACTTACTACACAGGAACGAAAAAAAAAAAAATTGTTACACAGTGTAATCTTTGTTATGGCAGCCTTCATTTTTTCTGTATATATACATTAGTACTGTACCTACAAGCAGTACATTGGAAAAAGTTAGCTGGCTTCTTCAGTTCAGTCCTCTTTTTCAGTTTGGAATGCTGTTGTGGGGGTTACTATGAGGTTACCTCAGATGTGGGTTTATCGCAAAGAAACAATTTTTTGGCTCAGTGAAGCTTTCAGTAACTTACAATTAAAAAAAACCTTTGTAACAAAAGAGGAAATCCATGATGAAAGCCAGTTTGAAGAGCGGAGGGGTAGTTTGTAATGTCCAAGATTAGTTTGATAATCAGATAATGGCCGTTCTAGTATATATATATGTTTTTTGTGATGATTCGTGAGATAAAATATATCATCTGTGAGTTTTATTACTCCATTTCAGTCAGGTAAATCTGATAACCTAATTTTTAGGGAATGTCCATCAGCTCAGTCTCCAAGGCAACATGGAACATAATAGATTCAAGTTTATTGATTTCCTGAAACGGAATCATATCTGACAACAGTGTAGGAGAGCACTGTAATAAAGTGGAATTTCATACACAAAGAGAATAGGGGAAAGTGCATTCACTTTTACCAATGATCTTCAGTGGCAATGCCAAACGGCTGCATTTTCTGCAGTGAGGTAGTGCCCACTAATAAAGCTTTCTGATAGGTGGAAAAACAATTCTCAGGTCTTATTTGAAGTAGATTCTTGTTTAGTTTTTTCCCTTTAAGTAAACTGAATGCAGAAACATTAATTCCAGTTCATTTACATATTTTGTTTCCCTGATTGTAGCAGGAATTTGAGACTGCTGACAAAAGTGTCTGAGTGGCATTGTGAAATATTCTGTGTCAGGTTTGTGGAATACAACAGTGTCAATAGTGTCCATTGACAGATACGTTTCTCTAGAATCTAAAGCCAGATTAGAACCAAGCCCTGGCAGTTCATTTCCTTCTTTTGTAGTCAGTTTCATTGATGCACCACCTACAACCAAATCACGTTGGCCTGTTGGCTAGAAGGGATGGATTGAGGAAATTCACAACAATCCACAGATTTGTCAGAAAGGTTTTAATTTGAAAAAATATAATGTAAAATGAATGAGAATACACATCAATTTAAGGGCAATGGAATGCACTACATGTAAGTTTTGTACTAATAACAAAGTAGTAAAAAACAAAATCTTTGACCACAATTTCAACAAACAACTGTCTTCATTTTCTTTGTAGTACTTTCAGATATTTTACAATTCACTATTTCATTGCCATGGAATAACATCACTGGTGTGTTAAAACACTTTGCACAAGCTCTTGTATTTAAACAGCTGGGGAACCCAAGTTGTAATCCCTACACAACCCAACTCCAACTCCAGGATTCATTTCCACTGTTCTTTTCACTCCAGCATGAAAGCTCTTGGTTTGGATGTTTTGGTTATATGCCACAGAAATCTCCTGGCTCCTAATCCACAGTTCCAGCTACCAGACCATGCTGTCTGTACATAGATGGACTGATCAACAAATGTAAAATCCCTGACATAAAAGCTGTCAGTGGGCAGTAGGGCCACTATGGGCTGCCAGGACAACACTGATTAAAAGTGACAGATCTGCCAGTTATTTAAAGACATTATAATACATACGACTTGCACTAGGGAGCTTTGATCTATTACAGAATATCAGGGAAGCTATATTTCAGTCATGTGAGTGGCGTCCCATATACACAAAGGTCTGTGCAGCAGCACTCACAATAGAACCCTTACAGGCAGAACTTATAAGAAACTCAAGTAGACCAACGTTTGAGCTTGAGCCAATTCCAATGTAAGTCCTGCATGGACTCACAGTGGCAGGTTTTTATGTGGGTGGGGTTCTGTTATTCTGGAGATGCACAAACATATCCCTCCGGCTAATCTGTGGTGCACCTTCAGCTTGTGAACACTGTAAAACGAGGACAGATTGTTTACTAATCTGCGGGCTGCTGAGGTAATGTGTTTTTAGGAGTTTAGAAGCCTAGATAATTACGTTGATTAAATGATAGCAGTCTGCTTGCTAGTCAGGGGATTCACATTGACCACATGGATTTATAGGGTTAGCTGCAGGCTGATTTGCAGACACAACGCAATGAGCCATAAAGGCGAGTGCTGTCCTGACTTGTTCTAGAAAGCCTTTGATTGAAACATGCTTTGTTACTAACAGTGAGTGGATCATTCATTTGCATTATTCTCTGTCTCTGTGAGTGTTTTAAGAGATTGTTGGTGTGAAGTTTGTTTGCGTGTGCCTGGCCTGAGAAGCAACCTAAAAGTGCAATGATACATTTTGTTTCCCCTCAGCCAGTTTAGGGTTAGCGATCATGAATTCCAGCCTTCAAGTCCCACCTCTTTGAAATTGAGAAAAAATGTGGTATGCAGAAATCAAGAGAATATTGCTTGAGCAAGGGGTGGGTTAAACTTTTTTTTCATAGCATATAAGGAATCTCCAGAGTTTGCATATGTATCTCGGTACCAAATCTAATTAAGCAATACAATTCTGATTTGAGGGCACCTGCCTGGCTGATGGATAAAAGCCAGAGATGTATTATTATTATTATTTATTTATTAGCAGACGCCCTTGATATTCCTGTACAATTGTGTTGTTATTAATACTGTACAATTATAAACATGAACATGCATAGTAACATTCTGTATAATACTATGTTTTTTGCTATCTTCCCATTCTGGTTCAGGTTTTATTTATTTTGCACCCTTTAGCAGGTTTGTGTTTTTCTTTGATAATGTGAAAACTGTCAAAAATCTACAAACAGCTTACTATTGTTCTTGCTAAATAGCACAAATGCAATAACATTTTAGATTTAATCTACCCCTCGGTACCATAAATATGGCTTGGATATTGTGATACTTGATACTGCAGTTTAATGCCAAACCATTTGCATACAAGACAAGATCATTCAAGGTAACATCCTGTTTTTTGTTGTGATGGTTTCAATTCTAATATAATTGTCAATGAAAAGCTACAAATGTGTGTTAATACTGACTCATGTCATAAAACACTTTTTCTGATTTTACAGTGTCCAGTGTAAGATTCAGCTGAGAAGCATTGCTTTTTTGCTATAATAAAGAAGTTTGTATAATTTTTTTGTCCCTGAGATTTCAAAGAGATCTGTAAGTTAATAAAAGTTTCAAATAAGGCTTTGTATCATTATTAATCTATAATGGAAGTTAATTAAATGTCCCATAAACAGTCATGGGTTGTGTCTGTGTGCTCTTTTCTCATCTGAAACCACAGAGTGCGGCTCTGGTGTGAGAGATTGCTGCCGACATGCTATCTGTGTGGAAAGGTTGCCCCACATTAGTCAGAAAGTGACTATGGCTCTAAAGCATCCTCCTTTGCCTTGTAGCTTCAACGGTTTGGAAACTGCCCAGAGATGACATTAACCTACAAAATGTCAGTGACTGGAATGACTGGAATTAAATGCATTCAATATCCAACAAAAACAGTTTTGAATACATCAGAAGTGTTCCTCCCTGTCCCTTCCTGACCCCCAGGCAAAATACAGTATATATTGAATAATGTATGGGTCCGAATATAGCATTGCACAATATGTTGAATTAATTTTTGGCAGCAAGGCATTAGCTGTCCAAAACCAAGAAAAACAACAGAGGCACGCAATTGATGTAAACCAGAAATTCTTCTCCACGTGACTGGAGAAATGTGCTTGTTTCACCGACCGAACACAAATACAACATCTGTGAGGTTAACCAATATCAGGGTTTTTCTTTGTGTGTTAATTTACTTGTTGTTGTTGTTTGCTCTTAAAACATGAAATCCTTCCATTACTATTCTTAAACGTGTTGTTTAAGAGTTCTTAGTGCTGTATTTGTACAGAGTTTGTAATGCTTTTTTTAAAAACGGTCTGCTAATAAAACATGTATATTATTAGAAAATATGTTATATCAAGTAGAACAAGGCAGGTTGCAAGGGAAATATCAATTTAATATAACCATATTCCTATATCTGTGACTGCAGGGTCTCTCCTCTACAGGGTCATTCTGTTTAATAGGTATTGGTCAACACTTCCTTGAAATCCTGTCACTGTATTAGGATCGCACTTATAGCAGGCAGCAACAGGACAATCATGTTCAGTGGACTGGGACACAGTTTGCGGATCTCTGAGTGTTGTGTTTTTTTGTATGGTCCGTATGTTTCCTTGTTTACAGTGGACTTTTGTCAGTCAAAGCTCAATGCTGTAGTCCTGTTTACAGAGTTGCCATTTGGGAACATGAAGCAGGATTTTATTTTAATTGGCACAAGGAATAGCAGTTGGCACAAAGTTCTGGCATAAGAAAATCTGAAACAAAATCACACAGAAATGTGAAAAAAAGTCAAGTTATCAAAAGTGCCCAGCCATTTAAAGTGGAGATATAAAAAACACAAGCCAAGTTTCAAGAAACCATTGGGACAACCTTGCCCAACACAAAGCAACACAAAAGATGGGGGCCGTTTGCCCCAATTGTTTCTTCTAACTTGTGTCAAAAGCACAAGCTAAGTTAGAAAAAACAATTTGGGTAACCTTGGCCAGCACCAAGCAAATAGGCACAACTGTAAAAGCGGTGGGGTACAAGGTTGCCCAAATTGTTTCTACTAACTTGGCTTGTGTTTTTGATGCAAGTTCAATCTGCTTCTTGCCTGAAAAACACAAGCCAAGTGATCCATTGTAATGTAATCCAATGGACAGATTGGTGATAGACTGAATGAAACAAGTATTTTTTTCAAACAACAGTTGGTGTTTACATATAATCCAACAAAACAAAACATAACAACTGTACAAAGAACTGTTATGTCTGGTAAAATGGCACTCTCAAGCACAGCTGGAGAGAAGTGACTTGATAAACGATGTGAAATGCAGAAGCAATTAGCTGTTCTAACACGTTACTGATAATAACACACACACACACACACACATTACGGGAATAGCAACATTTTTCAACCTATATTGAGACAATGTATTGCTGTTTGGATAGGGTAAATGTAAATAGTAGCCTAGTCTGTTGAAAGGGTTAAGATGTGAATCTGTGTAGCGTAGCGGTTAAGTAGTTGGAGTGAAAGTATGACTAGTTAGGGTTCAAATCTTGCCATATACACTTGCTTGAATCTTGCCATATATATATATATATGCACATCAAAGTTATGTGTGCAAAATAATGTATGTTCAATGAAAGTGTCATTCATATCAACCAAATTTTGTTCACATTAAAAATGTGTTTGTTACACATAAATAAAATGCATTTAATATTTTGGTAACACTTTAAAATAAGTGTCTGTTCATGATTATTTCACGTGTATTAAGGGAAATGTTATGAAGTCATGAAAAGTATGTCATGAACTCATGCTTGTGACTTTTGAATTCAATAGGAATTTCTTTTGAAATCAGTAGGACATCATGTGTTAGTGACAATGGAATTACAGACACTTATTTTAAAGTGTTACCAATATAAACCCTGTGTGGGAATCGAACCCAAGACATGCTTCCAATGCAGCTTGCAATGCAGACGCCCTAGCTTTCATGCCACAAAGTTTGTCCTTCAATGTTACAACATTTGCAAGTAGTACAGCAGTAAAGTAACGTATCAATAACCCTAAACCAAATACTGTATCTGACCCTTTATTGAGATTTAAAAGACTGATAGGAGCCTTCTCTCTGCAGCAGGAGATCTCTGAAAGTGAGGTCCTGACTCTTGAGATTAAACAAGTGATAACCTAAAGCTTTGAAATCAAATTCCTTTAGTGAGACTAAAGGACTAAACAATGTATTGAGGGAGATGATTTACTGCTGTAAGCAGTCACAGGAGCCTGGCTGACAATATAGCTTAATAGAATAGTAATTCCAACAGCTACAATTAGTAAACTGGACTGTCAACACAGTAGTCTTTCTGCACAGGAGCACAGGAGGCTAAATTATGGAAGAATGTAGAAGACAGACAACAAGGAAAGATATGATATGACATACACCATCAGTAATTAAGCTATATCCCACATAATCATAAGCTGGGCTTCTACAGACAAAGAGCTAAGCAAGTCCATACAAAGGGCCAGTATATTGTTGACTATTGTTTATTCATTTCTTGGAGATGCGGTCACATTATCTCATGGTGTAATGTAATGGACTGTAGACTGGGGAGAACTGGGGCAGGACTGAACAATAAGATGACTCTAAACAAAACAATATAATACTATTTAAAATGCATATGTAATATGTAAGGGGGTTAACTTCAGTTGAACTGCATACTTTTCATTTCTAATGTTTCTTCACATTGAAAATCTCAGAAGGTTTAACACTGTAGGGTTCGATGTTCTGTCCCGAATTGATTCTCACTGCTTTCTGACCTGGGCATAGTCCCTTTCCAGTTAGTGATCAATATTTCTAAAGTACATCTTGCTCGTTTGGTCATTAGTAGCTTATTGATCTCAGAATCTCATCAAGCAGCTTCTTGAAGGATCCCAGGGTGTCAGCTTCAACATTACTGGGGAGTTGGTTCCAGACTCCCACAATTCTCTGTGTAAAAAAGTGCCTTCTATTTTCTGTTCTAAATGCCCCTTTATCTCATCTCCATTTGTGACCCCTGGTCCTTGTTTCTTTTTTCATTCAAAAAAGCCCCCTGGGTCGACATTGTCAATACCTTTTAGAATTTTGAATGCTTGAATCAGATTACCGTGTTGTCTTCTTTGTTCGAGACTGAATAAATTCAATTTTTTTAGCCTGTCTGCATATGACATGCCTTTTAAACCCAGGATAATTCTGGTGGCTCTTCTTTGCACTCTTTCTAGCGCAGCAATATCCTTTTTATAGCAAGATGACCAGAACTGAACACAATATTCTAGATGAGGTCTTATTAATGCATTGTACAGTTTTAACATGACTTCCCTTGATTTAAATTCAACACTTTTCACTTTATATCTGAGCATCTTGTTGGCCTTTTTTACAGCTTCCAAACATTGTCTAGAGGAAGACATTTCTTAGTCAACATAAACTCCTAGGTCTTTTTCATAGATTCCTTCTTCAATTTCATAAGATACAATTGGATCCTCAATAACAAAAAAAAAAAAAAAAGATAACCACATTCTTGCACTGTCACTGCGGAATTTAGATTCAGGTATTTATTATTATTATTATTATTATTATTATTATTATTATTATTATTATACAAATAATATGTAGTGGGAAATGTGGGTGAGTAGGGTAGCCTATTGTAGTTCTACTACCGATATTTAAAAAATGCACGATACTAAACATTTTGACTGGATCATTTTTATACCATTAACCTAAAGGTATTTCAGCTCCGTTCGTAGACGATAAGGATCAGATTTGCCGAAGCTACGGTTCTGTAGGAAAACTTGCATATATTATATATGTACATGTATAATAGGTTTATAATAAATAGATATGCTGTCAAAAATGTTTAGCAAATAATCCAAGGATAGTACACAGTGCTTTCATATGGAATGTTGTTTTTTATGTGTTATTTGTGTAATGCTATGTCTGGGTTTTTGCTTTTTTTCCCCTCTGATTTTTAAAATTTTTTTGGTGGCCAAATGAGGCAGACTGCACTTGCGATGCTTCAACACCAAACTAAAATCTCTGTGGAGACCCAGTTTAAGAAAGCTGTACGATATCAGTAGTTGTGCAAGGCCAAATTGGAACTCAAACAGAAACATTTAAATGTACCCTTGCATATTTGAAAGACTTAATTTTCTATTTCCATAGAAACCTGGCCCTTGATTCTTGATGAATATGTGTACCAATAATTCTACTGTTGGGCTATGACAATCGTTCCTGAATGAAGACACATTCCAAAGCAGGTAGTAAGCTGTGTTGGTAAAAGATGTGATTATTGGTGGAGCATTCAGAACTCAGGAACACCCAAACTTGCGTAACACCAGTATAAATATATAAAATACCAACATGTGTATGACTGTCCCTGTGAAGATTACATTCAACTGTGTTTGACATGGAAGAATAGCTAGCTGAGAATGGACCCACCCCCAGCAAGCACTGAGTGTGCCGTACCATTCTGGGTTAACTGGAATTTAAACTAGAATTACCATGAGTTTTTTCATATTCAGTACTGTTTTATTATCTTATTTTAGAATCTATCTTGCATTCATTAAAATCCAACATTCTACAAAATGACTTTCCAAATTACTTTTGATCTCAGGAAAGTAATTATCTGGATTTGTTTGGTTTTTTTTTAAATTTAGATTTAAATATGCTTTCTTTTCCATAGAGTCTTATTTGTTATATACTGTGTGTTGTGGTTATTTCACTCATGAGGATGAATGTTCTTGGTGTAGACCTCTTGTTTAAACTTTGGGTGACAGAACCTTTGCAGTACTCGTCTCCCCAAATTACTCACAAAAAGTGCTTAATACCTGAAGAGAATAAACTAACTTAAAGCCCAGTGTTGCCACTGGATAGAGCCTGACAAAATAAAATAAATACGCCATCAAACTGTGCAAGCCTGTGTAAACATTGAAACTGACAGCTAATTGTTAAGCATCTTTTTAGTGGTATTATCGTGGCCTAATCCTCCAAAACAACTCTACACATTTATCATTCAATGTGTATACTATGTGTCTTATCTATCGCGCATGAAAGCTAATCATACTTAATAAAGTCTTCAGGAAAAAAAGCATATATATGTATATTTTAGCATGGCAATTGTTGGATTTTCTGGTTTGAAGATGTCTGTTTTAACAGGTTATAACAGGTTATCAATTCAGCCACTGACAATGTCAAAGAGAACCTCCATGACTCGAGGAGTATCTAGGGTCGGACTAGAATGATGTTTTGTTGCTGCTGTAAGCTTCCGATAGGCCCAGGGGGTAGTGTTTTGGACTCACACTGAGTAAAATTGAATTTTTTTTATGGTTAAAAGGTTAAATTAGCTTTTTAATTTGAATTCCTTTTCAAGCAAAAGTTCATTTAAGATTGACGACATTGAAATACTTAATTTGTTTAATTTTTGAAATACTATTTCATTGGCCTTACACTTAAGAAAACAGTCAACAAGTCCTAAGAAGTTAAAGAAATATTTTAACGTAAGGTATTCCAAGAGCATCTTGAGGAAAGAACATTAGTTTATGCACAGAAGCATTGTAGATGTGTTGTGTGTAGATAGTACTGGTAATGGTTTTGCTCAAGTAAACATGCACTCAACTAACAGAGATTTACTCACAAGTGATCCTCTACTTATTATCTTCTTTATGAGCAAAAAAAACAGGCTGTTTGCAGTCTGCAGCTGAAACCAGTAATTGTGTTAAGCAGCAACCTTTATTTAAGCTGACGTATCTCTGCATAACAATAACCCTGCAGGTTAAATTTATGCTTAAAGAATGACAGGATTTAGATCACCCGTTAGATTATTAAAATATACGTTGGTGTCTGTTTCCTCTGCCAGTCAGGAAGACTCTACTGTACAGTGCAGAGTACACATGAAACAATCTGGCTCTCTTTGAAAGTGATCACAAATGCGAGCAGAGAACCGGCTGGGCAGGTTTGTAGGGATCAGAGTCAACAGGGGGAGGGGAGACGCAGGCTAAGGACTCCTGTCCAGGCACGATGAGCATTCTCACAAATTGGTCTTTTCAATCAAGTCAAAAAAATGTTTCTCCTTTGTTGTTATTTTTTTTTTTTTTTTTTGCTATAATCCACCGGAGCAAAGCGAATGAAACAATCTATTATATTAATAATAATAATCAGGAATATTTCATTTAGAAAAAAAAGCATAATTATAACGGCCAATTGTCAAAGCTTTAGCTCTTTCAAATGGATTTGATTATTAAATACGTTGTGCAATCTTGGCTGCTGTTGGCTTGCTTAATAACAATCCAGACAGGTTTAATGAATGCCAATCTCCTTATTTGTAACTTTCTGGATACCATCCTACATTTCATCCATAAATCATTCCCTCTGTCACATCAAAGGGCCGTTGGCTTGGTACAGTACTGTTTCTATTTTCTTTGCAGTTGTATATGCAAAAGAAGCTGTTGATGTCAACAGCAACCCTTATCAACAAAACATTTAAACACAGTAAAAGACTCTCAAAGTCATTGGACCGTTGAGTGTTGTAAGCCCAAACAACCAAATGCTGTTAAAATGAACATGCGTAGTAAAACTAGTCTTGTTTCCATTGCTTTGTCAGCAGTATAATGTGGTATTAAGATTGGCCCCCACACCCATCACTCTACAATATGATTCTCAATATAATTAAACAAAAACTATGCATTCCCGTAGATTAGTGCTAAATGATATGGTAAGTTGATGGTAATAACATACATTTCATGTAAAAAGGTATGAAGTGCAATGTGAAACACTGAACTTTAACTCTTTATTGCTATAGACACTGGCTGAATCCACTGAATAACAGTTATGAGCTCCAGGTCAATTTCTTCTTTCTGATGTTTGTAGTTATATATATATATATATATATATATATATATATATATATATATATATATATATATATATATATATATATATATTAACTTTCTTTTTTTATTAGCATGCAGGCCATTAAAGATAAATCAAGATTAGTATGCAATTGCAATTTGGTTACAAAACTGTATTGACAGCTCAGTATGTAATATACAGATTAACATTATTTGTGTGCTATTGCAAAATATGAACTGGAGAATCAATACAATAAATTAAACCTATTTGTTCTTGACAATTCAGTTTATTAGTTTCCACATTGAAATGAGATTTGTTGGAGGTGGTTACATTTTAATAGTACCTCTAATATTATAGTGAATTTAAAAAGTACCGGAAGTAAATATAACTGCAGATAGATCAGTCTATTACTGCTTAAAAGACCTAACGGAAATGGTCTTTATCACAGTTTGTGTTTATTTTGTGTTTGTCTTGCTTCAAGACAGATGTGCCATAATTAAAATTGTATCCCAGCATCATTTTCCAAGAGCTATGGGGCAAGTTTCACAACTTCCAAATGATGTAACATTCACTTCTTAACTCCTAATAAAACTAATTGTTCATGGAAAATTACAGATCACTTTCTAAACCGTATGCTTTCAAATTGCTGTTTTATACTTAAACAGTTAATTCCACATGACAAAAATAAAATATACTGCAATAAAATAAATTAATAAATTGGTGTATAACGGCAATATACCTGTACCGTTACGCTTCAGAAATACTAAAGGTTAATCGCATATATTATTATTATTTATTTCTTAGCAGACGCCCTTATCCAGGGCGACTTACAATTGTTACAAGACATCACATTATTTTTACATACAATTCCCCATTTATACAGTTGGGTTTTTACTGGAGCAATTTAGGTAAAGTACCTTGCTCAAGGGTACAGCAGCAGTGTCCCCTACCAGAGATTGAACCCACGACCCTCCAGTCAAGAGTCCAGAGCCCTAACCACTACGCCACACTGCTGCCTTACTTTTCAAAAGCCATATATATATATATATATATATATATATATATATGTATATGTATATGTATATGTATATGTATATGTATATGTGTGTGTGTGTGTATATGTATATATATATATATATATATATATATATATATATATATATATATATATGGCTTTTGAAAAGTAAGGGAGTACAAGGCCAGCTTCAGTGTGCGCCCCGCAGGCAATATTACCTTAAAGAAAGTTCAGGTAGTCCATCGACTCTCTACCAAGCTTGGAACGTTTGTTGACACCTCCCTTAAATGATAGGCTGTTGGTCTCACTCCCTAATTCCTACTGGGCGTCGGCGCTGTCTGTTAGGGGCCTCCAAGTTATTCAGCCCCTACTTCAGGACAGGTAAGACTCATTGAATGACAGAAGGAGTATCTAAAAGCCGTGACACACCTGGTTTTTTAAGGATTGCTAGCAAACTTACTTGTATCGATTTTTTTTTTATAGACCTAAAATACAAAGAGAAAAGTTATGGCTAGCGTTGGACTGGCTATAAATGTCCCAAACCCAGAGGAAAATGCGGTTTTTACCCAGTTAAAACCTGTAAGGATGTCTGGAGGAGATGGGGGCGAAGACTCCTCTGTGTTTGAGGAAATCAAACCTATGGTGAGGATCATAAGAAACTCGCATGATATGGCCCAGGTAGGGGCAACGGGGCTTCGGTATCTTTCCTGCACATTGGTAAAGGAATGCTTTCTTACACTTACTTACATGTTGAGATGCTTGCAATATTTCATCTTCTAAGCACAACTATTTGATTTACTTTCTCTCAACTAACACGTTGTGTACAGATCTTTCAATTGTTTATGTGTATTTAAGACGGGTGAAATGATTGTGCACCTTTAGAAAGCAAATCTGTATGCTGTCGGGTAAAAAGTAGTTTCATTCGTCATACAGCAAAAACGAAACAAAAAAATGTTTCATTTTACAGTAAGGATTTATTACTTTATCAATGTCTTTGTCTTATTTACAGGGAGCCAACATGATTTAGTAATTTTAACGCAACAGAGAAATGTTTACTGTCAGCAACATTTTGGTTATTCCAAAGAGAATGAAGGAGGTCCGATTTTGGATTGTATTACCTAACCCACATTTAAACTTCTAATACCTGACCAGGCTTTTAGTGAAACATTCCAAGGGCTTTACGGGATTCCAAAAAAGAACAAATCTCTATTCTAAATAGCATATTATTAAAGACGCGTCACGCTTCATATGACAAGGAAAGGTTAACTGTGTTTCTTCACTTAGCCTAATATGGGCTTTTTATAAGGAGTTTGTATAAAAGATAAGAAAGAATTTGCGAGACTTTAGCTTTAATATACAGATAAGGGGCGTTTTTTTAAGGCAGCTGAATGTGGGCTATAGGATTATGATGGAGGCGCGTTGGCGCCTTAACATGGAAATGCTAGTTTAATGAGATGCATTTTTACACAGATGAACAAGCAGCTAATGTACAGTATAGACATAGCCATTTAAAATGGTAGTGCACTATCGTGTGCAGGTGTTTTTGGTCACTAGTAATATGTGCATGGACTCAAATGCATACATATTTGAATACGTGTGTGAGGGATGCGTGTACACTAGAATGCAAATAAATTCCTATTGAAATTGTTGCTGTTGTTTTGTTCGTGGTGGTTTTACATGCTCATGTTTCTTATATTTTAAAATACGTTTTAATACGCCTATGTGACACACGCGAGTTCAAACTGAACTGCATGTATTGGTCCAGGCGCTCGTGCTCCTGCTTGATAGCCAGGTGAAGAGGATGCCGATTTCTTTAGTCAGTGTAGTGAAGTACTGTAATAAACATTTCATCAAGAAAAAGACAAGTTAATTCGAAGCGGACCATAGTGGAGCAACCCGCCGAATAATAAACCATTTGATCCATGTGGGTTTACTTCTAGGAACCGTCGCTTTGTTGAGTTTACCAGTGACCGTTTTGTAACAAATAGCCTATATCGTGTCTTCAAAATGTATAAAACCTTGCCTGTCATTATTATTATTATTATTATTATTATTATTATTATTATTATTATTATTATTATTATTGTGTTTTAATTATATTGTTATAAGTTTAAACGTGTATATAGGCTAGTTATTGTTTGATCCTCCAAAAAATATATAAATATGGTATTATTATTATTATTATTATTATTATTACCATGTGCACTAATTATAATAATAATAATAATAATAATAATAATAATAATAATAATAATAATAATAATAATAATAATAATTCACACTTTATAAACGTAACCGATTTTCGCGTTGTAAAAGGGTTGCACTCCAATTGTGTTCACTGTCTTAAAATTGCAAACGATTGCATGATCTCGCAGTTAGCATTTTAAAGTCTTGCCATTTCACTTTCTGTACCCCATTTGGAATGGAAAGTAATCGTGGAAACGATTTTCTGCAATGTTTTTCTTTTTCTTCAGTGTACAGATTATCTGACACTGTGGTGGAATTTCACAGAAGTTTAAAAACTGGCTCTGGTTTAAGAAGGAAGAGACAAAGGCAGAATACCGCGCAGGTATATCTAATTTAGGTCACTGTTATTATTATTATTATTATTTATTATTTTTATTTCTTAGCAGACGCCCTTTATCACATTATTTTTTACATACAATTACCCATTTATACAGTTGGGTTTTTACAGCAGCAGTGTCCCCCAGCTGGGATTGAACACACAACCCTCCGGTCAGGAGTCCAGAGCCCTATCCACTACTCCACACTGTTATCGGACTGCAATAAACTGCCCCTAATTTGCGCCGTTTTGCTGTTGACTGCCACTTCTCCTTTTTCAATATTTAAGGAAGCATTTTAATAAACATTGGATATATCTGATAGGGAAAGTAATTATTGATTTATTTTTCTTTGCATGAGGTAGATTCCAGTGTAGATCTACCATGCTATAAGTGAATATTAATTAAAAATAAATAAAATCAAATTAACACACAAATCCATGCAACCCCCCCCCCCCCCAAGCACACACACACACAAAAGAGGAACAACCATGCTTCCATATATATATATATATATATATATTTTTTTTTTTACCAATAGTCAACAAATGAAAATTCCACTGGGAAATTTTCTTCTGGGAAAGAAGAGATTTGCCCTCAGTGACTGGAATAGACTAACAGCCTTATCTGAACGCCACACCAAACCTATTAATACATCAAAGTGTTGGGACCCGTATCAACATTTACCCTGCTAAATCTGCACGGCATTATTGCAGTTTTCCTCTGCTTTTCCCATGGTTTGCCATGTTTTTTTTAATATGCTTTACCATGCTTCCCTGGCTTTACATTGCTTTCACTGTGCTTTATTACACTTTGCTATGCTTTTACTGTAATACATTTTTCTACGGGTATCAAAGGTTACCTAACGGCAGTGTTATATTGAAGCAACAACGCTGCAGCACTGCAGGGCACCACCTTATACTGTGGATTACTTTCAGCAACGCAACTGGTACTTCATGCAACACGTGGCAATGCACAGCAAACTCAGTATTATTATTATTATTATTATTATTATTATTATTATTATTATTATTATTATTATTATTATTATTATTATTATTTATTTCTTAGCAGACACCCTTATCCAGGGCGACTTACAATCGTAAGCAAATACATTTCAAGTGTTACAATACAAGTAGTAAGGCAGTGCAGGGCAGTGGGTTACCTTTGATAAAGTTACACAACCTGCCATGTGGGATTTCCTTTGACTCTTTGAAGCAGTTAAAAACCATGGGTCTGTTTTGGTGGAGAAGGGTGTGTCTTTGACACAAGTGGAGTTTACATGTCTTCTATGCAGACCAAGGCATACAGTGCGGTTTGCAATAAGTTAGTTCTCTTTTTTTTTTTTTTTTCAGACACCAAAGTAAAGGAACCAATGGCTTTAGCAGTTGTAGATTCTGATAATGCTGTTTAATGACTTAACAGGCACTTTAGGGAACAGCTTGATGATGTTCACATGTTGGTTTAGGCACATGTTTGTTTTACCCCCAGCATTGTGTGACCTGGACAGCAGAGTACCTGCAGAAAGAGAACTTTCCAGAATCATGGTTTTTCCCATTTCTGCAGATAAGGTCAGGGGTGTATCATAAAAGTAATTTCATTATCGGTTGGAGACGTCTTGCAGTAACTTGAAGTTGCAATAAGAAAGGCCTTATCTCCCTTGGAAGAATGAGTGATTGGTTAGCAACGTCCCGGACAGATTCTGAGGAAAGTAGCTTTGTTAATCTGAGGTTGTTCTCTATTTGCAATAGTAGCCAGAACAGAAAGCCAAGTACATTTTTAGAACTGATTAGTAGTTAGTACTATTTTTCAAATCCTGTGAGCAAGATTTAATTTCCTTGAACTGTTATTAGTTTATGTAAGAAAGGTTTTGCCATAAGCTACATGCAAGAAGTGCATCAACTTGCAGTAAGTGGAGCAACTGAGGTTATGCTTATTGCCACAAAACCATAGTTGATAGGCTGTTTCATCTTACATTGAGGATGTGATGTATTTTATATAGATATATAAAGACAGAGAGATTCTGACAGGTCAGCTTTCCAAATACTTGTGACAGTACATACAAAATATATATTGAATAGACATACAATACAAACACAATACTGGTGGATTCAATTTAAAATGTGAAATAGGATTTTTGCACTACACACAGTGCAAACAGGTGGTCATATGTTGTCATTCTGCCAAGGGTTTAAGCAGACCCCCGCAAACAGATTCTTAGTATTTTGATTATTAGAAGATGAATGACAAAAAAACAAAAATACTGTTCACCTATTCAAAAGATTACAGTCTGCAATGCAGATGATTTACGGAGATCATTTCTGCCCCTGGCTTTCCTCCTGCTATCAGTTTTGTAGAGTTGATGTTTAATAATGTGTGTATGGTCTCTAGCTTTTATTGTTGAAACTGAATCGAATGAAAAGATTCTTATCTTGCTTTCTGAGAAGTCATAAACATAACTCTTGTTTCAAAGGTTTTGTTCTTAATGGTCTTCTTCAGTTGCTGAACAGAAGTAAGGGTCCGCTGTATGACAGTTCTGCTTCATTCCTACAAGGGCTGAAGAAAACATTAAATATGTTTTAAAAGAGTATACATATCAGGAAACTAAATGGAACAAACTTGTTCATTTTACTTCCAAAAGTTTGTTTTTCAAATCTGTCAGCAGGCTTAGAACATACCTGAAAGCAATTTTTAACAAGAGTTAAAATGACGTTTCTTTGCTCTTATTAGCCTCATTAACATTTGTATTTTTTATTTTATTTTTTGGTTCTTCACTTGTTTTATGTTAATACAAGATAAAGAAATACAACTCTAGATAAAGTTCAGAATCCTGGCTCCTTTGCTGAATGTATTTCATCCATAACTATAAAACACTCAATAGTGGTATATGTAAAACTAAGAGAAACTTAACAAATTCTGTGTTTTGTCTAGAGGTCTTTCTCAATGTTTTCAAAATCTTTTGAAATACCAGCGGATTCCAAGTTAAAGCAAAAATTACAAGCGGAGAAGAAATATTCCAGAGAATAAAATGGGTGAAAGAGATCATCTGGAGGTTGACTTTTGATTTTGCAAACCAATAAAGAACCCACTCAATATACTTAAACTGCTCTACAGTAAATACCTACTGTGTTTATTTCTGGGTTTGTAACTTTGCAAGGGTGTTTTCTTATTGTCATATAGCAGTTCACTCTTTGAAGTAAAAGCTTTGAAAATCAGCCCCATTGTTAGTGTTCTGTTATGTAAAGGGTTAGTAATGTGTGAGTCTTTATTTCAGGGATCATGCTTCATAGCAAAAGCATGTTTATTTTCACTCACTGTTTTAGTTGTTTTTTGGTTGCACTTTTCTACTTTATTGTACAGCAAGCTTTGTCAGACAGGCGCTGGATTAAATTGAAGTTGCACATGAAGGGGCATGTCCTGTAATCCCCAGCCCAGAGAAACATGCTGTTTGTGCTCTCCAGGATGGAAGTGAGACTGTAATGGGGGTTTAGGCATGTTTGAAATTGCTAAGACATAACCGAACAGGTAAAACTGTCAGATGGTGACTTAGTCGAGTATTTGAAACATCAGGAAAATGCAGCTGGGTATTTTAGTAAGTAGCAACAGTTAGTAATTTGATTATATTCAGTTCAGAAAATATGACTTTAATACAATGGCAAAGTAAAGTCAAATAAAGTTGTTCAGATTTCAAAGGGAGGTAAAGCATTAAACGGTCACTGTACCAGGCTGGGATAAATCGCTGAACATGTTTAAAGAAGTATCAGATAACAAAAAGATGTGTTAAAGATTATGCTACAGTAGGAAATGCAGTTTGTGTTTGCTTTATTGTACTATTATAAGGATCACACTACCTTAACTCAAATATAATCCCAGCCACAGTCTGCAGGTTCAGTACATTGCTAGTGATGCTGTCAACTGCAGTTATGGTGTAACAAAGATGACCTTGAACTCTGGGATGTCACTGATCTTCACTGGCGATTCTACAGGGTTACAGAGGAAGGAACAGAGTCACCTCACTACACTACCGTTAACAATTGTGCCAGATGGTACCAGAACATCCTGTTATTTTCATAATATGCACAGCATTAAAAGATAGCACATGTATTCTGTGTTATCACAGTGTTCATAACTTACATTTGTTTCTGTCATTCCTGTGACAATATCCTGTGAACTTGTATGTGATGTAAACTGGAATCATCAAAGGAAGCACAGTAGCCAACTCCACCTGGTTTGTAGTTTTGTAACTGAAAGTCAGAAAGTTACAAAGGAGCACTCCGTCTGATTTATAATTACAGTTTAGAGCTATATATGTTCTTTTAGATTTATTTAGCAATGTATAGATCGATTAAACCATACATCCACACACTCAATTATTAATGATATAGTCAAACTAATAGTAGAGAGATCTTTTGGTTCAACATTTTCTGTTTTCAGCCATCAACCCAAACTTTCATGTGCAGAATAATGGTTTACTCTTACTTGTATAAGTGTCTGAGATATATTGTTAGTATCCATTTCTTTGGACATAATCTATAACTGCAAACACTTCAATTCTAAAGTAAAATGATAAAACAGTAAAAAAGCAAAAGTCAAGTAGGTACATGTTTAGGCTAACGCTGATGAAGGCAGGCATTTGCCAGCTCTGTCTGCTTGACTCGCTTTAGTACAGAATGTAGAGATATCACAAACTGTGTCAACCCATTTTTGTTGATGTGCAAACAGTTGTGAATATGATATACATGGGTCTTTTTATCTTGTTTGGTCATTTTTAGAAAGTGGAGGTCGTTCTGAACAAATGATTCTGTGGTGTGTGCAATGGCTGGGCGTGGTGCTGGAGTCATGGAGTTGAATTAGCCACAGATCCTTTATTACATGCGTTTCTTGTTTCAGAGCAGTGCTTTATTAAATGTGGTTTGAGAGCAGTGCTAATCCAGGGTGTGGTTCGCTAATGGGATTAGGAGCACATAGCTTGGTTGACAGATCTGAAATAGTCTGTTTTACAAAGAACAGGCATCCGATGGTCTGTGGGGGGGTTTGTATTGCAGTGTTCCCTGTGGTTCTTAATTATGGAACGCAGGTAGCAAGGTAGCAAGTATTCAGGAATCAAGGACTGAATTGTTGTTACATTTATTAGGAAAGAGTTCCCCTTGAAAGCCTCCAAGATTTGACTGTACACTCCAGTGTAACAAAAGTACTTGCTTTCTATGATAGAAGGTTATTTGAAACCAACTTAGCAGAGGAACTGGACTGACCAAACATGGGATGTGTTGATTATATTACCTGTTAATATTCATTTGCAAGGTTTTGTACTTATAAATCGTTATACGTAGCAACTCTATGGTGTCGCTGCCGTGTATGGAACAGGGTATATTATCCAAAGCACTGGGGGGATACCTATAGCGGTTGTATTGCTTCAGTATAATATGAATACCTAGTGTACACGACAGTGTAAGAGAAGTGCCATGGTAGAATATGTTTGAAACATACAAAGTATATGCCAACACTAATAATTTTAATTTCGAAAACCAGGCAAATTTTTTCATTCATCATCTCGACAGCAAAGCGCTGTATAGCGTAAGCTGTATTGAAAGAAGGAATGTCTCGAAACCCCTCTGCTGTTTGGGATTTTTTTTGTTAAATGCCATGACCAAAAAAAAAGGTTGAATGCAAACTGTGCAAGCGACTGTTGATGTATCATGGAGGCACATCCAATCTCTGGGGTCACTTTACAATCATAAGTTATTATTATTATTGTTATTATTATTATTATTATTATTATTATTAATATTTTTTGTAGTAGTAAAATGTGACTGTGACTGATAACCTGCTTTGAACCTTCCTTCGGTAATGTGTTCCGAACCTTCGACGGTCAAACTGTACCCTTCGTTGCAGCCCTAGTAGTCATTGTATCTCATAACCTCGGATCATCTGTTAAGTTGCTTGGTGATAATGATATTTTGTTTGGTGTGTGTAAATCAATTTTATTTAATACAGTTTAAAACAAAAATAAGATTAAATACATTTATAAAAATAAAAGTAGGGGTTATAAACGAGTTTTGAAGGTTGTTTGTTAAATATGCTAGATTTGGTAGGAGCTCTTCTCATTGGATCTGTCCTGGAGCCTTTACTTTTTACTATATCAGTCAAGGAGAGAAGATTGCACTTCCTGCGTCAGAAGAGCCCCATAAAAGCCTCTGATAGAGGATTTAGAGCAGATGCAGAGCAGAGAGTCACCGTGACTGCGCAATGTGTTTTACGAGGTGTCTGAGACAGGTGCTGTGCAGATCGCTTCCATAGACGGCTCCACAGGTGGTCAATAAATAAACCTTCGTATCACTGCAATCATGGCTGCAAACCAGGCTCCAAAACAATATCTGGGAATGTATGTTCATATACCGGCTATGGTAAATAGTTTATTAGGCAGTTAATGTATAACACTTACTGTGTAGGAGTCAGCTGCAGGACCCTTTATGACCATAGGTGCCAGAATCTGGTTGCACATCGTTTGGTGCCTCCACCTTCCAACTTTCTTTGTACTGCAGTGAGTGCTTTATCAACAAAAGCAATATGTTTATAATCACCCTGGAAACGCAATGTTGATATTGTGAAGGTTCATATACATTTTTCAAAACATTACCTTTTTTATATTTTGCCGGTACTAAAGTATAGTATTTTTTAAGCCCAGGTTGATGGATTGTGAATTTTACAATCCATCATCCTGGAGGATAATGAATTAGTGGACATTGAGGTTTATATTCCCGAACTCTGCTACGCCTCTTCCTGTCCCGAGGTATGCTCGGAATGAGAAGGCAGATAGGAACTCCTAGTACCACCAGTCAGCCTCCCCCTCGCTCTCCTTTCAAATAAATGAGCTGGGAATCCAACCGCTGGTAGAATAATAATAAAAATGAATCAAGGCCAAGGTATTTCTTTTGGGAAACAGTTAAGCCCCCCCCCCACCCCCCACCCGTCCTTCACAAATCATCTGCAGCCAAGCGTACACCTCGGTGGAAAATACGAGGAACTTCTGGTATGCTCAACTCCCCGTTTCTGAGAATAGACGCTGAGCAGCAATTTATAGTAGATAGTGAGTAAAACTATTCTGTGGTCAGGCAGTAGTGCCAGATTAGAGGTTGGGTTTGTGATGTAGATAAGTACCTGACCCCCTGGGAACTGGCAGAAATAGATTCCTTTCAATCAAACTCGACAAGCTGGGCTGCTACGTTGGCACCAAAATGAATCTTATTCCATAATGAATTAATTTTGTCCTCTCCTCTCCACAGACCCGATTAGAGATGGATAAATACCTTCTACAGAATGCCCCTCCTGTTCCTGCGGTCATCCCAGATAAGAAGTATCGACGGGAGAGCGCCTCAGTTGTGGATGAATACTTCTCCACGGAAAAACCGTCCCCCTACAGCGTCAACATCAATGTGATACTTCCACACACCACCCACCTTCGCACCGGCCTCTACCGACCGACCAAGCCCTTCTCACAGATCAAAACAGAGCCTGGGACTTACCCCCAGCCTACCTCCTCTCCACCCTCTTCCATCCAGACACTCCCGGACTTCACATCAGTCTTCAGCATGCCACAAACAGTCAACAGCATGTTTATCAAGCAGGAGATTCCCTCAGATGAACTCCAGATTGGCCCCCAACAGCCTCAGGTCTACCAGCTGCCAATCAGCAGTAACGAGGTCACAATGCCCCTGACTACCAGCCAATCCAACTGCAGCACTACCATGCACACGTTAAGTAGCGTCACCATGACAACCGGCAACAGGGTCAAATCCTTCCACACTCCTGTCAGCACCCATGGTGGCTTTGTAATACCCGGGCAGTTCTACCAGGCCCAGTCTCTCAGTCTTCCCCCCTCCCCTCCTAACTCCCAGCCGGGGAGCCCTGAAAACCAGCCAGAGCTCATCAACACCATGTCCCCACCCCCTCCCTACAAGGCCATGCATGGCCTGAAACTGGTCCAGGAGCCCTCCCAGCTCCACTCCCAACACAGCATGGTCACCGGTTACTCCCAGACACAGGGAACCCTGACTGGGCCACGATACAACCGCCGGAACAACCCAGAGCTTGAGAAGAGGAGGATTCATCACTGCGACTTCCAGGGTAGGTACCACTCTAAGACAATGGGGGAGGGGGATTCTATAATGCAATCTAGTAAGCAACATAACAGTATGGAGAGCAGTAGACATCCTTCAAACACATAATTACACCATGATAACTTGTTCTGTGGAGCAAAGTGTTCTGATGTAGCCTAAAGCCTTCCACATCATTAACATTGTATGTCACGCTTGTGATGCAACTGGTACAGAAAAATATGTGCCATTTACTAATGCATTTTACTATTGTAACTGCCGAGTAATGTTCAACTAGTTATTTACAGAACACATTCAAACCCTTATTTACTCAATGCCAAGACAGTATACCTAGGCACTGACGAAGGCAAATCCTTATAACACTTTAGCTAAATCTGAACTGTAATTCCGCAGTTCACCATGCTTTTTCCACACGTGGTTGTGATGTGCCATACTGATCTGTGCTTTACCATGCTTTACCTTTGTAAGACAAATGTGCTGAACTCGAATAAAAAGTGATTTCTCATTCTTGTTTATTTTGTACTTCTTAGAAAAGTACAAATAATAACAGTTCGACCACATACTGATGGTAAAACATATGAAAAGTGCTGCAATACTAATGCTGTCACTGTGTTAGGAGTGTGAAGCTGCTACAGACAGAGTATCCTTGCGGACAATGGCACAGTGAGTTTCCACTTCCCTACACGGCCCCCACCTTTCCTCCAGCCTCAGACAGAGCCCCCACCATGTGCATTCTGCAATCAGATCAGGTCTGATCTGCAGCGCCGGGCCAAACATGAGCTCATTGTTTGGGAATGTGAAAAACCTGAGAAAAGGATTCTGTTTTTGTTTTTTTCCAGGATGCAGCAAAGTTTACACCAAGAGTTCTCACTTGAAAGCACATCAAAGAACACACACAGGTGAGGGCGGTTTCTGTTTCCTCTGGGACCCATTACTCTTGTTTCCTATCTGATCAGGCCTCCGTCAAAGGGGGCGTCTTCATCTTGTGTTTGTCAAGCTTCCTTGTGCTCCAAGTGAGCCTTGCAGGGCTCAAATAACAGATTTCATAGACCCCAACCAAAAAGTTTTAAGAATTCATTAATACACCGGTACTGCAGTTTTCGTAGTTTCATGCCAATGTGATATCATTAATATGTTGAACATGATGTTACCATTGGATCATACCACTACAGCTGTGGACAGCTTTGCCACTAGTATGGAATCATACAGAACTGTTTAGTTAAACGGCACACCTCAAAACAATATAGATTTGCTCTTTAACATTTGCAGTCTTGTTTTTAATGCGTCTCCATGCCTACACAAACCCGATACAAACTTGTCAGTTCATAGCAAGACTCGACATCAAAGTTTAGAGAACTTGGAGTGCAGAACAACCCCTGAGCCAAGAGAACCCTGCTGTACCTCGCATTCCTTAAAGAAATACAACGTTTTACCTGGAGGATACGGACCTGCAGTTAAACTTAGTTAACCGGTAAAAACGTTCAGTCGTCTTCGATTACCACCATGGGTCATAAACTGAACTATAACTGCAAGCTTTACATACCCCATTGTATGGTATCTCAATGGTATTGCTGTCCCTCAATGACTTTTACAAGAGACAGCAATATAGCAATGTGACACCATTATAGTACCTGTTCAAACTTCTATTTAATAAGGACAGTGTGCTGTGTGATGAAATGTACAGGAGTGTGCTTCCTATACTACAACCTCTCTCCCTGAAGCAGCTGCAGCTGTCTAATTGAGGAAGTTAAAGACAAATCCCCAGAGTTCACTCCAGACACAAATAGTATTCCTGAGATATTTAAGGGATTATTCGGGAGAGCTGAGCCCAGCATTGTCTCACTTTCTTACATGATCTCAGGTTAAGAAAGAAAACACCTTAATGTGAGTGGGTATAGTGTGGGGCCCCCTGGCAGGGGACTGTTGTAGCTGTGTGTTTAAAACACGTTTTACACACACACACACACAAAGACACAACACTCACGTTTTCCTTTCATCACTTTTTCCTTTCCTGTCCATTGTGTTGAGAGAGTAACTATGTTGGAAAAATGTTTTGTTTTTTTTTTTACCTGGAAGTTTAGTGAAAGACTCAATAAGAAAGATTCAGGCAGACAAAACATTACAGTTATTAACACTAATGACGGCACAAGCCGAAACGCTTTTCCACTCGAATTGGTTTCTTATAGTTTTACCACAGATAGTGTTTGTGTTTTCTTACCTGGGTAATTGCAATGCTCTCATAAATCAAAGCTGACACCCATGTAAATGCATAGCATACAGTAACCAAATTGAGAAACTGTTGAATTCCAATGCAAATTGACCATGGTAAAATTAATATATATATATATATATATATATATATATATATATATATATATATATATATATATATATATATATATATAGTTAAGCCAGTCTGATTTCTAGCGGTACACACTTCAGTTTAGTTCACTACAACTAAGCATTTAGCCATTCTCTAAATGTTTATTAAAACTGCAGTTAGTCTACACATTTATGAATATTTATAACTGTGGAAGCCCTACGAGTTAGCATGGGGTCCTTCTGCAATCCTGGAAAGCATGACAAACATGTATCTGATGTTTTAGGGCCTAGAGAGAGAGGAAGAGAGAGGCAGTGAGCTTTCTGGCAGCAGAGCCCAGCAAGAGCAAGCTGCAGCCTGTATTAATGGCAGTCAATGCTTTGTTTCCATAGCAATTGCATTACACTCCTCAGTTGTCTATTCTTCTAAACTGCATGCCATGTTAAGCAGGGGATGGTCTAACCCCAGCCCTGACCCTTTTGGGGAAATACTGGTCCAAGAGCCAGCCTAGGGAGTGGCATGACTTGTTGTACGGAGTTCTTTTCCAGGTCATGAAAGAAAATTTGTCTAAAATAAAGTTGTTGTTTTTTTTGTTTTGTTTTTTTTTTTAAATGTAGAAATTTTCAAAACCGGTATTTTATTTACTTTGAATCAGATGGCAAGAGTTTGATTTTGATATCGACAGTGGGGAAAGCGGTGTGAGAAATAAGATAAAAACAGAGCCGCGTTTTCAGAAATACGCTTTGAAGGTTTATTTACCCACGTAAAAAAAAAATCAGTTCAAAGGGCATTTATTGTAAAATGGAACCAGCAGAAGAGAAACATCTAAAATGCGGCTGCAGTGCCAGAGAAATATGGTCAGTGGCACTGTAGGCTACAAAACACCTGGCACTTTAAGTTTATTAATAATAATAAAAAAAAAAAAAAATTCTTCCTCAAAACCCAGCAATAATTCTGAATGCTGTTATGGTGTGATAAATGTTACTCTGACCTGAAGCATTTTGAAATGCCCTTCCAAATCTGAGCTGTCAGTGATGAGATACTGTGAGCTGAAGGCGTGATAAGGCTTCCGTGGCTGCAGTCAAGGTCCTTGAAATGATTAAAATCATATCGATCTCGCCTTCCTTCAGGGAAACAAACCAGTCAAACTCAGCCCACTATAACAGTACTGCAGCATCGACCCAAAATCAGAACCTTTTTACACCATTTATTTTCATGTTTACACTTTGAACTATTAACACAGTCCTGTTTAAGCCATTAATTACCAAGGCTAACCATTGTCTCACCACACTTTATTATATAATTAACCAACCAAGAATCGAATCAACTAAAACATTTATTCCACAGATTAGATAAAGATTTCATTTTCTTTGGTTGTTATATTCTAGGTAGCTGATGAGTTGTTTGAAGACCTGTCTGATGCAGATGCCTCTCATTGTAGCTATGCTTTTAATCCTGTACTTTAGAGTACTTTAATCTGTGAAGTGTTATTTAATATGTAGTATTTTGTATTTAATTATATCCTGATGTAACTATCACTGACACTGTTATCTGCTCTGTTATTGAATCGTATTTTGTCAAACTTGTACTTGCTATAATAATAATAATAATAATAATAATAATAATAATAATAATAATAATAATAATATGCTGTAGCTGTAGCGTCACCTCCCATAGAGCATGGACCACCCACTTTTACTTCACCTGCAAAGAAAATGAGATCAGAAACAGCTGACCCTGGCCTAGCCCTGCTTGAGATGGCTCGTAAGAAGCATAACATTAAAATGAGAATCTACGCATTAAAAGAGGAGAAGCTGAGATTACAACTAGCTGCTTTGAAAAGGGAGGGTAGTAAGCGATGCTAATGTCTTCATGTGTGATCACATCACCTACCAGCCCTGCTGCTGCCTTCCCCTGTGCACGCTACAATATAATAATCTGCTTTGAAATCACGAAGCCCCGCTCATCTACTGAAATTATGCAAAACTGCACATGTCACTATGATCACAAGCAACCTTTCCAATTTAACACAAAGAAATGTCCGAATGTCCGTTCAGTCACATTTCTAGTCTGTGCATGAGCCTTGTTGAAACGTCTTCCAGGGTTTAAAATTGGGGTCATTAAATACTGCCTACAGGGGTTGCCATTGTCTCCTAAAAATATACCTTCAATTTCACTATTTTCAAACTTGGCACAGACAAAACTATTTTCAAATATTCGAGAATCATGTGTAGATCCAGGCCATCGAGTAATTACGTTGGTAATATTTAGCTATGAATCACTGATCATTTGTACATTGATTGAAAAAAAAAAACCTTTTTGATTCCGAAAAGTTTCAGCCCTATCGCCCCCCTGGTTGAAATTATTGGCACATGGGTGCAGTCTATAGCACCTACCACCGCAGTAAACCCTGCTCTAGCAAAAAACAATTGCTGTATACGATGGATAGTTTGTTCTGTTGGAAAAGCTATGTATTGCTCTCGTAAATTTGCAATAGCTTCAGTGATAGTGTGAATTACTTTGCACACAGTTGACGCATCAACACGAAACAAGTCACCTATTACTTTTTTTAATGACTCGGTGGCATAAAACCTCGTTGTTATTAGCACTTGAATGAGAGGCGGAAGAAACTCTTTTTTGTCTCTATATCTGACGATTTGTGGTTCTAATATCCTTACCAGACTGATTTTCTCATACGGAATCTCTGTAGAAAACTTAAATCATTAAAGTCCCGAATTTGTCCAACAAGTTAAAAATAACCGGCAGCCATAACTTCACAACAAGCCAGGATTCAACCTGGGATTGAGTCTGATCCAGGCTGAATCTCGATGTGCACAATCCACCCTTAGTTGAGTTGGCAGTTCAGTCCCTCTACCCACCTAGGGTCTCAACCCTAAACAAGGGTTTGAAAATGGACACATCGAAACTTGTATCTCTTATGCCCCCTCCCCCCCTCCCCCCCCATTCCAAATAAAGAGAAATATAAAAAAAGAAATGTTTAAACATTGTGAATGCCCTGTGGAGTTTATGAGTACTCTGAAAGCACATGCATCTAGCTTTTATACCTCTTAAACTGTTTGCATACATTCAATTAAACCAGTAATAAACATATTTGAAGGCTGTTAAGTACAGAATTATAGAGGGACTGGTCACATGAACACCCATGGTAACTTTGCTTGCTTTTTATGTTGCATGTTTAAATACTGCAAAGGATATCAGTGTGTCTTGGCTCAAATAATTGGTTTGCCATCGGTCTGTGAAAATATGAAAATACTGCCACTGGCGCATACCATTGTAAAAGGCATGTACCATTGTAACGTCCCTTGTGCTACCATTATCCCAAATACAGCATAGTTTGCCACTCTGTTGCACTGCACTACAATGCTGATGAAATATAGGTCTGGTTATGTATTGTATTGCCTAGTATGGTATTCCATTTCGTGCAATGTATTAGGACTGCAGAGTATTGCAGTATTGCACTGTTTTCTTATGCTCTGTGCCCTAACATGAGGTCTAATACTAAGCCTGAATGCAGCCCAACTATCACTATGTTGTCTCTGTTCTCTTTTCAAAGTGCAATTCAGTGATGCTTCGGGTAATCAAATTGTCATACACAGAGGGACCACAGCGGCATTTCATCCCTTGTCAGTGCATCAGGTTGTGAAAAACAAGTTTGTTTTTCTGGCGTTGAGTGCTGTGTTATCTATGGGCTATTTGTTTTGGCCCTGATAAGCTGTGAAGGGTTAGGCAATAAACCCCCTCCCCTGCCCTCTTCAACTACACCAGCACTAAATCAAATACACCTGCTGTCAAGCTAACAAGCTCAGCTTCTTGAGTCATTTAGCCAACCACTAAAAACATGGCCACAGGTCACACGCTAACATGTTGTGGACAAGGTGTAAAAAAAATAAGATATAAACTACTTCAAGTAGACTGTAACGGGGTGAAAGTCCGAGCCTACCCCCACCCTCAATCACATTACTTTCACAGGAACACAGAGTTATTTAAAACGCAGGAGAACAGTAGTGTTCACAGGTATAAGTGTTTATTTTGGCACTGGATACTACAAACGCATTTTACAAACAACAACTGATGGTCACCGACCAGCATGTTGTAAATACATGGACCAACATAATAATCCTCTCTCCTAAAGAAAGACACGGCATTATATAATCTCCAGCCCCGGCTACTCCCAACAGGATTCATTATTTAATAAACATTTGCACCTGGAATCATTTTATACAAAAATAAAACTAGTACTTAACATTCATACTTTTACAATGAAACATTCATATATTTTACGTTAAACATGTTTCTTCTCATTTATATGTATTTGTTTAACCTGCATGAACACCGTCTTTACAAACATGATCATTAAGCTATTATATTGTTTATTATCATTGTCATTATTATGTTTTGTCCTTAACTATTACCAGTGAAGACTGAAAATGAGCATTATCCCTTCTAGTGGAAGATTACCAAACATATGGCAATAACAAAACACTTGTTCCACATGTATAGCTATGGTAACTTCATTAATGGAAGTGCCCTAATCTAATTACAGCAATACACCGTCATATATCACACTTGATCAACAGCATGCACAATACATAATAAACCATGGCTGTATCGCCAGTAGAATAACAAGTTGCAATAATAATCACAACAGCATGTAGTTCAATGTTACAGTGAGGGTTGCACCCTCACATAGACAAACATCAATATTTGTCAACTTGACCTTTTCTGGTAAAGCTTGAAAATGCTGAACGTTGTTTAAAGAATTCAAGGTGGCTGAAAGAGGTCTCGGAGTAAAGTGATCACAGTCATATTTGTGTTGTGAAATTGATTTTGCAGTGTTTCCTAATACTGATGATATAGACATGGGTTGAGTACTGGCATTCGAATACAGAGTTCACACTTTTTGCAACTAACTGCAGTAAACTGAACCATTTAAACCTAAAATACTTTTGAGCAACACTCAAAAGCATGTATGATCTCAGGACCAACTCAAATCCTTGTGATGGAGTTAGGCACTGGTTCTGTTTTTTGCTGCAGTACCATATAGTTCTTCAGAAGTTGAGAAAACAGGACCTTCTGCTGAATGTTCATGTTGAGTATTTTCACCACTAGCACGTGAACTGCCTGTTGCAGTCCCAATAGTAATAAAGAGCTATTCTACTGTGTATATTTGCTCTTGTTTGCTAGATGGTTCATTACTGCGACTGCACACCTGCCTTCTTGGTACAGGCTTGGTGCAAACGCTTCTATTTACAGGATACACCTGAAAACAAGTCTAAAATACTGTTTTAAGGTCAAACACATCTGAAAAATACTGGAATATCTTCCATTTCGATGTGGGTTAACACACCTCAGGCTTTGAAATCCCTGTTGGGTATCCATGGTAACCGCCCCAGTAAGTATAATAGCCCCCCCACACCCCTGCCTTAGAGCTAGGACAGAGGTGACTGGTTTATAATAACATGCTTTCCCATGCTCCTGCAGGGCCTTTTATAAAACGTTACTGTAGTTTACCATGATTAATTAAAGCAAAGTATGACAGAGCTTAGTAAAAATGATGTTAAATTCAAGTTTGGTAAACGTATTTACCATTGTAAGCTTTATGAAGTTTCTAAGCCCAGGACTAGTTACTCCGGCACTAACGTGACTCTGCAAGTTGAAAGAGAAGCAGGTTGGACTTGAAATTCCTGTCACCTGGGGATCCAGTTACTACAGGAGAGAACAGCAAATCCGCTGAGATATCAACTGCCTTATATGGAGAATCTTTCCGGTCTCTTGTGCAACATGTGTTACTGAGGAACTACTCACAACAGCGATAGCACTTTGTCATGGACATAAAATTCTCTTGTATTGTTGTTTTTATATTGTTTGGAAGTGGGGGTGGAAATTCTAGAAAAACCTCAGCACACCAGAGGAAATAGGTAGAGGGGTCACATGACATCCTGCAGTCAAGAAGCAAACATTATAGAAGTGATTGTCTAGTTGAGATACGTTTGTTACACTGGTAAGTTATCACTGACGGTATTAGACTAATGGCAAGCCCATTTTCATGGTTATGATGGGTCTATCTCAACAAAAAAAGTTTGATCATCATGAAGTCCACCAGTAATCTCATATTGATGACTTATCCAGTGTATCACGCTTTACAATTTCATAGGCCCTTGTTTTACCAGTTTTTCATGAACACACAATTTAATCTGTGAAGCAGATAACTGAAGTGTTTTCTATGAACGTGAGTTCAACATCTCAACATTGATACACACACACACACACACACACACACACACACAATGAGAGCCAAAAATGGTATGTATGTATCTGTGAGATCTTTGGTATGTATCTCACAGGAACTTTATTGGTTTTGGCAGTACTATCCAGTAGAACACTGTATTCCATTTAGAGTTCAATTTTCAATAAATCAGTACTGTGTCGGTAGAAAATCTTGCCACAAACATCTTGCCAGCCAAGCCAGCTGGATCCAAACATTACAGCGTGACTTGTCTTTGGCTTAAAAAGAAACTTTTCTACATAAACAAACTTTGAGGTATAAGAAACTATTGTGAAGTACAGCAGACAAACCACTACTGTACTTCCTTTATATGAAAGACTGCAAAAAATACAGTTTTGAATTCTCTACTGGGCCCTGGCATAGCGAGGTGCTGTTAGCTAGTAAACAAGTAAATATCTGGGGTCAAAAAGTCTCTGCCTGTTTTCTTCATCAATCACTGTGAAAGTGAGTGCTAATATTTGTTGGCCACACCCTAGAGTTAAGAGCATTAAGGCTGTTTGAAACTGTGAGGTAAAACTTCTAGAAGACAAAGTGAAGTAGACAAAAGTGAAATGCCATCAGTGTTCTGTTTGAGTTTTTGTTTGTTTTTTCTGCTTCACTGCCATAGTCACGCTGAAAGGTAAAAACAACATTAATAAAACATTTGTAAGAGCTATACTGTTTTTAATACAATGAGACAATGAATTGCCCTGACTTTAAACCTAACATTCTTGAAGATATCTAACAAGAGGGAACCTGTTTTCTAAATAAAGAGTTGTTATTTTCCTTTTTTGGAGTATTGTTAGCAGTTTTGTAGTTGAACTTTGCAAAGTTGTGCTGTACTGTACAAAGGGCAACCCTTATACAGATTTACTGCAGTATATCTGCACAGGATGTTTGAAGTTTCCCCATGCTTTTCACTGTTATATTCCAGTTACCGTAATTTACCATGGTTTGCTATATTTTTATTTTATATGCTTTATCATACTTATCTGGGTTACAATGTACCATACTTCCACTATACTTCAATACGCTTTTAAATGCTCTTACAATGCTGATACTTTTTATAAGGAAATGCTTGTTACTAACATTGTAAGATTGCAGAACTACTGTATAAATTGTACTCAGTAAAATGTCCCCACTGCCAGTGTTAACTTTTGATCTTTGAGGTGATGTTTACCCAGTTATAATTTTTTAACATTGTTTGCTTTCTGTCATTTATTCGTAGAGAGAAATCGTTATGCATTTTTCCTGATGTAGCCATGGACATGAACTGGTGCCATGTAAGAATGGATTAATTGCTGAAACCCTTAGCCAGGTTTAGCTAGTCATTGTACACGTGTAAATAAAGGTGCAACATGTGAGCACAGCAGTTGTTTCAGGTGTGCATTCATAGTATATAAGCCACTGTGTTAATTTAAACATTGGTGCAGTCACAAGGGACTGTTTCATTATTAACTGGAGTTTGGACCCACCCCATACACATTGGAGAATTACTAATGTTTTACCACATTTTATTTGCCCAGTAATTTAGCGGTGTATGCTGTTCCCAAGCTTTTGCTAAGTATTTGTCTCATTCCTCAAGTCTCTTCCACCAAGCATTGTATAGCAAGTCATTTTGTCTGGGTATATTCCACACCCTGAAGTGCCTTATTGCGCTTCTAAAATGGGTCAACTAACTAAAAAAAACATGTTTTATGGATATCTACAAGTGGTTCGCCCCTTTTTGTAAAAAATTTCAACCCATGGGAATATGCTGTAATATGCACACCCCCATGTGACCTGTTTTGACCAATCAGTATAGAGTATTTAGAAGACCCATTTTATAAGGTTGAATAACCACAAGACTCCATTAACGTTCATGTTTATATAAAAAATATACAATATGTTTAAAAAGCTCAATGCATGGAAAATAAATTGTTTAAACCTAAATTAAAAAGCTGAATGATGAGAATCCCTTTCCTGAGATGGGAGGCTGTGTGGTCCAGTGGTTAAAAAAAAGTGCTTGTAACCAGGAGGTCCCCGGTTCAAATCCCACCTCAGCCACTGTCTCATTGTGTGACCCTGAGCAAGTCACTTAACCTCCTTGTGCTCCGTCTTTTGGGTGAGACGTAGTTGTAAGTGACTCTGCAGCTGATGCATAGTTCACACACCCTAGTCTCTGTAAGTTGCCTTGGATAAAGGTGTCTGCTAAATAAACAAATAATAATAATAACTGTATCTGCTTAGCAATGTAACAGTGCAATCTGCCCGGTCATTCTGTCGTTTGGATTTGAATGATTTCAAGATAGATTCCAAACGTTGCTAGGAACTCTCAACACTTTTTGTATAATAATATTGACAGGGTACATTGGTAGATAATCATTTCCCTCTAATTTGGCTCAACCGACAATGTAGTCAAAGTTAATTCCTCTTCAAAATGACCAGCAGTAGTTAGTCAAAGATTCACATGCAGATTTATAATAAGACTGGTTACCAACGTCAGCTTTATATTAGAACACCCCAGGACTGGATTGAAGTACTCTGTCACAATGTTTTCCTAGACTTTGCTTTCTTCTGCCGTAGTACACAATAGAACTTGCATAAGCAGTCTTGCTCACTCTCCATGCACATTACAGTGCCTTTTCCACACACCACGGATGTTGCTAATTGCTGCAGCTTAATAAGTAAGTTGTTTGCATAAAACAAAGCTAATTGCCACGCAACCCACAGTCATGCTGTTGTTTATTTTCTGTGTTGCTGGCAAACATCATTTTACTGATATCGTCCTTTGCGGTCTCTTATTGTTTTCTCCCCTTACTGTTAAACTTTGTGTACTTTAACCGGTATCTCTAGCAACGTAATAATCCATCTACAGTAAATAGGCTTTCTAAAACGTACTGTTAAAAGCAGGATACTTTTAAATGCCTTGGATCCGGGAGCTAAAAGCACTTTCGCTTGTATTAAATTGCTTCACACACGTGTCTTCTAGAAGTCTGCTTGGCCAATGTATAGTGTAACTTATATGATGCCAGATTCCCAGGTTGATTAGCTGAATATTTATTCTTCTGATCAATTCTAAAGGAATACATACATATAGTTTAATGCTTTCTTTTCTTTTTTTTCCAGGTGAAAAGCCTTACAGATGTACCTGGGAAGGCTGTGACTGGCGCTTCGCCCGCTCCGATGAGTTAACCCGGCACTTCCGCAAACACACGGGCGCCAAGCCCTTCAAATGCATTGCCTGCGGGCGCTGCTTCTCTCGCTCCGACCACCTGGCACTGCACATGAAAAGGCACCAGAACTAAGGGCTTCCACACATCCCTGCCTGATGCATCTTCTCCATTAAAAAAAAGAATAAATTGTATATACAAAAAGCTGCCATGAAACACAAATAAACCCAGTACCAAAAAGATATTTACAGGACATGCGAGTGTACGTGTGAGTGTGCGTGTGAGAAATAGAGAGAGAGGTTAAAAGATTAAAGATTTTATGTATAAGAAGAAAAAGAAACTTGACTGTTATAGGTTTTCATGCCTAACTGGAGCTTTTAATTATTTTTGTATTTATTCCTATGCTTGGTCTTCAGTTCTCGTCCCACCCTCACCTCCATCACAAATGTAAGCCTTTCAGAAATACTGTAATATAATTATAACGTTTTTTTCATACTGTTACCTTGGGGATTCCCTAGGCCGATATCATCCTTCTAATTATGGCACTAGGAAGACTAAATGTCTCTTGTACAGTTAATCTACTGGTTATGATAATGGTCTTTTTTTAAATCCCAGCGCTTCCAAATAAGGACTGTTTTTTTTTATAGTCTGAACTGTTTTTACTGGTTTGTACAAATTACTGAAAGAGAAAAGAGCATGACAAGGATCAAGAGAAAATAAGAAAAATGATGAACAAGAGCAGGCCATTCAACCCATCAGTGTTCTTTTGGTTACCAACAGTTGGTTGACGTATCTTTTTGATTGAATCTGCCATAGGTTGCGTTAGATATTTAACTATGAGAAATAACTCCTCATAGGAGCAAGTATTACCCTAGCAGTTTACAAAGTATTTTCTACTTCTTTTAATGCAGTGAAGTGGTGATGTCTTCAAGACCTGTCTCCTGTGGTTTAGTAGTGAGACTTGAATGTAAAGAGTGGTTTCTGTTGGAGAAATCTTTCAAGGGGGCTTTTTCACAGGACAGGTTGGAACAGGACAGGGATAGTTTACAGTGCTTAGTCCAGGTACATAGTCATAACCTGTGTGGAAATGTCTTCCAGTAAAAAAAGGTGTGCACAGATTTAGTCTGGATTAAGGGTTTATTGTTAACTGTATTAATGTAATTTGGGAAGTGACTCCCTGACAATATACAGTTACTGTATAGCAGTGTTGGACTGCGCTCCAAAAATTACCATTGACAAAATGGGAAAAGAAAAATGACTGTGTTAAACTCAACTGCCAATGTCTGCCATAAAGATCAAGTAAGATAGGAGGAAATTCTGGCCTGCACGTTTTTATACTGGTTGGTTACTTACTGCAAGAGCAACTACACATGCACAATTCTGTACAGATTGCAGTAATATTAATATCCATGATAAGAATATATAAAAAAAACAATTATACAACACGCGATATTTTGTGACAAAGGCACTTCAGTGCTGTTTAAAATGGTAATACTGCAATAGTCTGATTATACTGATACTATTAGCAAAGTTAGGATCATTTCCAATGGGTTGATGGATACTCTATTCTGTGGTTCTGAAGGCTCATTTTAATATCCCATTTCCATTGGTATTGCAAGACCAATCATCCAGGGCTCTGAAATAATGATGTATTTCATAATGATTCAGTAAGACATAGTTTTAGATGTTATAGACACTTCAGGGTAGAAATAAAACAAGGCTTTAAAATAATCAGGCCTTTATTTAGCATATAACTTTCTCACATGTCTCTTTTCCTTTTGCTGTTTGGTTTCCAGGACTTAATTTTCAGTTGGTAAAGTCCATTAAGCCACCACACTTTATATTCATTCCCTGTGCTCTAAAGCAAGCATTAGGATCTCATCTGAGCCCTGAGACTTCAGGTGGGCTCTAATGTGTGGTGTATAACCAGAGTCTACATGACTATAAAGCTGAAATAACTGAACTGGCTGCAGACAATTGATAAGAAAGTTATTATGCTAGTGACACCTTTTACACAAAATGGACTCATCAGTCTGGAACAGTATCATGAATACTGTATCACACTTTAGGTATCCTACAAAATGGAGGACCTTAGGTTTTGTCTTTTTTTTTACTGAATATCACCATTAAAGTGCCCAGTATCTCTATAATATCATGGTATTTGTATATGTTCAGCAAGCACCCAATCAAGTGTGCCACTCCAAGGGTGGGTACATCTTTGTAAATTTTGTGGTTTTAAGGACATTTTGTAAATATCAATGATGAACTAATGTTTAATATTGTGAACAAAGGGGGATTTTAAATGGTGGTAGAGCTTTTTTCAGAACGTTTCATTGTTAATTTCATATATTGTAGTATTTTTTTATAATTAAAAGAAAAATCAATTCTGTATATAAAAAGGTGACACTGCTTTAATTTTTTGTGAAATAGAAACTTGCATAGAAAAAGAAAGAACAAAATAAAATGTTTATAGAGTTTAATCGGTGTGGTTTGGTTTTTGGGGGCAAGCTAATTATCATGAATTGAAATGCAAAATTGGTACTACAAAGACAATGCATTTGTTCTTAACCAAAGGATATAGTGGCATACCTGCAGCACATACAATAATAAAATTATATTAATATTTGTTGCATTTTTAAAATGCTAAATAAAAAGCATTCAATCAATTTCACGAAAGGAAAATAAAATGATAATATTTAAATAAATACATAAGTACGTAAGTACAGACATTCATTCATACCTAAAAGAGGTTTTACAAGTAAAATTCTGCACTAAGAATGGGCCAGAGCTTGCAAGAGCCAGGAACATTATAGTCTGCTAGCCCTCTTCATTTAAAATACATCAGGATTCTGAACAGAATATGAATTGGTCAAAGTCAACATGTATTACATCATTACAAGTTAAATGTTTTAATAAATCTGCTTGGAAGCTGCCATAAATATATAGAGACAATATACAGATTACACATTATAAATGGTAAATGTACCGGTATGTATGTATCGATTAATTTGTTGCTCAAACATCCCTCTTTCCCAATCAGTTTTCATTTGACCCTGTATATACAACTTCCGCCGCCAAACACAAGGACTGCCATATTTTGATGCACAAAAAGGTTATAAAATGTGATTATGAGGTAATAAAAGCAAAATGTGAAGGCAAATTGCAGGACAACGTTGTAAAAACTATTTCCTTTGTCCTTCTGCACTACTATATAAAAATATATTTAACCTTCAGATCCTATACCCACATAAGGGAGTTACTTTTTTCATATATATTCTGTATATAATTATAGCATCCATAACGGGTGCTTATAAGATATGCTGTGAGGTAAATATATATATATATATATATATATATATATATATATATATATATATATATATATTGACAAGTGATAAATGGAATATTTTTGTGAATATACAAACCTATAATTAGGTTAATACATCTTATATTTGTTTCAAATTCAACAACACTGCAAGTGAAAACATGTATTTAGAAAGTACATTTTTGTTAATTTGTAGAACCCGGATATTCCTAATAATTTCAGAAGCGTACCGGTAACTGTATTCAGCTTGGAAACATATTTGGGAGGAGGTGGCACTGCGGGTTAGCCTGCCTTGCCTTTCCTCTATGGAGACCTGGCTTCACACATATGAGTACCATTGTCCAACCCCTTTCATGAGCACTAAATTCACAAGCACAAAATTTAAAAAAACAATGAACACAGTTTTACTGAAGTTGTTTACTCCAGGGTGGAATTTCCAACATTTGTATGAAAGTTTGAAAACTAGTTCTGTAGCACTGCCAGTTTTATTTTCACGGGTATGATTTGATAAAACAGGCATATTGTATTTGATGCTCTGACCCATATGAATAGTTATTGGTGGTAATGTATTTCTGCAGTGTGTAAAGGTATCAGCTGGGCAGACACGGACGTTGGTAAAACTGGCAGTTGATCCTGTTTGTTTTTCTTAAAGCCTTGTTTCCTAATGTACTTACCCAATAATCATGTCTAACAACATCACCAACCAGGATGATTGAAACAACAAACAATGGCTAAATCAACAGAGGGGGCTGCCTCTGAGCCACAACAGCGTCTTTAGGCCTTTCCTCTTTTATCCAGGCTCTGTTTATCTCAACTCAACCAGGCCGCACCCTTTTGTGATGGGCTAACTTGACCGTTCACACAGCTCAATGGCTTCCTTGTGCAACTACCTACCTTTGTGAGCCACAATCCATTAGTTATGAAAACACAATAACTCCTGTCAGATTGACAGAGGCAAGAAATAATGGGGTCACAGGGAATCTTGTGAGAAAATAGCTGAGGTGAAGTAGAGCCTATTAGAAAAATAAAACCACTTTCTAAGACTCAGGGAGAGTTCTGCATCATTACTATTATGTAAGTTAAAGGTTTATCCCCAGGAATTGCAATACACTCTATTTATAATGTTTACATTGGGTTTAAGCACACAGCTCTGAAAGCCACTCTCACTCCCATAGCAATGGCTGCAGAGGACTCCAGAGTGCTATCCCTTACCAAAAAACCTTCAATGGAAATGCACCAGCTCTACAATGGCAATGGTTATATAACGTGCAGGGCAGTGACAATGGTATGAGACATGGTAGCTTGGCACCACAATAACATACCAATTGCACGTGTCATTTATCTCATGTTAACATATCTCATGTATCCATTATGTTGCTATTGTTGGTAACCTGCATATGCTGATATTATATATTATTACTGAATCCAAATGGATCCCAGTAATATGTCAGGATAGCCATGACTGTTCCCCAATGTTCCATTTTTTACTTTAAAAGATGTGGGAATCCTACTGTTTGTAGTGATGTTGAGTGAAAGGTGAGCTAGTGTGACAAAACAAAAGAAAGAGAGCTAAAAGGACAAGGTTACCCGTCTCCTGTTTGCTGGTCATTTCTGTTTCTTAAAAGAATTGCTTCAAAATGTCTGTCACTATCATTTTACAATCCTTATTGATATTGAGTAATAAAGATTGAGACATGTTTCAGTCGCCTTCGTGGTGTGTAAATACAGTATGAGTAATAAAACGACGCCAGTAATAACACAGACATGGCTCACACGCTTTTTATAGAGGGCACTATCTATACACCGCAGACATCAGTCTCAAGCCTTTCTGCATGAACAGACTCCATATCGTGAGCTCCATTCCCTTAGACTCCATCCCACACAGCAACATGCTGTCAACAGCCAAGTCCATGCCGCGGCAGTTATCAAAAGGTAAAGGGAATTGGTTAAACACTAAAGTTGTTTAGCAAATAGAAATATGAATGTATTAAAACCACATTTCATTTTGAAAAGGGTAGTAATACAGAATGGAATATTTTTGCCAATTTTTAATTTCTCCAATACCTGCCTTCATTATCACTTCTTTAAGGGGGGACTAACCAAGGTTTTAAAATCAATTTTCTTACCTCTTATTAGCATGAACAGCAGTTTCACTGGTCTGTCTCCCTTGTGGGTTGAAGATATTTGGATTGTTCTACTTGAATTCAGTATATTCAGATTTTTCCAATACAGTTCTGTAGATTTAAAAAGGTCTAACTGTCACTTCCTGGTATCTGATCACTTTCTGGGTGGTATGATTGCAGCTGGACCTCTGGAGTATAATTGGACAACAACACAGGAAGTGATTTTGTACCAGGAAGCAGCCGCAGGTTCTATTGTCTTTTAAATATCTGCATATTCCAAATGGAAGTATAAAATGCAAACAAAGAACCAAGAGATCTCAAACATAAGAAAAGGGACCAGTGAGCAAGAAAGAAATTCAATTTTAAAACTTTGGTTTGGTACCCCTTTAAATGTTTAATGCGTCTTGCATTGCTTGTAAACAATATATCTGCCATCTTTCAGTCAGCACTCTTGAAAACTTTGTTTATTCTCAGTAGGTATTCCTCATAAGAAACCATTTAAATAAATACAGAACTCTGTCTTCTGCAAGGGGAAAAACTAACATCCGCTACCAATGAAAACTGTACAAACCTGCAGTATTTTTTCATGAAATAGCTATGGCAATCTGATACATACAGTGCTTTGTATTTATGTTTTTCCTTGGTACCTTCTCTTCAAGGTCTAAACCCAGTTGGCGTAGTGACTTGAGAATACTGTTTTTAATAATGTAGTTTCATATCTGTAAATAAACACACACACACAAAAACATATTTATCTAAAGGCAGATTCCCTTTGGTCATCTTTAACCAGAGTATATGATTGAGTCCAGGATCAGTTGCATTTTTTAAGTTACTTCCAAGTGCTGCAGGGGAGACTGCATTTCCAATTGTCAGGGTCAGTGGTGTTTTGATCTCATCCTTTGTACCATTTAATCAATCCCAGACACTGGGGGCTCATTCATAAACTATTACTGGACGGTATACATTTACCAGCATGTAAATACTTCATGATTGCAGTCCTATGTGTCTTATTATTGGATCTGTTTGCATCAGTTGTTTATGTTGACCTTAAAGAATTTCAACAGACGAGGTATACTAGGGGGAATACCTGATCTAACCATAGGCAACCACATGGGTTTCAAGCCTTCAGGGTAGAAAAGCTGTTGTTTTCATAGAATGTCACTATCAGTTTTTTTAGGAACATAAGAAAGGGAACCAATTAGGAACAAGAAGAGGCCATTCACTTCATCAGTGCTCATCCTGTTCCTAGTATTGTAGCTGATTGATCCCTAAACCTTGTCAAGTTGAGTCTTGAAGGATCCCTGTGATTCTGCATCAACCACATGTTGACTCATGCCATACCCTCACCACTCTCTGTGTAAAAGTATCTCCTACTCTCCTAATTTCCAAATGATACCTCCAGTCCTGTTTTCTGTGGACATTGTATGTATTGGTTAGGATTAACTTTGTTATAGATTTTTAAATCATTAATCAAGTCCTCCAAATCCTTCTTTTTCTCAGCTAAATAGATTCAGTTCCATCAGCAACTCATTGCTTTAATCTTTGGCATTAGTCTGATTACTCTTTGCTGGACTCTCTCTCTAGGACCACCGGTGCACTGGTGCAGCTCAATGACCTGACCTGAACACCCCTTACCATCAGTCATGAGATGAGACTGCCACTGGGGGGCTAAGTGGAGACCACCAAACCCACTTGTGACTTGTGCTGGTTAGAACCCAGGCAGCCTGAGCTCAAAGCCATGAAGATTGCATCATGAGTACAAAGCCTTTACTTTCATACACCTGGTTAGATGTAGCCTGTTGCCTCAGTCAAATTTGTCATTCAAATAGGTATACGGTAGAACGCCAAAGTGATAAACACAGGAAAAGTCTTAAACATGAATTATTTTCAACAATTTCATGTATGTACTTGTGGCAGTGTGACAGGGAAAGCCCTGCCGGTGCACGCATGTATGTGTTGGTGTGGGGAATAATGGGTTGGCAGGGAGGGGGTTAAATTTCTCCCTGTTAAAACACATGGGAATGTGGCTGGAGCCAAGAATTGAATAAGCGATTAAATGATTAATTAAGGATCTAGCCACAGGTGTATAATTAGGTTGATTGCGGGTGTTAGAAGTCATGATTAGAGCTGATGTTGGTGAGAGATGGAGGTTTTTTGTGTTCTGTGCTGAGCGCATTCCCGTCTGTTTGTGTTTCCGTGAGTGTTTTGTAGATCTTTTATTCTGGCCCTTGTGCCGTTTTATTTTGCTAATGTGTTTTGTTCTGTTTAATGTTTCGTGTTTTGTTTAAGTGTTTGTAAATAAATGTGCATGTTCCCGCTTGAAACTGTAACTTCTGTGTCGGAGTCTCCCTTCCTGGTGGAAGCAGCATTGCCAGTGACGCGGTCCCATCACAGTCCTGTATTAATGAAAGGTCAAGGGCTGCCTGTTTAATGAGAAGAAACCCTAGCGGGGTGTTCGTTACACGGTAAACCCGTTTGTTACACGGTGAACCCGTTTGTTTGGGAAAGTGGCTTGTGTTTAAATTCAGGTCATTCTTCTGACAGCCTTCCCAACTAAACACACTGTTATATCACCTCTAATCTGCAGGTAGTGTGCACCCAGGTCTGTTTGAAAAGTTAAAGGAACAGTAGCTAATTAGAGAGACACATGGAGGGAATAATCTCGCTCTTGTCTCTGAAGTAACCCTAGCAGTGTAGCATGTTGTGACAGGCTGCAATGTAACACAAAAGTATTTAAGAAGCATGAATGCAGCCGGCAGTACAGAAAGAAGCCTTTCATAATGGATGTGTCACAGTAATATCAGACGGCAGGAGAAAAAGGGTGGAGTGCCAGTTTACTTGACATAAAATACTCGTTATGTTCTGCGTTGATAATTTACCATTGAAATCTTGCCCACAGCTGGCAAAGATTAAACAGTTGCTCGTCGAGGTGCTCAAACCTTGTAGAAATCAATGGCCCTGCAGGACAGCCCAACTTGTTTTCCAATGTGGGTTGGTGTTTATTTACTTATTTTGGGCTACAGCAATCACCAACACAACCTTTTAATACTATTTTACCCCACTCCGACGCCTTGTGCAATAAAATCACATCTTCAAATACACACAAAACATTAGCATACACAAGTAGCATCTCTTTTTATTATTATTTATTTCTTATCAGACGCCCTTATCCAGGGCGACTTACAATTGTTACAAGATATCACATTATATATTATTTCACATTATACAGATATCACATTATTTTTACATACAATTACCCATTTATACAGTTGGGTTTTTACTGGAGCAATCTAGGTAAAGTACCTTGCTCAAGGGTACAACAGCAGTGTCCACCACTGGGGATTGAACCCACAACCCTCCGTTCAAGAGTCCAGAGCCCTAACCACTACTCCACACTGCTGCCAATTTTGCTACCAATTTTACTACACTTTACTACCAATAGAAGAACTGGTGCCTATAGTAAATCAAAATGATAGCATTGCCAAAGCCGTAATGCATTATATCTATGACGGCATCCTTAACTATTATACTTTTGTGTAGCTTTGGTTCAATAAGTAATATTGCCTTTAATTTAGTTATTTAACAAATATCTAATTAAACATTGAGCTGCTCTTCAGTGGACGGACCTGTATCGTCTTGCTAAACATAATCAATTAGTTTTAAAGTGCTTTAATGGACCGTAAATACATTTTTCAGTGGTACCTAGCCTGTGTCACATTAATGAGCAATGACTTCTGCATCACACCTTACTGTGTTGGAATAGAAGACTCTGTTAAACCAGGATGTAGAAACACAGCTATAGTGATTATACTGTACTTCAATTGAACATGTAATGTCTGGATCATCCCAGGGGACACCTCGCTCTAAACCTGTGAAAACGCTGTGGCACAATGCACTTGTTTTGTTGCTTCACTAGGGACAACACAACAATAACCCTACAGTAGAGACCTTCCCTTTTCCAGCATCACCTTTGGACCCTGAGCAAATCTTTTATTGTACAGGAATACAATGCTGTTTAACACTGACATGCAGGCGCCTCAGGGACAGACCAGTGCCCTGTAAACCAGCGCAAACCTTTCCTTTTTGACATTGTTACTGTAGGCCTGTCATACAAAGACATCAATAAAAAATATATTAGCTCTGGAGATCGAAATTGGACCTTTACCCCACTTCTTGAACACTAATTAATATGCGTGGGTCTGTTTTTCAGTTATCAGTCACCTCTGCAAAATGAATGAGAATTAAAATAAGTGTATTAACAAACAAAAAACCCACTATTGATTGAAGATTTATAAATATGTTCCTACAGTAGGGTTTGAAGTAATCTACTTTGTATATTTAATATGAACATTTTTGATTTGTATTCTTACAATATTTCTCCTCTTGCTATCACATCTTATCTACACTTTCTCGTTGGCTCAGGCCCCTGGTCAGTTGGTACTCTGTAGTGTGGTGAGGAGAAACAGTCCCTGATGATTTCGCCTCCATAACCTGAGCCAACGAGAAAGCTCTTGTGTAGACAATTAGTGCTGTAAGAGGAGAGCTTTTGTATGAATACAAATTTAAAAAAACAAAAAAAAACATGTTAGCGCCAGAGCCAATGCGACGCTCCCTGTGGAATCCCCAGCCACTTTTCTCACCCTGGCCTGAACACCATACGGTCAAGCCTTTATCAAGTGAGTAACTAAGGGACCCAGGCATTTCCCTTTCTGACTTAACGGTTAAAAAAAGGTCTATGAACATTAAATCGTGATACAGTTTGAGAAATTTCAGCAGGGATAAAAAATATATATTTGTTTTTATAAAAGAACATAAGAAAGTTTACAAACTAGAGGAGGCCATTCAGCCCATCTTGCTCGTTTGGTTGTTAGCAGCTTATTGATCCCAGAATCTCATCAAGCAGCGTCTTGAAGGATCCCAAGGTGTCAGCTTCAACAACCTTACTGGGGAGTTGGTTCTAGACCCTCACAATTCTCTGTGTAAAAAAGTGCCTATTTTCTGTTCTGAATGCCCCTTTATCTAATCTCCATTTGTGACCCCTGGTCCTTGTTTCTTTTTTCAGGTCGAAAAAATCCCCTGGGTTGACATTGTCAATACCTAAAAATATGAAAATATGAAAAGAAGACGACAGTTGAACTTCAAGCAATAGTGTTTATTCAGTACGCCCCAGAGACAGCCCAAGCCCTCTTTCAGGGTGACATAATACAGTGCAAAAAAAAACAAGTTGTGAGTTAAAACATTGTGAATAGGCTTGGTTTCAGGTGAGGTAGAATACCCTGAAGGGTGGACTACCAAAGAATGCACTAAGTCAAGTAGACAAAGATTTGGCTTCAAATTACATTGCAGTTTACTGTCCTCTCACTTCTTTATGATGTTTCCGATCAGGGGGTTTTGCTAATAAACCACTCAGGTCGAAGCACCTTGAATAATTATATTGAAAACTGAGTTAAACATAACATTGGGGTAACTGCAATAAGAGACAGAATGATCTGAAACATCATGAAAGATAAAAGAACAGTAATAACTATAAAAACATATATATCATTTGAAGTTGCTCTAGGCATCACCGAAATGTTTTAGTTTGACTTCAATGGGATGATTTTCTATGGAGTGTTCTTTTAATGACAATGTAATGGGACAATAGTCTCACAGTTATATCAGGAACACCATTATTCCAAATCTATTGGGCTGCCATTACTGGTAATGCTGTAATCTGCTATATACAGGCTGTTTTCGAGTGGTTAAATGAGAAGGCTTATGTAGGACAGTGCACTTTTTACCTTTAGTGCTCTAGTACAATTGTGGAGGAGGTAAGCAGTCATAAACAAAGACAGCAGGTCGGTGTGGGGCCCAGTGCTCAAGGACAAAGAGAGGGAGAGAGCCCCCCTCCCTCCCTCCCTCCCTCCCTCTGTCAGTCCAGGAGCCAGAGGTACTGGAACAGAGGGGAAAAACAGGCCTGCCAACTCACCGCTAATATCTGAAGTGAGGTCACCTTGATCAGGGGATTGTCATTGTAAAGATTACTATATTGCTCATACAATGTCAAAACATAAACATTGTACTACAGAGGAAACATCTTTCAGCCAAGTTTTGCAACAACTCTTAGGTCACATTTTCAAGTCATTTCACGACACGTAAAGTTCATGTGGATTTGAGCAACGTGCATGAACAGTTGTCTGGTTTTAAAATCCATTTCCCTATGCTTTAGTAGCTTGAGCCAGTTTCCACTACTCCCCCTGGCATTATACAGTTGAACTGTTCATGTCTCCACAGCGCCTTTATGTTTCAAAGTTACAAACACGTGTAAGAAAAGGGAACTTAAACTGAACGATTGTAATTCGAAACTATAAAAGTTGTTAGTTTTGGTTACATTTAACAATTTTTTTTTAACTACAAAAAATTTTTTTTATTGAAAAATCTGTAGATATTTATAAAAGCAGAGTGAATAAACTAAACTAAACCGTAGTTTGCTATAGAATATGTGAATGGCCATTCAAATGATACATGGATATAAAATACTAATAACTACATACATACAAATACATTACATTTATTATCTAGGACCAGGGTCACAGTTGGAAACTAAGTAGGGACAGACTTAGGACAGAGGATAGGAGACACTTCTTTACACAGAGAGTGGTGAGGGGATGGAATGGGTTTCCGAGTCAAGATGTTAAAGCTGAAACAAGCAGTTTTAAAGAGACACACAACCTGTTGCTTTGGTATTTCTACATAAAAAATTTTCACCAAAAGTAAAGGCGGGAGTTCTCTTACTGTGATCTAGTCTGTAGGCTCCTTAAACACATATTTATAGCTTTTTATAGCAAGTTGTTTAAAGATAAAGACCTCTCTACTGCTCTAGTGTTTTTTCTTTCCCCAATTTAGCTACAGGGGCCCTCTTGTGGTTGTCTACAGTTATCCAATCATGGTCCTTGAGGGCCATTCCACTCCTGGTTTAACAGGTAAAATTAGATAATTAGCTACTGTAGGGTCTGAATGAAAGTTTAAGTGGTTCAATTAAACCAGGGGTCTCCAATCCTGGTCCTGGAGGGCCAGTGTCCCTCCTGGTTTTTCTTCCAACTGTACCCTAGATTACTTAATTGGACCAATTAAGCTTTGAATAAGTACTTAATTTGTCCAATTATGTAATTTAGGGTACAGTTGGCCCTCCAGGCCCAGGATTGGAGACCCCTTTATTAAACCATTTAGAACAGTGTTGGAACAAAGACCAGGAGTGGACGGGCCAGCGTTGGCCACCCCTGGTCTGTATATGCGCTGCTATGTACTGTTATGTGCAGGCTTTTTTGCTTCTTGAATTTGTCACATCAAATGTCCCTATCATACCCTTTACAATGTACTTAAAAGCAGCCTCCTTACTTCAGTTTCGTAATTTGCTCAGGTACAATTAAAGACATTTGACAGAATTAGACAGGTAAGACACATTGACTGATAGTGCAGTCATTATCCCACAGGTAGACACCCTCTAAAACCCAACGAGGCTTCAGAATCTTGAAACTCACTTTAAATGGTGACATACAGTGATCCAGACCAAAATACACATTTCTTTATACATAATAACAAAACATTTGTAAGGTTTATAATGGCATGAATGCCCTCCACAGCGGCCATTACCTGTACATACCTGTCTTGCATTAAGTGACCTCCTGTAGTCAATTATCTAGCAGGTAATGACCACTACATCTGACGTTAATAAATAATACATATGCTTCCCCTTTAAGGTATTATTGATTAGTTTTTAATCAAAAGGAATTAATTACCTGGTAGTCATATCTGCCCACAGCCAGTTGAACATCAACAAGAAAATAAACAAGGCTTAAAAATAAATGTTATTACCCCTTAGTTGCATTAGCACCAACCCCACCCAACATACAAGCCCTTTACCTTTCAATATATAGCTTGCCTTACTGTACTGCAAATACTTGAGATAGGAAATGTGTTTACCTTGATAACAGGGGTGCATTGCAGTGTACTGTTAGGGGCCTGTTTGGACAGCAGAGGTGTTAGGATGTCGGAGAATCACAATCAGCAACTGTGCTTCCCAGTTTAAAAATATTTCATGCAAATCCTTGAACACAGGAAGCCAGTGAAAGCTAGTATGTGCCAATCACTAGGTACACAACATCAAGGGAAGAGTACCAAGTGTCTTCAGACACACAGAATTCCTGCACTGCTTTCCCGTTGCACAATGTGACTAATAAAATAAAGCACACTGCTGTAGCTGGAGAGGGGACATTGGATTAGTAAACAGTGCAGGCTGATAAGAGTGGTGTTTACTCTGAAGGGAGGGGCACTGGTGCAGCCTCTCTCTCAGGTTTTTTGGACCTTGTCAGAGACTGTAGCCAAGAGTGCTACAGAAAAACTGGCTACTCTCAGAACTTCCCTACTTTAGATAAGGCAGGTGAGTAATTAGCATTTGAAATCGCTGTTCAACTAGACATAGTAAAGCATCCAGACCATTTAAACAGATCCATTAAAATGCAGGGTTTTTTTATATTAGATTATATTATTTATATTAGATATTATGCATGTGTTTAAATGTAAAGAACGACTAAATGTACAGTATTAAAACACTGCTCTTTAATTCACCATTTGTTTTCTTTCTTGTTTTCCTCTCACTCGTAATGTGTGGTCATACACACACATACACACACACACACACACACATTTTGTAATAAAACCTTTATTTAAATAAAATGCAGAAAAGCTGTAGTTCCACCAAAAAAAACTTTATTTAAAAAAAAAAAAAAGTAAAATCATGACTACACAGGAAAAACAAATCATTTCCCAATTCCTCACAGTATCAAAAACTTCCTCACGGATTTCTAAAGATGTGTTCTGTTCAATAAAAGTTAACTGCATTGCACTGTGTGTTACATTACTGGCCTGTAGGTTTCTGCATAAAAAAAAAGAAAAAATATCTTGTATGACATAGCATTAGATTATAATCAAATATTAAACCAAAGAATGACGTAATACCTAAAAGAGCAGTTACCTCTTTCTTCCAGCAGGTGGCACTGTCTGGAACAGTGTGGTCTGTGTATCAATCAGTCTCTCCTGAGCTAAATACTGCAGACATTTTCAAGGGCAGACAGTTCCTGTCGAAAATGATCTTCAATGACACTATAATCTGTACAACCAAGCTACTGTAGCACAATGACAACTGCAGTGCGCACAGTAGAATGGTACCACGTTAGAAACTGTTTTCTATTTTGACATGCCAATTGTATCGTAATAATAAGAACCAGTATCAGGACCACTGTGCAATATATCTTCCAATTCTGTTGTGTTTGTGCTGGTAACAGGTTTTATGGCTGGGTAATACACTGTTAATGTAAACATATAGCAATGGCTACCATGATTCAAATTTAAACAAAATCAATGATACTTTCAACAAAACAGCACCACAATATCTAGTCTGTGTTAAAAATAGAACTCACACCTATTACATTTAAGATTCTTCAATTATATACAATATTTACATTTTTTAAAACATTTTTATTAAGATTCAGAAGTTCAATGAAATAACCTTTAATATTATAAATATGTGGTTGATATGACTGTAGCATGGAGTCAAAAGATGTTGTTTATACTCAAAATTGTGAAGAGACTTCCCACACACATCAAGTTGTTTTTTAAATTGTCAATTAAAATACTTACTAAATATATAGTTAATTGAAAATATGCTTGTCTAAGCATAAACACTACCCTCCTCAATCCAAATTGAACTGTGCTTTTTTTTGCATGCAGCAAAATCAAAACCAAGTGCCACCTACTGGCAATGAAGTGTAACTGCTCTTGAGGAAATAAAAAAAAGCACTGCAATACATTTGTTTAGGCGACAGGAGAGGTTTACATTAAGCAAAATACAGTATATCTAATAACAGATAACAGATACGCAGAAGTGCCATGGAGGACCAAAACTTGACAGTTAACATTTTTCCCCTGGCATAATAAGGGAACTGTTCAAGTGACTGTATGTTTCTGACTCTGCTTTATTACATTAAGTTTGACTGTTCACTGAACAAACAGGACAGAGATACAGCAAAGTCTTTCACATCTCAAACCATTCATAGATTTCGTGTTCTTTTTTTTCAGGCATTCTGAAAGGGGACCAACACTTCCGCCCTTTCCCAACTGGACCCCGCTGTAGCTATTGTGAAGTGAGTAGCAGTACAGAAACCATACATTTTAGGAGAAATGCTCACTGGATTTCTAGGTAGACTGACCCCAACTGTAATGATTAGGGACACTGCATACTTCAGTATGGCTTTTAAAATGGGGGTCCCAGTGACTACTTAAAAAATGCACACAAGTGTATATTTAAAACAGCAAAGTCAAAATGCACGTAACCCTCCATAGAATTCTATACTTCTATTTATTTCTTAGTTGTTGTTTTTCTATTTATTATTTACAGTAGGCATCATAAAATCAGAAAACAAGAAAGAAAAACTTTTTTTTTTTTTAAATAGATAATACATCATAAAAGCAAAAGAAACTAAATCTGAAAAAAGTGCCCTTTTTTGTTCTTTAAAGTTGGTTTCCAGAGGGGAAAATCTTCAAGAGAAAGAAAACCGGTGCTCCTGCTGCTTCTGCTATAACCAAACTGTTCCTCTGCCGTACCAGCTTGGAGAAGTGGAGCCAAAAAGCCAGTCTTAAGATGGGTCTAACTTTGTAGAGCCACTTAAATTGCATGTCAGTAACTGAAATAGCAGCCAGCCAGGAATGGGACACATACAAGTTGCTTGAGTAGACCAAAGTAAAACCCTGCTCTGCTCTACACAACCAGTTGTGCAACTGCTCTTAAGTTGCCATTTAACTGCCTACTCCTACACAAGGCGGTGTCTAGGCATGAATCTACAGTTGAATATAAATCCATAAATCCTTCTTCAAAAGAATTACATAAACCTCTCTATCCTGGCAGCAGAATAACTGACGTGGCAAGATTCAACAGGTGATTTTCCACAAGAAAAAGAAGCAGCAGATATGAACCAAAGATTCACAGGCTGCAACAGCAGGAACCACGAGGCAGCACTGTCTCCTAATCTATTACAGGGTTTTTTGTGTTCTAAAATTTCACAGTCTTAAAAATGATAAAATACCAACGCTGCTAAACTGTCATATATTTGATACATTTCAACTGTATCACAGCTATGTGCAAGTGTGTAGCGGCCAGCAGCTGTGTGCCAGGACAGCAGGGTTCTTGCAGGGTTGGCACGAGAGCATCACTCAAGTTTCAACGTGAGCCACCTGAGTGAGCAAAAAGTGGCAAACAAGCAAAGCAATTGCATTTTACAAGATGTCAATGTGAAGACTCAGAAATCTTTCTCAAGCAACTACAAAACAAACCTTACAATCGTTCATTCCAAATGGGAAGGGAGACTCTTTCCAATTGGGAATCAACAAGTGGAAGGAGAATTTCTTTTTGTTTTGATTTTTCAATGCCCCTAAAAAATACTGTTCTTGTACCACCCTTAAAAAAACACAGCCATTTATTTATTTAAACAAAAAGGAAAAATTCACAGTCTGGAAACATTTTCTCTCCTCTCTCTACCTTTCTCTTTCTTTCTTTCTCTTGCTGTGTTAATTTCTAAGGCATCCACAGGTGCCATGTCTAAAGTCCAACCAAACTGAACGTTGTAAAGATCCCTCACAGTGAGCATGCTCAGTGTGAAAGCAAGGCTGAAGGCAGGGGCTGTAATAAAGGGGAATCAGAAAATGGCAGCCAGCTAAAACCACTACTCTTTAAATAATACAATTACCTTAGAACTTCAGTTATGCATGTATATTATTATTTTATTTACAGTAATACATTTGAACTTTTGTAAAATCATCTTATAGCACATCAAAGAATTACAAAAATGGCTGCCATTTTCTGATTTTGTAGCCTCCTCGCCTCAAGCCCTTTGCATCGACTCTAGCCTTTTTGTTGTTGTTGTTGAGCGACTTTTTGCCCTTTCCTTATCTACTCACTCCTATTGGTTTAAATTTAGTTTAAAAAATAATGAAGATGGCGACTGCTGAGTGACACACAGGCCGGCATCTTTGACAGCAGAGGGGACCAGAACACTCCCATTGCTAACGGATACAAACCCCGCCTCCTTCCTGCAGGACCCACCCACTTCAGGAAACAGGTGGAGTCATGGTCTGTACCCATCCAGTTCAGTATGGCGGAGAGCTGTCAGTTCCCTCCCTCCCCCAGGGCAAGTGGAGCTGTCCCCATGTGGGTGTGGTATGTGCAGAGGCCCCACCCCTCACATCATGACATGTCGCCGCCGGTGCAGAGCCAGGTGGTCGGAGCGCGAGAAGCTGCGGTCGCAATCAGAGCAGCGAAATGGCTTGATCCCGGTGTGCTTGCGGAAGTGTCGTGTCAGCTCATCGGAGCGGGCAAACTTCCACGTGCATCCCTCCCATGTGCAGTGGTATGGCTTCTCCCCTGAAACGCAACACAGAGAACTGTGTTAGAGTCATACAGCTCGCAGGCAGCTCACAACAGAACCCCATTACACTTCCACCAACAATATCTTATACAGTCGGTGCCACCTAATCGGGATACTGATAATCAGGATTGCTGCTTAAATGGGAGACGGTTCTTCCCAATGCTATTTAGGTTGTTTAATTGGGACGTCACTTTGTTTAAATAGAATACAGTATTTTCAAATGATGAACGGAGATCGCTTTTCAGAGCAAGACAGGTCGTCTAGCGCAGTGCAGCGAGTATGTGATTACACTGTGACTTGCATAAATTGTGTAAACCCCATTGAACTCTTGAAGAAGGAGGTGTCTCCTGTGGTTTCTCAGGCTGCTGTTGCAAAGAAACATTGACCCGTATTTTAAATTATGTATTTAACATTTAATTATAAAGTGATGTGATTTAATTCTTTTTCATTTTTCCTTCTCCTGAGGTGTCCCGATAAAGTGGCGCTGACTGTATACATTGTCTTCAGCCCTGGTTCAGCAGGAAGACAGACATATCTCGCTCCACGTCAGTCACAGTCTAATCAGTGATCTGCAGGTTAATTCACCTTGACTGCCACAGTGAGAAAATGTCATTCATTGAGAAACCTGCCAAATTCATACAAGTGGGCAGCAATTTACAGCAGGTTTATGTATATACAGTGACAGTGCTTACTCACTTACCACACATGCTGTAACTGATAAGCAGGTTTAAGCAGGTTACATTTCTCACGAAACATACCAACCATATGGCTCAGATTGCCATTTATCATAGACCTTAAATCTTTGAAAGAGGAAATGTACATGACATTCTGAAAACAAGATGACTTTTGTTTATCGATTTAGATTGTATGCGTCATACAAGCGTAGGCAAGACATTCTAAAACGATGTCTCTTACAAATTTATCAGGCATCTACACAAAAGTGTGTGTTACATATTGTGGGCATATTTGTCATCCACAATTTGAAGTAGCCTGCAATAAGCACTTACTTACATGAATAATACATTGCTCACATGCACTGACAGACTCAAGTACATTCTATTAAACACGTACCTGGCACCCCTACTGCCTACTCTTGAACAATATCTATATACAGACATGCTCAAATTTGTTGGTACACTTACAGCTCATTGAAATAATGCTTCATTCCTCCTGAAAAGTGATGAAATTAAAAGCTATTTTATCATGTATACTTGCATGCCTTTGGTATGTCATAGAATAAAGCAAAGAAGCTGTGAAAAGAGATGAATTATTGCTTATTCTACAAAGATATTCTAAAATGGCCTGGACACATTTGTTGGTACCCCTTAGAAAAGATAATAAATAATTGGATTATAGTGATATTTCAAACTAATTAGTTTCTTTAATTAGTATCACACATGTCTCCAATCTTGTAGTCAGTCATTCAGCCTATTTAAATGGAGAAAAGTAGTCACTGCGCTGTTTGGTATCATTGTGTGCACCACACTGAACATGGACCAGAGAAAGCAAAGGAGAGAGTTGTCTGAGGAGATCAGAAAGAAAATAATAGACAAGCATGGTAAAGGTAAAGGCTACAAGACCATCTCCAAGCAGCTTGATGTTCCTGTGACAACAGTTGCAAATATTATTAAGAAGTTTAAGGTCCATGGAACTGTAGCCAACCTCCCTGGGCGCGGCCGCAAGAGGAAAATCGACCCCAGACTGAACAGAAGGATAGTGTGAATGGTAGAAAAAGAACCAAGGATAACTGCCAAAGAGATACAAGCTGAACTCCAAGGTGAAGGTACGTCAGTTTCTGATCGCACCATCCGTCGCTTTTTGAGCGAAAGTGGGCTCCATGGAAGAAGACCCAGGAGGACTCCACTTTTGACAGAAAAACATAAAAAAGCCAGACTGGAATCTGCTAAAATGCATATTGACAAGCCACAATCCTTCTGGGAGAATGTCCTTTGGACAGATGAGTCAAAACTGGAGCTTTTTGGCAAGTCACATCAGCTCTATGTTCACAGACGAAAAAATGAAGCTTTCAAAGAAAAGAACACCATACCTACAGTGAAACATGGAGGAGGCTCGGCTATGTTTTGGGGCTGCTTTGTTGCGCCTGGCACAGGGTGCCTTGAATCTATGCAGGGCACAATGAAATCTCAAGACTATCAAGGCATTCTGGAGCGAAATGTACTGCCCAGTGTCAGAAAGCTCTGTCTCAGTCGCAGGTCATGGGTCCTCCAACAGGATAATGACCCAAAACACACAGCTATAAGCACCCAAGAATGGATAAGAACAAAACATTGGACTATTCTGAAGTGGCCTTCTATGAGTCCTGATCTGAATCCTATCGAACATCTATGGAAAGAGCTGAAACTTGCAGTCTGGAGAAGGCACCCATCAAACCTGAGACAGCTGGAGCAGTTTGCTCAGGAAGAGTGGGCCAAACTACCTGTTAACAGGTGCAGAAGTCTCATTGAGAGCTACAGAAAACGTTTGATTGCAGTGATTGCCTCTAAAGGTTGTGCAACAAAATATTAGGTTAGCGGTCCCATCATTTTTGTCCATGCCATTTTCATTTGTTTTCTTATTTACAATATTATGTTGAATAAAAAATCAAAAGCATTTCTATTAAATATGGAATAAACAATGGTGGATGCCAATTACTTTTGTCAGTTTCAAGTTATTTCAGAGAAAATTGTGCATTCTTCGTTTTTTGTGGAGGGGTACCAACAAATTTGAGCACTTCTGTATCTGCTGTTTTTGAAGAGCAAGCCAAGACTAAGAATCAGCACCCGCTTCTGGAGAATTTCAACTTAAACAAAAATGTTAAAGCCACCAGAAACTTCAGAAAGTAGACGTCAGGTCCTATATCCACCGTATGTACATGTAAAAACGGAAGTGTGACTTACGGACAGGTTCCTCAACGTATCCCCAGATTCTTGTACTCATTACAGCTATAAAAAGCTTATATCCCCATATCTTCATACTCTCAGAATGTCTTTACCAAGTTCCAACCCAATCTAGGATTCTAGGTTCTAGAGATAAATGTAATATTCTAAGGAGTTGACATCTCCACTATGCCCTCAGCACAGGGTCTGCATTCCAAGCGAGGCATAACAACAACTTACAGTTCCATTGAAGGATGACAGATAAATCCCTAAAGGTCTAGTCCCTTCAGCAGAGCCCGAGCGGGGTGAGACCAGCAGCAGATGGAGGAGCTCTGAAGGGAGTGTGTACCTGTGTGAATGCGGCGGTGTGCCTTCAGGTGAGAGCTCTTGGTGTACACTTTGTTGCAGCCGTCGTAGTCACACTGGTGGACACGCCTCCTCTTCATCTCCGGAGACCCGAGGGCCTGCCGGTGTGGGGTGGAGCTGAGAGAGGAGAGCACAGAGCACTGGTCAAGACAAACACAATGAACACCGTACCAAGTTTCTCTTTAATCCCACAGTCCGTGGGTGCAGCAGCTAAAAGCTATCAACTCACAGACTGAAGACTAATTGGTGAAACGTGGTGGATTCAGTTTAGAGTTATTAGATCTACATATCTCAGTGGTCTTCATGTCATTTCCCAACCCCTGCACATCACAGCATGTACAGTGTTCTAGAGGATCACTTTTCAGCAATACACCTCCCAGCCTCTTTCTGATCCTCTCTGACTGCCGGGCTATACATAGCTGCTGACCCAGCGGAATGCAAAAGGATTTACTCCCGTTGCCGGGAGAGAATTCCCAGGACGACCCGCCAATAACTTACTGACAGTCCAGGCAGAGAACTCACTCTATCCCCAAACGATGAAGAAGGTCTATGGAAAACACCTGCTTGTAATTTCCAAAGATATAGCGGTAGTATGTGTTTGTATTTGTACCTGCAATTACTGCTTGGCTATTTAGAATAAATAGAGTAAACATTTATAATTGACCGCAGGTCTGACTTGAATGTCGCCTTCATGATGTTTTTTCAATATTGTGTTGTTTTTTTTTGTCTATGACCAGCAACTAGAACGGAAGAGCACATCCTAAACTCAAAGCACCTTAACAGATGTATTCTTAATGTAATATAAATATAACCTCCCTTGTCTACCCAATGTTTATCCTGGAAGATAATGGGTGTAATACTGCCATGGTGACAGCAGAGGGCGCTGCTTGTATGTGTTTGCAGTGCTTTGTATTTTTCACTGCTGGCTCCAGTCCAGCCTGCTGCTCTTGCCCAATCCGCAGCAGGGCGTGGAGGCAGCAAGCAGACTCATCGATTACGTAACCACTGAACACCAAGCACAAGCCTGCAGTGAAAAGCCTTGCCAGACTCCATACCCCATGCCCCCCTCCTCACACAGGAGACAGAGAAAAACCCTCGCTAGTCCACCCACCTGGGTTACCTGTTTCAAACAGGGAGGCTGACACCGGCCACCCATCCCCTTGTGTACTGACACCATGGCAACCACCCTTCGAACAGGGCAGGTCTGTGAGCCTGCAGGCTGGGGAGGTGTTCAATAAAACTGCAGTGTTATTAACCCTGGTATGTGTGGTGTAAACCATGCACTGGGTGCCTTTGGGTGCATATCAGACCTAGCACACAATGTACTGTAGTGAGAAACAATAACTGCACAATTGAAACATGTAACCAAAACTGTTGTGGCAAAAACTTGAGTGGGAATTTCTAATAAAAAAAAAAAACATATTTGAGTCCTCGAGCACTACGAATTTGACAAGTCAAAGACAGATTTTAACTGTCAACTCACTCCTAGGTAGAACTCAGTGAATGTCCTTTCCTGACGATGGTTTTGTTTCCCAGACTATATTTTCATTTTGACTCAACACTATGAGCTTCTTAAGATTTAATACTTGGTTTACGCTCCCCGTTAACACTTCCTGTGTTACAGGCAATTGGTTCCCCGTCTGACCCCACTGAGATTCATATGTGCAGAACAAGATGCAAGTGTCAGGCCCAGGTGGGGTCCTAATACCTGTAACACAGAAAGTTAACAAAAAGCTCAACAGCAAAACAATAACAAGGCTGTTTTATTTGTAAAGGTTAGTAATCCTTTTGTGACGGTTTCATAGTTGCTGAATTGGGCCCAGGGAATGCCACACTTACCCCATCCCAGAATGTAGTGGGTGGTAGGAAGTGGCGCCGGTCTCTGTGCCACTCTCTGTGTCACTGTCGCTGTTGATCTCTACCGGGGAGGTGGAGCCAGGCTTGATCCGAACTGCGGGAAGACAGGGGAGAAACTCAAACACAGCCCCACAAATCAGCCCTTGTGAACCTTCTATTCAATTGACAACATTCTCTGGAAAAGACCTTAATATGTGATGCGCAGCGCTATGTGACACCTACATGAGTTTTAAATAAGAACATAAACTGCTTGAAGCCTCACGCTTTGGCTCATCTTCTCAGTACAGTAACCAGTCTGTTCTTTTCCTATCACTTGCATTTTTTTCAATGCAATGCGTGACCTGAAGTGAAATGCAGGTCCGCACCAGCAGAGCAGCAATAAAATACAAGAATATCTTCACGGGGGAAACATTAAATTGAGTCCATTAATATAAATGAATAATACAAAGTTTACAATGAAGTACCTACAGGACATGGAGCATGGCAAGCGTATCCTTTCCTCTTTGAGAAACTTTCAGAATGAAGGCAGCCCCACCCCTACACACACTGTCCCCAACTGACCGAACAAGACCACCCCCTCCAGAGCACAACATGAAAGGCTTCCCTGAGGGGGTAAGAACACACTGGCTACTGTTCATGTATCTCGAAGTAATGGTCCATCTTCAGACTGTTAAAGCCTAATTACTGTTCACAGAAGAAGATGGTCAATTCATTAAACTCTAACCAAAACAGACTGGAATACAAATTATTATTATTATTTTTATTATTACTACACTCTGCTTAGATTACGGTTTACTTACACAATTTCTGAATGAATACCTTCTTTTATGTGAGTATGTGCCTAGACAGTGCTTCAGTGTAAGGGGCTGAACCAATACCCTGAAAAGCCATAACTTAGTTTTTAAAGCATTTCACGGTTGTGTTCTCATTGGGGTATAGGTTTCTCAAATCAGTGTAAATGGCAGAGATGAGTTTAATGCAGTTAATGTACTTATCACTGCTTACATTCCTCACTACAAGCAGGAGCAACGATTTAGGAAACAAAACAGACGTCAGAAGAAATCAGTTTCCACAATGTGGGCCGTCATATTGAAAACATATAGGAGGCTGTGTGGTCCAGTGGTTAAAGAAATGGGCTTGTAGCCAGGAGGTCCCCGGTTCAAATCCCACCTCAGCCACTGACTCATTGTGTAACCCTGAGCAAATCACTTAACCTCCTTGTGCTCCGTCTTTCGGGTGAGACGTAATTGTAAGTGACTCTGCAGCTGATGCATAGTTCACACACCCTAGTCTCTGTAAGTCACCTTGGGTAAAGGCGCCTGCTAAATAAACAAATAATAATAATAATAATATTGACAATACTGACTTATGGGACTCCCTAAATATAATACAATACCAGCACATATTAAGGTAACAACAAATGATTTAGCATATTTTTAAAGAGGAGACTCAGGGATACCAAGAGATTTAATGAGCAAGCAGTCTGAAGTTATCCAGCAAGTAGCTCCCCATCCCCAGCTGTGCTGCTTTCCTAGAAAAAGGAGAACATTTCGGGGGCGATATTCTACTTATGAGATGTCTTGCTCATTAACGTATGTTCAAAGAGGAGACAATTATCTATTCAGGGATACCAAGACAGTAAATAAGTAAGGGGTCTGAGTGAGGAAAAATGGGTAATCCAACCCCCACCCCTAACACTACTGTATACGAATATCGTCTGGTTTCTAGACATGCTTCTTACCCGATCCCTCGGATTTGCCGTCGCTGCCGATGAGGGGCACTGTGATGGAGCCAGTCAGTCCGTCGCTGGGCATGGTGGTGTAGACCACGGGCATTGACTGCACCACCACCGGGATGGTCTGCAGGCCGCCCATCTTGCTGGGCAGGTTGACGGAGGAGATGGTGTGGATGACATGCAGGATCTGCTGGCCGTCCGCCCCCTGTGTGGAGGCCAGGATGGAGCCGGGGGAGAGGACTGCGGGGATGGTGGAGCCCAGAGTGAGGGGTGGGGGGTTGTGCGTGACTGAAGGGGTGAAGCAGACTGGGGGCGAGGGACGGGGCTTGTTCAGGGACAGGTCAACGGGTTCGGTCTGGTCGCTGGACAGCAGCTCCTCCGGGGGCTCCGTTTTGATCTCGCAGAGCAGGGGAGGCGGGGGGGAGGAGGAGGATGCCGAGGACTCCATCTTCACGGCGCCCCCTGCTGGCTTGGCTGTCTCTGCCGCCCGCTCGTACTGTGAGGTAGAGTGAGGAAAAGAGATATGGGGAGGAATGAGGGTGATAGAAATGGAAAGTGTGAGACAAGAAACAGAAGGAGGGTAAGGTGGGGGTGGGATAGGAGGGAGAGAGAGAGAGAGAGAGAGAGAGAGAGAGAGAGAGAGAGAGAGAGAGAGAGAGAGAGAGAGAGAGATGTGCCGTCAATAAATAATGTGTAGATTCATTGAAGATTCATTTTTGTACTCGGATTCGATTTGAAAATAATTGCAAATGGGCTGGTTTTTTCGGTACTGAAAACCGTAACATGTTAATGAATGCATGTTAAAGAATGCATTTAAAATATGAATGGATTCTTCTTGGTTTGCTTACTGTAAAAAGAATGAAAACATAAAAATCCATATCGAGTCTAGCACTGCAAAATCATCCACTTGTATTTCAATTGTATGCAAAGAACACAACAAAGTCTGCAGAAAAAATGCATTATCCACGCAAGAATGCAATTCCAGTTGTTTTTTACTGTACGGTACACCTTCCTCATTACCAGATACTAACATAGCAATTTGCTTATTATCTCTGATCTGCACAGAGTGCTGCTTCCTGGTTCCAGGGAACATTCCAGCTCGGTGTTGATATGCTGCTGGTGGATATGCAGGCTGTGTGAGGAAGGGTGTGGTCCACAGCAGCAATGTCTGTCTGCTCTTGCCTGCCCCACCCAACCCACAAGGAAACAGCTCACAGAGGCACCACATAGAACCTGGCTGGGCTGGAAAGTAATATGGCACATTTCCAAATGCACTTTGCCTTCTTGATAAACATTCAACAACAAAACTTTACCGGTCGTAAAGCTACAGTGTCCCTATAATCATGTTAATTTATTCTATGAATAAAAAAAATTACATATTGAAGTGTAATCAAGGTGCAATTTTTGAAGAAAACGCATCCTTGCATTGTGCTCTTTACTGTCTTCCATGTTTCTGTGGATCTTGTTTACAGCCCAGTTAGTTTACATAATTACCAGTTAGAACAACAGTCACCTTCCAAGCTCTGTGATAGCCAAGTAACTCAATCTGACCCCTTTCACAGGGCTTCAAAAGAAATACCTTTAATACACACCTTTCTCTTTTTAAATGTATTTTGTCCCCAGGGGAACACACCAGCAGTATTAATATAGGCTGTATGTTGATCCATCAATGTTTAGATCATGGAACAGACCTCCTTGAATGAACCCACTGATCCTTAAGGGAGACGGGTACAGGTTTTTAATGCTTACTATGCCAAGCACATACAGTTTGTTTGCAGAACAAATATCAATCAGCCTGCTGAGTTGATCATTAACTATGTGTGCTGCTGGACACGACATATAAATGCACAAGTCTTCCTGGTTATATATCAGTTAAAAACAAATTGAAGTACACATTTTCCTAATGTAACATTACTCAATCAAGTACAGCAGTCCATTTTCACAAAACCAGACTAGCACTTATCTTCGACTACCTAATGTTAAACTAATAAAGAATCATTGCTAATCAAGGTCTTATTTCTATACAAACTGCCATTAAAGTCTATAAAACCCCATTATTATTGTCTCTGACCTTTATTTAAATCTGATTGTGACTGTGGTTGGAACCATTGACAATCAGGATGTAAAATGGGAATGGGAGGAAACCCACTTTTAAAGGTGCAGACGGAAACATAACATTATAGCTTGGGTTTGAATCCCAGACTCAATGCTGGCCATGTTGATTTCTCAGTCCTACCCAGCTACAGCTGAGCCTCTCCCCTCCTTAGCACTAGAAATGAGATTCCGAATCTCAGCCAAGCCTCCCTGAAAGGGGGATTTGATTTTTTTTTTTAAACACAACTGACAATACTATTGCAGTTGTAGGTAATCTAATTTATTGGCACTTCTGAGCTCAAGGTGCTTCTTTTTCTAACAACCAAGAACAAAGTGCCTGGGAGAACAGAGGAGGCTGGAGCTGTCAGACTGGCAGACGAACAGACAAGGCTGTAAATCCATACTTGTTAAAACGTTTTTACACTCACATACAGTACTGTGCAAAAGTTTTAGGCAGGTGTGAAAAAATGCTGTAAAGTAAGAATGCTTTCAAAAATAGACATGTTAATAGATTATATTTATCAATTAACTAAATGCAAAGTGAGTGAACAGAAGAAAAATCTAAATCAAATCCATATTTGATGTGACCACCCTTGCCTTCAAAACAGCATCAATTCTTCTAGGTACACTTGCACAAAGTCAGGGATTTTGTAGGCATATAGTCAGGTGTATGATTAAACAATTATACCAAACAGGTGCTAATGATCATCAATTCAATATGTAGGTTGAAACACAATCATTAACTGAAACAGAAACAGCTGTGTAGGAGGAATAAAACTGGGTGAGGAACAGCCAAACTCAGCTAACAAGGTGAGGTTGCTGAAGACAGTTTACTGTCAAAAGTCATACACCATGGCAAGACTGAGCACAGCAACAAGACACAAGGTAGTTATACTGCATCAGCAAGGTCTCTCCCAGGCAGAAATTTCAAGGCAGACAGGGGATTCCAGATGTGCTGTCCAAGCTCTTTTGAAGAAGCACAAAGAAACGGGCAACGTTGAGGACCGTAGATGCAGTGGTCGGCCAAGGAAACTTACTGCAGCAGATGAAAGACACATCATGCTTACTTCCCTTCGCAATCGGAAGATGTCCAGCAGTGCCATCAGCTCAGAATTGGCAGAAAACAGTGGGACCCTGGTACACCCATCTACTGTCCGGAGAAGTCTGGTCAGAAGTGGCCTTCATGGAAGACTTGCGGCCAAAAAGCCATACCTCCGACGTGGAAACAAGGCCAAGCGACTCAACTATGCACAAAAACACAGGAACTGCGGTGCAGAAAAATGGCAGCAGGTGCTCTGGACTGATGAGTCAAAATTTGAAATATTTGGCTGTAGCAGAAGGCAGTTTGTTCGCCTAAGGGCTGGAGAGCAGTACACGAATGTCTGCAGGCAAGTTTGGGGCTGCATTTCTGCAAATGGAGTTGGGGATTTGGTCAGAATTAATGGTCTCCTCAATGCTGAGAAGTACAGGCAGATACTTATCCATCATGCAATACCATCAGGGAGGCATCTGATTGGCCCCAAATTTATTCTGCAGCATGACAACGACCCCAAACATACAGCGAAAGTCATTAAGAACTATCTTCAGCGTAAAGAAGAACAAGGAGTCCTGGAAGTGATGGTATGGCCCCCACAGAGCCCTGATCTCAACATCATCGAGTCTGTCTGGGATTACATGAAGAGAGAGAAGCAACTGAGGCTGCCTAAATCCACAGAAGAACTGTGGTTAGTTCTCCAAGATGTTTGGGCCAACCTACCTGCCGAGTTCCTTCAAAAACTGTGTGCAAGTATACCTAGAAGAATTGAGGCTGTTTTGAAGGCAAAGGGTGGTCACACCAAATATTGATTTGATGTAGATTTTTCTTCTGTTCACTCACTTTGCATTTTGTTAATTGATAAATATAAACTATTAACATGTCTATTTTTGAAAGCATTCTTACTTTACAGCATTTTTTCACACCTGCCTAAAACTTTTGCACAGTACTGTACATCCCCCGCTAAGGCTATAAATACAAAATTAGCTTTATCATGATAAAGTAGATCACCATGACAACTATATGTAATACAAGAGCATTCAGGTGAAAGTACTGCGACTGTGAAAATACACTAGATAACTCCCGATTCATTTTAACTCATGAAGCTTCCCATTCTGCAGACAAACCATCCTGGAGGTTCACCTGCCTTAGAAACATACTAGATCACAGGGCGACTATTCTAAAACAATAAATCAAAGAGCAATGTATGGCCCCCAGCTTACAGTATCACAGCCCTGCTCCAATGTGGAGGGGCTAGTTTACCGTGTCACACACATACTTCGATGCCCTGACAGAGTGTGAGAATGTGAGGTTTCCGGTTTCCTTTTATCTCAGTCTGTCTCAACCCCCCCCCCCAACTCCCTGGTGACTGAGGACTGCACTGTGCATTTGCAGACAGACTCGAAATCTGAGCACAGAGCCCACTTCCTGTTTCTCAGCCACACAGCACTGTCAGCAGAGAGAACATTGAAAGAGAAAGAGGGGAGTGGGTGGAAAAGGCCTTTGGTTGCCATAGCAACTAGACAGTGTTAGCTCACTGTCTCGCTCCATCTCTCTTACACTTCAATCATTTTTTTTCACTCTCCCTGTCCTCTCACACTCCAGCCCCTTCCCTAATTTCTCTCTCTTCACATTCCCTTCCTTTCCCCGTGTCTCCCTTTCCTCACTCTCACTATCTCTCTCTCTCTCTCTCTCTCTCTCTCTCTATCACACACACACACACATTCTCAACCACTCCCATCATTTCCCTCCCTACTTTCTCAGCCTCCCTCCCCTCTGGAGTGTAGCCATCCTTCATCTCTCCTTGCAGTTTAAACCCTCCCCCTCTTTTCACCCCATAGCAACAACACCAACGCAAACCTTTTTTCTTTTATTTTCTTTTCTTCTTTCTCACTTTCACTCCCTCTCCAGTCTCTTGGGATGAAGCTTCTGCTGAATCTTTCTCCCCCCCACTCCCTTTTACCTCTCGCTGCAACCAGATGGCTGCTAAACTTAATTAGCAATAATAATAATAATAATAATAATAATAATAATAATAATAATAATAATACCTTTAAAAAAAGGGTTTTAAAACCTAGTTCTTATTGTATTTAAAGAGTAGCTACAAATGTCATTACAATACATTTTTTTGGCATTTCCCCTACTATTTGTTAGCCTTTGTAATCATTCAGAGTTATGTTTCCCCATATTGTGCGGTGATCGTTTTCTCTAAACCTGCCTTTACCTGGCTCTGAGCTGCATTGAGATTGTCTGTATGAATAGCCTCCCTCATTCTATTCAAATCACATGAAACTGTAGCCTTTTAAAACGGTCAGCCCCACCTACCCTGTATGTGTATGTATACAGCTCTGGAAAAAATTAAGAGACCACTGCAAAATTATCAGATTCTCTGGTTTTACTATTTATAGGTATGTGTTTGGGTAAAATGAACATTTTTGTTTTATTCTATAAACTACTGACAACATTTCTCCCAAATTCCAAATAAAAATATTGTCATTTAGAGCATTTATTTGCAGAAAATGACAACTGGTCAAAATAACAAAAAAGATGCAGTGTTGTCAGACCTCGAATAATGCAAAGAAAATAAGTTCATATTCATTTTTAAACAACACAATACTAATGTTTTAACTTAGGAAGAGTTCAGAAATCAATATTTGGTGGAATAACCCTGATTTTCAAGCACAGCTTTCATGAGTCTTGGCATGCTCTCCACCAGTCTTTCACATTGATGTTGGGTGACTTTATGCCACTCCTGGCGCAAAAATTCAAGCAGCTCGGCTTTGTTTGATGGCTTGTGACCATCCATCTTCCTCTTGATCACATTCCAGTGGTTTTCAATGGGGTTCAGGTCTGGAGATTGGGCTGGCCATGACAGGGTCTTGATCTGGTGGTCCTCCATCCACACCTTGATTGACCTGGCTGTGTGGCATGGAGCATTGTCCTGCTGGAAAAAACAATCCTCAGAGTTGGGGAACACTGTCAGAGCAGAAGGAAGCAAGTTTTCTTCCAGGACAACCTTGTACTTGGCTTGATTCATGCCAAAGCTGCCCGATTCCTGCCTTGCTGAAGCACCCCCCAGATCATCACCGATCCTCTACCACATTTCACAGTGGGTGCGAGACACTGTCTCCAGGAGTGGCATAAAGTCACCCAACATCAATGTGAAAGACTGGTGGAAAACATTGAAGGTGTTGGTGTCATGAAAAAGTAGGTCAACCTGCATCTGCAGCCTATTGAATAATGCCGAAACAAATGTTAAACGTCAAGTGCTTGGAGGAATTACTATACACCAGGTTATTGAATGTACTTTTCAGGATATAGGTAAACATGAAAGTGCTTGCCAATGCTTGCAAGCATGAGCCTCTGCTTAAGAGACAGTCCATCTGAAACTGACAGAAGCTTGGGTGCACACCAGCAACCTCTCAGCCCCAATGAAAGCTTCTTATCGCCTTCCAAAAGTTTCCCTCCCACTAAGACACATAGTTAACAGCTTTGATATTCCATTGTATCGTCACACACGTAGGGGTCAGCATTTCCCATTATTAGAAAATGGCTTTGACCTACCCAAGAACGCATTACCTCATTTCCAAAGTACAAGCATAACAAAAACATTTCTCGAGTGTGTTGAAATATTTCACAGCAGGCCATACACCCTGCGTGTTGCTCACGTAGCGCATTAACTAATATGGCACAAAAAAACAAATCATTATTGCTATGCATTTCAACTGCAAATGCCTGCAGAGATAGAGCAGAGGAGACTGCACCATCTCAGATGCAGTGAGCGGATTCTACTTCTATAGACAATTAGGAAAGTCGAGGACAAAGAAGGATGATTTGCCATTAGAGGGGGGTGAGGGGCCAGGCAAGTACCCAAAAGACTTCAACGTCCCCAGGCCACACCCAGTGTAATCACTGAAACTCTGCATGTGTGCACATTTGTGTAAATGTGGGTGGGGGTGGGGCTGGTTTCAGTTTCTATACAAGGCTTGCTGGAGGCTGGTTTCTATGGCAACCTGGCTGGGATGCTGCAGATTCCACAGAGGAATTTTCAGGAAAGTTTGTTCCCATGGTTCTGTGAGAAGATCACCTTAGAAAAGCAGGATACAATATTCAGATTTGCGTTGGTATTGTGGTCATCAAAGTGGTCTTTCATTAGCTGTCAACTGGGCAACAATTCTAGGGAGATGAAAATGTTGTGTTCATGAAGTACAGGGTCCCAGTTCTGGACAGCTGGGAATGGTGTTACTTTCTGTGCCTGGGAATTACTGCATTAAACCAATTTACACAACGAGACTCCTGCCAAGGTCTTTAAAATATGGAATGTCTCATAATACACTGCCACGTTGTTTTTAAAAGTACTGTTCAATTAATAACACTTGTCTATGTACACACACACACACTCACATACTGTATAAGAAATGCGGAAACATTCTTTGTGTGTATGACAATAGAAAATAGCAGATGCCACCCAATTTGAAAAAAAAATAAAAATACAAAACAAACTACTAGCATATTTGCTCTTTCTGTAAACCAAAGAAACAAGATTTTGAAAAACCTTTTACCACCAATTGTGTCATGCCAGTATGCATTCTTTCTATTATTGCAATTATTTAATGTGTGTGTTTGGAGGGACAAAAGATGGAATGTCTCTGTACATCCCCTTCAAAGTGGTGTACAGTCCATTAAACAGCACATATCCCCCGTCCTTCAGCTTTAACTTCACACAGCTCCCACTAATCACCCCCACCCCACTGTGCAGGAAGCGCATGCTGGGATCCACCGCTCAGGTCTGGCTCACTCACTCACCGAAGCTCCCGGTTCTATGGGCTCCAGCTTGACTTCTATGGCTGGCATCCCCTCTGGCGTCAGTGTGCTGCTGGGAAAGGAATCCTTGGGATTGGTTGTGCCCTGAAAAAGGAGAGTGAGAGAGAAAGAGAGAGAGTGTGAGAGGGGGAGTGTGTTAGGGTGGGGGATGGGAAAGCAAGGGGTCTCAAACTGCAATCTAAAGTCAAAAGCTCTTCTTTCCTGTTTAAAAAAAATTACATTTCTTGTTTATTTATTCACAGTGTGAATGGGATAGAGATGGAAAAAAGCCTCCCATTCCATAGCAGTCCCTCCTGGTTTTACTGCTGTTTTCTTAAAGCTCCATTCAAGGTTTGGTTGTAAATGGTCTGTTTCCCTATAGTGGAGAAACACAACTTAATTTACAACTAGCAACCTGGTATAGGGGGTCCCCAGTGGGGGGCAGATCTGTGTGGAGTGCCGGGTAAGACTTAGTGTTGTTTGAATCCTGTTTTTGCTGAGTTGTCAATCCTGGGGATCCTGAAAGGGAGCGCTACATTGGCCTTTGCTCTCCAGTACGTTAGACAGGAAAACCATCTCATTGTGTTACAGTACAGCAACCGCTGGTCAGGCGCCCACATCAGCACAGACTAGCCTGGCTGGTTCCTTACATCCAGGGTTAAGTAGCTTTGCAAAGTGAAAAGAGGCTATTGGCTTGATGGCATGAACGGAGGTTATTGGTTGATCTTCAATAGGACATTTATAAAAAAATTTTTAATAAAAACAGGGGTAAAAAAAATGTATGGAAAAGAAAACAGCAAGTTTCACCTTTCCAACCACTCTGCAGGGTTTTCAAAATACAGCATATACTGTGACTATAAGGTTCAGTGGGAGGGGGGGGGGGTTCTATGTCCTGTAACACAGGAAGTGAAAATGTTGTGGCAGGAAAAACTGGCTTTACCTGAGTCAATAAAAAGATCAACAGCAAAACAACACAGGACTTGTGAGAATGTTGTTATGCTATTGAGGTAAGAAACAGGCTTGGTTGATACACCTTTAAAAATAAAATGTGTAAATCTTCAGTTACCTCTTAAATCAACAGACTTGAAAGTCATAAGAAGTCATAAACCGCATCCACCACAATTACATCAAGTGTATTGTTTGAGCAGGAAAGGTCCCATTGACATTTTTATCTCATTTCCTTGGGGGAGTTAGATACCCTCACGCTTTAATAGAGTAAAACATTATAAGCAAACCACTATAACGCTGCAGTAAGCGAGAATACAAAATGAAGGACTGGTTTAAATCAATTTGACACACGTTCACAAGTCATCAGTTATTGTGCTAGTCGGTCTGTATGGGGAAAATAAAATGTAGCTATGTTAGTTTATAAATGTATACGACTCAAACTCCAATACATTTAGAGAAACAGTCTTGAAAACACAGGAATGGGCGGTTGGGGCTGCTGCTGCTGCTTCATATCCGACGATACTAAAAGCTTCTGGGTGACTAAGATCCTTTCAGACAGCCTGTTTTATTGTGGCGAGAGGTCTTCTTGAATACCACTCCCGACTGGGTCCCAACACGAACCTCAAAACCCAATGGCCTCTTCTGTAACACACACTGACCTTTGACATCACACTCAGACAGGCTGAAAACAAACCAATAAAGTTTGGACGAGCATACGCCTGTAACACCACACCCTTTCCAAAAAGAGTTTCCAAAATTAGACACACGGTAAAATAACAATTAGCCGGGGAGTGTGCCTTTGAGTATTGGTTAGATCTTTCTGAGTAACAGTGCTTTTTTCCTCAATTAAGGGGTGGGGTGACGGTACCAAGAGTCAAGAACTGTGGGTGCGTTCAGTGTTTCCCCTAAGATAGCTGTGCTGACTGCATTCAGCTGCTGTCTGCCTGAACGAACTGCTACAGTACATCCCTTGTTCTACAGTACCCATGCCTGCTCTACAGTGTACACTATGGCAGATGTAAATGCCTTGTAGTTGCACTCTTCTGGAAAAGAAAGTATGGACAGAAACAGCTGGTTGACTAACTCATTGTAACAAATGTTCCTAGCTTTCATTAGCCCGCCACAAGCCACAACTTATGTCACAGATTTTCCACTGTTTGCAAAGTGACCATGTAATACATATATTATGGAGGGGGTAATTTGCTTGCAATTTGTTTATAAAGGGCCCAAACGGAGGCCACTGTGTCCTCGATTTAAATCCTCCTAAGAAGTTGTCCCGATGATGCCTAAATGCACAGCTCAAAAACGAGCAGCGTGTGTGTGTTACCTAGTCAAAACGTGAATGCCAATCGAACGGATTCTGACTTCAGGAGTAAAAGGATATTCTATGTGAAGATGGTTTAACAGACAATGTTGGCAATGATTTTAATATAGAGAGGTTCTCAGCTGCTCTGCTTTCCCTGGGGAAAGAGGTACAGCAGCTGAACACAGGCTAGCAGGGCCCCTTAACCCTTAGGTACACCTGTGACTTAATGAAACAATGAGAAGCATCTGTGAAGTGATTTACTTTACTGCGTTCCCCCCAGGACCAATGGCTCAGGCATCAGTCTATTTGAGCCCCCATCTTGGTAAGGCCCTGGAACAGCAGCCCCATACCCTTCCACAGAGCTTGAGGAAATTCCACTGTGAGGTGTGGTAGAGAACAGACAGGAAGGGACTGCCTGGACAGATGGCTACCACTAAATCTGCAAACAAACGTGCTTGAACACTGCAGCTGTGCCCAACGAAACTTAGTAGGGTAATAATCATGCACGTGTGTACACAAACTCACACACACACACACACACACATATTTTAATGTAATTTGTCTGTTAGGTGTTTAAAATGCTTTCGAGAAATATTTGTCGGTCTCCATGATTGCCACCTGTTTAAACAGGGAAGCTACACAATATCAGTAGTTTGTGAAGTCTTGGATACAGAAGAACATGCCGCCCAGCAGGCACGAGCGGTCACATTTGCTGGTTACAAGGTTTTTAAGGCTTGCCATAATTTCACACATGGACACAAAAATGGGAGTTGTTATATGAACAGTATGTGCACCATTACCAGAGACACATTCAACTAACGCAGAGGACACACACTTAAATATTGAGTGGTTATATACACATTTTTGAATATTGAAACAAAACGGTATTTTGAGTCAAAGAAGCGATCATTTTTGCATTCGTTCATATGACATCATTCATAAATCAATTTGACAAGGCATGAATGACGTCTAAAATAAACGCACTGTACGGGAAAGTGCTCCTCTGCTTTTAAAGGTAACGTCGTGGGTTACTGGGGTTGTTCTATTGTAATATGATGTACAATCTTCGGATTAGAACCCCATCCTCGTCGCAGCTCTTTAATGTACTGTGTAGCTGCCATATAGACTTGGCAAGAGAAGGAAACAGCTGAGCCCCCCACCCCCTCCAGCCAGGCTGTGAAGCGAATCGGGAGCAGGCTGGAAATCTACCCTGTAGCTCCATTCACCCGGACCAGAGAGGGTAGCAAGAGAGGCTTAAAACTGAACAGAGAAGAGGGGTGCTCTGCTGAGCCGAGCACTCTGCAATGTCACTGCAGGGGAGGGTTTCTCAGTGTTTTGGATATCGGAAGCTGTGGGGGGGAGGGGGTGGTAGTTGAAGGAGAACCTCAATGGTTAATGGTTTGGATAGGAGTGCAAATTACAGTGATGCCAAGAAGGAGAGGAGTTTGCATAATCTGGGGAGAGGGATGGTTTAGAGGGACTGCAGTGTTTGGAAGTGGGTGTGAGTACAGCTCTCTCGTACTAAAGAGCAGGGGCTGTAGGAGTGCAATGGATACAGGATGCTCACTGGGCAGAAATGAAAGAGAGATTCACTGTATATATTTGAGGTTTTTTTTTTTGCTAATGCAGGTGTTTGTCTGGGCAGTGTCCTTCTACGACTGGACGTTTGATTGAATAGCACAACAGGACAGGGAAATACCGCAGGTCATAAATACACAACAAAAGAGCTCTGGTGTTTGAGTTGAATAGGACACCCCTGAGCTTGTTACAGACTGGGGGTAAATCAAGCTTTCAACCTGGAATGGGTGAAACTGCTAAGCAATAGGAGTCTTATTTCCATCCCTTCATATTTCATACAATTACTCATAAAACCAATGATCCAGTAAACAAACGTTTTCTATCAGGTTATAAACGTTGAAACATTTATCTATTCTCCATGCTTAAATTTGTAATTTTCCAAACACAAAATTGATTAAGTCAAGCTCTGAATAGACTAGATTAGGTCTATTCTAATGCAGAATCCCTGCAGCGGCTGTAATGGGTGCTGGCCCCTGGTCTCATGGGCCGCGCTGGCGACCTTTCAGCATCAGTGTTTTACAACAGTACAGGGGAGCTGCCCAACTTTCCAAACAGCAATGAAGATACTGTAGATAGACGACTTTATCTCCGGCTCTGCTTCAAAATTTTCCACTCCTCCCTTCCCGAGCCTACAGGGAGTTCACCGGAACGTGGGGCCCCACCCTGCTCTCTTGCCACGGGCTAACTAACCATGTCACAGAGAGGGTGAGGGGATTAGGAGCCTGGGAGTCGACATACAAAAATAACAATCTCTCTTCAAATTCTGAACTTCAGTTTTTTGTTTTTTTTAAAACAAGTAGGGTTTATGTTCATTCCATACAGTGTGCTTCGGTTGTGGATCTATGTTGTTTCCATCCTTGAGTATCTCAGTGTCTGATCACTCCTAAACTCACCAAAGGAATCTGACCCCCTGAAAGTAAACTTGGGAAACTAAGGAAGTGAGAGTAGCAAACAGCTGAACACAACTAGGGAATAAAGAAACAAACTTCTGTTTTTAAAAGTATTTGGAGTACTCTGATTAACACCTTTTTAGAACAAAAAATAAACACAAATAAAAGTAATTTAATTTAGTGGAAAAAAAACAAACAGTTGAAAGGCTTTTTATGAGAAGACAATTTTGTAAATGTCTCTCCAAAAGATATCATGCAAAAGTCTAACATAAATAACATACATTCTACTTTACCGAAGAGCACTTAGTCTTTGTTGTACTTCTCTCGTGATTTTTTTTTTTTTTTTTACTATAGGCAAATAATTCAATTTCAGACAATTGAAAACAAAAAAAAAGGAAAATGTGAATATTTATTTCAATTTGAAAGAATATTCAAATGTGAAAATCCATGCTCCTCCCAGCACAAGCACAAAGCAGTGCCCCAGTAGGTGCTATCATTGCTCTCCATGCAGAGAGAAGGGGACCCTGATAACCCCCAAATCACTAACATCTCTCTGTGCAGATTCCAGAGCAAGCTTCCCTCCCCTCGGGAACGGGCCAGGGGTGGCTCATGTGATGTCAATTTGGGGACAGTGGGCGGAGGCGGGTGTGTGCAATCCCAGTACAATACTCCCTCTACAGCTTCCTATCGGGGGGGGGCAGCAAAGGGGGGCCACGACAGTTACAACAAACAGGCTGCAGCTCTCAGTAAGAGTTCCTTATTAGAGGCTCAGAGCTGAGCTACCAGCTTCGCCCTGTAGCCAATTTTGCAGCTTTGTGTTTCCTATACAAACTTTGTCCAATAGTTCTTCTACAGAGGAGTCAGGTACAGCAGGTTAAGGGTGAGAACTGGAACAGGGGAAAATGAGAGGCTGCTAACTTACCTAATGCAAGAAAAATATACAGTGCAATCAATAGGGGGTTAATGGAGTGTAATATTTGATATAGATAATCCACTGTTTAGATCATTAAAACATTACTCACTGATACTGAATGGTCAGCACTGAGATGTGTTTCTTCATACCTGCGGGGTGCCTTATGAATCCCTATTTCATATATAATAATCTGACTAGTACATGCCTGATCAAGGGCAAATTACTGGTGAGTCATGCCTTAAGGTAGCTTTTAGTTTCATAACTAAATTATGAAAACAAAGTGTAGGAGGCAGTGAAGCTCATCATACTCATACCCTGTATATGGAAAATACACAGCAGTGTATCAATGAGGGGTTGTCCAGCAATCTGATACCGACTGCAATGGTACAGATGATACTTGATTTTCATGAAAATGGCGCACATGCAGTTTTTCTAAGAATTCTCCATTCCACAGTGGGATGCTTGGTCAGCAGAGACAGGGTTTCTGTGTTTGAGGACAGATTCTCGCTCTCACTTTTAGGGGGGTTCTTTTGACACCAGAATTTAACACAGCTAAATGATTTGTTATTTTCTATGTCTCTGTCCCCAGTTCTCCACATGATGGGAAAGTGAGACCAATTTGAAATGATTGGAATTGTGTTGTGTAGCTCCGTCTGTCATGAACACCCCCCCTACCCCCCCCCCCCCCCCCCCCGCAACGCCCTGCACAGCTGTGACCTTCCATGCATATCCTCCAAGCCAGCCTCCTGTTCTCAATCAGCTCACCCTGTCTTAAAGAGGCAGTGCACCAGCAAATAGCTTTTTTAGCTGAGATACCCAGGGAAGTGTGGGAGGGAGGTGTGTGTGTGTGGGGGGGGGGTCTTTTATTGACACTGAGTGTCTGTAATAATGTGGCTATGTGTTATGGCAATAACTGCAATAATGCAAAAGGACTTAAGGATTTTATAGAAGGCTGATGTTTCTGAAATGCACTGAATTTCTACCAAGCGTAGAAGACTCGCAAAGCATCTAGTAACTTACAATATTTTTTGTTGCTTCACTTTTTTAAGTTTGTAAAGCAAGAAAAGCATATATCTTTTGTGCTTTTAATTTACATTTCCTTTAACTTTCCTTTGTTCGAGTGTTTGTAATCTTGCAGGTTATGTTGCTCCAATACTGCCATTCATTACCCCCGCCCCCCCTTACAGTAAAGACTATATCGTTGAATCAGTTAAATTCAGATAAAGTGCTGAGGAGTAGCCTTTCATTTCCTTAATTCAGAAATTCGTGTGAGAACGTGACCTTTCAACCCTGTTGGCTCCAATTGGTCTATATCATAATACAGTATGGTATTTGAAATAAAATATATGTTGCTACAAACAACAACAATAAATGAAAACCTTAACACATCACTACAACACATCACTGATAGTGATGTCCCCACCTCTACCTTGAACACCTCAACCCTGACCTGGAAACACTAATCTCCTGGGCCAGGCAGCCAGCTGGATTGTTGCCATGGAAATAACAGGTGGCTTCTATGTCCTGGTTCTGCAGTAATCAGGGTCTCTCAGGCCAGTGATCCCCTTATCATTGGGTCACTTTGTCCAAGTCCCCTCCTAGCTCGAGCCAAAAGACCACACTGCCCCATGCTGATTTTCAAATGTTCTGTTCTGCTGTAACCTGCTGCAACATATATTTAATTTGAATGATTCAAGCATTCCAAATTTTAAAAGGTATTGTCAATGTCGACCCAAGGGACTTTTTCGACCTGAAAAAAGAAACAAGGATCAGGGATCACAAATGGAGATTAGATAAAGGGGCATTCAGAACAGAAAATAGGAGGCACTTTTTTTACACAGAGAATTGTGAGGGTCTGGAACCAACTCCCCTGTAATGTTGTTAGGGCTGACACCCTGGGATCCTTCAAGAAGCTGCTTGATGAGATTCTGGGATCAATAAGCTACTAACAACCAAACGAGCAAGATGGGCCGAATGGCCTCCTCTCGTTTGTAAACTTTCTTATGTTCTTAACCTCTAGCCCACACTGCCTCGCTGACCCTCAGATACTGTACTGTATTCCATTCCTGCAGTCACTGTAAACATACAGACCTTCCAGTCCCATTAATCCAAATGCCTCACAGCCCCTTGGCTCTCTGCCCCTCAACCACCAAGACATTCTGCCTTCTAGCCAGCTCCCCATTCCAATTACATACTTCCACCAAGTCCCTAAGCTTCAACATGTATGCTACACTACCTCCTCATCAATCAGCTCTAACCACAAAACCACACTGCCTCCAGGTCCCTCAGCTCTCCGTGGGGACTCACTAGACTACACTGCGCATCCTGTATTCCAGTTGAAGGGCCTTTATCAGACCTAAGGCTTCAATTGTCGATTGGTATTTACAGCCCAGCTGAAACAATGACACCCCATAAATGTTATGTGGCATTTAGGCTTCTTTTGCAGGCAATATATTTTCTTAATGACGGATTAAATGAGGTGTTTAAACATGACACTGTGTACTATGACATTAAATTACACTCAGCATTACATAGAGGACGACTGTTGAAAAAATACCATTCACCTTGTTTTGAATTCATGTGAATAAACCTGAGTAATCCTGTGAGACTTCCCTTGGTTTTGCAACTGAAACGTGTGGAAATGTATTTACATGATATAAAAATTTAATTCAAATCTATTCACATGCAAGTGTATATCCAGTACAATACAGTACAAGTATTGCATCTAAATTACACTCAAATTAAAATCCATATAGAGAATAATAACAATCTGGAAATATAAACGCGTGTTTATTTATAGGTTGCCAGCTCTGGTCTTGAGCTGAGACATGAGTTTGATATTGACCATTAATAACCCCAACACACACCTTCGCTTGGAGCACCAATTATATCCGACCACAGGAGCGTTTTTTTGGAGGCGGTACTGTAGCTTTAAGAGAAGCTTAAGATGGTGCCTCGCACTGCCGCTGCATCTGAGCTTCCTTCCTGTCGCACGCTTACAATTGTACAGCCTAAGACCGAGGGAGCTGATATCTGCAATGATTTGCAAGCGCTAATCCGCGAGTTAGCTGAACTCAAAGAATACTTGCTTTTTTCAAGACTACAGCTTTAACAACGTGCCCGACTGACCTGCTGCAAAATTGCTACCTAACCACCAAAGCAGGCGACACTCCAATGACACAGAATAGACGTTCCCTGTAGGATAGCAGAAGTCTGATAACCTATACGGGTTTCAAATATGTTTTGAACACATGGGAAGTTATACAGCAGGCACACAAAACCGTATCCCAATTTGGAAAACGTGAAACTGACTTACTTTCTTGTTCTTCGGAACCTCCGTGTGCATCTCGGTGGCAGGGGCAGATGCTGAGGAGGGGGGCGCCCGGGTGGGGTTACGGTTTCGCCGGCAGTTTATTTTCATTTAAATTCCTTTTCTCGGGTGGGACTTAGACCATAGCTTTCGCTTTGAAAAGCCTCTTTTCTCTGTGTGACTCTCCCTTGCTGTTGTTGCTCAGTTCGGGTAGAATTTTTTTCTCTCCTCCGCCTCTCCCTGTCCCTGACCCCACCCTGCGTCTCCACCCCATACACTGCATGCAGTGTCAATCAAAGGTATTGCAGCCGAGCACTTTCGAATCTCCTTATTTGTTATTTTATTTCTTACCTAGTCGTCATCCCCACACCCCTGCAGGAGCCACACCTCAGAAGGCTACATGTTTTATTTTTAACACTGCACGCACTATCACTTTGTCGTGTAATTGCATCAGTAGAATTGTAGTTTTGTTTCCAGCTCTTTCGCACATTTTCATGTTAACTGTACCGTACACGGCAATATACCGTGTACATGCTTTACTCCGTTGCGTGTTGCATTCAGTTTTATGGATCTTAAAATAATGAAACACGGTGCTATTTTCACTTGGATTAGCATTTGCACGTTTTCCTTTGTCTAAACCATTTTCTGCATGCAAATGTAAAACATGCTAGACTTGTGTTCATATTATTCTTATTGTTAGTAGTCGTATTACAGTAATGATGCTGACGATATTTCGTGAAATTTCTTCGCATTTTTTCACCTGCAGCAGCCCCGCCCACCGATTGCAGGTTGGCAAAGGGATGGAAACGCCGCCTGCAGGGGACACTCTGGAATGGGGAGGCTTGGTTAAATATTGTTTTGCACTGTTTCATAAACACAAACTACATGAACGTGGTCAGTATTGCATTGCAAAAATACCTCAATACACAGGCAGCCCCATCATTTAGTATAACTTTCATGACAAATCTAAAAGCCATGTAGTTTATTATTATTATTATTATTATTATTATTATTATTATTATTATTATTATTATTAGTATTATTATTATTATTATTATTATTAATAATAATAATATTATTATTAATAATATTATTATTATTATTATTATTATTATTATTATTATTATTATTAGTCCACACAAATAAACAAAAAAAACACTTTCTCCCTACACTTAACAGCTTGCTTCAGTCAACTGAATAAAAGCCACAAACAATTAATGCATTGATTAATTTTCAATTACATAGGTTCCCTTAATTAAAGGGAAAACTGCATGGAGGGGCATGATAGCTATTAAAGATGCAGCCTGCATGATCACCAATAATTCTGCTTGTTGTAAATGCTTAAAACAATAGTTTTACACAACACTCCAGTCTCAAAGGCCATTGGCCAATCTTCATTTTCAGTATTTGCAAGGGGCGGGGCTTCAAGTATAAGGTTCTGCAGAAGAACTCCACACATATCAAAGAAGTTATCTGAATGCATATGCCTCTATTCTATATATGTTAATAACTTAGCTGTTATAAACTCTTCTGTCACATTACTAATTACTGCATGGTTTGTATTTATCACCTGATCCCCACCTGCATCTATAGTAATGTATGTCCACATATCTGATTGACCATGAGCTCCATTATACACAGTATTCTATTAATATAATGCTATTAATTTGCTGGTTTAAAGGTCTTTAAAGTACAGTACAAATGCTTTTTAAAAAGTTCTGAAATCAATGTGATGCCAGAAACTATGGTGGTGATGTCATATTAATTTCAATATGTATTGTTATCTTTCATGTCAGTTGCAATTAGCTCCCTATGGACCATGGTGGGCCATGTAACTCTTGCAAGTTCCAGTGCGTTTCAGATTCAAGAAGCAGTAGGTGAAATGTCCCTCCCCAAGCACCCCAAACCAGCAAGGGTGGTTGAATACTTTTGCAGGCAGAGCCAAATTAAACAAAACACAATGAGAAGTACCTTATTCCCCTCCCCCAGCCATTCCTAACCCCACATTCTAAATGGGTCTTGTTTACTTGGCCATTGCATCAGGGCTATTTTGCATGTTCTATCTAGTAGTGTTTTGCATGATGAATGGAGGTGCTATTGTGCTGTTACTCCATCACTGAATGTCACATTCAGGTCAGGGATTAGAGATCCCATGACACTTGTCAGTTAAATTCTGGCAGAAGGGATAAGGACCACAAACAATACTGTCCCTCCCTCTTCAAGAAAACCCCTCTCCACACTTCAGCATGGGGTTGGAATGGTGCTTTTTTATTCTTACAATGGCACCACAGAGCTACGTCCCTGAAACCATTGCTCAAACAAAAATTCCTGGTTGGTTCGATGGCTGGATTAGCCTTTAATAGATCTCCCTCTAACTAGCCAGCAACTTTATTAAAGCACAATGACTTGCTCTTTAATATAAACTGGGATTCTAGCTAGTCTCCACCTATCAACGAGTAAAAACATTAACCAAACACATTCCTGGGTTCGTAGGAGGGAGGGACCGGGACAATGGGTGATATGCTAGACACTCAAAGTAGTCCAGACCTTCGAACTACTGTATACTGGTGCAGGGCCAGATTACACAAACTCACTTACTTACTGTTATAAAACAGGCGGCTTGGCTTAGCCTGGAGAAGAGGAAGATGTTTCCATGATGTCATGAGTGTGAATGGCACTGCTTAAAATGTAAGTGTAATGAAAAAAACGTGTGTGTGTTTGTGTGCGTGCGTGCGTGCGTTTTAAACCAAGTGCAATTTGTTGAGAAAAAGATGAATGGGTTTGGTTATAATTTAGTCTATTTTAGATCCAAAGGGACCTCCTATAAAAAATAAGTACTGTACTGGCTTTTAGATAACACAAAGGAAGAAAATGTGTTAAGTGGCGCCCCTCACTCTGAATAATAAACCTTATTAAAATGTTCAGTATAGTGTGATGAAATCAATAACCGTTAGCACCCTCTAGTGAAAAGTGAAATGTATTAAAGATTGAGAGAAACTGGCAAAATGATTATTTTCAATACGAGATAACCATTTTTAATTAGTAAACAGAATGCATTCAAGAATACTTGCAAAAATGCAAGAATAGTTACAAAACAAACAGTACTCCATTGCACTACCTTGGTCGCACCGACCACTTTTCCCTTGTTCCAACTTATTTAATACCAGGAGCATATCAGAGTTAAACATGTATTGATAGTGACACTCGTGAAACATTGTGATATACTTTAATGTGTATTGATTACATGCAGGCAGATGAACTGAAAATGTATTGTTATTAGATTGTATATTTAAAAGCAATCAAATATGAATTATAAAGACAAAAAAAAACAAACAAACAAATTGCAGTTTCGGGTGGAAAACTACAGTACCCATAAACCCCGTTAGTGCCAGTTCTTTCCCAGAACACTTTGTGACTGAGTAGGAAGTGGTGTGCTTTTAATTAAAGGGATCGTTCTATATCATGCGCAGGTAAGTTGAGTTACTTGTTTACATTAGTAAACGGGGGGGGGGGGGAGGAGGAAGAGTCATGCTGGTCGTTAAGTTGCGTTAAAAAGTAAACAGAAACATTAACAGCGTTTTAACCTGTAAGATAATGTGTGGGTCAATATAGCGCAGTTTATGGTAACGGTTGCAATGTACTGCACATTCTGCCAGTGAATATTGTTTTTATTTCCCCTTCAATAATAGCATATTGATAAATGCACCAAAATATAAGTTCCGTGTTATTTATATTTCGCGTGCCCAATATGTCGGTGGAGATCAGCATCCTATATTTTTACTTAGCCAATTATTTGTATGTTTTAGAAAATGCAACACAATCATTAACATAGGGTTGGAATAATTGATTAACAGAAACTTCTATTCTAAATTAACTGCAGACTTATGTGATGATCAATTGATAATCAAAATACCATCGCGGCTGTCCTGCCTGTCTCTCACCCCGCAGAGTAAGCAGCCAGCGGTGCCAGGATGAGCCCCTGCCTGAGGAGCAAGAGACGTTAGGAGAAAGGCAGCTTCACAACCTGCTGCGGCAACAGCTGGATACCACCGTCAACATTGATCAGTGAGTACCGACACAGACATAGCGAGCGAGCGAGCGAGCGAACAGGCTTGGGGGGTGGCAGGGAGGGCTGGATTGTTATCCGTGTTAAAATATTAAACTGCAACACAGCAAATTCTATTATTTACAACTCATTTAAAATAAAAATGTTTACAGAAAATATAATTCGGCCATGGTCCTAATTCCATAACTATTTAACTTCAAAAGGACACCTTGCTTGAATCATTTCCTCTAGGTGTGTAGCCAAGAAGAGGTGCTTCGCCCCAGCAGCCCTGTACAAGCCCTTTGGAGGTCAAGCTTCCGGAGTAAGGAGTCTGACCCAGTTTCAGTCTCTGCAGGATGGGGAGGAAGAGCAGGCCAGCCTGCGGGAGCTGGGCCTCAGTGAGGTCGAGATTGGATTGTGGCAGAGCAGAGACTCCCAGGGAAAGGTAGAGTAGAAACAGAGGAACACAAAACCTAACCGTGGTTTGGCACAGTAGCACAGCATGTAGGCTATGACTCCAAACTACAGCGTTATAACAAGGGAAATTAATAAAAGAATCCCTAATTAATATCATAGCCCCCACCCCAGTTTTGACCGTAATTCAGTCTATAACCTAGGAGGGGGTTGTTGACAAGATAGTTACTACTTTATGCATATCGTCAGGCTTTTCATAATCCATCTTCAGCACCCAGCATGGTTTCAGCAAAGGAGTTAACATCAGTAATTACATGAGTAAAAACAAAGTCCTCCGATGAAAAGCAGATGATAGGTCATTCTGTACTTGATTTAAAGCACTGCTGATGTGATGTGTTTGTCTGTTGACAGTAGGTGGGCCAGACAGGCCATGATTGCCTGTGTCACAAAAGTCTTGTCTTGTTCAGAGTCGGGGGCTGGGCGTGGATCCCGGGGCGAAGTGAGACCGGCTGAGAGTCATCGAGGAGAAGATCACACAGCACCAGGAGATCCTGTCCCTGCCACAGAGATTCGCAGGGAGCCGGGGGCTGAGTCGGAGAGAGATGGAGATTGAGAAGGCTATGTTCCAGGGAGCAGACCGGCACGGCTTCCTCAGGGCACTCTACCTCCACTGACACCTGCCATGACACCTGCCATGGCTTTAGTGTACAAGAACACTTTTTAGGATTTCTACCACCCATTATTTTAACCTACTTTTGTTGCATCCTGCACTATGCATACTGGTGACTGTTCGGATATCATATTTTCTGGTAATTAAACCTATGTTGCATGGTGCGATTCCAAAACAAAAAAAGGATTGTATGGCGAGAGCCGAGTTCAAATCAGCATGAAGTTTTAACATCTACTCTCGTGTAATGGAAATCATTAACACTTCAGAAATGTACTGTTTGAAAAGAATGTACACTGTGTAGTATATAGGTCAAATCTACTAGTGATACGCTCCCAAGCTCTTATTCAGAGCCTGAAGTGGTTTCAAAAACACACACACAGTAAACGTATGCTGTTCACACTACATGGTCATTTTATTATTTAATTTAAAAATGTGATTATTTGCAGATGAAAAAATCAAGGCTGCACAAGACCAAAAACTAGACACCATTTACAAAGATCTACTCGGTGGGGCAGAAAATAAACCCTCTTCAGATATTGAGAAAGAAGGGGAGCACCCTACCAGTGAGAACAGCCAGTCAATCACACCCCTGGAGGTACTGCCTTTGAGCGTTCTCTCAGAGAGTGATCCAAGCAACCCCAGCCAATCGGAGTCCAGGGGCAAAGGACTGGATAGTTCCAGAAGCTTCAGTGTAAGCCAGCCAATTGGCAAACTGTCAAGCAGCATGACAGAATCCCTGGTAAAGGTGACTGGGGCAGTGGAATCAATCTCGGAGGAGGAGATCAGAGGGAACAGACAGACTGTAGAGGAGATACGACAGATCCCCAGGTTTCAGAACTACCAGCAAGGGGAGCCCTCAAAGGTGAGTATGAAGATTAAAGTTACAGTGTCCCACAACAGTGTTCAGTTTTACACTAAAATATGTTTCTTCTAAAAAAAATATTAACACTGTTGAAGAGAGCAGTACTAAAACATAATGCAAATAATACTGGTATTCATGTACTGACAAGCAATTGCAATTGGAATGGTGTATTTGCCTTTGCAGTATTTCTGTATTTGTGTGTGTGTGTCCTGTGCAGGTGCTGTGTTTGAAGAACCTGAGTCTGTGTGCCAAGCTTGCCCACCTCGTCTCGCTCTTCTATCGATTCCAGACCCCGGGTGATCCTCCGCTCCTCTATTGCCTACTGACAGGGCGCCTCAAGGGCCAGGCCTTCATAACCTTCCCTGGTAACTACAGCTCACTCTCCAAATTATTCATGGTTTCCTTTTACAAGAGTACAAATATTTAACTCTGTCCCTGTCCCATAGTTTTAGTTAAGGAGGATGGCAAGTGTAAAGTGAGGTTCTGTAGTACTGTACTGTATGACTCTTCATACTTAAATAAGTAGCTTTAAATGACATTTTCTTAGTTTTTATTGAACTGTTCTTTTCCTGATGTTTGCAGTTATTCTTAATTTTTTTTAAACATGTTACGTTGGTTTGACGATGAGTTGATGAACTGCTCTTCAGCTCTAGTCGCCTGCTATTGATATGTCATTTTGGCTACATTAGGCTTTTTATATTAGTAATCACCAGCATAATCTAATTGCAATTATAAGCCCACAAAATTATTACAAGCATCCTAAAAAGGTAAGAGGACAGTAAAAAAAAAACCACATGAAAATGTATCGCATTGAGAAGGTGGGTAGTAAAAATGAAATAACAATTAGTGGGCTCGATAACTTCAGTTCATTGAGCAAACTTTACAAAATCTTTCCTTCCTCCTAACAAGATGAATTGATTTTTCTCCGCAGACTGTGAGACGGCCACAAGGACTCTGGACCTGGTGAATGGGTACTGTCTGATGGGGAAGTCGATTGTCATTGAGTTTGGAAGAGGCCGAACAGAACAGCAGTGATGTTCCTCTCTCTTTCTGAGACTCGCGCGGGCCCTGTGTACTGGCTCACAGTCCACTGAGAGAAGAGACACAGATCCCTGGCTCTTTGTGGATAGAAGATGTCCCTCTCTTTGTCAGAAATAAGCAGAAAGAATCCTAGTTTCCCACACAGTGTTTCTGTGCTGTTATGGGTTAGATTAACAAAGAAGCCTCACCTGCTTTCTCCATGGCTGTAACCTCTTTCATATTTGTAGCTTCCTTCAACCTGGCCAGACAACTTAGTTCAAAACTGAATTTTGCCAGGCAACTTTCTGTATGAGCCAGAAGGACTGCAAACAACATATGTTGACTGTTGTGCTCTTTGATTCATGTATGAAATCAATTCCTGAGTTTCCAGTTAGACCCATTTGATATTTGAGTCTCCTACCTGACTCAGTTTGAAATGGTGCATTTAAGAGTGCAACTAAAAACATGCAAAGGAAGTAATACTTCTGAACCCTCCCTCCTAGACACGGCCGCTGCTGCGATTAGATATTGCAGTTAGATTAACAACTCGGCCATCAGTATAAGGGGGTGTGGCAGAGCAGGGCTCTGCCCTTAGAAATACTGGCAGGGAAGGAGTTAAATTCTCCTCCCTGCCCAGGTTGATTGCGTCAGGTGGGAGCAATCAACCCATTAATCATTCAATTAAGGACTCAGCCACCTGGCATAAAAGGAGGCCTCAGCCTTCAATTTAGAAGAGAGAGTTCTAGAAAGAGAGGAAGAGTGTTTGTCTGTGTGTGCTGTTTTTCTGTTTTGTTAGGTTTTTTTGAATCCAGTGAAGGCAACGCCCAGCCTGGAAGCTTTATTTGTAAGTTTTGTTTTGTGTAGTTTGTGTTTTGAAACCTTTTTGTTTGGCACTTGTGCCGGTTTATTTTGTATTTTTGTTTATTAAAAAAACTTTATTTTGAACTTTAAAACTGTCTCTGAGCCTCAACCTCTGTCATCCTTGTCACATTTGGTGTCAGAGTGGGATAACGCCACCTTTTGAAAAAAAAAAAAAAAAAAGAGAAATGGAGCTGGCCCAGGAGGAGGTGGATGACAACTGGGAGCTGTTTTTAAAAGGGCTCGCGGCAGAGTTGTGCCCCGACTGTGGGGCATATGGGCACACAGTGGCCATCTGCCCCACCCAGTATGAGGAGGAGGAGGAGGAGGAGCTGCCGCTGCAAACAGAGGGGAGAAGAAGGAGGCAGAGAGGAAGGAAGACATGGGAGGAAGAGGAGTGGTGCACCCAGTGCATGCAGTACGGGCATGGGGAGCACCACTGCCTGGAGCTGTTACAGGACAAAGACCTGGATTGGGAGGAGCCCGAACGTCCTGCGCCTGAGTGGGAGGAGCCCGAACATCCAGAGCCCAAGAGGGGGGAGTCGGTGCGTCCAGAGCCCAAGAGGGGGGAGTCGGTGCGTCCACGGCCCAAGAGGGGGGAGTCGGTGCGTCCAGAGCCCAAGAGGGGGGAGTCGGTGCGTCCACGGCCCAAGAGGGGGGAGTTGGTGCGTCCAGAGCCCAAGAAGGGGGAGTCGGTGTGTCCAGAGCCCAAAATGGGGGAAGGCTGAACGTCCACAGTCCAGGTATCCACCAGCAGAGGGAGAGTTCCTGTTGGTTCCACCTCCACTGCTGCGGGAGGACTGTGTGTCACTCCCACCTCCACCAGCAGAGGGAGAGTGCCTGCTGGTTTTGCCTCCATCGCTGTCACCAGCAGAGGGAGCATGCCTGCTGGTTCCCCTGTGGCTGCCTTTCCGAAAGCCAGAAGAGGTGGAGCTGCCTTTCCAAGAGCCAGAGGGGGTGGAGCTGCCTTTCCGAGAGCCAGAGGGGGTGGAGCTGCCGTCCCGAGAGCCAGAGGGGGTGGAGCTGCCGTCCCGAGAGCCAGAGAGGGTGGAGCTGCCGTCCCCAGAGCCGGAGGGGGTAGAGCCAGGGACCCGAGAGCCAGAAGGGGAGGAGCCACGGACCCGAGAGCCAGGAGGGGAGAAGGCTGAAGCCCCTCAGCAGCCTTTGTACATGGGGAGGCGCACCCGACTGCGACGGCATGAGGTGCCAGCCCGACTTCAGAGGCCACTAGAATGGCCACAGCCACCACCGCCAACGCCGGAGTGTCTGGAACCACTGCCACTGGAGGAACTGGAACTGCCGTTGCCGGAGTGGCCGTCACCTCCGCCTCCTGTTCCAGAGGGTCTGCCTGTTGTTCCTGAGGGTCAATCGTCTCCACCTGTTGTCCCAGAGGGTCCGCCTGCTGTTCGTGAGGGGTCGTCGTTCCCGTCTCCGCCAGCAGAGGGAGACGAGCCGCCGTTCCCGCCTCCGCCACCAGAGGGAGACCAGCAGCTGTTCCCGCCTCCGCCACCAGAGGGAGACCAGCAGCTGTTCCCGCCTCCGCCACCAGAAGGAGACGAGCTGCTGTTCCCGCCTCCGCCACCAGAGGGAGACGGGCCGCCGTTCCCGCCTCCGCCACCAGAGGGAGACGGGCCGCCGTTCCCGCCTCCGCCACCAGAGGGAGACGGGCCACCGTTCCTGCCTCCGCCACCAGAGGGAGACGGGCCGCCGTTCCCGTCTCCGCCACTAGAGGTGTCACCATCGCTGCTCCTGCTGGAGGGTCCAAGTTCCCTGCCAGTGTTTATGTTCTTGGAAGGTCCGGGGCCCCCACTGTTGAAGAAAGCTTGGGGGAGCCGACATCAACCCCGATCACCACCGCCCGTTGAAATAGCCCACCCAAGGGACATAAGGGGACTCTTGGGGGGAGGGCTTGGGTTCAAGGGGGGGGGGGGGAGTTTGGCCGATTGCGGCCTCCGTACTTTGAACGTGGAGGGAGGTATGTGGCAGAGCAGGGCTCTGCCCTTAGAAATACTGGCAGGGAAGGAGTTAAATTCTCCTCCCTGCCCAGGTTGATTGCGTCAGGTGGGAGCAATCAACCCATTAATCATTCAATTAAGGACTCAGCCACCTGGCATAAAAGGAGGCCTCAGCCTTCAATTTAGAAGAGAGAGTTCTAGAAAGAGAGGAAGAGTGTTTGTCTGTGTGTGCTGTTTTTCTGTTTTGTTAGGTTTTTTTGAATCCAGTGAAGGCAACGCCCAGCCTGGAAGCTTTATTTGTAAGTTTTGTTTTGTGTAGTTTGTGTTTTGAAACCTTTTTGTTTGGCCCTTGTGCCGGTTTATTTTGTATTTTTGTTTATTAAAAAAACTTTATTTTGAACTTTAAAACTGTCTCTGAGCCTCAACCTCTGTCATCCTTGTCACAGGGGGGCCTCTTTAGAACTGAGCTCCATGCTCCGAACACTGTAACTATCTTGGAAATGTAAATGATCTAAACTTCTGAGTTTTGGAAAGTCAGTAGGATGTGATGACTGAAATGGAAAATAATGTACAAAGTGAATCTAAACAAGAACACAATAGTTAAGATATTTCATACCGTTACCAAAGTGAATCCATTCTGGGTGTATTTTTTTATTTACTGTATATGTATAATTCTGTATAAACTGTAAACTGTTTTACTGTAAACTTTGTAGGTAGCTGTTGTGTTGTTTTTATTTATTTCTAATATGTACATAACTGGTTTCTTTATTAAACAACCTAAACAGAATAAAGTGCATTTCAAGTCATAATCTTATTGTATCCTGGCAGAGGTTTCACCTAATAGCAGAACTATATTCTGGTGGTTGAGGGCAAAAGGAATCTCTGCTTCCGAACAGTTAAAAACACATGCTGATTTAATTCTACACCAGCGTTTGGCTAGCAGTGTTGTTGCAGTGCAGTACAGGCCTTTTTTGTCTTAAGTTATTAATAACCAATTAAACCTAAATGAATAGGCTTTCCAAATATAACAGATATATACTGGGTGTCAGGAACATGTGTCTATAAAAAAGCAGGTCACCACATCCAATGCATATTTTAGTCTGTCCAGGGAAAAAATCAAATTTTACATTTATAACACGCAATGATCTCACTGCATTGTGATGTCATTTTATGCCATAGACGTTCTTAAATTCAGAGCTGTATGTCCGAACCACTATTAACACAGCTGAGTTGTATGGTCTGCTGTTTCTTTAATATACCTGGAAGCAGATAGTCAACAGAGTTGAAAAGTCACAATACCACACGATTTCTGAAGAACCAAGCAGCAAAAATATAAAAAAAAAGCAACAGAAATGATAAAACAATCGCAGTATTAGATCACTAACAATTAGAATAATTCAAAATGATTGCAAACATCATACAAAGATAAGGGAGTAAAATTTTACTCTCTTTGTAATCCCACTCATTTTCAGTTGTACAGTTGAGGCAGACTAAAGCATTAAAGCCTAATCAATGTGATGCAACTTTTTTTCGTTTTTGTTTAAAGTGGTCTTTACCAGTGAATTAATGACCAGTATTACTGTAGTCTGGTTGGCTAAGGTAGTATTCAGCGTTCCATTAGGTTTATAATGCCTATTATGACAATGGAATGGTAGTGTGGTTGCCCTGGAGAACAGTATGCATCAGGCTGAGAATATAAATAATTTCTTTAAAACTAAAAGGTGTTCTTCAAGGTGAGCTAAATTTCCTTTAATGTCAGCTATATTGTACAGGTAAAAACCATTTGACCATGTTGAAAGGTTGTCAATGAAAACTGAGGAATTTACTAAGCATTTATATGCAGTGTTATTTTCAAAAAATAATAGAAATTGGTATTGTAACAAAACGTTCAAAGAAAAATAGGGATCTTGAAGGAGTATATATGAAAATATTAGCAGTACTCTAACTGCTCCCTTATATCACCTTATCTTTATGATAAAGATTGTTGTGTTCTTTTCCTGTTTTGTCTCAGAGAAAAATGGGTGCATTCAGTAACAGATCAACTCAGATCACCTATGAACTCTGCCCTATAGTGTGCTGAAAAATCATAAAATGACCTGCGTAAAGTTATTTAGTACTTAGTGTTACAAGTAAGCCATATTCTCAAAAAGAGAAATCCATACTTAGATATATCTGAGAGTGGCCAGAGAGCATGCTTTAAATTGATTATAGCTAACAAAATAGTTTCATAACCCTTGCCAGTTCTGCACTTGCATTAATTTATGTACAGTATATGTCTGGAATGTGCTGTTTTTAAATAAACGTGTGGTACTACAATATGCTAAAGAACTATGTTTGCAAGCCATGGTTTCAGATAGAATTGCACTTCCTTGGTCATTTCAGCTAGACAGTGAATTGTCCCCACCATGTCAACGGCTCGTTTTCAGTCATTAACCAACCAGCTGCTTTCCCTCTGCTTTCAGTCACTAACATGCTTTGAGTGCAAGTGTAACAGGTTTTTCTTGAACATATTTAGTACCAGGGACCGGTTGCATAAAGATAGACTAACATTCTTTCCCTTAACCCTCAGACACGTATTAGTGCCTGTAGACTAAGGGAGGTTAATGACCAATCAGCTTCATGTTTCAGACTTACAGATGCACCTGTTGAACCTTGCCTGACTGTACAGAGAGATTTATGTTCCACTGGCCCCATTCCATTTGTAATAGAAACTGCAGAGGACTACTCTTAAAAACATTCCTTGAATCGTTCTTTTTTTTTGTTTGTTTTTTTTTTTTTAACCAGGACTGCAATCTCATTGCCACAAGTTAATTTGATGTACATACACATAACTAACTTTATTTCTGAGGATAATATCTGAAAATTACCTGTGAGACAACCTCAGTTAAAACAGCTTTAATAATACGCTTCTATTCGATTTTTGTATTTATAGTTCTAATTCAGGATTACAAGTTTGTAGAACTAACCACAAGATGGCACTCTAAACCGGTGAATCTCCAGCGGTACAGCCCTACAGATGATCCTTCTGTGGTGGTCAATAGCTCGTGAATACAGTACACACGATGAAATACAAAATAATATATGGGAATAAGATATGACCACATGTTATTCAGAAATTAAGTCATCTGTTTCAACATTACTAATTGTGATTGATTTAGTATTGATTTGATTTGGTTATCTAATGGGAACGTATTAACCTCATTGAAAAAATAAACTGTGATCACTTTTTTTATTATTATTTTTGCTCTGACAATATTTAAAACTTTTTTTTTTTTTAAGTCATTAAATACCAATACAAAATAACACATTTATCCCGTATTCAAACGAGTAGACGTCATGTTCCGTACAATAAGGCGACCTCCTTCTCAGTTTACAGAAGAGCAGCGCCATGCAGTGATACTGACATACGTCAAAAAAAAAAGTTACAGTAGCTGCGCTGGGTCAGCACACCTTGAGGGGCGAAAACGCGTTTCTCAGTACTGCTTGAGCAAGCGAGACCATTGCCTGAGGGAGGCTGTCACATACGCGCACCGCTGTTGCTCGCTCTATGCTGTTTTCTTATTTATGTTTTTACAGTTCAAAAAAATGGCGAAGCTTAGCGAGCACGGGATTCGCCTTAGCTGCGTAAGCATAGTCTTTTCTGGATTTATTTGACATTTCTAGCATTATCTATTACAAAATTACAATAAAGCAATATTGCGGTATGTATTGAAAGTGTTTATTTATTTTTATATTCATTTCTTGCATTTATGTATTTTACTTTTTTGTTTTCAGATGAGCCCTTCTTACCTTTACAGCAATTCAACGAGTCATACCTGGCCTTTCAGCGCTATTGCAGAACTTATAGGTAAGACTGCAGATTATATTTGCAAGATTATATTTATTAGCGCATAAAAAGTTTTATTTGTATTTATTTATTTATTTATTTATTTATTTATTTATTTATTTTCCAAAGTCCATTCTTAAACTTTGCGGAATAAGTAATTTGCGCAATACCGCAAATATTTTCATTGTTTTATTAGTTTTTTGCAGGCTTGTTTGTGTTCTTTCGATTTAATGACCAGTATTTTTGGTTTAGCGTTGTTAAATTTTGCACTTGCCTGTCACTTGGTGGGCAGTTCTGAATAAACTGGGTGGTGCGCGAAATACCATGTTGCCGAAGCTCACTGACAAAATATACTGTATATCATACAACGGGTTTGTTAGTTTTAGTTTGAAGAACAAGCTATTCTCGTGTACCTTTAAAACCGAGTGTTGCCAGGCTTCGTTCGGGTTTGTGCTGTGTGCACACTGTGCTTTACACTTTTGTCTTTATTCTTTGCATTCATCAGCAATGTACATGCACCATATGTATTACACACAGTGCATTGCTTTCTAGGTGTTATTGACATATACATTATTTTTTTATAAAATAATAATACATAAGTATCCTGCTTTATGAAGCTGTTTTACCCTTAAGCGCAATAGACGTGTTACATTTTGCATTAATGTATTTACAAATGGGTATGTTAATTTATTTGCATTATTTGTTCTAGTTTTGACAACGTTCTGAGCTTGTTGTTTTGCACATCTGCAGCACAGTCAGTAGCAGTTCCGTGTTGTCCAGCCAAGCAATGGTAGACATTTTCCAATACTAGCGCTCTGGTTAGACTAAGGGTCGTGGGGGAGGGTACTGAGACAAATCTGAAACGGGAGATTGCAATGTAAGAAGAACGTTTTCAGACTTTAAAATTACAGATAGTGTTATGATGAGCTGCTGTACAGGATGTGAACATCGGGCGTTGTTTGTTGCGATAGTGATTTGAAATACGAGGAAGCAGGTATTACCATTTTTCTGAAGGAAAAGGGGAACGGTAGTTAACCAATCACAAGGTGCAAGGTATTCATAACAGAAACACGTGTGTCGGTTTCACAACACAGTAGTGTCACATCTAAGGCCTATTATTTTGCATCTACCTTCAATATCCAACTATGGTCGACGTTAAACCCATGTCAAGCAATCTAACATTATGAATTTCTTGTGCAAATATTGCCCCTTAGGATGTTTCTGGGAACCTGGTTTTTAAACACTTAAAAAAAAGACCAAATTGCTTAGTCTCCCCCTTTGTCTTTTTCTTTAGTGATTACCTGCTTGTTTCTGCTTCGGATATTAACATGCTTAAGTAATACAATTATTATTTTGTTTCTACTTAAGAAGCACTTACAAGCATTCAAAAAAAAAAAAAATCTGCGTGCAATCAGCGTGCTCCGTTGATATTACCCCCTCTCATCAGTGCCATGGTAGCTGTACAACCAGATAGTGGCAATGACGGCAGGTGTTTCTAAAAGTGTTTTCACCTGATGTGATTCACGTACAGTACCTCAGTATCTAGCAGAGAAAGGGCATGCTTGACTACTATGATGTAGCCTATGTGGATTAAGGGCTTGGGGGGATTGGGTGCGGGGAGGTCTAACAAACAGCTTTGGCGGTTTTCCTGAGAAAGTATTTTTTAGCGGCTATGCAATGTGGCAATAATTGTCAAGCTGCCAGATGGTAAGGCATCTATATTCACTATTCATTCAGCAGATGTGGAGCCACATCCGGTTGATTTAAAGAGAATCAACGTCTCTTATGTTGGAAAGAAAACAAAAGAGAGGAGACGAGTTGGTAAATGTGGGGTGTCCTAGTGATGACAGGTTTGGGCAGGGTGGCCTGGTGGCAGAGCTGAGGGACAGAGATAAGTATTGGAGATTGTGAGGCAGTTTTGACTGTGGGAGCTAAAGTAACTGGGAGCTTAGTGTGGGTTAGTGGTTAAACATTGGGGACTATGAGATAAGCTAATGATGTGGCCAATGAGTTAAGAGCTTGGGAGCTAAACTAAGATAAGGAGTGTGGCCTAGTGTTTAGGCTGAGGACACCCTCAGTTACAAACTTGTCACGTTTTATATATTTTTTCTTCTCCAGACAATGCCTGTGACCCCGGAGTTACAGCCAAACAGATTTGGATTGATGTTGTTGAGATCAAGGGGAATCTCTGCTTGACATTCACAGACAATGGATACGGCATGACACCAAGCAAGCTGCACAAAATGCTCAGGTGGGTCCCATTGTTTTCCACTCTGTGCCAGAATACAAACTGGTACAGCTGACAGATGTGCTGACATGTCTCCACACTGTCCGTGCTTGCAGGAAGCCTGTTGTAGCAGACATAGTTACACGTGGGATCAACAGAAAACACAATGGTTCTTCATGAGTAACAAAAAATCCATTTGTGTATGTCTTTCCTCACTCATATTTTTGCATTACCCACTAAGAACCAGTGTTTCCTCTCTATCTATTTCAGTGTGTATATAGTTTCACTGTTACAAATTACTCTGCTGTATTGTAATGAAAATGTATTAACACCATAGCCATATGTTCCATTTGCACTCAGCCTCAACTAGGGGGCGATTTCAAGGGTGAGGTGACACAGGTGCAAGGGACGACGTATGAAATAAAAGGAGAAACTGCGCTTTTACAGAAACACATTTTTATAAGAATCAAAGCCCATACTTGTACTCGTGTGGTTGTACAGTTTTCATTTTTTTAAGCTCCTTGGAGTCTATTGAGTTGATCCGAACACAGGCTGTAGATTATTGAACAGACCCTGTGTGCTTTTGCTACACCACCTGTATGTCTCTGAACAGCTGTTTGTGCACATGCTTCTGTCAATAAGAGAGCTGCAAGCACTCAGAATGGCTAGTTGTTTCGCATATTTGTGTATCCATTTTGCTCAACAGGAAGTGTACATTATTCAAAACTGAGGCCTAGCATTTGTGTCATTTGTGTCTTTTCTCAAAGGCCGTTGGTGGTGTCTTATTGACTTCTCTTCGTGCAGGGGTGTGAACCGCAGGTGTGATGGCCGGGGGCACGGGGGGGGCGCGGGGAGGGGGGGGGGGGGGGGGGGAGTGGAGTTGAGGCCGGAGAGTGAAGAACACCCCTCCCACACACACACACTTCCTCTGTGAGGCTGAGGGGATATAAATGGCTTGAGAAGGCTTAAAATGTGTGAAGCAATAGCTAACGCCAGCTCAGAATCAGGAAACAGGAACTAACTTCAGCGCAGTACACAAAACTAAAAACATGCAGACTGTTGTTAAACCAGCTAGCCACAGCCAAGTACAGCTTCATCAATATCAAACTGTGTTAAAAAAAAAGCATTCTTTGAATAACTCACGTGTTGAAGAATAAAAAAGCTACATTTAAAATGTATTTATATTTTTATTTCCTTGTTGTAGAAATCACAACAGCTTATTAAATATGACACTACATACCCTGTTGATATTAATCCCTTCATACCCAAGACTGAAAAATCAATAATCTTTTTAAGATTTCAAAGTTCTAGCAAAACCAAACTATGCTTTTAGTATACTTTTACTATGGTAAACTTGTTGTGAGTTGTTTTGTGTCTGACATTTAAAGTCTCTCCTTCATATTTCCTCACTGAGAATGAGTTTTCCTTTCTTTTCATGTTTTGAACCACAGCGTGTTTCATTACTGCTCTCCAGCGTTTTACTGGCACAGTGCCATCTCCTCAATTAAAAGGCATTTCTGAAACTCAGTGATTCAGCCTCTGGAGAGTTTTTCTATTAACAGGGAAGCCGCTTGCAGCATTCAAAAGAGTCACGTCATTAAAATGTTAAGAGAATGTCGTGCACAGCTGGCTGTGTCTCATGACTGCTGTGTTTGAGGTTTCATGTCGTTTTGAACTTCGGTGGAGTGGGCGTATGGTTGCTTTCCTCCTAATAATAAACCATAACACAGCAAGCTCAGATTGTGTGCGTGCTGTCCAGCGTTATCTCAGGGATCGATGGGACACATTGAAAGGATATTAAACGAGTGGCAATCAAGGCTTTAAAATCTACTTATTAACATGAGCGAAGTTTGATAACTTCAGGTGCCACAAGAGCTTCCTGATTTCGTTAGCTTTGGGCTGTCATTTTAAAAGTGCTCTTTGTGTGTTCTTTGTGGGTAAAGCCCGGATGCTAGAGACAGAACTCTTAAAGTGATAAGGTACCCCTGCGACAGAATATTAGAATGTGTGTTTTCACGAAAGACAGTGTTTAAAATGAACCAATAAAACCCATTGCAACTGCGTAAGATCTGCATCTTGCCTTACTGAAGAAACTGGACATATCAGCAGTGTTACTCCTGTTTATATACAGTCTAACCTCACTATAACAAACCCTTCTTATAGCGAACCCCCTTTTTTAACGATCCAAGCAGCAAGAACTGTTTGTGAATGTGTTATTCTCTCAGTGAAAACAAAGACCTTGGTAGGCTCATTCGAAGATAAAGCTGATTCAGATAACCTATTGTAGTGCGAATCATGTGTGGCGTATGCAACCAGTGCCATCTTCACACAAACTGCAACCATGGCAACAGACACGAGGAGGTAACAAGATTGAAACAGCATGTATTGAGAAAAGCACGAAAAATATGAAGCCATCTACCCTGGATATGTTTTTCAAGAGAAAGGGCATGTAATTGCTGTATTCAGCATGTAAGTGTACTTTTTATTTTTTTCATTTCTTTACTGTTTTCTTTTAAATATACAGTTTAAATGTTGATCAATGTGACGTTGTTTTGAAAGAACTACTGAATACTGTATAAAGATGTTCAATTCAATTTGGGCATTTCTTCATTATTCTGATACAGCAAATTGCCAAACCCTATTATAGTGAACAACCTGATATAACGAACATTGCTCCAGGTCCCAGGGGGGTTCATTATAATGAAGAAGGTAGACTATATATATATATATATATATATATATATATATATACACATATTTAGAGTGTCCAATTCTTTTTTCAATTTTTTTTCTTCCTGATTTAGAATATCCAATTACTGTATGTTCTCTGGCTGAAGCAAGTCTCCACACCTGCTCAGGAGAACTGAAGGTCAGTGGGCATCCTCCGATCCCACCCTCAAGAAATTCCCCTGTTTACAGTATATATATATATATATATATATATATATATATATATATATATATATGTGTGTGTGTATATAAAGTCGTAAAGCCTTATGTACATTGTAACATCGTGAACCATCAAATTTTACACAACTATTTTTCTTAAAATAGAATATCACCAAACATTTTTACAGATCCTCTGTATCTTGTACACTATTTGTCACTATTGTTTTCCTCGTGGTACTGAAACCTGTAGTGTTTTATTTATAGTCTTGACTAAAGACATGCATGTTACTAATACAGAGTTCACCTAAAGAAACTTATTTTGGAAAAAAATAAAAGTTTTTCCAAGAAGAGAAGTATTTTTTCATTCGCAAAGTACTGATCTACAAAACTGACTGGATTCAATCCAAGAAACTAGCGTTTTATTGTTATTAAAAGGAGAAGCTTCATAGTCTTAATTTATTATTCAAAGGCCTTTGTATATCTTCGTGGATTCCATTTGGGTTGCTGCACTCCTAATGTGTAATACATATTAACAGATCTTGCTGGCATGAGACTGTTGCCACAGTACTAACACTGGTCCAATGTAATGACATTGGGACAGCTGCTGAGAGATGCTCTTCCTTGCCCTGAATACAAAGTGCCACTCCTGTCATTGTATCTATTCAACCTCTTTCTTCAGAAGCTGGTGATGGTAATGGAGTCATTAATCCATATGTGTTTGAGTTAGAATGCTAGGAGAGGGTATCAGTAAATTGAGATGAAAAAAAAATAGGCACTCGCAACACACAGTTACAACAGCGCTGGCTTAAAAAGCTCCTACTGTATGTCACGCTCTCATCGAGTTAGAAATGATACAGACAAGAACATGGCTTTTCTCCTCGACAGCACTGCAGCTGTAGCTTGTGTTGACTGAGGTAAGCCTCTGTAATTTGACCTCACATTTGCATGATTTCTGATGCAGCTGAAAAGCTCCCAACAGATGACCTATAGTGTTATTTCTGATTTAAAACAATGATTAGTTTATTTGTGCTGAAGGCAGAAAACCAGCTTCTACTTGAAAGAGCTCCAGGTTTAAAAATGGGCGGGGTTTGACCAACAGATTTTTTGCTAATTTAATTTAATAATAGCATGTTGCTTGGTATGATTTGTGTCCTTTAGCATACAAAAAAGAGGAACTGCTACATTTGAAAAGATGACGCAGATTACTAACCCCAGGAAAAAACGATGTGTACATTTTTATTAATAGTATGACTGTAGTCACAGGGTGAGCAGAGGGAATAATGGAAAAAATGGGGAAAAAAACCTTCATATTCTGGTAAGTTCAAGGAAACGTAGTTGACACAACATTTTGGTATAGTTTTTTTTATGTAAGTTGAAACAAAGGATGCACAGAACATTGGGCCAGTTTATTCAAACACGCTAAGCTTGACAGAAAGTCTTCTCGTAAATCTTCACTTGCTGAATAGTGTAATGTCCAATGTTTGGTAGGTTTTTATAAAGTGATTAGCTGTTAAAAAGGTTTTACAGCCCACTCTGAATGCTTCCTGTGCACCTTCACATGTGGGCCAAGTTATGTTTCAACAGGCATTAGAAAAGTGCTCACAGTTTAATGCTACACCTTGTCAGTCCTCAAACTATGAAATAAAACTGATGGAAGATTCTAGTGCTAAATCACAGCCTGAATAAAATAAAAAGCATACAGCACACGGAGGAGATAAACAGACTTTGGGTAAAAAAAGGAAGTGTCTGTTAAAACCTAACCTCAGTTCAGCATCCTCTCCTTGAGTTGAGGGACTTACCTGCCTTCTAAGAAATTGGGAGAGGTCCGTTAAAACCCACAACAACGCGCTTCTATCGCAACAGACACACTGACCACAGACACACAGAGCTGTGAGACTCTGGGTCTTTGTTTAATTAATACAGCAGTGAAAGGGTACTCCATTGAAGAGATGTCCCTTTAAAGTAAAAGCACTGTTGAGGGGTATATAAATTATAATAAAGCATAGGCACAAGATTAAGCAAGTTTTAAACCTATTAAAAAAATATAATAAAGATGACAAACAGTTGTGAACTAAATGTTCAAGTAAACAATAACATACCCGAGATCTAGTTCACCAATTATTTTACATATTTTTAAAATAGTGACTATTTAAACGTGTTATTTCTGCAATTTTCTTTGGGTGTTTCTTAGGATCAAGTGCTTTTTGGTATATATGTCTGAAAGGAGGTACAACTGCAGTGCATGAAAAACATGACAAAAAAATGTATTTTTTGGATGTACACAAAGGGTTTAAATGATTTACAAATCATTTATTCCAGGACTTTTCAAACAAAAGCCCTTCTCCCGCTCTGTAGAAAGAAAAGTAAACACAGTGCAATAAACGTCTGAATAAAATTCTGTGGATGATGTCATGATTATGTCTGAATAGAATGATCATTCCAGAGGTTCCAGAGTTGAAGATTAACTTATGTTGCCTTTTTTTCCAAGCAACAATTGTTCCATAGCACTGACTGATCCCACAGATGGTGATGTATCTTCAGCAGTGTGATTATCACTGGTGAAATGTCGGGCTACTGAAAATGTAGTGGGGTTGATTCTAATGCATAGTAAATGTTTCACAATGCTACAATATACAGCATCTATTGCAGATAATGCACTATACCCTTCCTTAGAGGTGCATGTAACAGGCTCATGAATGTTGAATGATGATTTAGTGCCTCTGGTCTCTCTCTCTCTCTCCCTCTGTTTTGTGATTTATAATCAATGAATATGTTGTTTGCAAGGGTATATGCTGTCTCTTTGCTCCGTGGACCTCTCTCTTACAATAGTTGACCTTATACGCAACTTATATAATAGACATGCAGCAGTGTTTCCCATAAAACCAACATTAAAGTCACCTGTTATACCAAGTTTAAAACGCAATTGTACAAACAGGAGAAAAACATCAAATTGTTATTTTTTGTAACAGCGTACTCTACAATACGCACCACCTGTTTCCCACTGAACATAAAAAAAAACGATCACACAGTAGATAATACGTTGGCATGGTTACCATCTCAGTGTATAATCAGTATTCTTGATAGCCTTTGTGTTTACAGGTACAGAAGACCATCCAATAACCCGCTCTTCCTACCTCTCTATGTAAAGAATGCTGGAAACACAACCCAGTAAATGCAAAGTACCATTACAGAAAAAGACACAACAGTGTATTTCCACCGTATTCAGGTTTTTTTTTTTTTTTATTGAATCAAAATGGTTTATGAACGTGTCCCACAGTGTACCAAGCTTTGTTTTTCGCATTGAGAGAGCATGAACACTTGAGCATTGAGTTAAAAAGGGCTCCTGTTCTTTTTCTTTTCTTTCATACAGTTTTGGCTTCACAGAGAAAGGGTCGAGTAGAGGTCATCAGCCCATAGGAGTGTATGGAAATGGGTTCAAGTCTGGATCGATGCGGCTGGGGAAGGACGCGATGATCTTCACTAAGAACGGAGGCTGTCTGAGCGTGGGGCTGCTGTCACAGACTTACCTGGAGCACATCCGAGCAAAGGCTGTCATTGTGCCCATCGCTCCGTTCAACCCGCAAAACAATATCCTCCCCAGTGCTCGCAGCAATTGAAGCACTAGTTACACCATCATGCTGCTTGTTTATGCATACGTGGTTCATTCTCATTTTTAGTCCTTCTCGGTATTAGTTGAAGCCTTTAATAATGTAATTATTCAGTAGAGTTCACTGGCTGCCAGTCATCCCCCGCCTCACCTCACTCAAGTTTGAACTCCTTTTGTTGGTTTCACAGACCCTGATTAGCACCAATCTTGGACTGCCTTAAGGCAGTGCAAGATGAGTGCTAATCACAGTTGATTAAACCAGCAGCCTGTCCACAAGTGCCTGCTTAAATTAACTGAGGCTGGCCTCTTGACTGGAATGTGTGGTAGAGGAAGAACTTGGATGACCATCACAGCTCACCAGAAGCTTCATAAACACAAGTTAATGTTGGGATATTCATTGTAAGTCATGCACTTTAGGCAGTAGAAAATAGGGAGTCTTTCCTACAAACATTTTACTGTACTTGTATGTGTCAGTTTTTCAAATGCATCTTCGTAGTAGCTTGCATGCATCATATTACCAAGCACAATATCACTTACAGCACATTTAGAAATAGAACGCGCATCTGTTTATTTGGAAAAGTGTCATAGCTGCCATTGCATTTTAATGCGTGGCAGATTTCAATCTGTAGTTTCAAGCTGTGACAGTTTTTGTTCCCAGCTTCAAACACATAAATTGGGTTAATTACTCAGGAATAGGAGGATTACTAGACACCTTAAGTATGTGATAGACTATTATTTATAAGGTAACATATTGCAACAAATCAGCCAAGCTATTCTCAGACACGGTAATGGGGACTGTTTAGGTTTCGCTAATTGCTTTTTCAATATAGTTGTCTGAGAATCTGTAAACAGCTTTAAAATGTTTACAGGGACCATGTGAGAATTTCACAGTTATACATTTGACAGATATTAATGCGGTAGAAAAGCTGTAAGATATTTAGCTATTAATATCTATTGAAGGAAATGATATTGGGGTGCCGAGAACATCTTGAGATATTTATCTAAAAGAGCAGATGTGAGATAGCGTGTCTGGAGCAGCTATATTTAGGGCTGTATTTTTTTCACAGTGCAAAGGGCTTATTTTGCAGTCTAAAAATAGGTATTTCAAGGTATTTCATGATTAATAATATGTGTTACAGCAGAAAAGAAAAAGCATTCTCACATTCAAAATTGATAATTTTCTCTGGTTATTATATAACAAATGTTCCTAAATATTGAAATGTTTACCTGAAAAACAGTAAATGCTAAATTGTAGAATATTTTTGTTTTTTATGTCCACCTTTTAAAGACATTCTACTTTCACCATCAGTGAAGTATCAAACAAAATAAAAACATAAATACATGTAAAAATAACAACAGACACATGAAATAGGCTATAATTGGTTCAGTTAAATAATTATGGACATGGTTGTAAACAAGGACCTGCACTGGAAGTGTCTAGGTTACCTGCTGCTGAGAGATTGCATTGCAGTACAAGCAAGCCAAGAAATAAATGAATATATATAACAATGAAATATATTTATATAGGGAACTAGAACTACTTTGTTGAAATGTGTTTCTAAAGCTCCTAGCAGTCAGTCTAAGAGCTCTTCACATTCTGCTGAACTGAGTTGCTTAGTTTTCTGAACTAGCTGTTTCGTTGGCTGGTTCAGAGGGTGTTTTCCTTAACATGGTCCTCACATAACCTGGTAGTGACAGAGGACTCCGTGGCTAGTCTGGGTGCTATCCTGGCCCACTCACTGTTCCAGACCCAGGAGGAGCTGCTGGAACAATTAGATTCCATCCCCAGCAAGAAGGGGACCAAGATCATAATCTGGAACATCCGCAGGTAAGGTGGGGGAGGGACTGCCTCTAGAACAGAGGTTCCAAACTGTGGACCCAGGTGAACCCTGAAATATCTCCAATAGGTAATGCAGCTGCATCTACCACACTCCCAAACCATTAATCTGCTGCTCAACAGCTTAGCAAACAAAACCTGTGCCTCTTCGTAACGTCAGATTTGCTTGTTATGAAATACTTTCCATTGCAAATGTATAACCACATGGTGTCATTTGCAAATGCAATGACAATTTGCACAAAAACAACACTGGTATAGTATACATAGAAATGCTTGTGCGGAAAAGCTGATGGTGGTCCAATGCCAATGTGGTCAGTACCTTGGAAGTGATTGGGGACCACTGATCTAGAACATCTGTAGTTAAGTGAAGGTTATGTATTGCAATTTTTTGTAACTAGCAGACCAAAAACCTTGTATCGGCCAAGTTGGCAAACCCATTGTTGACTTTATTGACTGACTGAAATTACATTGGTTTCAGAGTTTGTACAGGGTTACTACAAGATCGTATTAAGTATACTTAACATATTTTGTTCATGATTTATTTTGAAGAAACAAGGATGGAAAGCCAGAACTGGACTTTGAGACAGACGCACATGACATCCGGATACCAGATTTACGCTCTGAGCAGCCAGGGAGTTCCAGCAAAAAGGGTTGTCGTGAACCTGAGAGGGCTGACCAGACTGTGCCAGAGATGGACTACTCGCTACGGGTTAGTATGGATACTTTCAGTGTAAAATCTTTTGGAATACTAAATTCAGGCATTGTTTTGAAGCAAGTTCAAAGGCAAAACAAAGTTTTTGAGAGTGATACTGTACCTTAAACGGTATAAAACTAGACCCATCCATCAGAGGTTTTACAATCATTTACAATTATTTAACTAGCCTGTTGCTTTAAAATGGGGACCTCTCAAAGTTTTCTCGTATAATGGTAGACTTAATTATTGTTTATATGATTATGCCTCAATTTACATCCTTTAATTCCATATTTAAAGCGCAATCAGAAAACCAGTGGCACTGCTCAGCTGTATTATTCACTTGTTCACCTTATTATAGCTTTGTGGCTTATTTGTTTAGCTTGCACTGTAAAAGCCAAGGTTTTGTAACATGGATATATTTAGCTCCAGGCAAATAATATAACACAAGCTCTCTGGTATTGATGTTACAGTAAGAAGTGAAGCAAGTGTAACATGAAGTGTTCAGAATATTGGGTGTGTTGACATTCATTGCAATGAGCAGAATAGTGAGAAGATATGGGGCGCGTTAAGTAAGTGAGCCACTCAGAGCAGCTCAGTGAAAGAACCCACTTAACGGCATGCTGCGTTCCACTCCCTCTGAGCAGCTCAGAGCGCTACAGAGCAGATTTCATTGGTTATCTGAAAATGTCTTGGGCTGAGCCGCTCAGTTACTTAATGCACCCATGGTTTTAAAGCATTTGTAATATACGTTGAGTCATTAGCACCATTTCCATGAAAGGAAAACCAAACTGTTAATGTTACTAACATGTAGACAAACCAACGAAAGTGTATTTTGTTAAACCTACCAATTTGCTTTCTCTCTATTCTGAGCACCAAGGTCTAGCTAGTCTTTAAAAAGGAGAACCTCAGATTGATTCTGAACTGGTTATTGGGAGGTGAGGTTGGTATATTGCCTATTGGACAGATTTTTCAATGGATTGTGAACCAGCTCCCCCTTTCTCACTCTAGGAGTACTGCAGCATCCTGTACCTGAAGCCACGAACTCAGATCATTCTCCGGCAGAAGAAGGTTCAGACCAAGCTGATCGCCAAGAGCTTGGCCAACATTGAGCATGACGTCTACAAGCCTAACTTCATTGTATCCTTACCAGAACTGCACCGATTCAATCCAGATACAGATTGTTATTGAAGATAGACACCAAAAAATATTCTGCTTCAGTTGCAGCTTCTCCAGAACTAGCCATCAGTTTATGGACAACAAATATGCTTTGAAACCCACCTGTACATTTACAAATAGGTGGTACTCATTGAGGAATGGTCATGAAACCCTCAGGCTCAAAGATGTGTAGCTACTAGAGCTGAAATGAAGAATATCAGATCACAGTTACAGCTGCATTTCAAAGAATCCTGCTCTCTTTCATTTAAGATTTTCTTTTGTTTTTCCTATTTGTTATGCAAAATAGCATTCTGTAAATAAATAGATCAGGCGGGCAAAAGTTCCTCCGGTTTGCATGATGGTTCAAAGATAACTACCTCTCTCTCAACTACTTCTGTACACGCACACAGGACAGCTGTTGGTATTCAAATGAGATGCAAAGTTTAAGGACAAGCGGGAGGGGAAAGGGATTGTTTCTCACGTTACAGATACCAAAGACCATACTTACATTTTAGATTTTATGATAGAAAACCATCACTCTTAAGAACCAATTACCGATTTTCATTTTCATGATGGAAATCAAAGTATTTGCAGGTTTGGAAACTTCCTATCAGAATTAATTTCCATTCCTGCAACTCATGTCAAACCTTATTTCAAACAAGCAAGATTTTTAATTCTGAATTGCAATAAACAATGAGACTCGCTCCTGAGTTCACTTAAAATCAGTGTTGTCATACACCATTACTATACAGAGAATTGCCTGATAAAAACATGTTTTGTTCTCTTCCTTTGTTTTTCATTATAGGATACATGAATACATAGATACATCTTTGTCTTTACTTTGATCTTTACTGCACTCGTCTCCATGGTTGCCATAGGGATGAAATGTTTTTTTTTTCAACTTAGATTAGTTCCTTTTCATACATTGCTGAAATCAGTGGCAGTAGTGCACCTGCTCAACGTTCATTGAGTACTGTAATTACTTCATGAATGAGGGTGACCAAACAACCACAGCATTACATGAACGTCTGAACAATGTATGGAAAAGAAAGGGGGCTTAACCCCAAAATAAATAGCTTAATTTCAGATCCTTATCCTGAGGGAACACAAAGCAAATTTTTCAGGACCAGTGGCTTGAGACCGGGAGACCTAGTTTGAAGTAGCTTTGTTGGATTTAACCCCAAGTCTCCGCAGGTGTGCCATGCAGTGGCCTGAAACCTATTCTCCTGAAACCAAGTTCCAAGCCACAAAGTGGCTTTGTGTTCCCAGCTTTATATTCCTCAGAACAAGAGCCACATCTCTTTAGTAACACAGCATAATTGCTAAACAGTGTGCTTCACCCGGTCGTTTTATTGTTCCGTTTGCATGAATGCAATATAGATTCCAAAACGACTGGTAAAAAAAAAAAAAAAAAAAAAACAATATTTACTCAGTAGCATTAAATATGAAGCTTGTGTTCTTTCCTTAACGCATCTCCTAGAACAAGCGAGTGCGAATCACGTTTGGGTTTAACTACAAGAACAAGGAGCACTATGGAATCATGATGTACCACAATAACAGGCTGATCAAGTCCTATGAGAAAGTGGGCTGTCAAATCAAGGTAGGCCTCTTGGCTGACGCTGGGCTGTACTTCTAACACTGCTTCAGGGCATCTCAGTCATACATTCCAGCAATAAGGAGTAATGTACAACTGACTGTGCACGTTAAGACTGTAATTCAATCAAGGGGTTCTGATGACATGAAAACCACAAGAGTGATTCAAAGCTTTAACTAGGAAAGCTTTTTAGATCTTAGTTCATGCTCTTATTACTTCTCAGATATATTATTGTAGTGCTTTGTTTGCTGGCCACCTAGCTGTTAAATAGGCTTCAGTTAAGAATGATGCTGTCAGTATGTTTCCTTACACTTGCCAGTTTTAGCATATCATGTCAGAAACCAAAGCTTTGCACTGATTTCCTGTGAGATACAGAATTGATGTCAAAGTGCACTGAAGAAGGCACTAGCTGAAACACTGTTTGACTTATCTCCAAGACTTGATAGGTTATTATAATAATAATAATAATAATAATAATAATAATAATAATAATAATAACGTTTTGTGTTCTTCCACAGTCCAACACCCGAGGCACTGGTGTGGGGGTGATCGGAGTGATTGAGTGTAACTTCCTGAAACCAGCACACAACAAACAGGACTTTGAGTACACCAAAGAGTACAGGTAAGCAGAACTGCCTTTCACTGTGCAATACAGGGGCCAGAGAGCATATACAGTCTCTTACCTTTCACTGTGCAGTACAGGGGCCAGAGTGCATATATTCCACAGTCTCATACCTTTCACTGTGCAATACAAGGGCCAGAGTGCATATATTCCACAGTCTCTTACCTTTCACTTTGCCATACAGGGGCCAGAGTGCATATATTCCACAGTTTCTTACCTTTCACTCCATCAATCCTGTGGTTTCTAATTTAGAGACAGAACTTCCTGCTTTCTGAATGCTTACATCACTTCATATATCTGGCAAGGGAAAGTGACCTTAAACTATTCATAGGGTAAGCAAATCTAGTGTGTGAAACAAGAAACTGTAGTCTCTGAGATTCTGGTAAGGTGATTGAATGTTTAGTATAGTAGTTGCTACTCATAGGTTGCAATGGGAGTTAGCAGGTTCATGTGGAGTTGTGAGTGCTCACTTCATATTTATGTTGCGTAAATCTAGTAGATCCTGACCTTCTCTAAGTCTTGGTAAACTTTAATCTGCATGATCATTCTCGTTCAACAAGCAGAGATTGAGGAAGCAAATAATAATTTTTATACCTTATAACCTGGGAGTAGAGGCTACACCTAACCATGTGGTATACACCTAATATTTCACCACTGGAAACATTGAGAAAAACCTCTAGCAGAAACTACTTTCAATGTTTCTTGTAGAAATGCTACATCTGTTTATTATGGTAATTTGTTTGCAAATGGAAATAACAAAGCAGTAGTACTGTATGCTTTTAAACTGTAATCTAAAGGGAACATCTCCAATCACTACCTTCTCCTCCCTCCAGTGCTGTGAGGATAAGCTTGTGATTCCTGGCTGTAGCCATCGACATTGTCACCTTTGATGAGCACTAAAATGACAAGTTTAAAGAGGATGTTGCTACTTTGCCTGTGAGTGAAGTTTCTCTACTAATTGGGAGTCAGGAGCTAAACAGGCCACAGACACCCTCTCCTCCTCAGAAGTGAAGCAACTTCCTGCTGGCCCGAGTAGCTGCTGAGCGATATCAGGGGAAGTGAAGACAAGCCAGTCGGGGCAATTTCTGCTCTCATTACCACTTCCCTTTGTTCCCTTAGCCTCTGCAATCAGCTCTCAGCTCTCAGCTCTCAGAAGCAGGAGGCTGGAGGGTGAGGGGCGAAGGCCTTTCAGAGTGGCTCTAACACACTTTCTCAAGTACACTCCAGTGTTTCCCTGGAAACGGAAGGTCTTTTAACCAAAACCGTATAAATAAAATGAAAAAAACACGTTTCATCGCCACAATTCATTCAGCCAAAATGTACGTGTGGTACTGTACAATGGGTTTTTGAAGATGTTAACATGGTATTTGAAATATTTCATCTCATGATTTATTATTTAGAGGTCTGGATTTTTAATTATTTTGTTTTATTCAAAGGTCTTAAATAGGTTACAAAGGCTTCCTCATTATTTTTTTTGGGGGGGGACATCTTCATCCTTTTTTTCTGAAAACTTCTCACTTCTGTAAACTCTATGCCTTATGGTAATCTTTTCATTCTGCAATTTTTTTTTTAAGTGAAGTAATTGCAGCTAATAATAAAAGCAGCTATTGAAGTAGGATGAAACTAACCTTTAAAAACAAGCTGGCTGTGCCAGATGATGCAAGCACACTATATAAAGTGAAGAATCTAATGCTCTTTCAGACAGTCAGGAGAGGAGGTACACACATTAGTTTTTACTCCTTTACTCTTTTAAGAATCTTCACTGCTACTTGCCTGTATCTGAAATTGCCCTGTAGTCCTCATTTCTTCTTTACTGGTCTTTATAAATACCTGTCATTTAAATACCCTGAGACCCTGTACATCAAGCAGGTGCAATTGATCTGTTTCATGTATCCCTGTAGACTGACTCTGGCAGCTCTGGGATTGAAGCTGAACGACTACTGGAAAGTGAAGAAAGCAAATAAATTGCAGGATCAGGTGGAAGACAACAAGAAGACAGAGGAGACACAGTGAGTGGGATGCCTTACTACCCCGCCCCACATACCCATCACACCATAAACACATCTTAATAAAACCTCTTTAAAGATAACAAAATAAATGCCAGAAACATTCACCTAATAGATATTTATATCATTTTATAGGACTCACTTTTCCTGCTTGAAACACAAACACATGAACGTGAATTTGATTATTTAATGGTGTTTTTTAAGCTATTAGTAAATCCTTGCAGATATTTCAGTGCTACACTGTGGATTCATTGCATGCTACTTCAATAGGTCACACAAAGGAACACAGTCAGTATTGAAAACACGCTATGAAAAGCATAGGGAAAGCAGTGATTAGTTACTGGGCAGTTGCGTGAAGCATCTTACCGCGTATGTGGATATTACCACTAACAGTTAATCATTTAAATTAGAATACTGGAGGTTGCATTAAACTTTTTCTACCTTCAAAACTCAAATTGAGCCTATTTTCATTCCATGAGTTGCGTAATAATGTTTGCTGCAATGAAATATTCACTGCACATTTTAATTCTTTCTGTTCCATTCCCATCTTTCAATGCAAAACAATAATTTGCATGTCCTTAACTTCCCAATGATTGCGCCACAAGCTGACGTGTCTGTATCTCATGGGAGGAGATGCAGGGAATGAATGCACTTTGTTTTGATGTAGGTGCTATCTACAAAAACACACATTTCTATTTTAACTTCATGCACATTGCCACCTGGTGGACTAATATTGTTGCATTTTCTGTTTGCCTATGTGGCATAGTGAAATCTTGGATGTCTGCTTGTCCTGTGACTTTTCCAACTAACAGGCCACAGGAAATCTGAGCTGGGTAAACTGAGTTGGTTTGCCTGGATCTTGTCCAGTGATAAATAAACCCCACTCATTTTTTTTTCATTTGTTTTATAGTATAAACAGACAGTGTGTTCTTTATTAATAAACGACTTGATGAAATACACATATATATATATATGATCACGTAAGCCTTTCTTATTTCATCCAATTTATCTCTAAACAATACGCAAGCATAGCACTTGTTGAATGAGCTGAAGTAACACAGATTTAAATTAAAGGAGAATGTGTGTCTTTGGTAAACTTCCTTTGGGTAAATCCAGGCAGACATGACGATTACCTGAAACATTCTTTGAAAGATGGCAGCTGTTAAGCCTCATAGAAGATTCTGTTTCATTCAAGTTACTAGGACCTGTGCAGTGTTGTGAGCTTCCTTGGCCTCATTGGTCGAATGACATGCGTATAATGGAAAGCTGTAGTCTGAACACCTGTCTCTGACTTTCTTTGTTGAAAAGGTAAACGCTATTTAAAGCACAGAGGAGCGTGTTTTGCATGCTACAGCATTTCAAACCGCAAGCACACCATGCAAATCTGTCCCAGGCCTGTCTTGTGGGTGTGGATAGTGATTCTCTGCTGTGTTTGGATCTCTGCAGAGGGAACCCGGACCAGCACTGGGTGCAGTGTGAGGAGTGCCTGAAGTGGAGGAAACTACCTTTCACAGAGGAGCCTGTCCCTGAGCCGTGGTACTGCCACCTCAACCCTGACCCCAAGTGCAGGTGAGTGGGAGGGGTTTTGTGCTCTACACTCAAGGCAGGGGGGAGTAACTGTCATAAGAATATATTGTAGCAGTGCAGGATTTTAGTGTTGTCTATGAATACAAATGCACCTGGTGGTGGGGGTACTTTGACAGCTTCGTAACTGACCTTGGATGTTGTGTGTTGAATTTCAGGAGCTGTATTGACCCAGAGGAACCTGAGGAAAGTGAAGACGAGCTCACACCCAGCTACGAGAAGACCTTTAAAAAACAGTAACTAATCTGCATTATCCTGCTATGCACTGCAGACCCTTCTCCCCTGTGTGCTTGTAAAGCCTGTACTGTGCCCTGCGAGGATGCAGAGAGAATAAGGGGAGGTGGTTCTGTTTGTTTTTCTTATGAATCTGCTGTAGTCCTTATTCTACTACTGTTGTTTCTGTTTCTCTACAAACTGTAGAGGGAAGTTAGGTTGACTATGTGATCATATGTTTTGAAGACGTTTTGCTAATTTGATGTATCAACTTGTGATTTCAGAGATTTGAGCAATGACAGAAAAAGGAGTATGTCTCTTGAGGTGGGTTGAGAAAAATATACAGCATATCAAAATGTGAAATCTAAATGGAAAGTGTTATCAAACCAAACATTTTGCATACTCAGAAACAGAGTACAGAGAGCAGATGTATTAAGTCTTGATATCTCTAAAAAGACAGCAGAATAAAAGGTAACATATGATACAATTGGGGCCAACTTGTCCCCCCATTTGGGCAACTTGTATGGAAGCACACCTTCACTGCCACTCCCTGTTTCATATTTATAGGTATGCAAAGCCTAGTAAAAGCATGGTGAAGCACAGGGAAGCTTGGTAAAGCACAGGCAATGATAAGCAAAAGTAAATCCACAGCACAGTATAAACATGGGGAACTGCACATGTACGTTGTGAGTGTGTAAGTGGATGATTTGAATGTAAGTAGACAGTGAATAAAATAGTGTGGGTGTATGTGGGAAACATAAGCGTAATTGGCATCTAACTTTTACATTCTCCTAACTCAGGTCTGTTCGTATTCGAGTGTTATAAATGAATCTGTATGGTGTTTCAGGGAGGTATCGTCAAACCAGAGCTGTCCCGGGGTCTGTCTGGACCACCCAATCTTCTCACCAGTCAAGAGGAGGAGCAGGTGGAGGGGATGGAGAAAGGCGTGGCTGGGTCGAGCGTCCCCAGGTTTGAGGATTTCTGCTTGTCACTGATCATGCCAATTATTATTCCTCTCTTATACCAGCGAAAACACCTTGAAGAGCAACATTGTATGACTGAAACATTACAGATATTTACACTAAGCTATTCTTCTTCTTGTTTAGACTCACTTTGTATCCTGCTGCAGTCATCACATCTTGGTGACTTTTGTAAAGCAGTCCGGTATGGCCTCAATAGAGCTCTCAGATTCTCAAAGTACATGTGGACACCATTACCTTGTCCCCCTGTAACACTTGTGGATTTAAGAAATACTGCAAAGGACAAATGTGCTATGTCTTACATTCACTTTTCCCTCAACAACATGGTGTGCATAAACTCCTTTTTATTTTTCTGAATGCCTTTTTGTATAAAAAACTAGTTCAACTATAAAATTCTCTCCTGTGATAAAAGATTTTCATCTTAATGGGGGGATTATAATCTTGCTGTTATGTTTCTGCACTTTTTTTCTCTGCAGTAAAAAGCAAAAACAAGGCTTGGACAGCAGTCGCCAGGACATAAGGCCCGAAGCGTGGGGAGGATTGGGAGATCAGGCCCATGCTTTTGTGAAAACAGGCTTGGGCTCCAGTGAGGAGGAAGAGGGCCATGACGTAATCATAGTCTCAGAAAAGAGAACCCCTCCCACCCTGCCCATTATCAAAAAGGAAGAGCAGATGTTGCTTTGGCCTGCAGGGGGTGTGGCTCCTAAAGGACAGCAGAATCTCTGGAACAAATCCAAGAAAAAGGCTTCCTCCACAGCCCAAACAGTCGTAGTGCCACCAAGAACGAGAGAAGGGTGGCCCGTGAAGGCCCTGACCCATGGTAATGTTACAGCACAGGAAGGGAGAAGAAGAAAGCCTGCTGCCATGGCTGCAGACTGCCCAGAGAGCGAACAGCAGGCACAGATCCAGGCTCTGGAGCAGGCAGCCCGCTCAGAGAAACTGGCAGAGCTGGAGAAGGAGGCAGAGAGGCTGAGAGGGAATCTGAGGGTCCCCACACTGCCCCAGGACTGCCCCACAAGCCTGCAGCAGATGAGGCAACTGTACCAGCAGGCCTGTCGGGAGAAGGAGTTCTTCAGCCAGGGGCTGAACGAGGCCGAAGACAAACTGGTTGTCATCTCTGCCGAAAGGGACAAGTACAGACATAAGGTAGGGAGCTGCTTGTTTGTTACGTAGTTGCTTACATCTCATCTTCCTGGAGGCCCTTGTAGTAGTGAGGTTTCTTCCTGTGGGGGTACTGGCTGAGTATCCCTCTCTACACCACGACTTCCAGCATGGACACACACACACACACACGTCACTGGACAAGCTTGTCTGTTGTTTATTTATGTTATTCACATTTTTTCTCAGCAAAATAAGTAATCATTGCTAAAACAGTACACCATTCCAGTCACATTCTTTACCTGGAAATGGTCCCGGGACTTTCCTAGATTAATGAGCAATTCCTAAATCTGTAAGCCGCTGTGCGCTCTTTCATGTTGTCAGACAGACATTCCAGGTGACTGCCTCCAAGTTATAAGCAAAACACTTTTTGCCAGATACTCAAAACATAACAGTTCCAAAAGTCTCAATCCAGTTTGTAGGTTCATCTCTTCATTTCAACTGAGCAGAAAAGTTATGAGAACACTAAAACTATATATAATGTAAAAATGTATTCAACTCTGGGCTTATTTTGAGCACAGGGCAAGGCACTAACGCTAAGGCAAAGGTTGTTAGTGCCTGATTATACGGCACTACATGGGCGCAAACGAGCACAATTAGACTTTTCTCTGTAAAGTGATTTTGGTACCATGAGTTTTTATGCCTGCGCTATTATGATTTTCCATTTCAATGGATTGATCAGCGCTAACCAAATCGTGCAAACTAAAACCCTTGTACTTTTAAAATTACAAGTGTGATATATTGCCCCACTCGGGTTCGTTGCCCCTTTAAAAATTGACCCAGACACAGAAATTGGGGTTCAGCGCTTCCGCGCACTTTTAATAATACAAACAGAACACAAAACAAAAACAAACACCTAGCTCCTTCGGAGCGCTAACTAAACATAAACACTGGAACCTAAACTAAAAACAGGACAGCTAAGCTGTTTCCCTGTAAAACAAACCAAACAAAATAAACACTGTTTTCACAAACCTTCACTCTCGTGGTATGCCTGCACACACTTGCAAGCGGGCTCTACCCACAGCAGCCCTGAACAGACTGGCTGCTTTTCTTTTATACCCTGCACCTGGCTCTAATTTAACAATAATTACCAGGTGCAGGGGATAATTAACAATTAACACAACTGTGCATTCTGCACATGTTTTCTTCTATGCAGGGAGGATTAACCCCCTCCCTGCTGTGTTACACAAGGATGATATTAATTGTTTGGCAGAGTGATTACACACATTCATTCTCACCCCAGTGGCTCATCAGTATGGGCCTGTGCTGTTCATTGGAGTATGGGTGTGAACAGTGAGCCCAAAGCAGTGCTGGTAGACTGCCTGCCGTGTGTGTGTGTATGTGTGTGTGTGTGTCTGTGGAGTGACTCTGTGGGATGTCCTGTGCAGGTGGCTGAGCTGGAGCGGGAGAAGTGTCGCCTGCAGCAGGAGTGTCACAAGAGCCAGCAGGAGGTGCTGCTGCTCCGAGCTCATCCTACCAGAGCCAATGAAGAGATCTTCTGGGGCAAGAAGTACACCAGCTTCCAGTACCAAGAGCTGGAGCCACTGCGGGCCGAGCTGGACCGGATTCGGAGGGAGAAGAGGGAGCTGGAGAATCGACTGAGCAGGCAAGGAGAGACCCAGGAGCAGGGCACAAGCCCCCAGCCCAGTGCCACTGACAGGTAACCTGCATGGAGAGAGGGAGCCCAAAGCATCTGCGTGCAACCATTCTCGACTATGCAATGCATGTGTGTTGGAAATGGTCTTACCTACACTACGCGCCCAGTTCAATTAACTTTAAGCAAGGAAAAGTATACATTCATGCAATAAATAGTGCAAGACAGGATTTTTAACACATCATCAATGATGAATAAAATGAAATATTGTTTAAGTGGGATGAGAACCCGTTCTCTGTCATGTCATTTCCAAAGAGACAGCAAGCAGCCTCATACAATTATTATTATTATTATTATTATTATTATTATTATTATTATTATTATTATTTATTTCTTGGTAGACTCCCTTACCCAGGGTGACTTACAGTTGTATACAAAAAATACATATCAAGAATGACAGTACAATTAAGAGCAAGATACAGTGACTTAATAAGAGCACAATCATGCTCGGTTACACAATAGCACAATTCCATTGTTGATGTTATGATATAAAAACACCTTTGAGGTTTAGCTCATTATGAAGTTTTAAATCGCTTCATGTACACAAGCTTGCAGTTTGTCTGAGGGGGCTGAAAAGCTAAAGCTGTGCAGCGCAGGATGCTGCTCAGCTGGAAGGCAGTCCAGGTAAGTGTTTTTAAACCCTGTGCATTAGGTCTGGTCTCATGATTGCATGGTTGAAGCAGGTTCTCACAGGATGTCACCCCCCCACCCCACCCTTGTTTTCACAGCAGTACCATGGAGAGGCTGCGTATGCTGCGCCAGAACGTAGCGAACCTGCTGACCTCGGTCCTGCCTCACTTGGACCTGAAGGAGATCAGTTTCGACACAGGAGACATCGACCACATCCTGGAGAAGGTCATTGAAGCCAACAAGATCTGAGGCCCAGGCCAGGCCAGGACAGATCATGTGATCCTTCAACAGGCTGTTGTGCCCTGTCATTTTCAAGGATGCTGCCTTTACAAATATCTATGTATTATCAGCAAGCTGTCAAAATTCTACAAAATCTAGCAATCACGCAATGTATAAAATCTAAGAAATAGGGAGATTAAATAAACTATACTGTAATAGTTAGCTGGACATTATTTACGACATATGTTCCAATAACAAAGAAAATAAATAGCATACCAAATTAATTTAGTGACTGATGTTTGGAGTTGTTTTTGTGGAATGGCGAAACATACTGGTATAGAATTAAAGTGTGCATGTTAAAATGGGGCACCCTTAGAAAAGGAATAGGGTATTTTTTTTTATCATGCAGTGCTTTTATAGCGGTAAAGACAGGTTCACACCTGTCTATTGAGGTAGGCATGCAGTGTATTTTTATTTGTATTTTGTGTCTGAATTCAAAGCATAGCAACATAGCTCATAGAACCACTACACTATCACCCACACCCTAAAACTGCCAAGTATTACGTTTTTCCACATATGAAGTAACCAGTTTTTAAATCACCTGGTTTCAATTCTTACGGAAAAACACAACTGAAAAAGTGGAATAGCCAGAGTTGTCTACCCAAGCCCCCTCAACAACAACAACCATTATCAACTTTGACTTTTATAATCCCTTTTCTCTATCATATGTAAAAATTGCTGCAGAAAAATATATACCAGTATATATATATTTTTTCAGGTTCAATGATACTACTGACGAAGAGTAGAACATATGAATAATATGGCTGAAGTCAATCCACCTTAACCACTGTGTGTACATGTTGTATTGTAAATTAGATGAATGCTAGACCCACATTTTCCTACTATGTGTGTGTTTGTACTTAGTTTTTTTGTTGCAAGGTTCCTAATATGTCAATTAAGTCAAATTGACATATACAAATCCTATAGAAGTAAAACATTTTGTTGTAAATGGTATGGTAGCGATTAGTGTAAATAATATAGATTACTAGTGATTGTTTTATATAGACCGCCAATCCCTTTTCCTGTTTTATACATTCTTGATCACATCTCTGTAACAGTGAAATCAGCGAAAGATGCTTAAGAGTCTTTTTTATACAGCTTCAAACCATATGGAAAGTACCTAGTGCTTCAGAACAGTGCCTTAATGCAGTACTATGTTGAAAAAAGAGAGATCTATTGGGATGTCTCTGTTGTTGCGCTGTGTGTAACCAGCTGGAAAAAAAACAACAGCAGCAATCTGAGAATCGCTAGAACCAAATGAAACCTTTCCCAATACCACTAGAACAACATCTCCCCGACTGTGTAGTCAAGGCCTCTTTAGAAAGACCTACGCTAAATGTTAAATACAAAATAAAAAGAACAATACATGACAGATGAGTTAATAAAGTAAAGGAGTTTGTTTTTACTAAATTAATTACATTTGACACAGCTTACCCTTAAATCTAAGACTTTAACCATTTCTTGAACACATGACTAGAAAGCCAGTGTCTTTGTAAAACAAACTTTTAACATATTTCATCACTGGCACCAAAAAGGTTAAAGTATGAGGTGTGTTGCTCATATTTAAATATTTGAAAACTAGATGGTAGAAAGTAAAACGTTTTGTTCTATTTTGTTTTTTATTGTTGATTTTTTTTTTTTCATTGACAGTTGTTACTTGTTACTGATTGTCAAAATACCATAGAAATAGTTTATGAAGGGCAGAAGCACAACTTGTGGTCAGTCCACTAGAGGGAACTGTTATGCGGATGTTTGATGCTGCTGCCCTCTGGTGCATGCCAAAGGAGGTACATTTAACACCGTGTGTGTACAATGCTACATGTTTCATTGATGGGAAATATATATATATATATAAATCTTTTAGCTGTAGCAACTAGGGAAACATATTCATGATGCATTCAATTCTACTACCTTTGTATTATGTTGAGCCCCACCTCTTGTATTTAAGCACCATGTAATTGTGAAGCACACTGTAGAACAGGAAGCGTCTACGACAGCTTCATTTTGCAGATATCCCACTATGGACATGTTTACGGCAAAAGAACACATATACTGTATATCAGTCCAAAGTAGTAATGATTTTAACTTTGTAGCATGTATATATTTTGCAGATTTTTAAGAAACACAAAATTTGTAAAAATGTCTTGCTCGCAAGCATTCCATGTTTTGCAGTGCCAAATAGCTGTAGCAGTGAATGTATTTCTCTTGGCCGTCAACCTTCATTGTGCATCCACTCATAATATTACAACTTTGATCAATGTACTTATTCAGTCATGTATTTTCGATGTCTTAATGTTTAATTTATTGTCATTTTTTTCATATCTATAATATATTTTCTACCAAGTGTGAAACCTGTTTTGTTTTGTAATGTTTGAATGCTCTGTGGTGTTCGAAGGGCATATTGTTTGGCTGTTGTTGTTTATATATATAGATATGTGTAGTAGAAAAACTGGGGTTTTTTTTATAAAATATTTGAATATATAAATCTTCATGACTTGTGTTCTTAATGTGTTTCCTAATTTCTGATTTGACCTGTGTAGAAAATACAGCAAGTAAGCATTTATCACAAGTCACAATATAAAAAGATATATTTAAAATAAAAGTGGACAAGCTGTACCAGATGTTAAACTGAGACCCTAAACTGCAGTAATCGAAAAAAGTCAATGCGTTTCGTGAGAACCACAAAGTTGTGCAAATTCAGCCTTGTCTACAGATCAATACTTTTGCTTCCCAGCTGCACAAACTCCCCAAACCTCAAACTATTTACACACAAATCGAGATAACGCTTAGTAAGAATTAAACATCTTTGAATGAAGTTGTGGTAAGAAAACTCTAAAATGTGTACACGTAGCTTGAACAACTTCTACCAAAGTACACCCACATGGAGTAGTCAAACGTTTGTCTAAAGTCATAATGAGAGTCTTTTAAGTGCTACTGTCGACTGACATTAATGAGACCACTTGGTAGAACATAGCAAAGCATGGTAGGGCACGGGCATGTGGTGATATTGTGGTAAAGGATGCAGTTACTGCACATACATGGGGAAGCATGAACATTTAATACAGCAAACTTCCATCAGGGTCCAGCCTGTAGAAACGCTGATTGAAACTGTATGGCAATAGAAGTGTTGGAAATCAGTGTTGGCTATAGCAGTTTATGACATGTGGGACATGAGTTAATTTCTGTCCATAGAGCTACAAATAGAGTTCACCTGGCAGGTGAAGTTTATTTACACAGTATTGTGTTTTAAAAATCAATACCAGTAGTAGATAAGATAAGTTTGCTTTCCAACTGTTATTCCCATGTCTTGTTTATTGGCACATCCTGTCCCTTGCTTCTCGTATATAGCAGGGACTGTACTATCCGAATAATACGCCTGAAATCACTTTATCGAGCCTGTGCTCCAATATCCTAATTAGATTTTTGTATGAAACACTGTGACCCCCTGCATATGACTGCAATACTGTAATTGCTGAACTGATGTGAAAAGGAAGTGTTTTGCAAACAGATAGTGATAGTTCCTATCAAAAGATACGGAACCTGTAATGAAATGCAATATGTGTTTAAAATTGTTTTTGAATTTAAAATCTTTTCCTCATGTAGTGGGGTTATTGCTAGTAGGGGTGTCCTTCTGTCATTGGATGTTTTATTGAGTTGACATGAAACTGTGTTTTTCAATAAATCTACTCCCTCGTAAGACCAGTTTACTTAAACCTTTTGGTGGTCAAAATAGTGAATTTCCACTGCACTGTATAACAAAAAAAAAGCAGACGCAGTAAATTGGTTTGACACCTTTTGCTGTGGTTGATGTGTGCTTAGGGGAGTGAAGTGTTGGATAAAAATAACGCATGATTCACTGCTCATGTGTTACCTGCCTTCCGGCATTAAATAAAAAAAAATATGTATATCTGTACAGTAAGGCAAGAAAATGTGGCTGTTATTTATTCATCATTTAAGTTCCAAACAAAGCCAATATATCAGTCATGCCTCTTGCTAGTTTCAGTACGTTTTTATTTGTTTGTATTTTTTATTGATCCATAGACACCAATACAATATATAGAAATGAGTACAGTAAAAACGTACCCCCCTTGTACATTCCTGAAGTATTCTTTTAAATAACAAGTATAATGTATGGACAACAATGTATGTTTAAACCTAAACTAAACAGACAAATTCTGGGGTTTTATTTTATAGCAAACTCTGCATCTTCTTATTAACACTGTTGCCTTAAATACAAAAACGTTATTCAGTGCCAAACCTTTCAAATTACTCAGTAAGAAAAAATGACATACAAAACAAACAAAAAAATGTACCTTAATTGTATCTCTCAGTAAACAGATACATGAAAAAATGGTTTTGAAATGATCTCTATTTTGAATAGATATTGTATCATCTGTTACCCTGTGATAATAATCCTCAACCCCTTTTCTAACATGTTTACAGATGCTTGATAATGTACCTTAAAGTGTGACCGACACGATCTGGAACACTTAAACACTTGGTCCCAGTGTACCAGAACAATAGATTTTGATTCCATTGATGAAGGCTTTTACTTGGTCTGTTTGACTTACTATAGTTATAATAGATTTCACGATTTCCATGAAGCGTACCCATTGCAGTGTAATATGTAGTTTTACTTGAAAAATTCTCATTTTTGAATGAATAGTGTAAATATGCATGTTTTTCATCACTTCAAAATAAATACAGCAAATGTTTGCCTTATTGACTGTTTCACTGCATTCCCTAACCTGGCAACCATCTTATTTTGCTTCTGGTAAATGATTGAACACACACTGCATAGAGCTGCATGATTTCTTTAAAATGTCTTCAGTAAAAAGGACACCAGCTGCATCAAAGATCGGAAACATTTCTGCTAAAGATCGCTCTGTCTAATACAAGAAAGGGACATTTTACCTGTCTGTTGTTATTTTTAAATGTATTTATGTTTTTATTTTGTTTGATGATTCACTAATGGTGAAAATCGGATGTCTTTAAAAGGTGGACATTCTGTAATTTAGCATTTAAATATTTCGAGAAAAAAATCAATTTTGAACATAACACCTTTTTCTGCTTTAATAATATTATGTTTAATCATAAAATATATTGAAATACCTATTTTCAGATCGTGAAAAGCAGTGAAATAAGCCATCTTTTTTACTGTGAAGAAAATACAGCCCTAGCTTAGTTTTATCGTAGATTAGCAACAGAATTTATGATAGCATATTTAAAGTTTTAGAACATTTGAAATGCACTGCAACCTGTTTGTAATACACTGCACAGGGACATATTTCCCAGTGTCCTGCAAGGTGACAGTGTAAGTTTGACTTCACAGGGTGCCAGTGATAGTCCACTGTCAAGTAACGAGTCAGTGTTCCATAATTCCTGGTACATTCCATTCCAGTTCACCCACCCTAGCAGTGTCACACATACCCATTGAGGTTGTAACCATTGAAGTTGGTTCTCTGAGTCCTGGAGGAGGAGGAGGGTCCCGGGGGCCGGGGGTTTTTGCTCTGGGGATGGTTATTGCTGTTGTGTGCCGCTGGGTTCCGGAAAGTCATTTGCTGCGAGTGCTGGGGATTGCTGATTGGGTAACGGTGGAGTCCCCCTTCCTGCCCACAGCAGGAGGCACAGAGGATACCCCCACCTAGAAAGGAGAGCAAGGCAGACACCATGCCCACATAGAGCGACTCTCCCATCTCGTACTTGTAGCTGGAGGACAGGTTAGGGTCGTAGAAAATGCTGATCACCTCGTTAGTTGTCCATGACACAGGGATTAAGCTCATGAAGCCAGCAGCCAGGAAACAGCAGCCCCCAGCGCCAGCCACTTTGGATTTAGCCGAGGACTCCAGCATGCAGGTGGTGCACTTCATCCCAACACAAGAGATGACACAGCCCAGGCTGGACAGAACCACTGAGATGACCATCATGGCCCGCGCAGCCTGGAGATCAGAGGGCAAGGCCAGCAGGGAGTTGTAGGTCTCGCACTGGATGGTGCCCGTGCTGTGGTAGGCACACTCCATCCACAGGCCTTTCAGGTAGCCCACGGATGTGATAATGTTGGAGCCGGTGTATGCAGTGGTTCTCCATTTGGGCAAAATGGTGGCAACCAGTGTCCCTAAAAAACCCAGCATTCCCAGAGTGAAGCCGATCAGTTCCAGCCCTGTGGAAGACATTCCTGACCCTTCTTTTCACTCTTGACTTTTCCAGAAATGGGATTCTCCTGGATAAGTTGGGGAGAATTTGTTCGATGTTCCTCTCCTGTTCTGGGTGGTCTGAAAGCCCCGGGATATCTGGGCCACTGTTTTTATATGAAAGCAAACACGCTGGTTAAATATTCACTCATCACAGATCAATTTCCCAGCCACCAGTAACAAACACTAGACCCTTTTCTATCATAAAGGGAACATTTATAGGAAGGATTTATAGGTCAGGGTCAGTGTCTGCTGGGGTGAGAGAGGTATTATGTGTAAAATCCTCATTCAATAGCTTGTGTGAGACTATTGTCATTTTGAGTCATATTCAATGAGACAATATAAGTCAAGCTCCAGCTCTATTACTGAATTGGCCTTCGCTTGTGATTGTTAAATAGACTTAGAAATGTCTAACCAGGACAGGCTATGCAGTGTTAACAAATAATTCCATTATAAAACAGACTGGGTGAACAGAGCACTCTGATTGGCTGAAGAAGATTCTAAGCAGTGCTGTTGTTTAGGCAAAAAGGCACGGCAAGTGTAGGTAGCCATGCGGTAAAGTCCAGAGCCCTAACCACTACTCCACACTGCTGCGGGGGGCAGCAGTGTGGAGTAGTGGTTAGGGCTCTGGACTCTTGACTGGAGGGTTGAGGGTTGAGGGTTGAGGGTTGTGGGTTCAATCCCCAGTGGGGGACACTGCTGTTGTACCCTTGAGCAAGGTACTTTACCTAGATTGCTCCAGTAAAAACCCAACTGTATAAATGGGTAATTGTATGTAAAAATAATGTGATATCTGTATAATGTGAAATAATGTATAATGTGATATCTTGTAACAATTGTAAGTCGCCCTGGATAAGGGCATCTGCTAAGAAATGAATAATAATAATTTCAAAACTAATGCGCTAACAGTGTCTTATAAGAAATGACCCGTAAGAAAAACCTGAGTAATGTAGAAATTAGATTTAATAATTACACAGCAAAAAGTAATTCCACAATGAAATAACAGATACAGGTTAGAAAATAAGGTATTTAAATATAAATATTATGTATATTTTTTATAAATAGAAGAGACAGTGTAAACAATTAAAGGAGGAAAAAACACAATGAAATGCTGATATATACAAAATGTGAGATGTTCTGCTTTTAAAAGTGACTTGTACAGTATAATACATGGTAATAAGCATCCACACTTTTTGTCCCGTGATAATAATCCTCAACACCTTTTATGTTTAAAGATGCTTATTAATGTAGCCTTAAACTAAAGGGTGACTTTTTGAAATGCAGAAAGTCATAATTAATCTGTATTAAAGTCAAAAAGTCATAATTACACCATGTGACAACACAATGCCTATTTATGAAATGAAAAAAATAATAAAATAGCAAGTGAATTACTTTCAGTTATAATTGCATCTTGGGCTTTGCTCTTGTGGTTTGTGATGTCACCAGAACCCCTCAATGCAATTATAATCTTGAAATTCACTGCAGTGCTTATTCTATATACAATTAAGCAATATCCACAAGAGGCGTAAAACATAAGTCAGTTTGACTCAGCTACAGAGTGCTGTCTCAATGCTGTCACTGGTGTTTGTTTATCAAAACTGTACCTTATCATTTTATCCCAGGATATAGAATTTGAAATCCCATTGAAAGTGATTGACAGAGAGATTTCACTCGTCATATAATTTATAGCATAAAATATCATTTGTTTGTAAATAACAACAGTACAGGACAAGAAACATGTATCGTGTCTGGCAAACCTAGTTCTGCATCGACTAGCGTCATTAAACTCCAAATATAAACAACTGTATACAACACAGAGGGTACGAGATGAGATCACATCCTGCCTAGAATAAAGTGGCAATCGGATTTCAAGAAATACAGCATATACAATCGGCTGCCTATAGAACTTAAGACGGGGATTCCTGTCATATACAGCATGCAAAACGATATCTCTTCCATTGTGTTATGAGTCACAGTGTCCAAACTGGCACCTCTAGATAACCTGTTAGCTGGTGTGCAGTCAATGTTGCCAGTACTGTGCAGGACCAGGGGCAATTGAGAATCAAGCCAGTGCAACAAACACGTGTTAAAATGCCAGTGTGAGTACAAAATATTCTGATTGTATAAATGAAGGCTTTTACAGAAACGTTCACAAAATTGATGATTGAGTGTTTAAAGCTATAGATAAGTGCTTATGCATACATGCATTGCTCTTGGTGTTCGACACAGTGTAAGTGTGGCCATGCAGTATTCTACCCTCCTCTGTCAGTGTTCCTCAGTTCCTGGTACAGCCCAGTGCACCCACCTCTGCAGTGTCACACATACCCATCGAGGTTGTATCCATCGTGGCTGATTTTGTAGTTTGTGCTGCCAATGGCATTGCCGTTTTGCACCGCTGGGTTCCGGAAAATCATTAGTTGCGAGCGTTGCGGGTTGCGGTTTGGGTAAGGGTTGATCCTGAGGCCCGGGCGTCTTGAGCCCCCTTCCTGCCCACAGCAGGAGGCACAGAGGATACCCCCAGCAAGGAAGGAGAGCACGGCAGACACCATACCCAGGTAGAGTGCTGCACCCATCTCATACCTGTAGCTGTTGGATAGCATAGGGTTGTAAAACATACGGATCACCTCATTAGTGGTCCATGACACTGGGATTATGCACATGAAGCCTGCAGCTAGGAAACAGCAGCCCCCAGCGCCCGCTACTTGGGATTTGGTCGTGGTTCTCAGCATGAAGACGGTGCACTTCATCCCAACGGAAGAGATGACACAGCCTAGAGTAGACAGAACCACTGAGATGACCATCATGGCTCGTGCGGCCTGGAGATCCGGGGGCAAGGCCAGTAGAGAGCGGTATATTTCGCACTGGAAGGTGCCCGTGCCACAAGCCCTTCAGGTAGCCCACGGCTGTGATAATGTTGGAGCCGATGAACGCTGTCGTCCTCCAGTGCGGTAAAACGGTGGCCAACAGTGTCCCTAACAAACCCAGAATTCCAAGAGCAAAGCCGCTCAGTTCCAGCTCAATGGAGCCATTTCTGACCCTTCTTTTCACTCTCGACATTATCAGAATTGGGAGTCTCACTTATACGTTGACACAAGAGAGCCTCAGCCTCCTCTCGGTCCTGTTTTGGATTGTCAGAAGGCTCCTGAATTTCTGTGTTGCTATCTTATATAAAAGCAAGCAAGCTAGTTAAATATTTACTCATTACAGAACTATTTCACAGCTACCAGCACCCTGAAACAAACCTTTGACCTATCATAAAGGTAACATAGGCAATAAAAGGTAATAAAAGGTAATGAACTACAGAACAGATGGAAAGGATTCTGCTAGACAATAGAGCAGTAGTACCCTTTAGCCTCATCACTAAGCATTTGCTTTCTTATGGGATAGACCATGTTGTGATGTTTCCATTCAGCACCTAACAATGAACCTTGGTGTGACGTTTTGCTTAACCATCAGTGACTTCTTTAAAACCCAATATAACCCATAATTTGCTAGAACTGTGGTACTGAGTGGAGTCTCAAGTTCAGGAGCGGAATAACACTGATAAATAGTTCTTTTTTATTTCTACCACATGATGTTGTATCAATAGCAGCCTGTTTCCAGTCAATATAAATGTGTTACAAAAGGGGAACTCTGGGTTTCCTTCGAGAGATTCTGATGACATCATAGACCACAGGAGCAATCTCTAATCTGATCAGGGCAGTTGAGTTTTTTTTTTTTCTAGTTTCCGCTGGTTTTCTTGTTCAGAATTGACTCTTGTCGGTCAGAGCTCAATTGAAATCTAGTATGGTACAGCAACTTTTTGTTCACATAAAAAAAGTATTTTAGTTGGTATGGATTTCCTTACACAACATCACTTCAAGAAAACTGACAATTTGGATAACCAGATCCAACCTGGCAGTAAATTTGAAACCCTGTTTCGTGCACCTCATTGCAAACATTTCTGTTTCACATCCTGGTGTCTACTGCATTTGCTCTAAGAGTACGAAATAGCACACAAAACACATTTAGACATGATTCTGAAAGCACTATTGAGGTCATAGGTATGCTTTAAACTTCAAAGTTTTAAAAAGTCACCAGACTGTGATAACCGAATAGAAAACCGCACAGAGAATCTAAACAGCAAGAAAAATACAACCGGATAAGATCAAATAATAGATAAGATAACTGCAATGTCATACTCGATTGGCTCTTTAACAGGAAACCTGTGTCTTATCTACGTTTCAGTGATACTCAAGCCTTGTTTACAAAACATAATGACATTAGTGTTGGGCTCTTTGTTATGTGCAAAACCAAACACACAAGAGCAGTGATGTACAGAGAAGCCAGTGACATGTTTGATTTTTTTTTTTTTTTTTACCGGTATATGTACATGTGTGTGGAGGTGGGGCATCAAGTACCACAGACAAGAGGAAGGGGGGCACAGTCTAGAAGGTTTGAGAACCACTGCCCTACAGGACAAAGGCCAGCCCTGCAGGCTCACAAGAAGCTTGGCCAGTAGGGACTACTATAGCTTGGTGAGGTGGCTCAGTTCCTGTTGATTGTACTTATCACAGTTTCCAGACAACTTGTCATCGCATGTGTAACAGGGCAGAGGCTGGGTGCGAACTAGCGACCCCGCGCACCGCAAGCGAGCATCTAAACCACAATGAAAAAGAGCCGGGCTCCTCTGCATTCTTGGTTTTAAAGCATTTGACCTCATCTCATCTAATCAACAAGGGACAGGAAAGAATCTGTAACGGCAGTGTATTACACAACACTGCCCGTTGCACATGTACAAGCTTGTTGCACAAGTCTGTGGGATTTTTTTTTACCACTGTTCTCAACAGATCACTTTCAACTTCAACACTGTCTTCTCTACACCAACCTTGAACCAGCACTGATCCACTGCATTCAGAACAGTCTGATGCTTCCTTCTCAGTTTTACAACATGTAATCAATATCAGCATGGATTGCCTAGTACTAGAATGACATTAAAGCAAATAAATACATTAAAGAAAATCTGAATATTAGGCTAAATTCACAGGTTCTTAATCATTTTCACAATCACACAAGTAGTGTTTTGTGATTAAAACTAAGAAAAATAAAATAAATAAAAATGCAGGACAAGAACACAAACCCCAACAGACTCAGACATTCCTTGAGACTCAAGTACATACCTATAAATGTATACTTGCGAAACTCTGTACAACACTGGCACACACAGAAATACATACCGCTATAGCCTTCTGGTTCTCTTAATCAACAGACACAGCCGCCCACCAGACTGTCCACGGGTTGAGACGGGGCAGAGCTGTCTCGTCCCATGGACTCCCCTCACCAGTATGCCTGTTCCCTTGCTCACTGCGGTGAGTTGTGAGGCCGTACCTTCCCCCAGTTCTGGAAGGGTTACTCGCCAGGATTAGCTTCCTTTCTTCACCCTAATCTTTCCTCACATGTTGGGAACACAATAACAAGCTTTGCTGCTGGCTAATCTGCCCCCAGTCTACAGCACACAGGTCAGAGAACAGCAAACAAACAGCAAACAAGCAGCATGCTTATGAATGTACAGCAAAAAAAACTCCCATTCGCATTAATTATCCCATGCATACCCATTAACGAGATATACATATATGGCCAAACGCGTTGCTTCAGAAATTGAAAAATGTGACAATTCAAAATCGAACATGAAACACTGTACTACTATTATGGCTTCTGGTAAACTTTTGCAATATAATTTTGTAGTTTATTTGATTACATGATGTTAAATAAAATATATATATTATTTTTTTAATTATGTCTCATTCCTAAAATTCAAAACTTTTGGCCAGAGCTGTACAGCAGTTGAGGCCTACGTCAGTGGTGTAGCCCTAAATCTGAAAGTTCAGGAACGCCACTTAAATATAGATTTTCTTAAACAAGAATTATTATACAAATTCACATTTTATTTTCATAATGAACTTCTAGTAACACATATAATAGGTAATGTATTCATCTCATTTCTACGAGTATTTCCACAAAGTGTCTTTTTCCATCTTGTCAGAACGCTTCACTTTATTTACGTGTCTGTGTGTCAGTGGCTTTGCTTGTGTTTGTGTCCACAGTCGTAGTCGTTTTCATCAGCATTTATAGCCTTCTTAAAGAAGTAGCTTGTAATAGAAGTTTGTAATGCTCTTTCCATTGCATCAGGAGGATTACTGACTGAATCAGACAGTTGTGTGGAAGATATGAGTTTTGTAACTTGCTTGCCTATTATGCGAGTTCTGGCTACACCATTGCTGCCTATAGAAAATAGTACCAGAACGGTGTTCTGGCACGTTCTAGCTTGACTACACCACTGGCCTACATACATATTTCATTTCACACTGTCTTATTTTTGCATGCTGTATGATTTCTGCTGAATGATCTTGTCTGTGTTACTTATGTCTACGGCTGGCAACTAGAAATGAAGAGTAGCAAAGCACATTAGAAGATACTCATCAAAAAAAAAAAAAGCAGCGTTAGATTCATTTCAGAATGATTGCAAACTCCATAAAAAGGTAAGGGACAGTACAAACTAGCTCCTTACTCTTAGATCTTTGTTTGTGTTTTTTTATTGAGAAGGGGACTTACCTAAAGACATGGAGTGGAGTATTAAAAGTTTCTAGTTTGGAAGGTGTTATGTGTGGTGCCTCTTTGGGAATCCCAAGGCCAGTCTGTAAAGGTGCCAGTTGTCACTTCTCTGATGATTCTAACAAGGTGTGAGGAGGAGGAGGGAGAGAGGCTCTGTGATGAATTATAGCTCCCTCTAGTCTTCATTGAAGTGTGCCTGTGGAGGTGCGAGGCTGTGCCAGAGACACCTCCCAATCAGGGAGGAGAGGTGTGAGAGTGACCAGCTCTGAGTGGGAACGCCCCGGTCAAAGCACAAGGGACGTCGAGACACACTCAGCCCTTTACCACATCATGCATTCCCATAATGCACTGTGTCCCCATTTGAAGCCTTGTGAAGTTCCATCCCTAGAATATAACCGGGTTCTGAATGAATGTGTAGAGTTATGAGTGAAGTTCCATTCCTACTTTCCTGGGTCATGTGACATTCCTTGGAACCTGAAGTGAAATTCTTACAGAACAGAGATTCCTAAACCTTTTCAAAAGTTTCCCTTGGACCACCATTTCCAAAGTGGGAACAAAAACATGTATTACATGACAAAGTACGAGTACAAACTAAATCTGAAATGTAACTTCCTCCTTTACATTAGTAAAAATGAATGGTGAGTTTGCAGTTCACCATTTGTATATATATCTTTATATATATATATATATATATATATATATATATATATATATATATATATATATATATATACTGTATATATATGTTTTTAAGCATGGTTTGCCATGGTTAACCCTGCTCATCTATGACTTACCATGCTCCTTTAGCATTTACTATACTTTCTTATACTTTGCTATGTTTTCAGCCAATTTATTTTAGTACCATGGTACCATAAGTGTATGAGTGTGCTGCTACAGTATATCAGGATAGATTGATTGAGTTGTCATTCTTGGTAGTGTTAGGGTTTGCTAGTGGTTTTGTTTGGAATAATAGGGTGAGCTAAATGTGTTTGGGATGTCTGGATTCTGCATTTCCAACAAAATAATTCCATGAACAGTAGTTAACAAACAGCCTGACCCTGCAGTCAGATTCATCAATAGTGTGTGTGGGAGGGGGGGGGGGGGTCAGCTGTGTGGGACTGGGACTCTCCACTCTCCCTGGACCCTGCCTGGCCCTCCGCTCTTCTGAGGTGTGGGTTTGGGAAAGCGTCAGGTCATTGGAGCTGCAGAGAGGGTGACCCTTCCGTGCCCCCTCCCTCCACACTCAGAGTGTGCCTGCGGAGGTGAGAGGCTCTTTAGAGGAAAGAGGTATGAGTGACAGGCCTGAGAGGCAATGCCTAGCACAGCCAGTGTTAGTCCTCTGTCATGAAGCAGCCATTCATAATTACTTTCTTGTTCAAAGTATACATAATCACTGACGAATGAGAAATGGAGAAATGTGTGTGAGAATGGATGGTGTTAAATGTACATGTTTTTGTTTCCTGGGTCCCTCTTGGAAACAAGCTGGCAGGCTGTGCCAGCTTAACGAGGTTCTCATGGTGTGCATCATTTAAAAATGACAATAGGAGATCGGGATATTAGCTAGAGAAAGCTACTGATGCATGTGTATCATACAGTGGCTAAGATCTTTGCGTGGGAACAGTAAGGTCAGCAGGTCCCGCCCAACCTGTTTCATGAGTACAATCAGAAGGTTTCCAGTATTAGAGCTTTCTGAAGGTTTGAAAGGTGCTATCTGTGAAGGTGCTGCTTTGTGAATCCCATTAAAGCCAATCTGAGAGGGTGTCAGCTGTCACTTCTCCAGAGGTGTAGATTGTAGCAATGTGCAGGAGGGAGTCAGTCTTTACTAAAGTGTGCCTGTGGGGGTGTGAGAGTGGGTACGCTGGAGAATGCTGGCTCCCTCTCCCATCTCCCTGTCCCTCACCCTGCAGCCCCTGAGAGGTGTGGGTTTGGGAGAGCTGCAGAGAGGGCGACCCCTCCGTGCCCCCTCCCTCCACACCCAGAGTGTGCCTGCGGAGGTGAGAGGCTCTTTAGGGTAGAGGTGTGAGAGTGACAGGCCTGAGAGGCAGTGCCCTAGAGCAGACAGCCTGGCTCAGAACAGGCCTGTCTGCAGTCATATCTCTCTATTAATACACACTCTCAGCAGCACTGGCCTGCATAGACCCCTATTCATGACAACAGTAGTGAATATACATTACATGACAAGTGGAATATCTCTGCTATCCTCTTTCATGGAGATTTCAAATTGTGTTATCCTACTGATATGGTAGCACTGTGGTACAAACATACGGTACCATGATACTGCAATTAATAGTAAGTTTATTATGATATCACTGGTGCATCAAAATAAGAAAATGTTCCCACTGTGATACCATTCTACCAGTGTCTCATAACATAATAACCCTCCTTGTGCAGAACCATTGCTATTGTAGTGCAACAACTGCACTGCCATTGAAGATCATTTGGTAAGAGATTGTCTTCATGCAGCTTTTTACTATTTATTTTCATGGTAATGTTAAAGTTTGCTAATGGTTCTGCTTGGTACACTTGTGTTATAACAATAATACTAATGATAGCTATCAAATCTTTCTCTAAAAGATAACAGGGTGAGCTACATGTATTTGGAATGTCTGAATTCTGCATTTCCAACAAAATAATTCCATGAACAGTAGTTAACAAACAGCCCGACCCTGCAGTCAGATTCATTAATGGGGGGGGCGGGGGGGTCAGCTGTGTGGGACTGAGACTCTCCACTCTCCCTGGACCCTCCCTCGCTCTTCTGAGGTGTGGGTTTGGGAAAGCGTCAGGTCATTGGAGCTGCAGAGAGGGCAACCCCTCCGTGCCCCCTCCCTCCACACCCAGAGTGTGCCTGCGGAGGTGAGAGGCTCTTTAGGGTAGAGGTGTGAGAGTGACAGGCCTGAGAGGCAGTGCCCTAGAGCACAGACAGCCTGGCTCAGAACAGGCCTGTCTGCAGCCATATCTATCCATTACGACACACTCTCAGCAGCACTGGCCTGCATAGACCCCTATTCATAACAACAGTAGTGATGTTTTTGTTATGCAGTAGTGATGTTTTTGTTATCCACTTGTCATGTAATATGCATTACATGACAAGTGGAATCCTAGCCATTAAATCTCATTGGGACAGTTGGATAAACAAATGTCACAAAGGTCCATAGGGATCGCAGCAAGTTGATGTGAAGTCAGATTGGAAGCAACAGAAAACCCAGAATCTTATTAACACCTTATTATTTTAATTATTTCAATATATACACTAGATGTGCGATAGATTCTGATATGGTAGAACACTGGTACTAACGTGGTAGCATGGAACTGTATTGAAATACAGGAATGTTACCATTGCAGTTCCATTCTACCGCTACCAGTGCATAGTTCTCCATAGTCTTTCTTAACCTCTTAGCACAGAACCATTGCATTTCCATTGCAGTGCCAGAGCTGCTTTGCTGTTGAAGATTGTTTAAAAGCCTCTCTTCATATCAATTTTTTTCTTTTGAATCTGTGGAGGTGCTGCTTTGGGAATCCCAAGGCCAGTCTGTAAAGGCGTCAGTTGTCACTTCTCTAAAGGTGTAGATTCTAACAAGGTGTGATAAATTATAGCTCCCTCTAGTCTTCATTGAAGTGTGCCTTGGAGGTGCGAGGCTGTGCCAGAGACACCTCCCAATCAGGGAGGAGAGGTGTGAGAGTGACCAGCTCTGAGTGGGAACGCCCCGGTCAATGCACAAGGGACATCAAGACACACTCAGCTCTTCATTTTTTCATTGCCCACACAGTTCCATAATCTTTAATTTTTTTACAACAGAAAACAGAGGTTTCCCCAAAGACATTATCTATACGCTGCAATGTTCTGAATCAATTTGCCATGTGAGACTGGCAAAATAGGCTAGTGTTTGTGACATATTTTCCATCGGATCATCAAGGTGGCCATTGATTTACAGATTTTTGTTCTTTAATTTATCCATGAATTAGTCCTAACAAACCTCATCAATGGTGAACTGGCAAGATTGCATATCAGTTTCAGACATTCATATGTCTAGCTATACTCTGTAGTTAAGTGTATATGCTAATAAACAATTGTTATTTATTTTTATGAATGATAGTGCGCTTATAAAAGTCTACCACAGTAATTTTGCACAGGAATTATGCCATTCTCCGATGCTTTTGCCATAGTTATATTATGCATTTACCACAGTTTACCAAGGCTTGACATGTTTTTTTTTAATTTTACGTACCATACCTCCGCCATAATTTCCAACTTTTCCATTAATGGGACAATGTGATTCAAATATATTGTAATATCAACAAGGTCATTAGGTTTACAGATTTTCATTCATGTAAATGAATGGGGCACAGTCGTATCTGGCTGGAGCTTGACTTTCTCACCATTCTCTCTCGCTTTGGGCCCCTCAGAAATGTGGGTTTGGGAAGGGGTGAGTGGAGCTACAGAGGGGGCGACCCCTCCATGCCCCGTCCCTCCACACCCAGAGTGTGTCAGCGGAGGTGAGAGGCTCTTTAGGGGAAAAGTGTGAGAGCGATAGGCTGTAAAATCCAATTTGGAAAACCACTGGAGCGTCACTGCAGTGGAAAAGCAGTAGATTGTACTTTGGAATGACAGAAGAATGTTCCTGTGTTCTAAAAATCTCCCAAGCCCTGGAATGTATCTGGGGAAAATCAACATATCTGAGTTCACATGATTCACAGACACAACTTTATAAATCAAGCTCATCCCAGAAGTAATTAAAACTAAACAGTAGCTGCAGTTGCATATAACATGACAGGATATACATTCATGATACTGTAAATTAGAATTGTGATTAACCACAATCACTAACCAGTTTGTGACTTTAAAAGTAACGTATACACATACGCATTCATACACTTTATATATTGTATTATGTATACTAGAACAATTTAATGAATGCAAAATGTATCCATGAAAACAGACTTCATGAGTTCAGTCTTTATAAATAGGGCCCTCTGGTATGTAGAAATAGAATCAATCATTCTATAACAATGATGCTGCTGGCTCGCTCTACTGCACATCCTCCCTGGACCCTGCCTGGCTTGAGTTCAGGGTTGGGAAGGAGCTAGATGGAAAGGCTGCAGAGAGGGGGACAGCTTTTTGTAAAAATGAAAACTATAGGAAACTGAGTCAAGCAAACACACGTTTCTGCTAGTGCCTTCATCAGGTTTCTTCGAAGTACACTGATGAAGGCACTAGCCCAGTTGTATGTTTACTTAGTTTCCTAAGAATTTGACCTTACATTTCGATTCAGGATTTTTGAATTTATGGATGAAACGTGTATGCAGTAAACTAAACTGTTTAAACTAAACTGTTTATATGAACAGTACATTGTGAAACGTAACTACTTAATCTGTACTCACTATTTTGTAAGAAACACATTACCAAAAGTAACCATTAATGTTTATTTTTTACCAGACAGTCTTTAAATAAACGAGGTAAATGTCAAATGTCACAAAGTTACTGAAGCGTTTCAGTCTTCCCTGATTCATTTGTTTGAACTTTATACCTGGGGGGGTGGGAGGGAAGAATGTCTCACTGCTGCCCCCCAGTGTCCCTATGCTGTTCTGCACTGAGAAGGTGTCCCAATGAGTTGAGCAGGGAGGCTTTAATACGCAATAATAACAGGATATAAGGGAATTAGCAGCGGCCCCAGCAATAAGCTAACCTAGAATATATTATTATTATTATTATTTATTTCTTAGCAGACGCCCTTATCCAGGGCGACTTACAATCGTAAGCAAATACATTTCAATATACATGAGCAATCCCCTATATCATTCTTATAGAGAAATCAAAACAGACAGGTATTAAACACATGATAATTCTGGAGAACAGGGGGTCTGCTGAAGCATACAAATGAATGAATTCCACTTACCAACAGTTTAAAGAACATTATTACCCTACCGTATTGGTATTATTATACATCCCTATTCATAAGAACTCAGAGTAGTCTATGTAAAAAGTTAGTTTAATTATGTTTTAATATGCTTTGATATATATATATATATATATATATATATATATATATATATATATATATATATATATATATATATATATAATGTTTGTTTTATTGCAAATATTTCTGTATACTGTAATTTAGGAGTATGTTATTTATCTTCAGACATAGACTATTATTAGTATTATACGTGTAGGCTGGAACCATGTAAAATAAAAGTTAACATTATTAACTTATTTCTAATGTAAAACTATTGAATAAGACACATGTGGTACATGAATACATCCATGATGGATTTATACACTGAAAATACATTTTGAACTATTGAAAAGTGACAGAATTCAGGTTTTGTATTATAAAAGACAGAAAGACCTTCTTTGGCTCTTCCAGTAAAACTCCTGCTTGATCACTTTAAAGATTTGGGAAACTGTGCCTGGACAGATGAGGATGGTATTGCTCTGAATCAAAATTGAAACCATTTAAAAATAAATCACTAAGTTTGGATAAGTTTGGATAAAGAGGTTTAAGAATGACTTTTGGTACTGATCATGCAGATGCGCTGTGTATTATTGGAAGCTCTGAGGTCTGCTGAAATACCTTTCTCGGCGGGCGCCCAGGCGCTCTCCCCGGGGTATGTTGTTGTAAAACCTCTTGTCTGAACTGCCAGCAAATGTGAAAATAGATCCTTCAGAGCAAACGAGTAATACAAACAACCGTCTCCAAACTCGTGTTTTGATAGGGGTCATTTTAAGAGATTCAGCATTTGGATCTTGGGGATAAACTTGTGTCTGGGTTTAATACAATGTGGTAAAGTTGTAGTGGTGGGAGTATTCAGCTTCTTAAAGGTGTTAATTAAAATCCTTTTACCTACAACAGAAGCCAAATTGTCAAACGTTTGAAGATAAAACAGCGCACATTTTAAACAAACGAAACCTTTTCCTATTGTATTTTTTTTTACGCTTTTGATTTTAAAAAAGTGGTTAATAAAGCTAACTTTTTTATATTAACAAAATGATAAAAAAAAAGGACCTACTATGCACTAGTGGAAAAGTTAAAAGAAAGTGTATTACCCGGTTAATCGTTTTACTAAAACGTCATTCACCTAAATACAGATTATATGTTTTGTTTTCAAAGAAATCAAAGGTGATAGCTATTCAAAATAAACCACAAGCAATGTTTTTTTTTTTTTTTTAGTCCGTTGTCCATAGATTTTCCAAATTAACTAAATTAACATCACATTCAGATGCCTTTTGTCGAATTAATGGGCATTCAGATAGCACTTTTGCTGTCCCATATACGCATTTTGTTGCAGACTCTGCCAGAATGTGGGATGCCCTGCTGGGACAATAAACTGCCTCGTCCAAACTGCCTATAGAGTCAATCAGACCCCATTAAAGGGTCATTACTTAGGAATACATTTACAAACGTTTAACACTTCAATCTCAAATACTGTAAAATGCGCGTAATCTACAATGCCCATGCATTCTGTGCACGTGCTAAAAGTTAAATGTGTATATTCTGTAAAATAAACTATTTACGCCTAGAGCAAGTTAATGTACATGCAATTCAGTAGGCTACCAAATATAAAAATGTTGTTCAACAATTAAACGTCACTGTTAATAGGCTATACATTTTAAATCCGCAGAAACAATTTGGTATAGGTATGACGTTTTTTTTTTTAATTATTCTTGTTCATGAATTACTCTGAAATGTAAAATGTAATTCTAATCTCATTTAAAATGTCATTTCATGCTTTGAATTGTTCACCACAAATTTCTAAACATTTAAATAACGTGTCATTTTCAAAAGTTTTTGTTAAGTTCAAGAAAGTGTATTTAGTTATTGATTTTATAATGAACAGAAGCACATCCTGCCCAGCTACACATATTTTGTATGTTTTTGGAAGAATGCATATGCTACAGTTATTATACCACTATATTAATGCTTTACATGTAGGCTATATCACCACAGTACTAGTCCCACTGTAAAACATTTAAAATCCACTTATTCTTCTTTACAGACAATAAACAAATGTTTCAACATACAGCAGATAAGCCCTTGGAGTTTCAATCCAGGTAAAGATTGTTTCGCGTTTTCGCCCATTATATAAATTAATTGACGTTTATGACTGCCTTGTCTCCAAACAAGAATACTCAGGCGCTGCTTTAGTCTGGGGGCTGGATACTAATTTTCCCTCTTAATTACTTTTGCACTCCTGCTCTATAACTCCCCGCGGGTTTTCCTCACAGATGGTGTCTAACTTTCCTCCTTTCTGTTATCTTTAATCACCTCTCTCGTACCAAATTTCTCACCACCGGCCTCACCACCCGCTGTCGTGCTCTGTTTATTCAACTGGTCCACTTTTGACACCAAAATGCAAATAGCCCCATTCATTTATCACTGTCCCTCTTCCCGAGGCCTATATAAACTCTGGAGAGACTGCAGCAAATCACAGAACCGTCGTGCCATCGACCCGAGAAGTCACTTGAGAGAGACAGAGAGAGAAAGCGCCAGAGAGAGAAAAGAAGCATTCATTTTTAAGGATAAAGGCAGAACACAGCAATGGAATCCACCGCATTTTTCGCTAACATGACACCGTTTGCACCTGCTCCTAGCTCCTACCTTTACAGCATGGTTCTAAACGGACTAGCTCAGAGAAGCAGGTAGGTTCTTTCTTCATTGTACTACATGTTTACAGCTTTCAGATTGCAAGATGCATTCTCGTGCGGCCGTTTTATTTGAATAGTGTGTGTGTGTGTGTGTGTGTGTGTGTGTGTGTGTATATATATATATATATATATATATATATATATATATATATATATTATAATAATGATTAGCTGCTTTCCAGCCAGTGACCTGAGTTACTCATTAATATAATTTCTTTCTCCAGCCCACCTTCTCTATGGAGACCCTGGATCATGACCACCAGAGACATGGAGAGAAAGAACAGGAGACAGCAGACTTGTGTAAGTTTAATTTCTGTGCAATTTATAGTTTGCAGAATTATATTCCCTTGACTACTCTCTTTAATTGAAATATATATATATATATATATATATATGTGTGTGTCTGCGGTAGTTGTTGGTTTGCGCCTCACCCATGGATAGATACCATCTGTCCCAGTACTTTAAACTTGTATTTTAAACTGGTCCTGTCAGTCACAGAAGGAGAGAACTCACATCTTGTAATGGGATTAGCACTACCGTGCCAGAGAAGAAGGTGTAGAAATGAAGTTGATTTAAGAGAGAAACATAGATGCTAGGGAATTAACACCCAGAAGAGATGCTATATGGCGGTCTAAAGCCTGGTACCAAACAACTGAGCTGACACTGAAGGTGTGACTTCGAACCAAAAGGCTTCCAACGCCTGCACCAGTACCGGAGACAAGCACAAACAAAACCGAACCCCCTGTGTACCTGTGAGGGCTTCCTATAGAATTGTCCACCCGCACTTCAAAGTGTTTGCCAGTTAAATCCTTTGATACCCTTCTTGTTTGGTGTTTTGTTCACAAATACAGTGCAGGTTCCTTTATTAATGTACTTGTTCTGTTTTCTCTCCAGCCTTACGCCAGACCTGCAAACACAGAAAGCTTCACTGAAACAGAAAAGACGCAGCCCCTATTCCAGCACCCAGTCAGGTAAGCATCTAGTTGTGTCTTGTGAACGTGCTGTCAATCTGATTCCAGACTATACCCTTAACAGGAACTTTACTCTTCCACAATTCAACACAAGTAGAAGATCTTTATTCTATCGGAAGTTTGTGTTCGTGCATGAAAAGCTGACCTGGGCACTGGAATCATTAGCAATCTGCACCTTCCATTATAGTGTTATTATTTCTTGGTTAGATAAATCTGATTTAGTTCAACCAAACCTCAAAATTCAATTCTAATTATCCTTTTCTTTCTTTTTTTTTTCTCCAGACTATTTTGGCCCAAATCTAAATCCTACGACTACCTGTACAGTGATGGGGAAAACCTCCTGAAGAACTTCCCAGTCCAGGCAACAATTAGCTTCTACGAGGAGTCTGACAGCGAGGATGAGGAGGAATATGATGAATCTGAGAGCGAACAGGAGGTCTCTCCAAAACACAAGGCTCTACCTGCGACCCACTTCACCAGCTACAACTGAACCTACTATCAACAGCTTAGAACCTATTTATTTATATTTAAAATATATTAATTTTATTTCTGCAAAAATGTATGGTGAAAAACAAAGATCAATTGACTCTAGTAATCAGCTGAAGAGAATCTTTGTTCTTGTTGGCAATATAACCCAAGTCACCTAGTTCCTTCACTGTTTTGTGCTTGTTAAGATACTGAGCTGTTCAACGTGCCATCTGTTTAATAATCTTGGTGTGATGCCTAAACTTTGTTATTTATTGTTTTTAGTATTAGACCTCGATTGTCTCATTTCTTTTGATTTACTGATCCCATATTGGGGTTGTTTATTTCAGAGGAGTGGCATAACAAAACTCAGGATTATATTTTTTTTGTAACAAATATATTAAAATGTTATTTTTTTTATTTGTTAATTTATGATGCAAAAAAAACTGTACATATTGTAAATTGAAATGGTTTTGTACAGAAATATAATTTAAAACCAGAATTCTATTTAAATAAAAACTTTCAAAAGACCTAACTTTTGTTTTTTGCTGCATATAGTATATGCTCTATTGCGTTTAAAACAAAATGGCCTTCAAAGTTGCTTTTCGTTTTGGGATAATCACATTATCTTTGCCTTACCCTTTATCAATGCTATTACCACATGGTTGCAGCTCATGTGTGTTCATTCAAAAGACTTGAAATCCGCACTTCCTCCCCCCACAGCAACATCCCAAAATGGAGCTTATTCTCTTGTTCATTCAACTGGGTCTCCTGTCACTGCAGGGGAGCAAAAGGTCTTTGATCCCCCAATAATGTACTTCCTGTCAAGACTTCATCAAGCCCTCGCTGTGGGTGCCCACATAACTTTAGCCGTCTGTGATGATCACTCTAGATATGAATCTATCCGATATGTTATGGCCCGTGTCTGAGCCTGATTTGATTACTTCTTCACACCCTACAGCATTACTTGACGTGATGTGTCACACACTGTTGCCTTCACTCAAGTCACATCAAAGACAGCACCAAATATTAGAGCAGAGGCGGGGGGTGAGGCATTTGTTGCTCATTTGAACCTAACCACTACCTAAGCAACATGTTCTCTTCAGATACAGCAGGGTACATGCAAACTATCTGAACTAGCAATGTGCCCCCACTTATTCATTTATGCTATTCATTTAATATGAATGCAGAACTACAAGGTTTCACTGAATCTTCATTTTGCACCAGGAAATGGGATGCTACACTGGTGCCTGCTAAGGCTGGTACCAAACGCGGACCAATGTCCCACCCTCTCAATCTGCATGTATTCACCAGTGCCAGTACTTCTTGTAGGCTAGTGAGTGTGTTAGTGAGGTCAAATGTGTTTGTAAGACTTTGCCAGGCCGGACGTTGTGAGCACAAGGTAACCTGACATAAAGGCTGCCCTAGGATAACTCATTAACCAAACATGTCAGTTATATTAAGTGTCCTCCACAGCTGTAATAAGAAAATGTGGGACATCAGTTACATGAAAAAGTTTATCAGCAGGGCCTATACCCACGGCTTGCACATGTAAAAATATAAGTTTTACATACAGACAGAATGCCTGATGTTTTTACTACACTCTCACATTCTGGTGTTCTCAATAGCTTGTTAAAACTACCGTAAGGAGTCGTGTCGCTCTTATTAGTTTATCGACCTCTAGGACGTCATGAAACACACACCCACGCACATCACAGTCCTGTGTCTAAACCTACATCACGGTGCGCCTCACGCTTTCTTGTGGTCGTGACACAGACACACACGGTTTCCCAATAACACACCCAGACAGTATCAAAAGCACTACCCCATGCTGATCCCAACGACATCTGTTTTCTATACCGTTTGAGCACAAAGGCTCAAAGCGTTTCAATCCTAAATAACCCCGCCCAGTCCTAAATCTGTCAATGACCAGAGCAGCTGCGATTCAACGAGACCGAATGTGGATCAAGAAAAAAAAAAATAAAAAAAAAAATAAAAAAAAAAAAATAAATAAATAAATAAATAAATAAATCATAAGGAGCCGCCCAGAGCATAACTATCGAACATACGCAATCTCAATAGGGTGTGTTTCCAATACTGGGGCTCGAACTATACAATACAATTAAATATTAAATATGATATAAGACACCCGGTCACTCAAAATAAAAACAACAAACCATGATCCCCAACTTCCCTGCTTGATGCAAAACATCTTTTCAGAAAAAAAAAAAAAAATAGCAAGGGGACTAGACCGTGAGTTGTAGGGATTTTGGTAGTTGTAGTCTTTTGTACAAAGGTGTGGCAAATATTTATTCCTTTTTTATTCTGAAAGGTGGACGTTTTCTAAAAAAATATCAAAAAAAACAAAACGAACCCTCTGAAAAATAATGATAACCGCTTATATCCAAGGACCGATGTCGCGCGCAGTTTTTTTTTTACTTTTGGCGAATGAATTTCAAAGAATAAAGCAAGAAAGTGCGAATGAACATCAACCCCCATAATGCACCGTTAACAGAGGGCTGCTGACGTACATATCTGAGAAACATCTTTCTGCGGTGATTGGAGAAATCTGTCGATCTGGGTCTTCTGATTGGCTGAGCTGCGTTTCTCTCTCAGACGCTCCACGGCTTATGAAGATGGTCTTGTTGCAGTTCAGGAATGGGGTTGCAAACAATACGTAAGGTAAGCGGACTATTTTACATTGCTTATTTTTATAAACAATTTTGAAAACATTTATCTCTATAGTTTGTATCGGTCACAGGCGTGTTATATAGTCTTCCGAAGTTAAATAAAAGTAAACACTACAGTACGTATATTTCAAAAACCACAATGAAGATTCTTATAAATAAAATATTTCATTATGGTATGGAACATTTTTTCGCTTGTCTTTTTTTTTTTTTTTTTAATACGAATATAATTCATACTGAATGGATAGGCGAGGGTATGTAATCAATTCTAATTAATTGTTTTATTCATACTTTTATTAATGTACAATTGTTAAAAATATACAGAATTCATATTCCCAACGGATTAGTATTGCTCCGTTACTGTGTTTTAAATTTAGCTTTACTTTTATTTATTTATTTATTTGTTTGTTTGTTTGTTTGTTTGTTTGGTATTAGATTTTTGCTTGTATAACATTAATAGCTTAGTAAGTTCAGAATAAAACATATTGGCCAAAGTCAAAAATACTTCTCACCACTCCCTATGATGTAACCTATACAGACAGATAGATAGCCATTTAAAATATAAATATACACTGGACATATAAATACTTGTTTTTTTATTTTTACACATATGTGCGTCCAGTGCTACATAGTTAGGCGTCTCTTTTTGCCACCTCCTTCTCGATGTTGTTAACATGGGAACACCTCGGTGATTTGTATAATTATAGTAGGTTTATTATAACACTGAAAAACTATTTCCCGAGCACAAATTTCGAACAGAGAATATAGCATTCGCTTCTCGGTAAAGACACGGAGCCGGGGGTCTGTTGGATTGGGAGTGCACTTTTATCTGGTGTCCTGAATGAAAGAGCAGACCTCACTAAAAAGAGTTTCTCAGCTGAATAAACACGAATAACACGCTTGCAGGCTGTTCAGGACTATCAAGTATTTTGATTCGCACGTCAAATGCCCTTATAATGGGTTGTGCGCTTCTTGTGTTAAAAGCTATTTAGCTCTTCTCCAATAGTCTATTAGAACATCAAACACATTTGTGCATTTTTATATGAAATTTGCATTAAACGGAAAAGGTCATGCTAACTATCTAGAACCACATTATTCAGAACACAGCACGAGTCTGTACTTAGTCTCATTTTTTTAAATTTGTTATACCAGTTTTTTTTGTCTGCTCCCTGTTCTCTCCATGTTAAATTAATATACTGCATCTAGATTCTGTTTGGAATTCCAAAATGAAATGAAGTGATTTTGTGCAGTGGACAGGATTGAAATATAATAAGAACTGCTCCAATAAAAGCATGAAACCTGATACAACTGAATGTTCTATTAATGGATTCATATATCAGAATGCCACGTGTCCTGCTGGACGCACCCTAATTCAGAAAATGACAGAAGACTTTTGGCTTGGGACTGGTATCTTGAACCATAGTCTTTTTTTAGAGAAATAGAGAAAATAAAGCAAGCAACCCGTGTGTGAAATGCTTCTTTGTCTTTGCAGCACAACAGTGTGACAAGGAACACTAGCAATCATTTCCCAGCAAATACATACATCACAATACTACACTTCACTTGATCAGTATCATAATATTGTCAAGGTAGTACTGTATCTTCAATCCAAGATCAAAGGTAAGCTGACAGTAAAATAGGAAACCGAAGGCTGTCATTAACTTTTCTTTTAAGTAAGTTAAGAAGGAAGCATGTTTTTACGCAGAGAGTTATAAATACATGGAATAGCCTACCATATGAAGTAGTAGGATCTAAAACACTGGGAACATTAAAAGAAATACTAGATTCTATGCTTTTAAATTAGTTCCCCCCCCCCCCCCCACCCCCCAGTAGTGGAAAATGGTGTGCTAACAAGGGACGAGCCTTGATGGGCCGAATGGCCTTTTCTCGTTCTCAGACTTTTCTTATGTTGCTTTCTGTTTTTGGTAGGTCAATGCATTCTATTAGAAGTGGTGGTCTGGCACTATGGCAGAAAGTGAGTACATCTTTATTTAAGAGATAAAAATACAACTTGCCTGTCATTTTGAAAGTGATGCATACACCGCATATACATATACAACATGCATGGGCTTTTTACAATAGAGATGCATGCTATTTCAGGCATTGTGATGTCTTACTGTTGAGAAGATAAAGTATTATATTACAGTTGTATAATAATTATTCTCAATAGCATTATATTATATTATAATACACAGTGTTCGGCCGTACTTATAGATGTGTCCTGGTGTAAGTGGATTTAAGAAGAATGCAATCTTAAGTAACAGAGGTTTATTAAAATATAATATGTCCTATAGATTTTACATTTTTTTTCTGAAGTGAAATGCGGTGGAGTAATGATGCCTCTCCATAACTCCAGTGATGGGGATAACAGGTTAATAAATGTTCTGTTACAACAGCACTGAGGTATACCATGTTATAAGTAAAACATACTGGGGAATTAGAATGGTAAACAGGGTTAATGAATAGTAAAAACATTCCAAGGCTCCAAGGCTGACTATAGCATTATGGTTTTGCTCCTGTTTAAAATGTTATGTGTTTCCAGATTAATCTTAAATTAAACCAGTCTTTTAACCCAGGGTATTTTGTATGTTTATGTGTTGGGTGACTACCTCTAATCAAGTTGAGAGTGTATTTCTCATGTGCTCTTTGCAACATGTTTGCCTAATTGTACTGTTGTTCAGATTCCTGTGCTTTTACTTTGTGAAATGTAGTGTTTGTGAAAGGCGAGGTTACAATTAGTCAAGGAGCCCGCAGAGGCCAGGAGACAGCTTTGCAAACAATTACATCTCATTCCTGGCCTGAACAACCCCTTGCCTTCAAGTCCTGGACACCTTCTTAAGCAGTGGCTTTTGATTAAATTCTGTGTTGTCATCTGTGTCAAATTGAGGCTCATTTCAGTTGTGACCAGAGCCTCATTCAAAACCAGGTGAAAGGAATGAAAAGGTAGCCTATTCCTCCACTAGCCCTATCTTATTTTTGAAACTGACTAACACCTGATTGGCTAACTTTTTTGAAGGCTGTATCTTAAGAAACACTTGGTTTTGATTCAAATATGCATCAGCATTTCACAGGGGACCTCTAATATGTTATTTATTTCCTTGACTTGGTGTATTTACTGTATGTTACTTACTGTACCTACCTTGTTTTTAATGCCTCACTGGGAGCTGAGGAAGATATAAAAGACTATATGGTACTGTATATTGATGGAAATAATGCCTAGACTAACATTACAGTGCCACCCCAAGATAAAGTAGAACTAGACAGGAGCAGAATGCTGTTGCTGGAGGTGCTTTGTTTAATACAACTAATGACATCCCTTGATACCAAAACAGACAGAGGAAAGCACAGCCACTTTGATTCAGGGCACAGGGAACCAGTTTAAGAGCAGCAGGATTTAAAATAAGGAAGGATACTGCAATTCAACAAGCTTTTGGTAGCTTTCTTCTACGAGACTGAGAGCCAGAGTATAAAGTAAAATGTTTCAATATACCCACCCCATGTTTGATGGCTCAATGCTGTAAGCAATTAACTCTCTTAAATTGTATTGGTGTGATACTGGCAAGACAGGAGTCGATAAAATATTGTATCATGCTTGTATTATATTTTGTTATTTATTCCACACTGTTAAGTTAGCAAGAAAAAGGACTGGCCAAATTGTTTGTCATTTTAATTCATACTTGATATGTGTAATGTTTTCAACAGTCTTTGGCTGTAGTAACAGGTTGTTGCTTTGACTAAGTTTCACAAATTCTCCTCAGAAAGTTACCTTGTAACAGGAAACTTCAGATCATTGCCATTGTTTAAACAACTTACATGCAAGGCTTTGACAACTTGAGATGACATGTACTTGCACTGACGGCTTCAGTTCTGAAAGGTTTGTGTTTAAGTTTCTGATTCTCTGCTGTCACCCCCCTCCCCCCCCCCCCCACCCCAGCTTTCCTAGACGCGAAGGATGCCAAATCCCTCCTCAAGCGTCTGCCGAGGGCTAACGGCTTCCTGGAAGAGTTCCGTCAGGGCAACATTGAGCGCGAGTGCAACGAAGAGATCTGCAGCTACGAAGAGGCCAGGGAGGTCTTTGAGAACCAGGAGATGACGGTAACCGCTCTCGCTCTTCTCCCTCTCCTCACTCTCCAACATAGCCTACTGTGTGGTGGTGGAACCCAGATACAGTGTGAAGCACGTACTTTTATATTACTGCATTCACCCAAGTGTTCCTCGCTTATTTGGACTGCTGAGACTCCTAAACACACATTAACCCAAATTCTGAAATCTTCTAACCAAACCCTGATGACATTTAGCCTAACCACAAACTAAAGCCTTACTAACATGCACTGTGATCCATAACAAAGGTTAAAATCCTAAACTTGACTCTTGGCTTTCTGAGACCCTTGTTGTGTATGTCTTATTTGTCTCAGCAACGAGGATATAGTGAAGGCAACTGCACAGTGTGTAAGTATGTATGTATGTATGTATGTATGTCACACTTTACATATACCTAGTGAACTGTTGATTCAATGATGTGATGAAACTTGGTCTGGTCATTTTTTTTAGTTTATCAGAATCTGGGTATATGAGGACGTGCCTGTTTGTCTGTCTGAGGCCTCAGCCTGGGAAGTCTACTTGGACTTGTGGTTGCCTGACTAGTGGGGAGGTCAATGAAGCAGGGATGAAAACAAGACTCTCATTGCATAGTAGTTTAGTTTGTTCCAGGTTTCCCTCTGAGGTTATCTAACGCAAACAAACTGTGAGGTCATAAGCTCAATGTTTGAAACTGCTTTCCTGAAATTGAAGTGACTTCTAAGCATATACTTTTGGTAACAAAGTTATTAAAAAAAACTGTAAATGCAGGTCATGCTGACCAATATTTTCACAGTGCTTGCATTTCTATCCATGGCAGATAATGGCAATGTAGCTTGTTTTATTGTTGTTGCAGATGGAGTTCTGGAAGACCTACTACACCGTGAGCACCAACCTTGACCCGCAGACTGAGCACTCTGACACCATGTACATGGTGGTGCCCCTGTTGGGCGTGGCCTTGCTCATCATCATCGCGCTCTTCATCATCTGGAGGTGCCAGCTTCAGAAAGCCACACGCCGCCGTCCCGCTTACTCCCAGAACCGCTACCTCACTAACCGGACCTCCCGAAGCCTGCCCCGCATCCTGGTGCACCGGGAGCCCTCGCACATGACCACAGAACTGCCTCACCACGAGCCCAGCGCCAGGGCAGGGGCAGCTAGCAGCGGGCATGCCAACCGGACACTTTATGTTCAGGACACTTCTGTCTCTGTTGCCTCCCGGCTCTCCAGCGCCACACCACCCCCTTCTTACGAGGAAGTCACTGGACATGTGGAGAGCAGCAGCGATGAAAACAGCGCCCCCTACAGTGACCCGCCACCTAAGTATGAGGAGATTGTAAGACAGAAGTGACCAGAACCCCCATCACCCCCCCTTTACAGGAAAATACGAAACCGGACGCCTTCGCCTTAACTTGAATTGTTAAAAAACAATAGAAAGAAAAAGCACAACAACAAAAGTTTACTATAATATATAGAATAGAGAAGGGGGTATATGGAGAATGTCTTCAATTAGAGCAAAGCAATAGGAGTCTGGTTTCAGGAAAGTCATTTCTAATGACCGTGACCCCTAGAAATTCCCTGTGATCTCTGACATTTAGGGTGGTGAACCTCTGGAGTAGTGTTGTGATTGGTTATTGAGATTGGAATGTATTCAAACAGCTTTCATGATTAGCTGAACAGTGAAGCTGCAGGATCTCTGTGCTTTTAATGTTTTCTTACTCCTACAATTGCTGGGAGTGTTAAGAAAGAACATTGCAAGGATCTATTCAGGCAGAACAGAGCTTCTGTAAAACCTTGAGGGATGGGAGAGCCAGGAGAGTGTGCCAAGATTATAGCTGAGGGAGACCAGGTACTGCGAGCTGTTGAATGAAGGTCTGTATTCAGCCCTGCAGTCCAAAGGTCTCTGTGAACTCTCTGTGCAGAGGCCTCTCCACACTGTACAGAATGTTAAAGGAGGATTACTGATGAAAGTCTCCAGCTGAAAATACAGTTATGGAATGGACCGATGAAAATTCTCAAACACCTGATGCCTTTCAATGACTCTGCATTCTTGAGAATTTGTCAAATTTAAAATGAGACACACATAAATACTTGTGAATCAGCAATCATTTAGTTGACCTGCTACTGTATCAGTGGTAGGTTTAGGGGTGGGTGGGTGAGTGGGTAAGGCTATGTTTTTAAAAGTGTTCTAAAATGGAATGTTTTGGTGTTCTAAAGCACAGCTGCACAGCCATTGATCACTGTATTCAATCAGGGTTAGAACTGAACAGGTGACCCTTTAGAGTCCGGTTTAGTGGAAAGAGGATGCGAGTAAATGTTTGACTGAGCCTAGTGGGAGGAACTAGCAGTCTTGAGGTTTTGTTATAACCTGGACAATAATATTCTTTCTTCACTGCGTTCGCGTTAACAGATCTACAGTAGCCAACTCCACCGAAGTGGTTTGTGCAATACCTTTTTATCCAGTAAATTAAATTTAATTGTTTTAAATGAGTTCAATTCTAAATGTTTTAGGAAAAAACAGCCTAAAGTGTGGATAATTTCACTTACAGTATTACAGTTTTTGCTCCCATAAACAAATGCTAAGCACACAGGAGTTCTGTAATGTGTTCGAAATTCCCCAGTTCTGTTCTAGCCCTGATGGTGTTTTTACAGAGACACGCTGTTTTGAGTGCAGGTGGACAGGATTGAAAGACCTGAAGCCAGCAGGCTGTTTGCTTCCCTGCTAGAGTAGTAACAGGTTGCCAGCCCTTGATCTGTCGGCCTCTGTGGACCTGCACTCAAGTTCTGGTTAACTTTACAGCACACACGCATGAAACGGATAAGGATATCCTAGCTTTTCTTTCTTTCTCTCTTTATTGTGTATGGTGAATGGAAGGCTGTCATACCTTTGTCAATGTGTACTTTCTGTTTTCCTTTTTTTTTTTTTTTTTTTCCTTTAGATAATACAGATGCATTCCAAGCAAATGTACACTAGGGGGGCGCTATGCAGAGTACTATCATTGTTTTTTCCAGCCTTACTTGTGACCTGTTTACTGAAACTACTTAACCACTTGAATGTGAGTGTAACGTTGGGTCTGTACCTCCCTGCTGAAATGTTACCTAAGAAATTGTCCTTTTTTTATATTTATTTACTGTCCACCCACAGTAGCCATGGGGAACTAACAGTTTTCTCTGTAGCAAAAGCTATATCAAAAAAGTTAAACTGAAACGCATAAATGTATTAGACGAGGGTCAAAACAGCCTTGTGTCAAAAACTGTTTTAAAACTGAAAAAAAGGCTTAAAATATTTGCATTTGTTTTTTCACAACTAGTAATAAACCAATTTCATTGTAAACGAAATGATGTGAGCAAGTAAAACTGTCCCTCATAAATATAAATAATATCTATATATTGGTGTCCAAGCCCGGTAGATTCATTTTGTTAAAGGAAGTCCATTTTCATTATTATTATTTTTAAACACAGTTCTTGATAGGGTGTACTTCAAATGTAATGTAACTTTTCTGGGGCTGTCCAGTCTCCTAATGTACAGTGTGTGTATAGTAACATTTGCTATGCATGTTGGTGTTTTAGGTAGTTGATGTCTGATGTAAAGAAGCACATACAATGTTTAACTCTTAACTTGCCATGCGGTTTGTCTTCCAGCTCCAGTACTTTTCTATGTCAGGGGCACAAAAGAATACTTTTTACTTCAGACAATAAAAAAGCAGATGGTTGCTCAGCAATCCAGAACATATCTAGTAATTCCTGAACTCAAGCCTTGTTTGGTTTCCTTTCAAAGATGTAGTTTCTGGACGGTGACACAAAAAGAGTTAAATATTGATTACCTGCTTTTGGATGGTTTGGATCACTTGCCACTTCATGTTTAATGCTTGGGAGTGTATAAGTTACAAGTGGGTGCTGTTTTGTAACTGGGCGGCCAGAACAAAATAATCACCAAGACAGCAGGAATATTATCGGCTTCCTCCTGCATTAAAGGGACCATGTCTTGGGTTGTTATTTGTCATTATATTGTCTTTCATTGTGTATCATATAACATATAGAAGTTGTGCTTGTTGCACCTGTTTGCAGTTTAAAAAAAAAAAAAATTATGCCCTCTTTACATAAATCAGTTTTAAAGGTAAAGTTATCTGTGTTATAACTGGATTGCATTATTTGTAGGAGTAATCCTGGGATAACCACGTAGAAGTGACTGATGGAATCCGGGGTGATTTCCCAGGTGCAGTCCAGCTATTTGTGGCTTATCCTGCAGGGTATAGGTTGATCAGATCAACCCCGAAGGCTCAACCGAAGAGAATACTAGCATCAACTGTGACTCCTACAACACTATTTAATCTCTAATTCTGCCACCCAGAATTGCTAAATTGCAGTTGTTGAACCTTTGCTCCCTTGTGTATAATGAGCTTCCAGTAAGCTTTGGAGAGGTGGGGGGGTGGTGATGTTGTCCCTCATTACAGATCATAAAAATGTTGCTATACGTTTTTTAGCACATAAAGGGGCTTCCCAATGGTACTGCAGGAACTGCTTACAAACTCCCTCATTTGAAATGCTTTAATTCAGTCATTGCACATACCAGATTGAATGCAAGTGAGAGGAGGGACATTCTTTACATTTGATTTGTGTTCTTATTTGATATTCATTGTGTTTTGGAATGTGTTATGCTAAGCAAGTATTAAGGCTGATTTTCCAACAAGGCTTAAACATTTTGGGGGGCTTGGGTGTTTCTTGTTTATTGACCCGGGCTTATCCAAATCTAATTCCCTATTTACAGAGGGAAGCAGCATGTGCAGTCCATTAAAACACTTCAATCTCAGTCCACAATGCAATTCTCATCTGCAAATTAGAAGGTATTTTGCTACTTCTTAACACTGCTTAAGAGCAGAAAATGTTTACAAACCATATTGAGTGCCATGTTAAAAACGAAACAACAAAATAAAAAGTAAACCAAAAAGTAGAAAATGGAACCAAAAAATGTACAAAAGGCTGTAAGAAATCTAGCAAGACCGAAGGGATATTTTTGTAAAATTAAACAATACCATTCATTGCTTTTTAATGATCGTACAGGTTTATAAACATACCTACGTACAATATATATGGTGAAAGTGTTTTCATGGACTGATGTCATTTGTGTCTCCAGTCTGCCCAGGGTCAGTGTATGTTGGCTGTGTTGCAGACCAGTACTTATGCTGATGTGTTACATAACAGCCTAGAGAGGAAATGATCGTTTTTGCATTTATCATCTACTTCATGACACAATGGACAACAGGTGCCAAATTATTGCTTTGTGAAAGCACATATTAAAAAAAAAATGTTAATTGAAAAAGAATTGGTTGTCTGCGCAGTTATTTATTCATTAATAAAAATGAAGAATTTCCAGGCTGTTTCTGCTTCCTGCCAAAAGAGATAATTGTTGTTGTGGATCTGGTTTTAATATCAAGCTGGTCTGAGGGAGCAAGTTAACTGTATTTTTTGGGTTTTGATATCAACAATTGTTGATAACTAACCCTGTCAGTAGGCCTGGCCTCTGTTTCTGATCGAACCCATGTTTACACCGACATTTAGGGATGGGCCTCACTGGCTCTCCAGCCAATCCCGCCGCTCGCAGGCTCTTGGTTTGTGACGAAGCAGACAAGAGGCGGTGTTTCAGTGTAAAGTTTACGTCACCTGGAGAGCTGGAAGAGATGTTTGTCAGGTTTGTCAAAATTAAAACTTTCTAAACATTCTTTTGTTAAACATGTCGTGAATGTATAACTTATTAAACTACATCAATACTTAAATACGGTTACAGTTTGTCTTGTGAAAACATCCTTTGACAGCTAATTCGTTTTTGGTACTAGGAAACTTTGTACCGTGTATTGTTTCGCCAGTGACTGTCAGCCGAAATGGAAAACAAAATGAGTGTCCATATACTGTGCTAATATAAATAATCATATACAATTACATTAAGCAAGGAAATGCATAGATGTGAGTTTAGTTAAAAGTATATTTGTAAATGCAGTATCCGGTGCTTTAAGTTCGTCGTCTATTTTTAAACCCTTAATTGATGCGTACGTCTCTTTCTAAGTCTAAGCAGCGCTGCTAGTAAAAACAGGTGACATACAGCAGCAATGGGTTCAACTAGGACCTTTTCTTGCACTCAGCAATTACCTTCCATACTTTTGAGTGTCACTTGGAGTAACCAGTGAGTGACAGTTTAATCGTATTCTATTAACCCTAGGCTTCTGAAGACTGGAAGTGGTACAGTTCACACAAGGCAATTCCTCTGTAGTTAGGTAGAGGAGGTGAGATTAGCACTGATGCCTGTCGACTTTGTAATGCTATTTAGGTTTGCACATACCCAGTGATTCACCATTCTCCGTTTCAAAGTTTGCACTGCTTTCTTTGTGAGTAAAACAGTCTATCCTATTAGGCAGTAAATCATCCTAATGCACCCTGCAATGAACTGTTCTCTTCCAGTTGCCATGGCAGCCTCAGCATTCATGGCTGAGCCAGGTGATCCTGCAGAGGGGACCTGGCAGAGATATGACTTGTGTTTCACCGAGGCCATCAGCCAGCAAATGAGAGTCCCTGATAGGCTGAAGGTAGCAGACCCATCATTGGGAGGCATGGAAGAGCTGAAACGAGATGATCCGCCCCCATCGTTCAATATGCACCTCCCTGATAGGCTGTCACTTGCAGGTGGGTGATTTATTATATGCAGTCGTTTGTTACGTAACAATGAAAGTCTCTAGTCTGCAATGTATATATTTATGTGGTCACTTGATGTGCCATGCAATCCACTAGACCTATATAAACTGTGTGCAACTATTCCTCAGCACTAGTGGCAAATCAGAAGGACCTCTGCCTTGATAATCTGATTATAAGGAATGAATAAAGTATTCTGATCATTATATTCATGTTAAGAGGAAGTGGTGACACATGCTGTTTGTGTTTGAGTAGTTTACCAACATTTGTGACATTAATGGGTTACATTTTTTACAGCACTTTTTGAACAAGGTGCTAGCTAGAAAAGCTGGGATTGTGCAATATTCAATACTGAAAATGTATGATGACCTTTGAAATACTCTCAGTGGAATACACAAAACAATGTTCTGCCACCATGGGGCCACAAATTGCAAAATATTTTGAAGTAACGAAGACGCCGCAGGCATTTCCCAGTACTAAACTCTTTCATATGTGATTTCTACTTGAAGTGCCATATATGTTTAATTTGAGTTCTGAATAATATATAGGCTATATTTTCAAGCAGATATGCCGGATTTGGGTCCGCGCCCCCCGTTTCTCAACATATCCCCCCAGAAGTCCTGGATTGTCCCATCTGCTGCACTGCACACCCCATCTCCGCTGGGGATGCTCCAAGACCAGCACACAGGGGGTTGGGAGAGGGGAAGATATACAAGAGAGGTAACTTTTCTTCATGTCCACTAAACTGTCTGGGACTGATGCAGGCAGGGGAGCTGGGGTAGGAAGGCTGAACCTGAAACTAGCAGAATTGGAGAAACTACAGAAAGTAATCCAGAATTAAATTTGAATTAGGATTTTAACTATAGGTGTTTCAGTGACCTACATACAATACTGTGTTACAGTGTGTTTAGTTATACCGCTTGGGGATGAATGCTTCTTCCTATGCTAGGGTGGGAAACAGACATCAGGAAAGGCAATTTAATTAATTAATGTGTTTTCTTCCTTACAAGGCATCCCTCCGCAGATCAATGAGCGACTGTGCTTTCAGCAAAAGCTCCTCCGCTATGTGTGTCTCTAAACAGCAGCACAGTCTGTAAGTACCTATGGCATTTCAACCCTGAAGGCCAGGGGAGACAAAGGAGGAAGAATGGACAGCACTCCACTGCAGCCTAAAGACTATTTGGTGTGGAATGAGATTGGTGGTATAAGCCTTAAGTCACAGGATTTGTTTTTAGTATTGGCTTATTTAGAGGATACAAATGGGTTGACCATGGAGCAACTGAACTGTCCTTGTGATATCAGATTAGAAACATGCTAATTTAGAGTGGAGAAAACGAAACACAGGTTCCAGCCCTGCTGCTGTGATAATGGGTAGACAGAGTGTTTCAGTCTACTCTAATGAAGATAGGTGACTGGTGCATATACTGCATATGTTTAATAAATACACATACATGTATATAATCCAATATACTTCAGACACAGTTACTATCTACATACTATGCAGAATATACTGTGTATAGACATTTTCAATTTCAAATAAGCTTCTTTTTGGCAAAAACATGTCACATTTTTTACTGTAAGTTTCCACATTGTTATCTCACGCACACTTAAAGAAATAGACTCACACAATCTGTGCATGTCTAGTGTATTTCCCCCCTCATAATGTGTTTGTGTTTGTGAACACAGCAGAGATGCGGGGCCCCCGTGCTCCGTACCTCTCTACCCCTCGACAGGACCTGACCCCAACCTCCTGTCCTCGCACGGCGTGCTTAACGCAGCTAAATATGTGGGGCGGCAGGTCTCACAGCGCCTCCTGCAGGCCATCAATCAAAAATTTGCCACCAGGTGACTCCTCACTGGTTCACTCCTGCTTGGCTTCTCTCTCAGGGACTGCATGACAAGATCTAGGTCTCAAAATGTTTTTTACCTCCTGACTTACATACATTTTGAGCCTTCTAAAATAAAGTCAAACCTGCAAATGTTTTGCGACCTATTTTATTTTTTCTTTCTTTTTTAGCCCTTTTTTATTTCCGTGGTGTGTGTGTTCTCTAACACTTATCTATGCATTCTCTCTGTTTATCTGTGGGTTTGGAATGTTCTTAAAACTTTGGGCCAAATTTAAATGACTTGGTGAGTTTAAAAAAAGGCATTAAATACAAGCATTAAAATAAAGAATGTGAAGATGAGAGATCGCAGGTTCGAATCCAGGCTATGTCACAGCTGACCGTGACCGAGAGTTCCTAGGGGGCGGCGCACAATTGGCTGAGCGCTGCCCGGGTAGGGAGGGCTTAGGTCGGCAGGGGAGTCCACGGCTCACCGCGCATCAGCGACCCCTGTGGCCGATAGGGCGCCTGTGGCTCTGCAGCGGAGCCGCCAGATCTGTGTTGTCCTCCGGCACTATAGGTCTGGTGGCATTGCTGTGGATCTGCAGTGCGAAAAATGACAGCTTGGAAGGAGCACGTTTCGGAGGACGCGTGTTCCAGCCTCCGTTTCCCGAGTCGGCAGAGGGGTTGCGAGCGGTGAAAAAAAAAAAAAAAGAATGTGAAGATGAGATTCGTTAGATTAAGATATCATTGATAAGGTATCGGATCAAAAATAAACACTTTGTTTATTGCATGAAATTATATCTTCATAAAATGCGTTTTCCCAGGTAAAAGTTAATTGAATTTTGCCCTTTAGTTGTGGGTTGATTTTCTAAATACAGTAACAAACGTCTGTCTAGTGGAGTTTTTCCTCTCTTCTGTAGTTGTCTGTCTTTCTGATTTTATGCATATCTTTTTCTATTTGTAAGGTTTGTTTGTATGTCTGTTTATCTAATATGTGTTTGTTTTTTAATCTGTTTTTAAATTGTAATTGTGTAATTGTTGTGTTAGCCCTTCCCTGCAGTATCTCTTGAGAAGGAACCTTTTGTCTTTTGCTTCTGTTTCCCAAGGTACAGTTTCCCTGAGTGTACCCAGGCTGACACAACAGACCATGCATTCACTGAACATAGTAAAAGAAGGTGATACACTTTCTTTGCTTTACTTTTTCATTTTTTATTAAAGGTCACAATTTTGAAAGCATTTTATTTGCTAGCATTAACAAAAAGCTTACACTCGAGAGCAATTTAAAGACTTTATTATTATTTGTTTATTTAGCAGACGCCTTTCTCTAAGGCGACTTACAGAGACTAGGGTGTGTGAACTATGCATCAGCTGCAGAGTCACTAACAACAAAGGCTCACCCAAAAGACGGAGCACAAGGAGGTTAAGTGACTTGCTGAAGGTCAGTGAGTGAGCCGGGATTTGAACCGGGGACCTCCTGGTTACAGGCGTTTTTCTTTAACCACTGGACCATGCAATTCTGGTTATTCTTCATATAAATATTACTCATGAGTAAATATTTCAGTGGGAGTGGGAATGTGCAGCTGCAGACTGAAGCTTTCTGTCTTCCACAGAGCAGATACAGGCAGATTAAAAAGAACAATCACCTAGACATCACCTATTCGCTGCTTCCACCAGCCTCAGCTTTGCTATTCAGCTAAATTGTAGTTGTAAAACAAAGCCAGTCTTGGTGTTTAATAGAAATTGTGGGTTGAGAGATTTGACAACGCTAAGTGACGGCATCTCATACAGTACTGTAGCTCCTCTCCTCTCAGCCTTTCCAGGGAAGCAGCAGAATTACTACTGTGCAGAGGGAGACCTCTACTGGCTGTTCATTTATTAACTCCATGCACAACACTGATGAATTGTACATACATGAATAATATGTATTAACTGAGAAACTACCATTTTTAAAAAGCAGTTTTGTCTGACAGGACAGCAAGTACTGTCCCTGTCCTTTTTTTCCCCCGGTTCACAGTCATAAGCAAATACACAGGTGCAGGCTTATTTGTATTTAATGAACATATTTCCATGGATGACCTAGTGGGACAGTAGCCCTGATTCACAACATCTCTTTTGTGTGGTTGGCAGGGGTGAATGTAAAGTAAACCTATGAACTCTAGTGGTTGGTTTCCCTGACCCTGATTAGCACTAATCTTGGACTGTCCAATGTTACCTGTGAAACCAGCTGTAAATGGGGAAAAAAAACCCCAAAAAAACATGTTTACACATTCATACTTCCAAGAATAGTGCGCTTAAAAGTATAAGCTACTGCCTGTTTGTCTTTTAAACGTTACTTCTGAATAGACCAGTATTGACTACATCACCAAGGTTTGTCTGCTATATTGTCTTTGCTTTTAGTTGGCTCTTCCTAATAACAAGACAACTGTTATATATGTATAACCCTCCTTTTTAAGTACTGTGTACTGTGCTTGTGTGTCCTTGCAGTATCCATGACTCGGGGATCGTTCTTGAAGGAGAGGACGTGGGGGTTGTGGAGGTTCTCGCACTTAGGAGACAGGTGAGGGGAGGGAATCGCTGTGCTTCACTTGTGGTTTAATATCCCTGTGGTGTTCCAATTGAGAAAAACTAACATGATTTCACCTCCACAAAATGAATAATACAAGATGAAAGGGATTCGTCTCTAACCAGTTTCTGTGTCTGTTTACTCTACATGTCTGTCTACTGCACTATGGTTCTTTAGTTCTGTTCAATGTAATGATATTTGTGGATGTTGTGAATGGATTATGGTGTATAATGTAATTAAACTTGCACTTCTGTACCAAGCTCTACTTCAACTCTAAAAAGCAGCAGATCTATACAGATTTCACCTTTCTTTTACTGTATAAGTCAATTTTAGAGCAGGATCTAACGATCTCTGTTTAGATAATTAAAATAGATATTTAGTTACATCCATAATTAACTCAGCTCAGTAATTTTAATCGTAGATTCCACATAGGTGTAGTTAGCGTGTAGCTACAGTGTATGTAATTACGGATTCCTTCTGTTTCAGTTGAGTAAGATGAGCAGGCGTCTGGCAGGGCTGGAGAAGCAGAGTGCGGCGCACCGGCAGACCGAGTTGGTGCTGTTCACCCTCCTGGTCAGTGCCAGCCTCGTCAACAGCTGGCTGTGGCTGCGCAGATAGCCCTCCACCTGCACCTTGCACTGTGACTGTAGAGACTTGAGTTATAGCATGAAACAACGTGGGCCCGGCGCCTCTCTGTTAGCACTCCGTAGAGCTGATTCTGCGTTGGCTGTACACCATGATTGTGAAGGAATGACATGTTTACTGCAGCTAGAGAGAGACTCTCTGGAATAAGGGATCTGCACAGCTGACTGCAATTCTCTGCGCTGTCGTGGCTACAGTGACAGCTGCACACCAACCCACAGGAATATGGGCTCTACCCTGAAGTCTGCTTTCTGCTACTGTTCACGCACTTTTACAGACGATGCCCCTTTAAATCATATTTCAGAATAAGAGTACTTTTATTATTATGGTATGGATGGTATTTAGAGTGGAGGACTGGAGTGCAGTGTGCCCTATTGGTTAGAATTGAGTGCTAGGAGGCAGTGTGACCTAAGTCTATATAAAAGCTAAGGACTGGGAGGCAGTGCGGTCCAATTGATAGAATAGAGATAAGCACTGACAGGTAGAGATCTAATGGTAAGGACTTTAAAGTAGTATGGTTTTGTTATTAGTAAATGTTTGTTTTAATACAATGAAAGTAAATCAATATTGAACAAAATATGACATCAATAATATGTAGGACGATATCAATATTCTAAATAAGCAACTTAATATGCTAAAAATTTATTCTTTTTTAAATTTTGTTGTAGGTTTTTAAATACACTTTATTTGAATTTTACAACGCTAATCTGAAGAGCAGTTTATTATTATTTATTTAAAATTGTAACTCATTGAAACATTATTTTGTGTGTTATATTGAACTATTAGGATGTTCTGACCCTTTGTGAGCTGTGGGGATGAATGGTGAGCTCTCTTACCATCTCGCTGTATTTCATTGTGCTACAGTGTATGAACATCATTTCAAGGGGGGTTTATAACTAAGGCTGTAAAAAATTCAGGGTAAAAAATTGCTTATGTCACTGCATCTCAAAATAGGTATTTCAAGATTTTTCACGACGAAACATAGTATTTTTGAAAGCAAAATTGATAATTTTGTCTGGAGTTGTTATTCAACAAATGTTCCTAAATATTTAAATGCTTATCTGAAAAACATTAAATGCTAAATTGTAGAATAGTTTTTATGTACACCATTTAAAGACATTTTACTTTCACCATCGGTGAATTATCAAACAAAATAAAAACATAAATAAATGTAAAAATAACAACAGACACGTGAAATGTCCCCTTCTTGTACTGGACAGAGCGATCTTTAGCAGAAGTATTTCTGATCTTTGATGCAGCTGGTGTCTTTTTCATTGAAGACATTTTAAACAAATCGTGCAGCTCTATGCAATGTGTTCAATCATTAACCGGGAGCAAACTAAGTCGTCTGCCAGGTTCCTAAATGCAGTGTAACAGGTAGTGTGTCGATAAGGCAAATGTTTGCTGTATTTATTTTTAAGTGATAAAAAAATATGTTTATTTACACTATTCATTCAGAAATGGGAATTATCACAGGGAACCACATATTACACGGCAATGGGTAAATTTAACAGAATTGTGAAAGTTGCGATAACCGTGAAAAAAAATTCAACCTTATGTATTACTTCTGTTAAAACATGTTGTACTTCTATTGTGTAACATCAAATGAGCTGCATGTTCCAGTCAGATAGTTTGTTTACTAGCAGGTTGACAGAGTACAAAATCTAATGTGTTCTGTAGAGACTTGAAAGACTGCATCCCCCGGGGAGATTAGAGCAGAAGCTGCTAATTACCTGCCTCAGCCATGAAAGAATTTCAAGCCTGTCTCATCAAATCACAATTAAAAGTATTTTAATTACACATAATATAGAAGTGGTTGCCTTTCTTTAAGGTTTCATCAGGTGAGGAATGTGGGATAGCTCAAACTCTTCATCATCATGAGAAGATTTATCCTACAAAGTTTAAACTACAAATAGAATAGCTAATATGGGCAACTATTTGCTGTGATCTTAATGGAATAATTTAAAGAGCAATAATATTTTACCATTTGAAGAGAGAGAAAAAAAATCTAGTTTTACCCTCAGTTGCTTACAGTATATATCAATTGCGTATAGTAAGTGCAAAGCTCTTTGAAATTCCTCTTGCTGTGTTATTGGGCAATGTTTGTGTTTGTTTGCTTCCCTGCTTCCCTGCCTTTGAATGCTAATCAGTCTCCTTAAGCAGCGTTCATTAATTCATTTTCAAAGGCAGCAGCTGACACAAGAGCGAGATGGTTTGAAAAGGAGGAAGGGGCTTGTGCCTTCATCAGAGACTTCTCCTGAATTTTGATCAGATTGCTGCCCGCATTGAGGAATGGAGCATTAATGAACTCCCATCAAAGGCAGACCCGCATCTCCATCCTGTTTGCTTGTTGTGTTTTTATATAAGGACTCTGATGCTACACTGATGATTCATATGGTAGTAACACAGACAAAAAAAACAAACGGCAACAAAAAACCAGCTCATCATATCGAAACCAAGCACTCACACAGTTGCACCATGGTGTCAGTGGTCAAGATCACTGGTAAGTAATCATCCAATGTAAAGCCAGGACAGAGGTAGTGAAACATAATAATACCATTATTGTTTAATAACACCTGTTTCTTAACATTTCCACTTAAACTAAAATAAGTACATTGTGAGGTCTGCATACAGTATATCATAGTGTATCTAATAAACTCTTGACATTTATTCTGACTTTTACCTTAACACAGCTAAAACTCTCTTTCAATCATTTTATTATCATTATAGTGTGTATCCTGACTCCTTACAGCCTGTATTAACAGATTGATCGCAGTACTGCAGAATTTGTCAGAAACCATTTCAGAAACAGGCTTAATATTAATCACCGCAAAAATATTAACCACTTACTGAAACTTTTTTTACTACATGATTGTGTAAAAGAATGGACTCTTATTATACAATTTAAAAAATATTTAACAGTATAGTCTGGGTCATTCAAGTTCAACCAGTCCAATACAGACCTTGCATCAACAGTAAACTAAAAAGACCCTCCCCAGCTAGTGATGAGAGGAGCCCTGGGGAGATGGGAAGCTTGGTGGAAACACTCAAACAAACAATGCATTCTCTAACTGGAAACTGAAGTGCAGCTGGTCTAGCAGAATATTTCTTTATGAAACGCAAAGGAACAATAGCTGTGGCTAGTCAGGAGCAATGAAAGCTTTCCCTCATAGTGAGCCTCAATCTTTACCTGAACTACAAGGCGAGAAACTGCTTGTGATGTGGACTCTGGAAGAGGCTAGGATCAAACCACTAAACAAGTTACACTTGAGCCAGATTCAAAGCCAGGCCTCCAGTGGTAAAAGACATAGTAGGCTTTGCATGCAGCGTCCCACCAGCCTTCTAGAACCATTTTTATTCTACCAAAAGGTTATAGAGCCCCCCACTACTCCACTAGGACAAATAACAATTTCCTTGATCACTGTAAATAGGTGTGGACATCCATGAAAATACCTAGTTATATTCAAATTAAAAAAGAAAGACTAAATCTCATTCCCATTTACAGAAAGAAGTATGCGTAGGTAATGTAGTCTGTCTCATCTGTCAATGGCGTTCATGGTGTTGTCTCTTTTGATTCCCCTCCCTTTTGACAGGGACTGTGCTCATCCCCACAGGATCACAAGCTGTGCACCGATGCCAGTGCTGCGCTGCAAGACATCTCCACAGGGACACAAGGCGGCAGTCGTTGTTATTCATCCAGCAAGCAGGACAGGAAAGAGCGAGAGCTTCACCACAGCGCAGAGCAGAGAGGAGGGAAGCTACACAGGCACCTAACTGAGAGCCAGCTACCATTTTTCTCCTTTCCATTTTATTTCTTGCAATGGGAAGCCCTGTAAGGATGAAGTGGGGTTTAGGGCGTGCCGACACCAATGGTTCTGAGTAAAATTGGATTCCTAAGTGGGCCAGTGAGTATTTTTACACTTTTAAACACAGAGCGCTACTAGCTTTGGAGAGCTGTTGTATTGTGCAACAGCCACAAAAATGTGTTTGAAGAACATTTTCATTGATCCATTCATTAAAAGAAGCAAGACATCAAAACTAAGTGGTAACATTGATGGTGCTAGACAGAGCCCTTACCCTAGCACAAAGGGTTAATGGGGAGAGACAGGCATTGAGTAAGAGGAGAGCATTCACTTTAATCTGTACATGCTGTATAATCGACACAGTTGCTCAAGTAAACAGTTATTTGCAGTGTTTTTGTTGAAATATGTTATTTATTTTGTTATGTTTGCATATTGTATCTGTTAACCAGGACAGGTCTTTAACATTACTTTTTACCACGCTTTCAGTATAATGTACTACATTTTGCAATACTTTTATCATAGTATACCACAGGAAGGAAATGTAAGGACTGGGCAATTGGTGTGAAGTTTAAGGGGGTGCTGCTGTGGTCAAGGGACAGTTTGAGGTGAAGTCAGGATTTCTTACTAAACCACAGGGGTCATGAAGTGACTGAAGGACTAAAACCGATGATCTGTGTTTATAGAGCATGTGGAGGCGTCAACAGACTGGATCTTAATATAGAAGCCCAGTTTCCAGGCTTTCCAATTCTGGTTTTCAGGATAATACTCTGGGATTATCCTAATGGTATTTTTCATACTGGTCTGAATCCAGTACTTGAGTGTTGTGCCTCATAAGGGACGGTTCCTCTGAAAGCTCAGGTAGGTGTCCAGGGATTTCAGTATGCCATCCAGGGACACTAAGAATCAGATGCAATGTGTGGCACAGCATTGCACAACCACTGGGTCCACAGCCATGAAGAAACACAACCTCTCAAAACATCGAAGCACACTTTTGCTGCCTGGATCAGACAATATTTCTGCAAAGCCACACAACAGGGAGAGATTTACTAAACTTGTGCTCCAGGGCAAAGTTTGCTCCTTTTTTTCTGTGTGGAATCGACAACAAATATTTGGAACTAATAAAAAGCACACTCAGATATAGGCAGCTCTAAATTAAACTGTGAGCTGTTTATTTCTGGTTTTGAAGCATTAATAGTTTCTCATTGGTTGTCAGTCAGTATTAAAGGAGTGGTAGCCAAGATTTTGAATTTATTTTCTTATTAGCAATGGCACTGCCCCCACTTTAATTATCCTGGAGTCTTTATTGTGTTTGTATACATCACTGTGGAATATGCACAGATATCTCAGAGACAGTGCTATACTTGAAAAGTTGCTCCTGCTTCCATGTACTAAATGTGTTGAAGTTCAAATAACTTCTATCAGATCATGTGACCTACACCAAGCTGTATAGTGTTGTATCTGAAATATTTAAACATCCTGAAATAACCTCAGGAAGAACCAAGATAGGATCATCTCAATAACAGAGGAAACAGTTACAATGCTACTAAAGCTAATAATTTGATTCTAAAGCATCGGTTGGAACTAATTTGGTTTTATAAACATTTTACTTGTTGGATCAATACAGATTTTATAAAGACAGTTCTTGTTGCCCAAGAGGGGGCAATCCAACCAATTGTTTGTAATGGATATGTGATTCACTAATCCATGCTTGAAGCGGATATGTGATTCACTAATCCATGTCAGTCACACTTTTTGTCTGTTGAGGAGTGATTTTCTGAAGGCTTTTGTCAGATACGTTTGTCAGCTGTTATTCTAATACAAAAACTTGATACAGAAGGTGCAGTTCACTAATGTCTAATTAGAAATGTAAATATCACTTAGTCTCTAATGAACAATTTCCCTGCTGTGCTTTTCTCAGCGGCAGTAAACACCTCAGTCTAGGACCTTTTATCATTCTTTCCCATTCACTTTTCACAAGTAGGTCTTCGACATAGATTTCTGGAAACATGAAGCCAGCAGATTGCATAAACATGCACTCCTGTTTGAATCAGGTAGGGAGTTTTAGAAGGAATCCTATCATGCAGGCAGGCATGCTGAGTCTCATTCATATGGAGTGAGAAGCTTTTGGCCTTGGTCACGATGCATTTTATTAGATTTTTCTTTCTTTTAAATCTCACTCATTTGAATGATCTGACCTTGAGCTGACTTGTATAGATGAGGATTGGACTGAAATAATGAACTGAAACATATTACTAAAACTCTCCTTTGAAAGCTTTATTGGGTGGAGGTAGAACTGAGATTGTTGTGCCTGGTGTTGTCATGGTTGCCAGTGCTGTATCCGTAGCTACGAGGGAGGCCCCCAGACAGGCAGCAATAACTCTAGAGCCTAATTAGGCACAGCATTTATTTACATATCTTACACAACTGTGTCATATTCAGTGATTTGTTTTTAGTGCTTTTTACTGTAAATGAGCTCAATATTTTGACTAGTATGTTCTCTAATAATAGAATACTCTTCTTTGCTATCGCACAATTAAGGCAGGGGATCACAGGCAGTGTAGTCTAGTGGCTAAAGCAAAGGCCTAGCTCAGCAGCTGATACACTTTGTCACACCTAGATATTGAGGTAGTGTGAGGTAATAATCATTAGGCATCACTGCAAGGAGCTCCTGGAAAGAAAAGCCCCAACAAAGAGCCAGACAGACATCCTCATATGAAACAACCCAGCCAACCACTAGATTGAGTTCATTACACAATGCAGATGCACTACAGTGACAAGGCAATGGGGTCTGTGTGTTGGGCCAAGTGCAGATGCAATGGTATAAGCCATTGGTTGAATGGAAGCACAACGGTAGCATTTTCATATCGATGTTTGTTTTTAAATGGCAGTTGAGAGGGGGGTTTCTGTGAGGTGTCGGGGATGAGGCAACCTGAACTCTGATCCTCTTCCCTGTGTTCTAGCTCTGCCCTCAGCTCAGAGTAGTGTGCTGACAAGATGACTGGGCAGATGAACATCGAGAGCAATGACCTTTCCAACCACAGGCTGTCCGTCAAGACTACCACAGATGAGGAGCTGGAGCGTATGGACAACACCCTCAGCAGGTCAGGGACAATTAAGGCTTTGAATTGCAGCAACAACAATGTTTATATGTACTGAACTTGGAACATTATCCATTGCCTAACAAATGAAAATGAAACATCTTGATGGAATTACTAACTTAGCTCTGTGTCTGTCTGTGTGTGTGTCTTCAGGGCCCAGTCCATGTGTGATGACACCTCCTCAGAGCTGCAGAGGGTGGCCTCACTGGACCCCAATGGGCTGCACTCCCAGAACTCCTTCCAAGGGAGGGGGGCGCTCTCAAGGTTGGGGTCACTGAGAATAGCTTTTTAAGAGGTGCTGGATGAAAGTAATTTTTATAGTTTGATCTGAATAAGTGTCAGTACAATGCTTAGTAGAATCATGCAACATGTAAAAAATAAAAGCACCTTTGTAGTTCCATTTGTTAATAAAAATAAAAAAATCACCTTAGAAAAATGCAGATATCTAAGAAGTTTACATTGAATTCTTTCAATGAACATGCCAATGCATGTATGTATTTATGTCATATATGGCGTCTTCCTCAGTCTCTGTTTGTATTCGAGGTCCCTCCATCAAAACCTGTGTATGATTTACACTAGAGAGAGGATATCTAGTGTCCCTCATACTATTTGATATAGCAGAGTTGGCACAAATGCGTGTTGACATGACCAGCCGTGTGTGTTAACTGTGTACTCTCTCTGCTCTGGCAGGCTGGTGCGGATGGTGGTGACGTTGAGGGAGTGGGCTCACAAAAGCCTGCAGGAGGAGGAGCAGCGGCCAGACTCCTTCCTTGAGCGCTTTCGAGGGCCGGAGCTGCGGGCCATTCCCAGCCGGGTCAGCAACTCCCAACAGGACCAAGAGAAGAGCGACAGCAAGGGAAAAGACAAAAAGTATGTGCATCTATTAGTGTGGAGGGAGGGGGCTGTCATGTGTTAGTTTGTGTTTCCATAGAGCATTTCCACAGAGACACAGTTTTCTTGCTGTGGCAAGCAGCATCTTCATCCCCAGTTACTGAGACATGCAAGCACAGAGAATATCACACTGCTTCATAAATTAGGTAAATTAGATTACCTAATAGCTGCTATTAACTAATGCAAGCAATTAACCACATATTGCAATCACACCTAAATAGCAGAAATGAATGTAAGTGGTAGAGCTACAGATCTAGCAGCCAATACAGTTGCATGTTAATTCCAAATGTATTAACCTTTTGCTATAATTCTGAAAACATATACCAAAACTATTATATGTTAAGGACTTACATACTTCAGAGTTACTCTGGAGTAGATTGGAGTAAACGAGTCAGTAAGACCATTTTAGTTTGGTCTGGGTGAACATGGACAAATGTAAAAGGTCTACTCCAGTGGCAGAACCATCAACCAATGAAACAAAACATACTTCACAATGACATCCCTCACCCTATGGTATTGCAGTGTCACTACACCATGTGAAAGTTTCAAATCCATGGTGTTGCCATTGCTGATAATTGTGAGATCTGCTAATATTCCTGCCAGGGGCCCTTCTGAGTAATACACTTGTATTGTAATCAGGGGATCTCACAATGAGACAAGGACTCATCTGGTGTCATCAGCATTTTTGAGAATTGGGACATGATTTTCTCTTAATGGAACACCTGGGCTCCACTGACTCCCTGTCACTTGGGAAAGGCAGTACAACTAAACTTTCTCCATACCAGGAAGTCACCCTGCTCCAGTTGCTGTGGTCCTGCTATTACAGTAATGTATGTGGTGTAAAGCATACCTGTAGCTCTTGTTTATGATGTTCTTATTCAGCTAGACCCAGGAGCAGGTGTTGACAGGCATGCAGTTGGGGTGGCTGCTGTGTCTCCTCCAGGGAGTGTTACTGAGCCCATAAACAACTTCAATGAAAAAGCCAGCCCTTGGGGCAGTGTTTAAAGCATGGAAATGTTTGTTCACAGAAAGAAGGAAGTGTTTGTGCTGGACCCTGCTGAGAATCTTTACAACCACTGGCTCTTAATAATCGCCATTCCTGTGCTCTATAACTGGTGCATGCTGATAGTTCGGTAAGTTTTGTGAGTCATTTCATCATAAGTATTTTACTATGCATGTGTTAGATGCTTAATCAGTTAGATAAGCTGGCATTGTTCAAGCCATAAGCTGGTAGTTTGTCAGACTGGACCAATAAGACAAATGTCAGTATAAAGCTATGAAACATATGACAATTCTGTGTAATTCAAGATGCCCTCTTTGCTTTGTTTTGTATCCAGGGCCTGTTTTGATGATCTGCAAACTGAAAACTACATTCTTTGGCTGGTTCTGGATTATGTTTCGGATGCCCTCTACATTATGGACACTTTTGTTCGGCTCCGCACAGGTCTGTTATTTATTAAAGCTACAGGTTATCTCTTACTTCCCCAAACATACAAATATGAAACAAAACCCTGGGAAAACTGTAGTTTCCAAATATCTAAACGCAAAAGGCATTTTCAGTAGTATTAACTGGTTAATTTTAGGGCAGGAAAAAGCAAGGCAGTCTGAAAGGAAATAAACATCTCATCTGTTATGGGAGATTTGTGGTCAGATAAATAAAACACATTATTAATCTCCCTTAGGTTTCCTCGAGCAGGGGCTGATGGTAAAGGACCTGGCCAAGCTTAGGGACAGCTACATCCACACCCTGCAGTTCAAGCTGGACGTGATCTCCATCTTGCCAACAGACCTGGCTTACATCGCCACGGGCATCCACACCCCTGCGATTCGCTTCAACCGCCTTCTGCGCTTTCCCAGGATGTTTGAGTTCTTCGACCGGACAGAGACGCGCACCAACTATCCCAACATTTTCCGCATCTGCAATCTGGTGCTCTACATCCTGGTTATCATCCACTGGAATGGCTGCATCTACTTTGCTATCTCCAAGGCCTTTGGCATAGGGTCGGACACCTGGGTCTTTCCCAACTTTACAGACCCCACTTACGGCAGACTGACTCGAGAGTACATCTACTGTCTGTACTGGTCTACTCTCACACTCACCACTATTGGAGACATGCCAGCCCCGGTCAGGGATGAGCAGTATTTGTTTGTCGTTTTTGATTTTCTGGTTGGGGTCTTGATCTTTGCCACTATTGTGGGAAATGTCGGATCCATGATCTCTAACATGAACGCCACAAGAGCGGAATTCCAGGCCAAGATCGACTCTATCAAACACTACATGCAGTTCCGCAAAGTGAGCAGAGAGATGGAGGCCAGGGTCATCAGGTGGTTCGACTACCTCTGGACCAACAAAAAGACTGTGGACGAAAGGGAGGTCCTCAAAAGCCTGCCAGACAAGCTCAGGGCTGAAATAGCCATCAATGTCCACCTGGACACCTTAAAAAAGGTTCGTATCTTCCAAGACTGTGAGGCCGGGCTTTTGGTGGAGCTGGTTTTGAAACTGAGGCCTCAGGTTTTCAGTCCTGGGGATTACATCTGCCGGAAAGGGGACATTGGAAAAGAGATGTACATTATTAAGGAGGGGAAATTGGCCGTGGTAGCTGATGATGGGGTCACCCAGTACGCCCTCTTGACAGCCGGAAGCTGCTTTGGGGAGATCAGCATCCTCAACATTGAGGGTAGCAAGATGGGCAACAGGAGGACAGCCAATATCCGGAGCATCGGCTACTCTGATCTCTTCTGCCTCTCTAAGGATGCTCTGATGGAGGCACTCACTGAGTATCCAGATGCTAAGAAGGTGCTGGAGGAGAGGGGCCGGGAGATCCTGGTAAAAGAAGGACTGCTGGATGAGTCAGCTGGGAAAGGGGGGGTGGGGGAGGTGGAGGTGGAGGAGAAGATAGAGAGGCTGGAGTCCTCCTTGGACAACCTGCAAACACGCTTTGCCCGGCTGATGACGGAGTACAACTCCACCCAGCTTAAGCTGAAGCAGAGGATCACCTTCCTTGAGAGGAGGGTCAAGTACCTGGGCAGTGGGTACCTCTCTGATGGGCTGGACAGTACCAATGACACTGATGGAACCCGCAGTAAGGGCATGCAGTGACCCTCCCTCCTGACCAATTAACTTTATCAAATGCTTTTATTGATTACTTTCAGTTGTAGGCTGAGACTGTTGGAAGGTCTGCTATCCTATGTAACCTGCACAAGACGTAATCACTACATAAACAATGCAAAAAATACATGTGAAATATTTGGCCAGTAGAATCTGAAAGTTATGAACACATAGGGAATGGAAGATGTTCATAACAATGACATGTTTGTAACTCTGAAACTGGTACTATTTTCAATGATTGTATGTATGTGTACTGTATTAATATAAGGTCTACATCTTTAATATGATAAATAATAAGTTAAAAACAAAAAATAAGACAGGAGAGCTGTGTTTAACTTGTTTTTTTTTTATAAATCAGAGTTCATCATTTGGGATTTAAAATACTAATGTATCATAGTTTTTCTCCACTTCATACTCAACTGTAACTTACATTATCGTAAATTACCTCACCTAAAGGTCACTTGAACCATAGTGATCTTAAGACAGATTTGGCAACTTACGTAACTTACCTTGTTTAAACATGTATACTTGAGCCTTACTCTTGTGTTGGAATTACAGCCTTGTATCACATGTATGAGCATCTAAGATCTGAATAATGAATACTGTATAAAATGTAGCGATCAGGACTGCCTTTAACTGCTTTTTTGTTTGTTTGTTTGTTCGCGTTTTAATTTCTGCATTTTGCAACCATTTCTATACAACTATATTAGTTACAATAGTGTTCATTTGGTTCGATAAAGGGCTAGCAACTAAATTAGACCTCTTGTAGTTTCCAAAAAATCTCTATAAGGGAAACTTGTAAAATAGCAACATGAACATTTTAATATCAGGGTAGAATAGTTCAAAATCTATCAAATATTCACCCCATAAATCAGATCTCAAGGTTACTGTGAAAAATACTGGCCAGAGGAACAAATGTTCCCAGGGCGTGTTTGCAATGTGTATACCTGCATCACAGACGTTTTCTAAATATTGAGCACTGGATTATTCATTTGAGTGAAGCCTTATCTGGCAGGGTTAATCTATTTTTGCAAAACGCAAATTGAGTTATTCTTCATTATTCTTGACAACTTTATTTTGTTGGAATACATTTAAATAAAAAAATGTGTTCCTATTGTAAATACTCTTGTCTCACACTTTTTTGCTCCTGTATAGATTGACATGCAAATCAATGTTTTAGTATACTTTATATGAAAAAGACAACCACTGGGTTAAACATAAATACCAACCTTTAATCAGAAGATTGCAACTATCTTATAAAAAAGCACAACTGGTCCAGTTCATAAAAAAACAGTGAAAATATACTTTAAAAGTAGAAACAAAATGCATAAAGAAATGTATTCAATATTACCTGAATACAAAGCTATTCACTGTGCTTGTTCGAGAAAGTCATATTTTATAGACAACAGGAAATTCTTCAAGGGTTCTTGGGAACTCCATCTCACAGAAGCCTTTGCAAGCAATCACTTGATCTCACAGCCCTCCCATGATTCCAGTATGGAAATCATACAGGAAAGTATGGAACAAGTTGTAGATGGCTTTTCATGCAAAGTTGATAAAATCCATCTCTCTCTGCATGGTTAAAGTGACCTCCAGGGTCTGTGCCTCTGAGATGAAACAAGCTTTGCCGGTCTTACTGTCCACAGGATGGGGCAGGTGCAGGCCCAATTTACTGTGGCAGAAGAAAGAAGAGTTAGTATGAATATTGGATTTCACCATACTCTTTAGTGTAGCAGTGCTCAATGCTGGAGCTGTCTACACAGGAAAACACTAGTATGCTCTGGATTGAAGCATTATTTATTTATTTAACATATATTTTATTTTTATTTTAATTTAAAGTGACCAATTATTATTTTTTATTTATTTCCCCCTCCCATTTGAAATGTCCAGTTATGTTTTTTTCTCCTCACCGCAGCGAGTCCCCACACAGCACGGACATTCTGAGGGCGTATGAGCGTCCTCCGATCTCACAAGCCTAAAGCCATACTCGCTTATACGCTGAGCAATCCAGAGCAGAGGTGGACGGGCTACCGATCCTGGGAGACAGAGATCAGCCCTGCTTCTTATCCACTCTAAATATGCTTGGTGTCTGGCCAGTAGGGTTCGCTGTTGCGCGATGAGGGGAATAGGTCCCTGCCGGTTTCCCATCCCAACCCCTGGGAGCGTCAGAGCCAATGCAATGCCCCCTTCAGCCCCCAGCAAAGTTTGGCCTCTTTGCACAGCCAGCAGCAGTGCTTTAACTGGATGAGCCACTCGGGGACCCCCCTACATTTTTTATTTTTTAAAAAGATGTACTGCTCAATAAAGCAAACATTGAAAAATAACTAAAGCTTACAATTTTGGTGAACGCAGATCAAGGAACTTTTCTTTGACATCCAGAAAAACATCTGCGATTTTGGTGTCTGGAAGCTTGATTTTTATCTGAAATAAATGCATATAAAATTAAATATGCACTTCCTCAGCTATGGATCCAGTTTACATTCATTTTTTTAATATATGTTGTGCTTGTAGAGGGACTGAGGTAATTTATATATTTTATCCTTAAAGCATCTCTAACAAACTATTCAATAAATGCCATTGTTTCAGTCAGTGGAACATGTTCACATGAGTGAGGGAAACAGAATAGTCTCTATTTGAAGTTTATTAAGTTTAAGCCTCAACTTTTACAGGTATAAGGGTTTTGATGAACTGATCTCCATTGTCATGTATTCCTGTAGACTACAATTCACTTACCAGCATACACTCACAACAGGCAGAAGATGGGTCCTTTCTGCTCATCCCTAGAAACACATCCTCTGTGGTAATCTTCTGTTTGAAAAGTATCTCATACCTGTACAGAAAGCAGAAGCTAAGCATTTTAAATTGTGTAATGCACAACAACATGAATGATATTTTAGCTATAGCTGTCAGTGCTCTGTCTGATGCACAACCCAACCCAACCAAAATGATCTTTAATGACAACGCTATTATTGGGCAATGGTTGCCTGAGAGTAGCTACAATGGCAAGAATCACAGGGGTACATTTTCATATTTGACCAGTGGTATTTACTTTTCTGAATGGGATATTTCTTAAAGGATATTTGGGGGGGAACAAAATGTCTACTTACTAAACATCCACTGGGAGTTATATTTTTGGGAAGGTCTACAGTATCACTTCCCCTGTTTATTAAGGAGAGACAGAAACAGCTACTGCCTAGGAATAGACAGCTGATTGTACTCACTCGGGCTGCTGCCTGGGGTCCCAGGTGTCATCAAGCTCTGAGCCCTCTGGCACCTCCTCTTCACTCCAGATGTCTTTGCTATTCTTGCTCACTACTGGAGGAACTGGCAGCACATCAGGACAAGGAAGCCTCTCAGTATTTATGTGACTTACTTCCAAAGCATATTATCTTTCCTACCCACAATATTGCCAGTTTCTTAGATTGTGAACATTTTTGGGAAGGACTGAGATCCACTTTTGTCACGTTCCAATTCCTTCAGATGGTATTTGGTTCCTTGGGAAAACCTTTTTTGACCATTTCTATAAATAATCTTTATTTTAAACTGAAAAACAGAAGGTTTCCATATAAATCTAAACAATGATAGATGGGTCAAACCAAGAATAGACATGTCAATGCTTCATTTTTCAACCCCTAATTAATACGGCAGTTGTTGTCTGCAATTGATTTAGATAATAAACCCATTATATAAATGCTCTGTTGTTTAATATACAAGAATGGTTCTTTAGAACCTGAGCAAAAAAAGAGAAAGACTTTGAAGACTTCTATATAGAACCCTCAGGCTGGGTGCAATATAATAGGGCTGCTGTATAGAGGTGTAACAATGAATTGTGTATCCATAATACATGATACTTTCTTACATAATATATTGGGTTGTAATTGAGATATTTATTGTGTGTGTATATACAAAAAGCACAACATAGTTCACTGTAGTTCTCCAAATGATTCTTAAATGAAGAATATATGAATTTTATATTTGGTATGAATACAGATTTTCCATATCCCCTTTAATTTTTATCTTTTAACAAAATGGTCCATCATTAAATGACCATTTGATCTTAGCATGCATCATACAAGTAGCTCATCAGAACCATCACATGTATCATGATACACATCGTATCACGACCTGCATATTGTGATACATATCGTATTATGACATTAGCCCTATTGCTGTAGATGGAGTGATGTTTCTATTGCACCTTCGCATTCAAAACACTTTCAACAAATGTAATATTATGCAGTTATTTCTGAGGGGGTGTAGGTGCAGGTGACTTCACTGTGCTACAGTCATTTTTTATTTTCTTTTTTGTTCTGCTTGGGAGTTTTATTCTTTAACTGCATAGAGACACCCAGTGGCAAGATTATGTAGCGCAGTTCTTTATCTAAGGTAGGGTTCTTAAAAGACTAAATTCCAAACAATTCCTTGCAGAAAAAAAATATGCAGTAGTGTGTTAATTTATATCTTTACTACCTAACAAAATATTAACTATACCTTGTAAGTTATATAGTGGAGCTGCTAGTATGGAAGTTTGCACAGATGATCATTAAACCACCCTTTGTGATAAAAAAAGGTCAATTATTGTGACTACAAGAACAAATACTGAATGCTTTCCTGGAGTTTTTCAATGCCATGTCAATGCCTCTTTTTGTGCAGAGGCTGGGTCCTCATTTTCTGAGTGTTAGTTTAAAATATACCATTTCAACAGCTAGATAACTGTTATTTGCATTTGAATGACATAACTGACATTTGTATTAACATTTCTAAGTATGTATTCAACAATATCATCATCTTGCTTCTAAAGTGTTTTCCATAGGGCAGACAATTATCTGTAGACAAACTACCATGTGACCCACTTGTGTGGTTTTGATTGCATTATACGCGGTCATTTGTCATCATGATTATGCTATTCTGCGTGTTAAGCACTTAGCTCATGGAGACCCACTTCTGACAACTATAATGTGTTACGAATGTAGTCTGTATGTTAATAACATACCTTGTTTAGAATTTACAGTAAACTGCAAGGTACCGTATCGTGTTTTCTGCAGACAGTTACTGTACAAAGAGAGACGTCTTACCATTTGTTTCACATTTTGCTGGGCCAATGTGACCAGGTCCTAGGCCCGCTGTCGATGAAACAGGCTGAAATAAATAAATAAATAAATAAACAAACAAACACAATACATCCTAAACCGAATATACATTCTTGATCATGTATTAGTGTTATCGAAGCGACTTAATCAGAGAAATTTCTTAAACTGAAAAATATTAAATAGTTGTATTAACAAACCAGAACCAAACTACTAGTAATAATAATGGTCTCTTAAGCAGTCTCAATTTGTAATTAAAATGATAAATACTTCACACTAATTAGAACTGTTTAACATTACGTGATCTAAATAATTATCAATACCTGCTCGTCTTCTTCATCGTCTCGCCCCTGTGAAAGCATTTTGGAAAGGGCCTCTAACGATTGAACAGAAGAGAGACCGTCCATCGCGGCTGCAAATTAAATTCCTTTAAAACTTGAGGAAAGACTACTGTTTGGTGAAAGCTGTGGCTTTGTTGCTTACTTTTAGATGTTTGAAATGCTACGTTTTCCACGCCGTAGAATTATGCCCAAACATAACTTTACGTTTATGCTCAATTTGTTGGAGTCCTCGGGTGCCATGGCAACACAACAGTACCGCCCTTAGCAATCACAAAGTAACTGACAGAGGTTCAGCCAATCGCAGAACGCAAAAATCTCTGAACAGCCAATCAAATCCACTTTTATTTAACTTACATTGATAATGCTGTTTGCCAGACTCTTAAGTTTGGGAAGGAATTGTAAAATAAATAATAGTCTATCAGTAACTTATTTTTTTGCAGATAATGCATATTTATTTAAATTTATTTCTCACATCCAGGTGGTCTATTTATTTGTTATTCAGGCATTCTGGTAGTCGCCTTGTGTAGAGTCTAGGTCCTCACATTCTCAGTGTCACAAAAATGGCGCTTTGGTTCGGATAGTGTGGATAGAGAAGAATTAGAGGCAAAATCTGTTTGAAAAATATAAACAGTTGTTTGACGTACTGTTATAGTTTGTGGTCGCTTACTGTTAAGGATTCCAAAGTTGTTGGTGTCGTAATCGGTGAGTAGATCATTTATGTCTGATGTGAGTAGTTAAAAAAAAAAGGGTTTCGTTTTCCTGACATAATTAAGCACGCACATTGTCATTGCCATCAATAAACAAAGACATTTCACATTGTAAATAAATCTCACTCTTCGAAAACTTGATAGAAGGAATGTAAACATTAGTAAAATGTCAGGCGTCGCACCGATACTTAGTCATACGGACCTAGACAGATAAATAAATGCCATGCTCCAGTGACAGTAGCGTCATAATAATATTAATATATTCATATGTTCTGTAGATGTGAATCAATCAATAAAAAGAAACGCTGTGTTTAGAAATGCCGAGCAAACTTGTCTGTCACAAATTTTAATAACCACGAGGATATTTCTTATATTTATTGTTTTGGAAATATCAGTATCAATATAATTATAAGTTCAATGTTCAATTCCCTGTGTATAATAGTAAACATAAATACAGTTTGTCATTAAAAAAAAAAAAAAAAAAAAATCTATATTAGGCGTTGGCTATCAACATATCCTGTGTGTCACTGTTGCACTTTCTGTTATTTTTTTTTACTACATTTGTTTATTTTGGCATCAGAAAAATATAAAACTAATAACTAACATTGGTTTCCCTGCTGTTAAATAAAGTTCAGTAGATTATTGAACTAAATTATGTTCTTTCCCCTTCAGAATTCAAAATGAGTGGATTTAATTTTGGTGCCTCCTCTAGTGGCTTTAACTTCGGTACACCCAAGACGACAGCGGGGGGCACTACTGGGTTTTCACTGACTGGAGCCAGCACCACAGGAAATACAGGGGGTGGGTTCTCCTTTGGGACACCTTCCCAACCCCAGGCTGCTGCCCAGCCCTCTAGTCTCTTCTCCTTGGCTACCCCTGCAAGCTCTGGTACACAAACAGGATTCAGCTTTGGCGCCCAAGCCACTTCAACACCAGCAGCAGCAGCAGCACCTGTCCAGACCACTGGAGGGGGGTTCTCATTTGGGTATGTCTGTTTCTCTGCGTATTACATCTAGAGGCCTTGCGTGGAAGTGCCTAGATTGTCCAGGATGATGATGAAAATGTTAGTCATTGATAATTGTCATATAATACATTGATAATCATGACCGTTATCAGTGGCTAAAATTTGCATTTATAAATGTTACGGACATCTGTACAGGTGATATCATCTTATTCTTTGAAAACAACAAGTGTTTTCAGGGTGAAATTGCTGCCATGTGATGAAAAGAAGTAAGTAAGTAAGGATAATTACCGATAAGAGTAAAGAAAAAGTTCAGGACCATAATTTTCTTTTTTTTTCTGTTCCTCCCTGCGTCCAGTGCCAGCACTCCAAAGATAAACCTTGCCATGCCGAATCCCACCCAGGCCTTGACCTCTGCTGGTCTGACCCTGGGTAACAGCATGGCAGCCCCCACAGGCACAGGGTTCTCCCTTGGGGGAGCACTGTCCACCCAGAGCACAGCAGCCCCTTCTGGAGGAGGGTTCAGCTTTGGTGCTAGTGGGAGCCTAGGGGGTGCCATGACTCAGCAACAACAGCAGCAGCAGCAACAACAGCAGCAGCAGCAACAACAGCAGCAGCAGCAGCAACAACAGCAGCAGCAGCAGCAGCAACAACAGCAGCAGCAGCAACTACAGCAGCAGCAACTACAACAGCAGCAGCAACAACAACCAGCAGCCAGTGGATTCTCCCTTGGGGGTAGTGCTGCTGCCCAACCTACTGCTGGGTTTTCTTTTGGGGCAGCAAAGGCGCAGGTGACCACAACGGCCCCCAGTGCAACTGGTGGGGGATTCTCGTTTGGGAATAGCACTGCCCTTGCAACCAGCCAACCCGCAGCTACACTTTCCCTTGGTGCTCCAGCAACAGGTGCGTATCTTTCCTTTCAGCGCAGCGGTCTTGAGTAGATAAACCGAGTTCATAGTTGTCACACTTCTTTCACCAATGAAACACCTTTTGAGACTTGCATTACTTTTGGGGTTGTTGAAAACTAAAACCCAAATTAATAAACCGTTAGTGTTCAAAATGAAGAATTGCATGGTGACAGTTGTGATCCCCCCGCCCCCCTTGAAAAATGTCAACACCCCTGTTATTCTAATAAAAATATTGCTGCTGTATCTTTCGGCAATAGGATGTTTAACATATATTTTTGTTTTCCAGAAGCAAAACAGACCTTTTAGTGTTTTTTTGTTTTTCCCAAATGGTATATCTTCTTAAAGAAGTTTAGTTTGAGTTTTTGTGAATTTATTTTAATGTATTGAAATATATATATATATATAATTATTATTATTATTATTATTTTTTAGGGCTTACTTTGGGATCCTTAGTACCAGCTCCAACTGCAGCAACGGCCTCAGGGACCACAACCCAGGGGACAGGCATGTTATTTGGAGCCAAACCCCAAGGTAGGATTTCATTCTTTTAGAAATGTAGTTTATATACAAAAATAGAAAACACTTGAATAGGTAACAGTAGGGAAGTTACATCATTTTTAAATAGACTTTGGTGCCCCCAAACTGCCATTAGTCCACATCAGTAAACCACCACACAACTGGAAGTCTCCTCTCTTAGAATGGTGGGAGATATTCAGGTGAGGAATGAAGACTAAAACAAGGAACCATCATAAATGTACCCTTGTCCTTCCTGTTTCATGAGCACTCAGATCTTCTTGTGTAGGAAAATATGGGTGTATTTTGCAGTATTTTTTTAGCTCGCTGGTTTTCTGTTTCAATCAGCCCTAGCGTCCGCTGCCTCCACCACCACCCTGGCCAGCACATCATTAGGGTCCTCTCTCTTCGCTTCATCAGCCCCCGTCTCATCAGCTCCCTCCAGTTTCACACGTGAGTTTGCATGACTACTCTCCCATGTCTTGCTATCAGACTGCAGATTATTGTAGTCAAGTGATGCCAGCATATGAATAGATGCAGGCAAAAATGTATATGACTGATGGAACGAGTGAATCTACGTGCTGAGTTTTCTTTGGGAGTTAATATGGAAGTGATTCTATAATATATTTTAATCAAAACACTTCCTAATAATGCATTGTTTTTCTCCCTCTGAAGTTGGGTCTACAGCTGCCCCTACAGCTACTTCTTCAGCAGCAGCATCAGCAGGAGGAGGTTTGGGGTTCATGCAGAAGCCTCTGGGGGTCACCACAGCAGCCAGCACTGCTCTTTCAGGTAATAGTTGTGAGATACTGACACTGGAGAGTGTTACCCAGTTGTACAGCTGGGAGTGATATAATGTATGATGGAGCTCAACTGTCAGTTTTCTAGCTTCAATGGGTTAAATTTCAAGCTATAGTCCATGTAAATGTTTGCATGAATAGGAACCATCTCCTTCATTGTTGTTCATCTGTGTAGCAGCTGCAGTTTGTGAACAGGACTGGATGACTTGTAGTTCAAACCACCAGAGCTACAGTGTTTTTTGTACTGTAGGCCACATTTGCATTTAATAAAGGTGTACTGTTTCAGCTGCTGCCCCCACAGGTGCTGTCACCGGGTTCTCCCTCGGAATGAAACCTGCAGGATTGGGCACTATTGGCACCACAGCTCCCCCCGCCACCACCACCATCACAGCAACTGCAGCCTCAACAGCCAGGTACTACTGCAATGATGCTTTTACCTTTCCCCTGTGTGTATGTCTTTGAACTGCAGGGCCCAGTTCTTAGACTCACCTTATTTCTTGTAAATTTGCTGTAGCTTCTCTTGTTACGTGAAATGTATGGATTGGTATTATTATTATTGTTATGCATTATGCCTTTACTGTTCATGTCTTCCTCCAGTGCCCCACCAGTAATGACATATGCCCAGCTGGAGAACCTGATAAACAAGTGGAGTCTGGAGCTAGAAGACCAGGAGAGGCACTTCCTGCAGCAGGCAACGCAGGTCAATGCCTGGGACCGCATGCTTATCGAGAACGGAGAGAAGGTAAAAAAAGAGGAGAGTGCTCTCATTTACTCATGCTGCACATTAAAAGCAACACCTTAATTTGTTATGTTGAGTCCGCTAGTTCCACTAACAGAATTCCTTATTCATCTAAAACATCTGCTTTAACTCTCCATCAGTGGCTGTATTACAATTTGTAAATAGTTTTTCATTGTATTTATACATTTTAGTTCATTTTATAGCATTGTCATTATCACTCTATATTTATCAATGACAATGTATTCTGTTTGCCCCGCCTAGATCACATCTCTACACAGAGAGGTTGAGAAAGTGAAGCTTGACCAGCGAAGGTAATGTTAGTTTTGCTTTGTAGCCATTAGCACATATTTTGTGTTGATAGACACATATTTGTAGTGTGCAGTTGTGTTGATTACCCTTTATGTGTGTTCAGGCTGGACCAGGAGATGGATTTCATCCTGTCTCAGCAGAAAGAGCTGGAAGATCTGCTGACACCCCTGGAGGAGTCTGTGAAGGAGCAGAACGGGACCATCTACATGCAGAATGCAGACGAGGAGCGAGAGAAAACGTAGGTTTGAGATCTGGAGTTCCAGTCCTGCTTTGTAGGTTAAGCTGGACGGTTATATATACCAGCATGTGCCATCCTTTGTAAGCAACTCAACACGGGTGCCTTGCTCGATTGGAAACTTGGTGGGGTTTTTATTTATTTAGGTTCATATTTTTGTCCCAATCTTTCCAGATACAAGCTGGCAGAGAACATAGATGCCCAGTTGAAGAGAATGTCCCAGGACCTGAAGGAAATCATTGAACACGTCAACACATCCAGCAGCTCCTCTGAAACCAGTGACCCGGTATCCGGGGGATTTAATGTGAGAATAATCTGCAGATGTTGTCTTTTTTTTTTTTTTTTTTTTTGTTTCCTAATCTGGGCCACATCTTTTAAGGGTTTAAATGTTGTTGTTATTTTTAAACTTGGGAGATAAGGGGGATCATCTGAAAAGAATTTCTGTATGAGATGCAAACAATATGATTGAGCTATCTGAAATATTTAGTTAATAATTCAGTTCGGCAATTTAATGCTCCAATGGATACACTGAGTAGTAGAAAACACATTTTAAATAGATTTTGCGATCTGAAATTTAGTCTGCTTTTTTAAAACTGTTTAAATGTTTTCTTTCAGCTTCTGCAAATCTGCAAAATTCTGAATGCACACATGGATTCACTTCAGTGGATAGACCAAAATTCAGGTAAGTTGGTTTTATTTTTAATAGAACTATTTATCAGTGAGCTGTAGGAAAACAAAACTGGATCGTAATGTAAAGCAAAAGGGCTTTTAAAAACACTAGCTGATTTTTTTTTTAATATCTGTTATTGCTTTGTGAGCCAAACAAACATTTGGGTCAAATATTGTTTGAGGGTAATAGTTTGCGTCTGGTAATAGTGTAAAAGGGGAGAACAACAACTTTGTATTGAGATTAGTGCCGTATCATTCTTTAGAACATGTGGTTACCCGTCATGTCCCTCATTACTGGGACGTTGATAAACATGCAAACAGTCATAAAACCACATTTAAAAAAAAAATGAGTATTGAATGTATATTGTTCAGATATAGAAGCCTATGGGAAGTTGTGGATTAATATTGTGTGTTTGTTTGTTTTTTTTTTCCAGTGTTGCTGCAGAGGCGAGTGGAAGAGGTGTCCAAGCTCTGTGAAGGTCGTCGCAAGGAACAAGAAAAAAACTTTCGTATTGCATTTGATTAAAATAAACAAAATACATATATAAGCACACAAGGGTCTCTTTAAAATCTGTTCCCAATTTCTGTGAAAAATAAGAAACAATTTTATTTGGAGTCTGTTTTGTTAAAATAAAGAATTGCTTCCACTTTTTAGTCCTGCTCTGTGTGCATGATTTGTGTCTTCTGTACTATGAATCTAAAAGCATTAGGCTGTATTCACAAAGCATAAGATTGTCATTTTAAATAAATACAGAGGTTGGTCAAGCCCACTGGTTGCATCAGTGAAGGGGGAAAAAACTTCTGCCAAAAGCCCAAGTCACGTTTTACCTTTTCGCTTTTTGTTTTAAGTACGCCTCGGCAAATGGCTTCTATCATCACCAAGAATGAATATAATCAGTATAGTGTGTGTGTGTGTGTGTGTGTGTGTGTTCTGTAACTAAGTGATTGACACAAATTGTACTTTAATGGCTGGTTTCACAGACCTTAATTAGCACTAATCTTGGACTACTTTACCTTGGCTAATAATAGAAATCCATAACAAGTGCTAACCATCATCTGTGAAACCGACTGTTAAAGCTGAAAGGATTTGCTTCCCTGCAGCAGGTGTGGAATATTGTTTTCTTACTGAGGTTTAGCTGACTGTACAAACTAGACCCAGTGGTGCAGCAAACCTCTATCCCTGTAATCATTGTGGGACCTCTGTTTAGGTGGCACTCTGGAAGCAATGTAAATACTGCTAGTCAGATCATCTGCACTAATATCCCATCTGCTCAAGAGAGGCTACACAACGCGCCAGTCCTTTATACCCGGCTTGGGCTTGGGAAAGCTTTTTTGGTGGTGAAAACAAAATAAAACAATCAGTATTGTAGCAATAGGAGTGAAAACCTAATAGAAACTGCATGCAGGGCTCATTATGCTGAGAAGTGGAAATATGATCATGTTTTACAGGTAAGTTTGTCGTCACAATACATAGTTTATTGGACAGCGTTCTGTTATTTAATTTTGAGGATTTAAAAATTCCCAGTGCAAGTTTGCAAACGTTACATCTGAACTAAGATTTAAGATTATGTTGCATGTTTTAGCAACATCATTTGTGTTGCACCGTTTACATTGTAAACATTCAGCTGTATCACTGCATTCAGTGTAGCCATTAGATGTGGATTGATGTTACCACGTTGCAAAAACAATCCCTAACTAAAGTTTTACTGATAGTGCTGATGCAACTAATGGTTAACTTGGTGCCGCTTCCATGTGTTTGCACCTGCATTACCACGAGTTTTAGTTGTCATGGGAACACTGAAGGGTGAAAGTTCATTTTTGAATTAAAGGTCATTACAGGCAGATTCAGAAGACGATACTTTCGGTTCTTCCTGGAAAGGTAAAATAACTAGATTTTCTTTACATTTTTTGCTAAACAATAAATACATAGTCACAGTTTTTATTTGTTTTAAATACAACAACAACTGTAGATTTGAATTGCACATATGTAAAGTTTCAATAACTAATTGTTAACCAAGACAAACTGCAGTACTGTGAAGAGTTCTCGGTCAATCTGAACTCGCAGAACGGCCGCATGTACAGTATTATATATATATATATATATATATATATATATATATATATATATATATATATATATATATATGTATATATATGTGTGTGTGTGTGTGTGTGTGTAATGTAATATACTGTAGTTTTTAAGCAGGTGGGGTTAGCAACATAATTGAGAAAAAAGCATTTTTTAAATAATATTTAAACAAGTGCAAAACTTTTTGTTCTTGGATCAGTTGTTTTTTATTGATATATCTGGATGTTTGTACTTACAGGACAACATATAGTTTGTTATTTACTTTGCTGTACAAGCGGATCCCCTAATTTGCAGTAGTACAACAATACATACCGTAGTTCAATTTACACTGCAGAACCGTACCAATACTATATGTGACATGCTGCGAGTTAAAATCATCAAAACTAATGGGCAGAATTAGTGAAATCCCAACTAACCTATGATATGTCGAGTTAACGATACTTATTATTAAATATGCTAAATTACTATCCGGATACTTGTGGAATGTTTTGTACTGTTGTTTAACTTTTTAAATTATTATTATTTAAGTGAAATGATGTATGTGCTTTCGCTGCTCGTGTTATCGTGCACCTCCGTGTACTCGCAGGAGACTTTTGGGGTGAGTTTTTTTTTCTATGATCATTTATTTTAAAATGATAGCTCTGTACGGTTTAAAATATTTACACATTTGTGTCGGTTGTTTCCTGAATGAAAAGCTCGTGCTAATGATGGAATCTGATCTTTATGATTTATAATAGAGCTCGAATTTGTAATCTTTAAACTCCTGTTTCAGTAGTAGCATGGCTCATAGAATGGTAGTGTCAGGAAAAGATTCACAACTGGAAATCTCAGCATCCGTTTAAACGGATTTAGTCACCAACGAGGAGAAACTTTTTTTTTTAACATTCCACATCACTGACAGTGCTATCTGGCATTCATTTGAGTCAGACAGAAAAGTGTCGGCTGTTTGATATCTACTGCTATATGGTATTTCTTGCAGTACAACACACTTTATAAAATATGACTGTGCTGTATGATAAAAGCTAGCAAGGTGCAGTGGTTTTTCTTTCAAAAAAAATATGTAATCGGTAATGAAAGACTGGAGTAAATGCTTCTGAAAAACGATGCCACACATAGAGGATATCTGTCTGTTTGTATGCCCTGCTGTGAAACCTGAAATTGTTTTAAATGTAACATGCATGACATTCTGTTTCACAGTAGATGCAAGTCTTGTTAACTTTAATGTACATACCAAAACAGGTAATTTGGTGTTTGAATACTTCTGGAGGTATGTAAATGACATACCTTGCTGTTCATGCTGTCCCAACACTGTTGTTTGGTCTGGTTTCCTTGTTATGTCATGACTGTCCTTCACAATGATAATGAAAGTGCAGCAGTTGAGTGCTAATAAGTTTTATATTCATACTGGATATTTTCCAGGGTGCCTATAGACCCCCGCAGCCAGCAGGTGGCCTGCATTTCTCTGAATCCTTTCACTCCAGCACCATTGAGGACAGGTGAGTTGCATGGGAAGCTCACAGTGCTGAATATAGACATTACTGGACAATGAAAACCGCTTCATAGAATCAGAGGTTAATTTACTCAAATGCATATTGTAATTAGAAGTTGCATCCCTGATCCCTGTGCTATCTGCTACCAAATACACTGCTTAACGTTTACCACAGTCATTCTGCACACTAATTCTTATAGAATACCATAGTTTGCCATACCTTTGTGTTTTTTTTAACTGCTTGCCTATGTTTAGGCATGACATTAAGTAAACAAGTAAACATTTTGTATGTATTTGATTGGCAGCGGTAGCATTCTCTGAACCGTATTTGAAGGGGCGAAGCAAGAATACATGTACTGTATACTCAACTGCAACGACCTAATTGTGTTTTTCTTTTCTTCTAGCAAATGGGTGACGTCCAAAGCAAGAAAAAAGGATGATGATGACAATGAGGTGAAATATGACGGTACGTTTGTTTTCGTGTTTAAATGGATTCTGCCGCACAAGGTTTTAATCTGTTTGACATATTTAACAATTTATTGGCTGCAATTATCTCACAAGCCCCCCCCCCCCCAAAAAAAAAAAAAACTTTAGTTGTGTTTCTTGTACACCTTAAAGGGAAGCGATTTTAGCCGCAGTATTTCATCACCTCTAGGTAGCTGTGAATATAGCTATGTAGCTGTGTACTTTGATAATTAAACAATCTTGCCCTTTGTTTAACGGGCAGGACTGTGGGTTTTGGAGGAACCAGTGGAACAGAAGCTACCCGGGGATAAAGGACTTGTCCTGAAATCCAGAGCGAGGCTCCATGCCATAGCTGCCCCTCTGGATAGAGTCTTTCACTTCCATGATCAGCCACTCATAGTGCAGTGAGTAATATCAGCCTGACTGCCTGGGGCTTGGTGTGCAGGGGACCACATGTACTGAACATGAGACTGCAGCAGTTAGTGGAGCACAGTTCCTTCTGTGCTATGAAGCCAAACTGTGTGTAGGGGTGCTGCGTTAGTAACCGTTATGTTAAAATTCATGCTTGTATTCAAAATTACTGTTAGAGACGCTGCTCCATTTTAACCATGTGTAGGGGTGCTTTGTTAATTGAGTTTGTCAGTAAGTTTATTAATGTTGTCTCTTACTTATTCTGATTATTTCAGATGTTGAATCACGTGCATCATGACATAAGTAATAAAAACAATCGTATTTATTGATTCATGTCGTGGTTGGCCTTGTCATAGTGTGTCTGGATGGAAACTGACAGGACTGATTTGAATTAGTTTCCTACACAGTGGCAGATGGAAATGCATCTTTTTTAGATTTGCACAGGTAGGGCTTTATAGCAGACTCCAGATGTAAGAAATAAGCTGTATAGTTTGTGGCAGTGTAAAGTAGCTAGAACAGGGGCCTCTGCCTTAATTAGCAAATCCTCTACTGGTGTTAAGTGTGATCAGGAGAGCTGCACCAATACAAGTCTCTTGCTCGGTTTACCATTGACTGCATTCATCTGCAGATATGAGGTCACCTTTCAGAAGGGGATAGACTGCGGAGGGGCCTACATAAAGCTCCTGTCTCACAGCAACCAGCTCGATTTGGTGAGTTCTGCATTATCTTCTGCCTTATAAATCAAAAGTCAAATAAGAAATATATATATATTTTTTTTTGTGAAAAAACAAATTGATAATGGTATAGAACTAGCAAGAAACAACTAAAGAACTAGTTGTTAGGAGCTCTTCTTAAATTAAGGTCATTGTTGTATTATATAGTGTTAGTTTTATGAAGAAATTCTATATATAATTAGCCCTTAGTTTCTGTTTTTTTTGTTGCAGACTCAGTTCCACGACACAACCCCATTCTCCATCATGTTTGGCCCAGACAAGTGTGGAGAGGATGACAAACTACACTTCATCTTCCGACACAGAAACCCTGTGACAGGACTGTATGAGGAGAAGCACGCCAAGAAACCTGACGTTGACCTGAGAGACTACTACACTGACCACAAGCCACACCTGTACACTCTCTGTACGTACACATGAGGGATAGGAGTTTATATTGGAGGGTGTCACGTCTAAAACCATTGGATCTGTTTCATTTCTGGTTGTCAAGCCTTAACTTTTTTTGCTCTGTAGTTATCATCTTTGCCAATTTACATGCTTCTAAAGTTTTTTTCAATGTACAACTAATATATCTTACGCTAGCCTACTGTATAGACTTGCTGTCTCTGTGTTACATTGAATAGTGAATCCAGAATCTGATGATGGTCCTGTACTGTACAAAGGCACTCCTGGATTGGATTTTTTTTTTTACTTCTCTATATAATCACATATTTTAATTAAAAAAAAAAACACCATGATCTAGTCCTGGTCTACTAAATTAATCCTCTGGGGTTTGTCTTTCACAGCATGATGGTGTCGACAAGAGCTGTGATTTTAATCTTTTCAATCTGTTTCTCTTAGCACATCGCCTTCAGTTTGCCTGATCAGTTCTGCTGGCCAACTTCTGACCCATCTGTTGTTTTTAGATTTACACCCAGACAACAACTATGAAATCCTAATTGACCAATCAGTGGTCAGCAAGGGCAGCCTTCTGAAGGACATGACCCCTCCTGTGACCCCTCCCAGAGAGATTGAGGACCCTGCTGACACCAAGCCCGATGAGTGGGACGATCGAATCCACATCCCAGACCCCACTGTCCAGAAACCCCATGACTGGTGAGTACAGGACGACGACCACAGCCAGCTCCAGAGCTGCCTCTCTTCACTGGGACAGACAGGCTTTACTGGAACATCCAGTAGCACATCCTTGTAGCAGAGTGAAAAGGAGGGGGGCTGACACTAACCCTCTTCCAGTCTTAATACCCATGTAAATTACAGCGTAGCTGCACCCCATATTCATGAACCTTGTGTTTGTCCTTTGAAGGGATGAGGATGCACCTCCTCAGATCCCAGACCCCGTGGCTGTGAGACCCCCTGGCTGGCTGGTGGAGGAGCAGCCGTTCATCCCTGACCCCGATTCAGAGAAGCCGGACGATTGGTAAGCCATGATTCTACAAAGCTAGTGTAAAATGATTAAGCTCTGCAGGACTGCCTCGTTTCTCTGTTTCACGCTCTCCTACGCGTTCTCTGGTAGGGAGGAGGAGATGGATGGTGAGTGGGAGGCACCTAAGATCCCTAACCCCGCCTGCAAGGACGCTGTTGGCTGTGGGAAATGGACTCCTCCTCTAGTCTCCAACCCCGCCCACAAGGGGAAGTGGAAGCCACCAGTGATTGCCAATCCCAACTACCAGGTAACTCCCAGCATTTCAGGCTTAATTGTCAGCTTAATTAGACATATCCCAGAGGCCACTGTCCTAATTATAACTAATTAAGTTCAAAGTTAGTAAAACCTAAAATGTTTTAAAGAGTGCAATGTCTTTTCTTAAAACATTACATTTAAAAGTTGTGGATCAAACTTCTGAATTTAATCTCTCTTTTCTCCCAGGGGGTGTGGAAGGCCCGAGTGATTCCAAACCCCGGTTATTTTGAGGACCCCCACCCCTTTCGCATGGACCCCATTAGGGCTGTGGGCCTGGAGCTCTGGTCCCTGACTCCTGACCTCCTGTTTGACAACTTCCTGGTGTGCTCTGAGAAGAGCCTGGCTGATCGCTGGACTGCAGAGTCCTGGGGGCAGAAGCAGGCAGCATATGATGCAGACGCGGTGAGACTCTGCTAGAGGCCGTTTCTGTCACATTGCATTGTGCTCCTATTCATTCATGGTTTCAATAAAAGGGATTTATTCAGTAAAACAAAACGTGATCCATTTTTCTTGATAGGGATCTTGAATAATTCTGTATCTGAGTAAACAAGCAAGCCCAAAACGTGTGTTAACATTCAATAAGCTTTTACTTTAAAACAGAGATAGCACATTAGCAGAAACTGATAAGAATGTGGGAAAATTCCTTGAAGAACAGTCCATCTGAAGTGCTACAGCTTGGTATAGAAGCAGAGCCATTCAAGCTAAGAGAATTTCTTCCACAGCTTGGTATAGAAGCAGAGCCCTTCAAGCTAAGAGAATTTCTTCCACAGCTTGGTATAGAAGCAGAGCCCTTCAAGCTAAGATAATTTCTTCCACAGCTTGGTATAGAAGCAGAGCCCTTCAAGCTAAGAGAATTTCTTCCACAGCTTGGTATAGAAGCAGAGCCCTTCAAGCTAAGAGAATTTCTTCCACAGCTTGGTATTTTTGACATGTGTCTTTTCCTCATTACGTAAATAATGCATGCTGAAATGGCAATCAAATGGTTTTCAGTGTGTGTTAATCACCCATTATTGAGGAAGTCACAGTTATATTTTACATGTATATTTTTGTGCCAATTTGAAATACTGTAGAAGAGAATAGGTGTCAGAATTCATTTCAGAAATAAGGTAACAATTGCAGTATACATACAGGGTTAGAAAGTCACACTAGTCCGTGAACTGTGTTGTATTTTACACTGCACCCAGTCATTGAAATGGTGCCAAGAAGAAATCGTGCAATCGGACCCCTGCTAAATCTAAAAGTAGTTCTAAAACCCAGTGCTAGGAGCGAGTCTCAGTATTTTGAAATACATTCCTCTTATTTGTGAGTTGCCCCATACTCTCTTCCTAACACCTGTTTCTGTTTCCTTATCAGCCGGGTGTCGTGTTGAAGCTCTTTGCAGCCACAGAGAAGAGGCCCTGGCTTTGGGGGGTGTACGTATTCACAGTGGCTCTGCCTGTCATCTTGATAATCAGCTTCTGTTGGCCAGACAAGGTAGGCAATGGCAAAGTCCACCCCTCAGCACCCCATTATGAGCTCAGGGCCTCGTTATTAGCTGTCCTGCATGATACATAACTGCTCTACAACATCTGGATTCAAGGCTGTGTGTGTTTGTGAGGCTACATGTTTATCACCGAACAGGGTCCTTGTAAATCTCACTAATGGGAATGTTTTTTTTTATATGGTATTCAGTGATGTTAAGAAAGAGTCAATAAATCACCCCAAGGGAAATAGCCAGTGGAATTAATGAAGTCAGACCCGCTGCCTTTATTGAGGTCTTGTATGTGTACCACTTTGTTTGCTATCTTGCTTAATCAAAGGAGGCTATTCATATGAAGTGTTACTGGGAATAGTGCTTTGTATTGCAGAGGTTCGGTCCTCCTGATCAGGACTATTTCTATAAGAAGACAGATGATCCACAGCTGGATGATTCTGTGGATCCGGAGGAGGGCTCCAAGTCTTCAGCCCAGGGTACGTGCTACTGAGGGTTAACCCTTTGTAACCTGCAGAGGGACTGAGATCTCAAGAGGGTTGGCAGAATGAGAATGAGCCTGAGTTCTCCACTGGGTTGTCATGAATGATGGTACTTCTTTGCAAGCTACTAAACTAGGGTTGAACCACGATTCATTAAACCTTTAGAGCAGGGCTTCTCAACCGTGGTCCTGGGGACCCCATGTGCCTTCTGGTTTGCATTCTAACTGAGCTCTCAATTACTTAACTAGACCCTTAATTGATCTAATAATTTGCTTAATTAGACCTTTTTAATTATTTTCAGCTCCTTAAAAGTTGCAGAGTTCAAGTTACTTATAACATGTTATAGCTAATTTGAAATCTGCAACTGTTTACTGGCTGAAAACAAGTAACAAAGTCTAATTAAGCACTTTATTAGTTCGATTAAGGGTTTAGTTAAGTAATTGAGAGCTCAGTTGAAAACCAGTAGACACAGGGGGTCCCCCATGACCAGGGTCGCTAGTATAAAACTTTTCTTTTTTTTTTCCTTTTTTATACAAGTTTTTTTTTCTGTCACTTAGGCACAAAAGCAATGGGAAGTAAAGATAATAATGGAACTAAAACAGAGGACATCAAGAGACCATCAAAAGCAGACCTGGAAGTAAAAGACCAGGTAAAATAAGTTATCCTACAATTATAAGTAATCGTTTCCATTAGAAGCTAGATGCTGACCTGTTAATAAGAAATCACACAGCGTGATGGGATTACCCGGTCTGGCAGCCCTTCGTATTCTACATGCATATAGCACAGCTGAAAGGTCACATTGTCACATGATTAAATTCAAATCATGCTCCAGACAAGTTCATAGCAAGCTCAAAGCTGGGTTAAGGCAGATTTAGAGAAACTATTTAAGAACTCTCGAGTAACAAAACCTATAGCCACTTGGAACGATAGCAAAAATCATAACACAGTAAGAGGAATGACATTTGATGGAACTCTGCTGTGAATTTCCAGTGTCTGCAGCACAGGATTTTACTTCCATCCTTTCCATCAACAGTTAAATACATCTGTAATCTAGTAATCAAATCAATGAATACACTAATGTATTTCTAAATAATTACTCAGATTTTTCTAATTTTATTTGTAGGTTCAATCTAGAAGAGGAAGGTCCTGAAGAAGTGATCTTCTCTGCCTAACTTAACTATATTGTAAGAACAATGCCCACTAGCCTGGGTATATCATGGGATATTAAAAGAGGTATATATGCACTCCAACACCCCCCAGGAGATCACCTATAATGATACTGAGCCACATTCCAAGCACACTTTAAGATACTGCCTTAACAGATCATACACAGCTGTTTTCTATTGAATATCCTTTTATTTTTCAATTTAATTCCATTCCCAGTAAAAATGAACTGTTTCATTGCTACATTGATATAAGCATTGGTCATATCAATGACACAAATATTTTCACACTTTTCCCCTTATGGCAGACCTTGGGTTGCTTGTACACAAAACAATCTAATTTCTAATTTTGACTGACTCACAGATTTTTTAATTTTTTTTTATACACGTGAGCATTTCCGTGTTTTCTGTAAAGCGTAGCTTTCTCCTTCTAAAACCTGACAATTTCAACAACCAGACTTATGATATTTTTATAATCATGCATGAAACAGATTATTTACAATCTCAAATAAATAAAATAAACATGCTCACATCTCATTATAACACTTTATTTTTTTTCCATTTTCTTTTAAAACAGGGGTTAAATAACCAAAAAAACACTTTTTTTTTTTTTTTTTTCTTAAAGTGCAGTAAACACAAACGTATCTTCACTAACAGTGAATTGAATGGGGCATTTGAGTGAGTGATGATAACTTCAGCGGATTACCTGGTGAACAGTGGGGTTGGACTTCAGCTTCTCTATGCACAGTTCTCATTAGAAATACTGTCAATTCCCCAGTGTAAAATGACATGCACATCAAACTCTTACTGAAGTGATGGAGTCAATGCAAACTACAGCTCAACCACAGAGGCGGGGGAAATAACTTGACCTCCACAAGCCTCAGTCCCTGTCCAGGTTCAAACATAAGCCCTTACGATGTACACATGGATGTAGTAGTAGCTGGGCTGCCCAGAATGTATTTGTTAAAAAAAAAAAAAAAGTAAGACATGAAATTAACTGAACACTGTTCAGTAAACCCAGATTGCCTATTGTTTACAGTTCAGCCCTAACTGCATAAGTAAAAAATGACCTGTGCCATTTAATCTGTAACACACATGATATTTTATAATTTCTCATATAAAACCATTACTGTAACATTTCCATCTCTTAATATATGCTGCAAAGAATATATGCAAAATAAAAAAAAAGTGTATGTTGATGAAGTATAAGTCACTGTAGCTTTTTAAAGTGTTTTATAAATGAACAGTTTTAAGAATTTCTACCTGACACAAACCAGCCTTTGAAAGATTAGCTTGGTGTTAGTTTTTTTTCCCCCCATTTTCTTTCAGAACAGGGATTTTTTTTAAGTGCATTTAACACAAACGTACCTTTACTAACAGCGAATTGAATGGGGCCTGTGAGCATGTGATGATAACTTCAGTGGATCACCTGGATTTATCATTTAAATTATAGCCATAAGAGGTCTTAACGATTAGCCGATTTACAGGTTGGTAAATGAACCACGTGGATTGCTGCTACCATCAAGGAGAAGGGGGTTGGAGGCAATATAGTCAATATATACAAAAATTAAAGCTAAAGAAATAAATAATACATGCTTCTTAAAAAAAGCACTACTCTTCCATTGACTGATGTAGAGAAGAGGAACTTCACAGAACACATTAGAGAACTAGCATCCTCAACATGAGAATGTCAGTCTCTCTCTCTCTCTCTGTTTTTTGAGCAGCTGCACTTTCAGGATTGGGGCTCACATGAGTAGTACGGCCATCAGTGCATGTTCTGCAATGGCCTTTGATATAAATTCCAGATTCCATTGTCCTGGACGCAGCTCACCATTTTATTTCATCTGCACGTCGGGCACAGATGGTTCCTGCCTTTTCAGTGTGTTTTCATGTATTAATCTATTTAGTTCAGTGGGATTGGATTTCTATTTTTCTAATATATATATATATATATATATATATATATATTTTAGAACAAAAAAAAAAAAGAAGCTACAGTACGTACATCCAGGTTTACAGAGGATATACCACTACATTAAAAAAGGAAACCAAAACTGAAAATGGGATACAAGCGGGTAATCACAGCATATTCCCTACTTTATCACACAGTGGCTACCGTTGGATCAACTCTTTGACTCAAGCCCTGTGGCCGTTCACCCTCCCTGCTGTATCATAAGACTGTAAAGTTACAAGATTAGAACTGAAATCTAGAACAACATTTACACCTTCACAGTAAATTTCTTTTTTTCTTTAACAAAGCAGCCCAGGATACTGCAACTGAATCACAATCTGAACAATGATTGTAGAGTCCATGTCTATAAGAAATGAGTATATAAAAAGTGTTTTTGTTTAGATGGTTCTTTTTCTGTTAATAAGGCAGGCATGGATGCAGTAGTCCTTGAATGGGTACGGATTAGAGGATGGAAGGAATGGGCGGCGGGTTACAGGCGAGATCTGAGACTGGTTATCGGTTGGTCAGTCAGTCGGTTGTACAGTTCTGTTCCCTCAATGGGGCCCCATGCTATGGTGCGCTTCTCTGCCTGTTACTTTTTAACACAGCTTGGCCAGCTGGGCCCACCACAGGCTGCGGAGACGATGACATAGATCACAATCTGTAAAAGAATAGGGGGGGTTATGGTTATTTGTCTAGTATAGCTACCAAATCTCAGTCTGAATGTGCAGATCTATTATAGTGATTGTTTGCACTTTAAAGATCATTTTAGTCCATTTGGTCTTCATAATACAGAGACTCCCCCACACTTGTTATTCTAATTTGCAGAATATTTACCCTTGCTGAAGTAAATATAGGTTATAGTCATATAAACTCTAAAAAGTTAGTTGCTGTGTCAGGTAATTATTTTGTTTCCAGTACTAAACTAGATGGAAATCAGGATTAATATGGGGCCAGCAGTGTGAATCTAACTGCTTCCAGATGTAAGCTATTCAATTCTCAGTTGATTAAGGGCTTCGTAAGAGACGGTGAATGAGACAGATGATACTTACAAGGGATACCACCGCTATTATAATGGTGAGCTTGAAGTTTTTCATGCACATTGACCGGGCCAGGTTCCTGCTCGTGGTTTTGAACGTGACAGACTGAAACAGAAACAGTGCATTTCAGACAACCTTTCCTGGTTGATGTAAAATGTGTATGAATAAATAAACTGAACTTTACTGCACTGCTTGAGGATGCTGAGATAACATAAAATATCAGAAAGCAGGATACTAACAGGGACACCTCGCTTTTTCCACAGAAGCAGTTCAAAATAGCATACTGACTTTATAACCTTCCTGGTGCATCTAAATAATGAAAACTCACTGAATCCACCAGGCTTTCTGTCTTGTCTATTAGCAACTCCAGTCTTTCTCCTCTCTGTGCCACCAAATCTGAAAAAGAGATCCCTCCGCTGGTTAATGAGGAGACAGGAGATGCAATGAACAGCATTAACAAGATTATACAACAACTGCCAGACACTTTGTTATTACTCGGTAACAAAACAGCAAATGAAGCATGGCTGACAGAGGTCACTAAACCCTGTCTTAAAACTGCTTATTACTGATGAAACCCTTCACAGGGATGCTTCAGCCCTGCTCTCAAAAAGTGAGCTCTTTCAACTGACTACAATGAGTACTTCAGTCAAATAAATGCACATAAATAACTTTAAAAAGTTGTAGTATGATTGCGCTAATGGTATTGCTGTGGCGTGTTCCTCTGTACTAACGGAACTCCCTCGTTCAGATAATGAGGGATGTATTTCACTCTTCAAGGACTAGTCTTAAAAGAGCAACTTGGTTTGGGTTTAAATTCTTATTCATTCTTGTGGTTGAGAATACCTTAGTATACAATTTTCTATTTCTGTCATCCCATCCTGGTGACTTTTTAAAGCAAATCTGTCACCTCAACAGAACTCTTAAAAACTAATGTCCAGCAATTACATCTGGTACACCAGAGTGTAACTATTAACATGGACCCCTGCAGCACTCTGCACCTAGGCCTGATATCTCTATTGAGACCACACAGAAGCTTTACATGTCTGAGTTTTGAAAAGTCTCCCAAGATGTGAAACAGAAAATGACACAACAAGAAGAATCAACAGGAGGAACATATTCGTTACAATTACTCATTATTATTATTATTATTATTATTATTTATTTCTTAGCAGACGCCCTTATCCAGAGCGACTTACAATTGTTACAACATATCACATTATTTCACATTATACATTATTTCACATTATTTTTACATACAATTACCCATTTATACAGTTGGGTTTTTACTGGAGCAATCTAGGTAAAGTACCTTGCTCAAGGGTACAACAGCAGTGTCCCCCACTGGGGATTGAACCCACAACCCTCCGGTCAGGAGTCCAGAGCCCTAACCACTACTCCACACTACTGCTACTCATACCCATATCAGGTTTAATTTCAAGTTGAGCTGCATTTTTAGGCTTGGATACTGTATTCATCTTCAGGTTCATGTGTATCAAGTACAAAGTGTAGCCATTTCAGCTCTTTTTCTACACTTTCAAATGGTGCATGTGGGAAGCAGGGGAACACAATGCATTAGTGATCCGAGGTGGTACCGCAGCTGCTTGCTTTTACCTACCAATGTTTCTGACCATGATGCCTTTCAGCTCATCCACCTGGGTCTGAGTCTCCGTCACACGGTCAGAGCCCTTGATGTCTGAATGGTGCTTCTGAGCGCAAAAAATGAGAGAATTTATACTGGAGCATTTATATAAAAACACACACACACAAAATAACATGGGTTTTGATTAAATAGTAATGTTCTGCATATAGCTCTTTATACTGTGTAAGAAGCATTCTCTCTGGATTCCATGACAGGGAATAACATTGCTCCATTTGCAGTTAATGTACAATGTTATCCACTCCTAGTACACAGAACAAGGCTAGCGAGCTACTTGCTGTGCTACACCAACAACCTAAGGCAGTGACCCCGACATGAACACGAGACACAGTGCACACCCGCATGACCGAGTTAGCTACAAGGGAATCTTTTACATCAATTTTCAAAACAGCTTAGTGAGAGAACACATTTTTCTAACAAGGAGTTTTTATACAAGACCTCTTAATCCTGCAGGCTCTTATCAGCTCTACCATTGCTTTCAGACTTTTTGCTCTGAAGGTCTCTGAAGAAGCCATTCACTTCCCCCTCATTATCAGGGCAGCAGTTGGGATTTACAGGAAATGAGTACAGCAGCTAGTACACAGCCGTTGGTAACTTCCTGAATATGCAGTTGTAGCTCAACTCCACATTTAAAATGTGCTTTGGGCCAACGCTCCACATTTTTTAGGTGTGGGAATGAGAAGGGGCAGTAACCAGTTTGGGGAATGTGATGCATTCTCTGGGCAGGTTTCTGTACCATCTGAGCTGCAAGCAGGCTGGAGAACTCGCTGTTCATGGCGTAGGGCAGTGCCGTCTGCGCCCGCGAGCCGTACGTTGTCTGGAAGCGCTTCTTAATCTCGTTGAGGAAATGAAACGCTCGGGATCTCTCAAAGTCCTGCAACCACAGTAAGAGCGCTGTTAACCTCAATATAGTAACACATGACAAGACATATTGATACTCGGAAACTGGTTTACTTACATCGTCTGTGATACAAAGGAAAATGATTCTATCTTGACAAATGTAATGAAACAGGTAACTGAAATAAATAAAACAATACAATCGATTAGTGCTGAAATGAGAAGGCTTAAAAATATCCTTTGCTGCCGTCAGAAACGCAGCACCAATCAATCTATCAGTCATGGTGATTAGCACCTCCTTGTGGTAATATGAGCCATATTTACTAAGCTTTGACTACTACATTTTGTTCCACTGTTTTTGTTAAAGTAAAACAAAACACTATTTTCAATCTAAAACTGTACATCTTAGACCCATTCAAATAGTGAAAAACATGTATGACCTGCTTTAGCTCACACTGTAAAAAAAAAAACATCTTGCAAACTTATGCACACAGTCCAATACATTTTTTGACCTTATGCCACAGTCCATTAAAGACACGTATTGTAAATACTTGAGCCCCGAGTGACGACAGGAAACTTACTTGCCGTGTGAGTAGGTGAGCTTGTTGTTCTCGGAGGGGATCTTAGCCAGTACCTGCTCGGTCACCTCCAGGAAGTTGCCTCCACACCAGGCATGCTTCGCCAGGATTGTTGTACCACGAGCCACTACTGCAAAGAGGATCGCCATGGCAACAGCTGGTATCTGGAATTAAATGATGAGAAATACATAAACTACTGTTATTAGAGAAAGGGGCTAACAATGCAGCGGCCACAAGATCCATTTGAGACACAGAAAACTTCAGAATAGACACAACGTGATTGAAGCCAACATCTTTAAGCTGATTTTAAATTCAGATACCTGTATAACTCTTCCCCATGTTCTTCCATAGTGTGCCCTGACGTGTCCTCTATCAGAAACTAGGTTTACGGTCCTGTTTGTTTACATTCCCTGCAGGTAAGTGCTTGTTTCCACAGAGGAAAAGGCCCTCAGTGTGTCACATGAAATTAAACATCAGACTACTTATGTTTTTCTTTACCTACAATGATTAACAAGCCACAAGACAGAAAGGGCCTTTACACTTATGGGGATTAGACACAATCTGCCTTCCTCTCCACACCTTTAAATAACATGACATTCTTCATTCCATTGCCCAGGTAAACAAAACGCTAAACTAAACACACTAACATGGTGAATGAAAGACAAAACACATATGGACTACATAATAGAATATCACTCACCCAGTACTGAATACCATACTACTTCTGCAGCAGTTCACAAGTGTTTACACGTTACGAGTCTCTGGTTTCGACAGACATACAATAATCCAAACAAGAATACCGACATACATAAAAGCATCCATTTGGATGGAGTCGATGCACTTAATCAAAAACTAGATTGCTTACAAGATTTTATACCACAGATAGAGAAACTTCTTGTATGGTATAAAACATGCTTTACATTTTAAACAACATGTTTTTCCACCGCCGACTACCCACCTGATTTTGACAGAGTTGAGAAAAGAAACGAGTTTATTCTTCCCCTTTCTCTTTCAGTTACGACAGCGCGGAGTCGATAAACACACCTTCTGCAGAGCTACCCCGTCAACAACACGCTCGTGACATGCCAGTGTCTATGTCTGTTACCTGTTAAAATATGTGTTCCCAGCACAGTATTTCAAATTCGTGTTTCTTAAAAAAAAAGATATTGCTTATTTCCGTTATCCTCTCTACTGCGTTTATGTGTTTTTCAATTTCAGCTTCTGGGTCACAAGCAGCTCCAGCGGCCACTTCCTCCTGCTTTGCGTCATGGGTATTGTAGTTCAGAAAGCAGAAGATTCCAGTTTTATTTCTGGTATATAGCTCAGTCTGCTCATGCATATATTTCATTATGTATTGCCAGTTATAAAAAATTTAATGATGGTATTTGATTTTCTTTAGTTTGGGTAAGAATAAACTAATTTGATCGACTCATAAGTACTACAAATCCCATCAGGTGCTTGCGCTCGTTGACTGTAGTTATGTGTGTCGAGGGCCCTTTATTAATGATACATAACCCAGTAGCCTAATTTCAACGTACACCTAAAATAATTATTAAGTAAGTTACGAATTACGTGTGTGACTATCATTATGAATATAAATACTGTGAAAGGCTAAATCAGAATAACCAGATATGATTTACCAATCAGACTACAAGGCCCAGACTGCCCCGCGAGTACGTTATGTCCCTGCGACACTGGACTGAGAGGAAACAGAAAGCATGGCGACAGAAGAGGGAGAGAAAAAACATGCACTGGAAGTGGTAAGTAATACAATGGAATACATATATATGTGTATGCATGTGTGTATTGATACAATAACAAATATAGTAATATACGCGATAGCAAGCTTTCAATTTAGAGTACAGTAGGTATGCGTGACTGCAACGGTTCCTTGTCGGTAATTTTTTTTTAAACCCTCTTAGTTATAAAACTAGCATGCAGTTCTTTGATTAATTCACATAGAAGAATTTATCAAATGTCACACTTCCATCTCATCAAGACACTGCTGAAAGCACAGACTGGTCACACTGGCAGATCCTTTTTTTATTCAGATTTTCATTTCTTTGCTTTAAAGAAATGGACTTCTGTACAGACTGACATAGATTATAAAGTCTATTCTTTTTATGAACACATTTTGTGAAGCATTTTTTGTATGGCAAAGCGAGTAACTAGTTTACAAATTCAAATGTGTTATTTGGTAATAGTTAGTTACTATGCAGGGACTTCAAAATGTATCATCATGTGAGAGTTTTAGGTTTCAAATTGTTTGACCAATTTTAAATAGAATGAAGTAACACAGTTAATAAATATCTTACTTCGCATTATCAAAAAAAAAAAAATCATGTTACAAAGCTAAAACCAAAATTAAAACCACACTTCCCATACACTTTACATGCGGCACTGGTCGACAATAGGTTCTCGATTGACGTTTCATTATAGCATATCCAGTTGAATTTAAATGTTTTTCTCCAAATTGAAGTTTCCATTGACCTCCACTAGGGGTCAGAATTGATCAACAGCTGGATGCTGGTGTTCTTTTATATTACATTCAGCACTCACATATCCGACCCTATAAAATTTTGACTTAAGTGACGGTTAAACGTGTGTGACGCATATCTGATTATTTAGTTTTGGCCTGTTCCAACCCTTGTGTGTTTTTTGTGTTCCCTGAAAAACCGACAATACAGAAATGCATATCTGAAAGCACTGTGTTTTTTAAAATAAGTAGGCTTCCATTTAGATGTACTGTATTGGTTTTGTTGGTACAGTACTATATTTTCAACAGGGTAAGTATTTTAATTCAGAACAATATGATCCTGAAAATATCCCTTGCCAAAACTAAAGAGACAACATGTTAACTGCAATACAGTACATACTTTTAAATCTGGTACGTATTGCAGCAGTATGTAAAATTTCCCATTAATGACACAACAGCAAAATTAAATCTAAATGTTATCCATGCACAGAACTGTGTAAAACGTAAAAGGCAATGCAATTTAACAAAAGATTAAAAAATAATAATAAAAAAATACAAGTTTCCAGAATTATAACTACAGTGCCTTGCAAAAGTATTCAGACCCCTGACCAATTCTCTCATATTACTGAATTACAAATGGTACATTGAAATTTTGTTCTGTTTAATATTTTATTTTAAAACACTGAAACTCAAAATCAATTATTGTAAGGTGACATTGGTTTTATGTTGGGAAATATTTTTAAGAAAAATAAAAAACTGAAATATCTTGCTTGCATAAGTATTCAACCCCCACACATTAATATTTGGTAGAGCCACCTTTCGCTGCAATAATAGCTTTAAGTCTTTTGGGGTAAGTATGTACCAGCTTTGCACACGGTGTAAGAGTGATTTTGGCCCATTCTTCTTGGCAGATTTGCTCCAGGTTGTTCAGGTTGGTTGGACGACGCCTGTGGACCGCAATTTTCAAATGGTGCCACAGATTCTCAATGGGATCGAGATCAGGACTTTGACTGGGCCACTGTAGGACATTCACCTTTTTGTTCTTGAGCCACTCCAATGTTGCTTTGGCCTTGTGCTTGGGATCATTGTCCTGCTGAAAGGTGAATTTCCTCCCAAGCTTCAGTTTTTTAGTGGACTGAAGCAGGTTCTCTTGCAGTATTTCCCTGTATTTTGCTTCATCCATTCTTCTTTCAATTTTAACAAGATGCCCATTCCCTGCTGATGAGACGCATCCCCACAGCATGATGCTGCCACCACCATACTTCATTGTAGGGATGGTGTGTCTTGAGGCATGGGCAGTGTTAGGTTTGCGCCACACATAGCGCTTTGGGTTTTGGCCAAAAAGCTCTATCTTGGTCTAATCTGACCACAAAACCTTTTCCCACAATCGCAGCTGGGTCACTCTCATGCTTTCTGGCAAACTCCAGACGTGCTTTCAGATGGTACTTTTTGAGTAATGGCTTCTTTCTTGCCACCCTCCCATACAGGCCAGTGTTATGCAGAGCTCTTGATATGGTTGACTGGTGCACCATTACTCCACTCCCAGCCACTGAACTCTGTAGCTCCTTCAAGGTGATTGTTGGCCTCTCTGTGGCTTCTCTCACAAGTCTCCTTCTTGTTTGAGCGCTGAGTTTTGAGGGACGGTCTTTTCTTGGCAGTGCCTGGGTGGTGTGATGCAGCTTCCACTTCCTGATTATTGATCCAACTGTGCTCACTGGGATATCCAAACACTTGGATATTATTTTGTACCCTTTCCCTAATCTATGCATTTGTATTACTTTATCTCTAACTTCTGTAGAATGCTCTTTGGTCTTCATTTTCCTTCAGATTCACAGCCTGACCAATGATCCTTCAACAGTGGGGTTTTTATCCAGAAAATGTGACAGCAATTTTAATGGTTCACAGGTGGAGGCCAATGGTAAGGTAAACGTGTCCTCGTTAGGACAATTTCTTTCATCGGTGTAAACTGGGAGCTTCCACAGCACAGGGGTTGAATACTTATGCAAGCAAGATATTTCAGTTTTTTATTTTTCTTAAAAATATTTCCCAACATAAAACCAATGTCACCTTACAATAATTGATTTTGAGTTTCAGTGTTTTAAAATAAAATATCAAACAGAACGAAATTTTAATGTACCATTTGTAATTCAGTAATATGAGAGAATTGGTCAGGGGTCTGAATACTTTCGCAAGGCACTGTATATCCAAAGTCAGTATTCAGAATTGCTGATATAATGCTTGATTAGGCCCTAATGTCACAGTTCACTTGCAAAAGAAAATGCACAAAAGCAACAAAAGATCAGATTAAAAAATCCATCACAGTATCTCAAACTGTATAATGATTAACTGTTTCATTACCCTAGCTTGTCTTGTTCACTTTGTATCGGAAATCGCATGTGACGGGTTAGTGTATTAACTTGTTACATATATGGGGATTGATTTTATTCTTAACACAAGGCTTGTAAAACACAACTGACGTGTGTCTGGGTAACAGATATCCGAGAGCTGACTGTATTGACACTGTCGTGCGTAAAGACTTTTCCTACCTTCACACCACACAAGCAAATAAACCCAGTGCTTTTATTATGTATCTCTGTTTGCTGTGGTGTCTTAAGCAATAAAAAAAATCCTATTTTCAACACTGCTGGAATGAAATCCTTGCAATTTAATATAGTAATTGTGATTTAAAAAAAAAAAAAAAAGATATAAACTGACAAGTGTGTGAACTCTTCCACCTCTGCTTGTCCAAAAAATAAACTCTCACAATATCTCAGTATTGCCGTGGTAAATCATTTATCAGCTTCCTTTCTCCTCTGCTGTGACTAATGTTTTTTTAATGAAATGATGTTTGTCATATCCTGCCATCCCTCCCTTCCTGGTTTATTTCCCAAAATAACTGGGTCCTTCATGCTCTGGGATTCAGTCACAGTGACCTCCGTGGTCGCTGGGGTTCAATCCCAGACAACAGGGTGGAGGAGCTTGAAAACTGTTTAATGCATCATGCTTGCCTTTTCTACAGAAACCAGCTGTGATTAAACTTGGTACGGTCATTCATTAGCCCTCTCATCATAGTCTAGGTCAGGATTACACCACCTTGCTTGCATTCAGTTGCAGGACTTTACATTGACCCTGATTGAAATCAATATCTAAGGACCTGGTTGGAACAAAGTCTCGCACACCCCTGATCTGGGTCCGTGGCGACCTTCTTATTCTTTGTCGTATCCTTTGCAGAGCATTTGTTTGTTCGTTCCAGAAACTGACCTGATGTAGTCAATTCTAATTGCAATTACAGCAGAATTGTTAGCTGAAATTGCAATTACAATGAAATAGTGTGCCAAGATTCAACTACAGTTGTATTGTAATTGCATATACTTACAAATTGCATGCACAATTACAATTGTAATTGACCCCAGGTGTGTCTGGGACCATGTCATCTCCCGGACCTGTTTATATACATTTACATGTGCTGGGCAACCCTGTTTACTGTCTGTGAGATCATCACTGGAATACATTCAAGTAATGCATGCTAAAAAAGAAAAAAAAAAAAAAAAGTTTAGCATTAAAATAAAATTACCGTACATTGAAAAAAACTGGTTTATTGTTTTTGAGCATTAAAAATGAACACACATGTCTTTACATACAGTACCACTTGTGAGTGTTTGTTTTAGGTTCTTTGAAGCTCTTACTCGTAATACAAAAAAGCATGTACTGTTTTTGGGTGGAAATAAACCAGACTATATGAGGCCCTAACAGAAGCTTTAGGTTACCTTATTCCTAAACACTTCATAGCTTTATAATGAGATTCTGTTAGGCATACAAAAACAACACATTTCCCCCTTAGATGTCTAGCATATCCCAAAACACCAACAGCGCAGTACTGCCACAATGATTGATGAGGGGAAACAGCTTCATGTAAAATACACACATACAGTATAAACAAACCATGCTGGGGTGTTTGTAGGTGCAGTAGATCACTCTAATCCCATGAACAAACATCGTGGCCCACACACAGGCAAAGCACCTGCCTTGCACTGGGGTTGTTTAGCACTCGCACCCTGGATCCCAAATACAATGACAGCTGCTTGGAACAGCCCTTGTCGGTGACTGTTCCTCTCTTGCGTCACAGAACTCAAAGTGTTTTGCAATAAAGCTTTTCAAAGGGGTTTCCCAGAAAGCCTCCCACGTCTCGACCCAGTCCTGTAAAGCGCTCTTAACCCCAGAGAGCTGAGTGTTGCGTGTGTGTTGTCTCTGGAAACTGATTCTGAGTATTGGACGAGCTTGAAAGGGACGGATAATTTCCTTTACATTTTATTTTTCACATCCTTTTGGCTCTAGTAATTCCAAAACCACAGGCATGCCATACCGGGGTTCATTAGCTCATTTTGCTCTCTTCTAGTAGCTCTATCTTTCTACCTTCTACATAGACTTGTGTGCAACAGAGAAGGCGGGCCTACTCCAGAAAGAGCGCTTGCTTGAGACCCCATCCAAAGACATGTGAACTCTATTTAGGATTCGCTACCCAGCCTCCCACAGAAGCACCCTGATGTTTCCATTATGGGCATTTGCAGGTCACTTGCATGTTAGAATGGGTGAATAATAACTTGAAATACTCATCGGATATCGGTACTAGGAAGACTCTTTATCTGATTCTGATCCTAAAAGGGTGACCTTGCTTGTTAACCTGCCCCAAATATTTAAATTTGTATTACAATTCAAGAAAGAATGTGTGCAGACAGTTTCTCAAGTGCATTTTTCAATACAGCGTATAAATCCGAACAGTGAAGCAGAAAACCTCTTCATACAGCCAAACATTTACTCATGGAGTGCTGAAGTTGATACAATTATATTTAAGGCATATATTAATTCCTCCTGACAAGAATCTTATATTTTCCCTTTTGAGACGGCAATATGAAAATAACATAACTGTAAAAAAGTCCAGAAATCAGTGTTACAGAACAGGGGTCGTCAATCTATGACGCATGAGAAGGTTTTGAGTGACACTCGCACAGCTAGTCAAGTTTAGGACATGTAAAGATCTCAAGTTAAATATTTTTCCTTTACTTACCACAATCGTGTTTGTTCATTTTTAAAAGGACAGCACAGTATTTTATTGAATCTAATTTCGCTTATCTAGTGGTGCAATTATTTCTTGGTCCGCCTTCTATGCATAATATATATCGCCCGAGTTGGCAGTACTTGCTGTGAGTGTGAGACAAGTAAAGAAAAAAAAAGAACATTGACAAAATGTCTGTCTGTAAGAAAGCAAAAGTGTGTTCATTTCACGCTAGCTGGACCGAGAAATTTGGATTTGTTCAGAAGAAGGATCGTGCAAGTTTGTGCTTTCTGCTGTGAGAGTGTTGTATGTCGCACATCAAGTGTTCAACGACACTTTCAAACGAAGCACGAAAAATAATTTCATGACGAAGCTGACAAGACTGAAGCTGTCAAAAAAGCTGTGGCGGGATATGAAAAGCAAAGTCGTGTTTTTCAGCGTTTTAACCTTAAGTAAAAGTCAAGCTACAGAAGGAAGCTTCCAAATTGCGCTGTGCATCGCAAAAAACAGTAAACCGTTTACAGATGGAGAGTACGTGAAAGAAGCCTTCCTCCGCAGGTCAGAGGTTCTGTTTCATGATCTGATAAATAAAGACCTCAACTAATCTGGAATAAAAGAAATACCGGTCTCTGCAAGAACAGTTGAGCGACTTGTAAGTGAAATGGCAGAGCATGTTTAAAGATAAGCTGACAACGGCATTAAAGACATTGCGATAGTGTTGCAATCGATGAAAGCGTCTATCAATGACGTTCCACGTTTGGCAATTATTGCAAGATACTGTGCATCGGATGAAATTCGAGAGGAACTGCGTTACCTAAAGACGCCGAATGGCACAACAAAGGGGGAAGATATTATGGACACTTTTGTTAAGCATTTTGAAGAGATTTTTTTTGTGTAACGACTGACATCTTGGCACACCACATTTGAAAGGTTGTCGACCCGTTGCAGAACACCCTGCAGTGTGTAAAATAATCGCTTTAGTTAACCTTGTCCATATTGCAGCACAATATTTCTCAACATAGTCGCTTTATAAATCATATGCATGTGTCAACTTGTACCTGGGAGTGTTTGCCAAGAGAAATCAAATTTCTCTTTTAAAAGCACTGCAGTGTATCCACATCACGCTACCTCCAGCTCATTTTCTGTTCCCACAATACTCATAATTGCTCATAAGTGAAGTGATTTCTCCTGGTGAACCTTCACGAGTAGAAGTTGAATGAACAATGCATTTCCCCATTTAATTGATGACCCGTGATGTGCATTTTCTAGTGAGTAATGGTATTTCTACCTTTTTATTTATTTATATTAATTTAGGTCCAGGCGGAGGGCTCTGATGACTCCTGTGTCACCTTCGTTTTGCACGATGAAGATTACACACGTTGGGGAACTCGCTCCGCTACGTGATCATGAAGAAGTAAGTTTGCTTGTTTGCTCACTGACTCCCCCCCTCGACACACAACCCCTGATCTCTAACAACCTACACTTCATACATGTTGATAGGCTGGTCCTTTTCTATGACATTTGAGACTGAATAGGTTAAACTGCCATCCAGATAATTAACCAGCACAATGTAAATATGGTTGCTGTAATGAGCCTCAAATGGCATTCTTCGTTTATGGCAGACAGCCATAACCTTTTGTTGCTGCAGCTGAAAAGGTTCAATGCTTTTAGACCTGTGTGTTATGATAATAGGCCAGAAACAGCTAGAAAAATCTTTACCTGCGAAACATTATTTGCTGTCTGAATTGCAAATATATGTTTCAGTTAAAGTTGGAAGTATTTAACCTCAATTATCTTGCCTTTTGGGACATGTGCTTTATTAAGACGGTATGGTTCCCATTACAGAGAATACTGATACTGCTGTTGCAGGCTAGTCTACTGGATTTATTTTCTTTGTGAAGATGTTCCTTGAACTCCAAAGGGGGATAGTTTAATCAATTATACAAAAGTTACAGTTGGGTTAATCCATGCCAAAATAACAGGGAGTCTGCATGCTGTATTTCTCCAGAAAACACCAATAATCCTACAATAATTTCCATTAGTAACCTAATAATGTCCATTATTAGGTTATAGGGATGCGCTTTTTGTACATTTTTATGAATGTTTAAATGCTATGCAGGTGTCAGAGTTTAAACCATATCTACACACACACATTCTGTATACTGACAGCCCTGGTTAGTATTTTCTAAGCAAAGAGACCCTAAATAAGTAACTAACGTTTTAACAACACAACGACTTAACTACAAATAAATAAAAACAAACACGGACACACCAAAGTATATATTGAAATTCGGACTGTCACTCAATTCAAATTTTTGATTGGTTAATTTATGTGCATTAGTTGATTTAACTGGTAGATTCACATTTTTAATAAAGGTAACGAGCTTATAGCGGCTGTCCTGCATGTAATACTAAAAAATCATAGAATCTAAAAAAAAAAAAAAAAATGTTTTGGTTTTTTTAAAAAAGCATTTGTATTATTTTGTGTCTCTCTATGTATTTGTACTGCACTAAACTTACATATGTTACAGAATCAGAATGCACAGATTATAATACATTGTTATATCAACTCTACTGTTCAGGGAAAAGCCTATACACAATTTATTTACACTTCTGCGTTCTCTGAATTAATATTGAAAATAAAACCTTGTTTTAAAATCATGTTATACGTATTCACGGGGATGTCAGGGCTAAATAAATGCCAGTCACCATCTAGAGCGTTCTGTTTATTATTATGGATGTTTGCTTAGAAAAGCTGCTTGGAGGCAATTGTCAAACCTGTGCGCTTTTTTTTTTTATTATATCTGCCCATACTGTGGCACCACAGCAGTTGGATACTCGACGGACTGCTGTATATGATGATAAATTAAAAAATATGTGTTTGGTGAAATTTGTCACGTGACTGGTTATACGTCTTGCATATTATTCAACGTTTAACCATTTCTTTTAGAGTTTATACTTTTACATTTTTAAAATTCCCATCCCAACTAGGTTATGAAATGCAAACTAGCATGCATGTCTCTTTAGTGATTTGTATATCTGTAAAAAATAAGAATTCTTCTGATTTCAAATCAAGTTTTGATGTCTAAAGACATATACAGTAATAACTTTATCTAACTACTGGGCTGTGATAAAAGAAGTGGAGTTTTGTGGCTACAGCAATACTCATCCTTCAGAGACCAAAATAAACTTCAGGATTCAGACGAGAGGCGAGTGTTTTTTGTTTATTCCTGCTGGTGTATTGATTGTAGTCCTTCACACGTCCCTGGCCTGACCACCTGTCTCTGAGGGGAGCTTTTCTGTCTGGAAAGCTGCCTGCCTGTGATCTTCCTCCCCTCTACCACCCCTTTCTCTCCGGGCTCAAGTTCACAGTGGCCAGCTGCGTGCTGAAATCTGGTGTGAGGAAGGCGATGTGCTTGTGATATCTCTCTTTGGTACACTACAAAAGGGTTCCACAGGTTGTGTGAACCCTTCTTAAAAAAGACAACTGAACTCTTAGAATAAATACCAAAGCTAGCTTGCACTTGGGTATATGTATTGAAATCACACCACTAAAGGTATTATGTGGACTGTGAATGGCCACAACCGGATAAGTTCAAGGGGTGGACTAAATACCAAGCATTACTGTATTATTATTTTTTTTTATTATTTTATTTTTTTTACACCAAAAACAGTTACTGTTAACAATCGGTCAATAAATGAAAGACAGCTCTGGATGCCTGCTTAAAGGAGACCAGGCATTGTGAGTTTAGACAGCCGTTTGTAAATAATTACATTGGAAAAGCAATGCAACACCTCAATCAACATTTGAAAAAGGTGAGACTCTCATTCCTTTTATTCACACATTTTATATCCAACAAAGTAATTATGAATCATGTGCAGTTTTGAAAGAAACACATATATTAAACATGTATTTATTTTGCAGTCTTTGAAAACCAAACTGTTGAACTTCATGGGAAAATAGACAATACTAGTTTGGGAGTTGCCAGTATTTCGAGGTGCTGCCTACCCTTAATAGCCCTGTAATTAGTTAAGGTATACTGTTTTTATTTGGTTACTATTATTTTTGGTGGAAATGTTTACATTTCACATACAGTACAGTGGTATTGTCAGATCAGGTTGTAATACAGTAAAATTGCAGTTCAGAGTTTTGTAAAAATATGTAAATATTGTTGAATCTGACAACTATCCCCGTGCTAGATAATTGTGAGGCCTGGGCTTTGGTGACCTCAATGTCTTCTACATTTCCTGTAACAGACAGACAGATTGATTTATTGTGTTGTCCCAGGTCTGTTTTTTTCCAGTTGAGTTCTGGACATACATATTCATATTAACACTCAAAGCCAAAATAGTTATTTTTTACTACTTAGGGGTTGATCAATAGATAGCTTTTTTTTCGTATCTTTATTATAATTCAAGAAACAACGTGTGCAGCCAGTTTCTCGAGTGCAGTTTAAACCATATTAAATTCAAAAAGGGAAGCAAAACTTTTCCTTGTGGATTGCTGAAGTTGATTCAGTTATATTTAAGGCGTGTCTTAATTTCTCACGACCAAGAATTTCATATTTTCCCATTTTTTATACCAATATGAAAATAACAATGTATGCACCTTGGAATCCTCCAGGGTTTGCATCAACCAGACACAACTATGTTAATGGTAGAGGTGTATCTCAGTGCTGGAAAATGCTAAAATAAAAAGAAAAATATATATATTTATATCAAGTCAAATTGTCAAACAATCTAAAATACAATTAAAGAAAAATTACATAAATAAAAATAAACCCTTTGGGTATAATCAGCACTTTTTTTAAATTATATTTTAAGACATTTTCCAAATTGGTATGCCTCCAATTGCAAACAGGAAAGCATTCATATTCCTAGTGTGTTCTGTGTCAGGCAATTTATGTATTTCCCTTTTGCTGAATGCATTGAATCTCAAACATGTGGTAGTACTTTTTGCAGTAGAGTGGTCTAAATTGAAATGGTGGAAGACATTTTCCTGCTCTCTAGCTCTGATGCTGTGCACATTTTAAATCTGAAGTTATTACAGGGGCAGAAAAAGGAACACTGTGTTCTACAACAACATCAACAAGTTTATAGGGATTGGTGAGACAATTCTTCTACACATACTAAATGCAATAATTGCATCACTAATTTAACACAGGTTTTATTGAATCCAGTGAGCCATGTGTTTACTAAAAGAGTAATACATTTAAAAACCACAAATGTCTAACTGAGACTTCACTTTCTAAAACATATGTTTTTAAAATACTGCTGGAAACAAAAGGCTACTGCCATAAAGCCTTTAAAATACTTGGGGAAAGTTTTAGTATTCTTATGATGTTTATTATTGTGTCTTACTATTTTATTCGTATTACGTACAGGTTATCAGCCCCCTGAGCAGGCCATTCTACAGGGACAAGCCTAGGAATGGCACAGTTTGTACCTCCTGCTCTTAATTTAGAAGTAAACTTCTCAGAGATCCTATTGCATGCCAAAAACAAGAATATTAAACATTTATTAACAGCTTGTGAAGCAAACCCATTTGAAATATCTTCAGAAATACAAGGGTTTGACAAACTACATCTTTTGACGTGCCCTTACATAAAAGAAAATGGTATGAACCATTATTTAAGACATTGTTTTGTCTTCAATTTTTTAAAATTACAGGCCTCTGTACAGGTCAACTATTTAAAAACTGCAGGCCACTTTAATGGTATAGCAACCCCTCTGTAAACTTACAAAGGGGTTGATTTCATCAACTTGTACCCTGCCAGCATAAGCAGTTGGAAAGAGTTTATAAAAAATAAGGTTCAGATGTTTACGCGAGTACCCTGGGAGTCTAAAGAATTTTGTCTGAACTTTTTGCATGTATTGAGATGATTAGCCAATTTGTTAATGTGCACTTGTTAAATCCATTTTTATTGCTTTACAGGAGCTTTAATGGTTCATTTAAAAACACTGTTACTGTAGGGGGGAATAGTCCCACATGGTGTTATTGGTGGCTTGTCGAAAAAAAAAAAAAACTCTGAATTTGACACCTCTATGAAAATTCCAGCTCACTCGAAGCTGTGGCTAATTTATACATGATGTCACACCAGGACAAGCTCGCAGACCTGCTAGCTGCTTTCCTGCATTACCGCTCACCAAAAGCCTTGTCGGTCACACATGTAAACACCCAGGGGAGACACAATCGTAAATTGTAGTGTACGGCTGCTCCAACACACCAGGGCCATTGGTATATCTTCATGAGTTTCCAACCACTGGAGATTTAGAAATAACAAAATGCTTCACTGCTTCAAATGTTTGTTTGTGTCTTGGGATTTCCAGATCACTTTGAGAGAGGAATTGACCTTATGAGCACATGTACCCATGATGCATTGCGACTAGAGGCAAGCTTTGGACGTGAGTGGAGTTTAAAGGGTCATCATCATCAAAAGAATGCACCAATCTTCATCAAACCTAGCAAGGAGCATTTGGCTTTTAATCTGCATCTTAATTTTATCCACATTTTTAACCTGAATGTGATTACGAGGACTGTCTTTGCATGCACCGGTTTCATCGGGCTCGGTATGAGTCATGTATACTGCACATTATTCTGGAAAATGTTCAGGTCATGTTGGATTTGGAAGCTGCTTTTTTATTTTCAGTGTAAAATTCAATTTGAAATGGCCTCCTGGATTCCTTGCCAAGGACGCTTAGGTTAGATTGGTCTAGATGGGAGATATCTCTGCTTACATGCTCCACCACCCTTGCTAGCTCACTAATTGAAAACAGTCAACTTAGATAAGTAGCCTAACTGGGTTGGATCATCTACCGGCTCATTGATTTTACATACATATATATATATATATATATATATATATAAATATAAATTGTAATGTCATTGCTGTTGGACGCAAGGATTTGGAGCTTCAGTAGTACTAAAAGTAAAGGTTTTGATTAGAGGTGTGTGGATACTGGGCTAATTCCTACCGACTTCTTCTATGGTGGTGCCAAAGAACTTGGGTGGTTTCAGACTTTCTAATGGGCTGTTTGCTATCGGCAGGGCTTTCAGTACCTATGCTTTCTCTTCCATTCTTGGATTGATGGCTTTGAACTGAGGTTCATTATGTCCTGTTTTTGTATCTAATGGAAAGGGAGCTGTGTTTCTGTTATGTACAGATGTGTGCAGTTCATTGCTATCTCCATGCATTCTGCAGAAAGGAAACATTTTAAATTGGTTTCTCTGTTCTGCAGGCAAGCTCCCAGCTGTGGAGCCCTTTCGTAAAGGGCTGAATGATTTATCAGGAGTCTGCCAGCATGTTCTCAACACCTTTTGAGGTAAGATGACGTACGAACTCCAGAGCAGATCAGTCACCATCTTTGGGCAGTGCATTAACCCTTTTCTGCATTCTATGTATGTTTCTATTACTTACTACTAGACCAACCCTGAGTGTGCATAAAATGGTTGAACAACAATACACTGATAATTCCTGTGTGTAATTTCCTTTATGTCTTGTCAGTACAGTTCAGGAGATTAGTGTGGTGGTGTTTGTTTTTTTTTCCCTGAAGGCATGTCAAATTTTACATTTTCATTATTTATGTAATTTCTCAAACTATTTGCCTGTGGTCTTGATTCCAGCTTTTGATTAAACCAAGTAGAAAAACCACATACGTAATTTAGGCCACTTGACAGGGCATCACACTCTGTAATCGGTTCGTCCCTGTGGTTTGGTCTATGTGTGTGTGTAATTTATAATATTTTTGTACGTTAATGTGAACATATGAGAATGTAGTATTTCATATGTGATGGAATGTATTTCTTGTTTAAAAAGTGTGGCTGTGCAACCTGAGAATAATGCAAAAAAAAAAAGAGAATTCATTCTAGGATAACTGGATTTTACTAGATAACCAGACAGGAAACACTGCCACGTGGACAGTGAGTGCATATCTCTACTTAATACTATAAGGATTAGGATTTGATTTCTGTTTACCGCTTCCTTGATCTCCACACAAGATAATAATGTGGTTGTGTTTGACTGACTGAGACATGATGAGGGCACATCATCAGAATTTACTGGATTACTGTAACATTAACCCATTTATAGCAAACTGACAAACAGTAAAAGGTCAGGATTCACATACAATTGAGCCGAGTAAGGAATCTTTTTTTCCGCAGGCAGCTGTAATGTATTAACTGAAGAACTGTATGTGTTTAATATGTTGCAGACAAGTATGAAGACATACAAAGAGCAGAAAGAGGAAGCCATGGACTAATTCTGGAGCTGACCAAATATTGAGGTTTCTATAGCAACAGAGCTCCTAGCAGGGTGCCAACCTTGCAATTTTGTTTTTACTCAAATGCAGACCTACAAGTGAGGAAGAAAATCAAGACAACAAATTACAGTAAAGTTAGTTAGAATTTAGTAAGCGAGACACTTAAAGAAAAAAAGCCACTTTTTGATAGTTGGTTAGAAAGAAACAACTAAAGTAACTTGGACAGTAAGTTAAAATAACTTTAAGTTAGACATTAAGAAGAGATTAAGAGATCAAGTTAGCAAGACACACACTGACAGTAGGAATGAAGCCCTTGGAGAACAAATGAAGACGGGTAGTAAAACTGTTTGAGACAGTAAGTTAAAAATAAACAATTGGAGACTAAATTAAGTAAGTTAGAATGAAACCATTGGAGAACAAAGTTAGAATGAACGGGTAAAGACAGATGGAACAAATTAAGAATGAACCAATAGAATACAGGGAGGGAACACGAGCCAGTGGAAAAGAAGGAAATTTAGTTTCAGGAATAAACTGACAGTTAACATCAAAGATGAAAACCATATACTATTATGAGTAAAGCAACTGAGGGGGTAACAGAAAAAGAAAACAAACTGAGCCTGTCCACCCAAATTATTATTTTTTTTATTTATATTTTTTTTAAAAGGATGAGCTTGAATTTATTTATTTCCATTTTTCATCACCAACAATGGCTGTGTCTGTTAAAATGTGCTTTATAAATATAAACTGCTGGAGCCATTAGATGTTTAAGGAATAATATTTTGGCTGACATGCCCATCCTAGTTGACATCATGGTGCATGATTGGGTTAAGTCGTCACTGAGGGACAGAACAGCAATGGACAAGTCCCTAATTTACATAGTTTCATTAACTAACATCTGCTCTGTATAAAAGGCAAATAAACCCTGTATGCCAAGTTGCCAAATAGACCAATTCTGCTGCAGCTTTAAGAACTTCTCAACAGGAATCGAGAATTCCACAAGGCCCTGAACCTGCCAAGAGATGGAAGTTGAATGTGGAGAATGTAATGTATACAATACCCTTGGATTTAAGTTCAAAGAGCTGCAGCAATCTGAATAATTGCAAACAAAATGTAAGGGTAAAAGTAAACAAGCATGTACTCGGTATTATCATCCTGGAATTTGAATTACAGCTACAGGCTAGGACTGTAGGCCAGACAATACATTTTTCATATATTCAAACGCTCTACCTGCATGCTCTTATTATAATGACAGGTACAAATTTTACAGTTACAGACGTGCTCAAATTTGTTGGTACCCCTCCACAAAAAATGAAGAATGCACAATTTTCTCTGAAATAACTTGAAACTGACAAAAGTAATTGGCATCCACCATTGTTTATTCCATATTTAATAGAAATCAGACTTTGCTTTTTTATTCAACATAATATTGTAAATAATAAAACAAATGAAAATGGCATGGACAAAAATGATGGGACCGCTAACCTAATATTTTGTTGCACAACCTTTACAGCCAATCACTGCAATCAGACATTTTCTGTAGCTCTCACTGAGACTTCTGCACCTGTTAACAGGTAGTTTGGTCCACTCTTCCTGAGCAAACTGCTCCAGCTGTCTCAGGTTTGATGGGTGCCTTCTCCAGACTGCAAGTTTCAGCTCTTTCCATAGATGTTCGATAGGATTCAGATCAGGACTCATAGAAGGCCACTTCAGAATAGTCCAATGTTTTGTTCTTATCCATTCTTGGGTGCTTTTAGCTGTGTGTTTTGGGTCATTATCCTGTTGGAGGACCCATGACCTGCGACTGAGACAGAGCTTTCTGACTCTGGGCAGTACGTTTGGCTCCAGAATGCCTTGATAGTCTTGAGATTTCATTGTGCCCTGCACAGATTCAAGGCACCCTGTGCCAGGCGCAGCAAAGCAGCCCCAAAACATAACCGAGCCTCCTCCATGTTTCACTGTAGGTATGGTGTTCTTTTCTTTGAAAGCTTCATTTTTTCGTCTGTGAACATAGAGCTGATGTGACTTGCCAAAAAGCTCCAGTTTTGACTCATCTGTCCAAAGGACATTCTCCCAGAAGGATTGTGGCAGTATACATTTTAACAAATTCCAGTCTGGCTTTTTTATGTTTTTCTGTCAAAAGTGGAGTCCTCCTGGATCTTCTTCCATGGAGCCCACTTTCACTCAAAAAGCGACGGATGGTGCGATCAGAAACTGACGTACCTTCACCTTGGAGTTCAGCTTGTATCTCTTTGGCAGTTATCCTTGGTTCTTTTTCTACCATTCGCACTATCCTTCTGTTCAATCTGGGGTCGATTTTCCTCTTGCGGCCACGCCCAGGGAGGTTGGCTACAGTTCCATGGACCTTAAACTTCTTAATATTTGCAACTGTTGTCACAGGAACATCAAGCTGCTTGGAGATGGTCTTGTAGCCTTTACCTTTACCATGCTTGTCTATTATTTTCTTTCTGATCTCCTCAGACAACTCTCTCCTTTGCTTTCTCTGGTCCATGTTCAATGTGGTGCACACAATGATACCAAACAGCACAGTGACTACTTTTCTCCATTTAAATAGGCTACATGACTGATTACAAGATTGGAGACATGTGTGATACTAATTAAAGAAACTAATTAGTTTGAAATATCACTATAATCCAATTATTTATTATCTTTTCTAAGGGGTACCAACAAATGTGTCCAGGCCATTTTAGAATATCTTTGTAGAATAAGCAATAATTCATCTCTTTTCACAGCTTCTTTGCTTTATTCTATGACATACCAAAGGCATGCAAGTATACATGATAAAATAGCTTTTAATTTCATCACTTTTCAGGAGGAATGAAGCATTATTTCAATGAGCTGTAAGGGTACCAACAAATTTGAGCACGTCTGTAACTTTCTTTTTTTAAATTAGAACATTTTCTTTACTACATTGTTGTCTTCACACAAAGCATAGATTAACCTCCATAAACAGGTTAGAATCACCTTAACACACCCATCATAACACATTTTATCTGCTTGTATCTCAACAAGTGTGTGAGTGCTATGCTTTACACAGAGATCCTTTCAGCAAGGACACAGTGCTTTGGAAAAACAGTTAAACATCCACCCTTTCGAATTTGTCTTCCAAGAAAAATAAAATGCATGCCTTTTGAGATTGAACTAAATTGAATTTAACAATAAAAGTGCAATCTGTGGATTACAGAAAAGCTAAAACTAGAAACATGATAAAATAGTTTTTATTGGCCATATATTGTTTACAAGCAGTGTTGGTGAGCATACTAGCTTATTGGATTGGTAGAATCACAGTACAGCATCTGTCATCAGGAATGCCATAATGTTTTGCTTCTCGGAAACTTTCCAGTAATTCAAGTTGAAATGGTTTTTGTTGAGTTTAACAGCAAGGTGATTACCATCTTTGTATCCGTGCTGCTTGTGTGGGTTACTCTTGCATCATGATTTCCAAAGAGCTTAACAGAACTCTTACACTCTCAATGCAGATGTTGTTGCATAGCTTGGATCCACATAGAGTGTATATGTATATGTATATATATATATATATATATATATATATATAGATATATAGATATATATATTTATATATATATAAAATATCTTAAGCTTTAATACGAAAAAAAACAGTATCCCTCTCAAGACATGGCATAAAGAGCAGAAACAACACACATTGGCAGTGTTTTTTCTTCACAGTAATTTAGATAAGTACAGAACACAAGTGGTATTTTGTGTTTGAATATACAGCGTTATTATTCTGGTATTTCATTATTCCAGCGTGGATTAGTTAGTGGAATGTATTCTCAGCATTTAACACCAGAATTCTGACTAATCTCAGATATACATACAAAATCCTTAGGATATATATATATATATATATATATATATATATATAGATATATATATATAGATATAGATATATATATATATATATATATATATATATATATATATATATATATATATATAGATATATATATATATATAAAAACAAACAAGAGAGTCTGTTTGGGCTTACGCTCGCTTCTCAAATCAATCCACCAACCTTGATTTATAGATTGAAGTCCAAAAGACCAAATCGGTCGCACACTCAAAATCAGGACCAGATTCACTGTAGGCTTTTAGTTATTTTTAATCAAATAAGCTTGCGGCAGTCGAGGATAGGAAGTTTAGTTCACCGTAGAGCAATGAAACTTGGAGGCATCATATGGTTAACAGAGGGTGTCTTACTGCATGCTTTCAAAGTTGCATGTTAGATTTGTGTTACAGTTAAGAAGAGAGAAGAGAGTTGGGCTTCATCACCCACAATCCCTCAGGTAAGAAAGAAGCAGCAGGAATTTGGTAACTCATCAGATTGGGTAGAGTTTGGATTGAAAAACGAAATTCCTCCTGTCAAGGCTTGATCCATTATGACTTTCCTCAAACTATTACATAATAAGTATGTCACTATAAAAAATAACATGGTTGATCTAGTAAAATGTATACTTGCACGCATTATATAAATGTGCTTTTTAAAATGGATCTTAATTAACATTTACAAATATTATATATATATATATATATATATATATAATTTGTTTTAAATAGTCTTTGATATATTCTTCAAGCACGTTGATGTGCTTCTGTTTCCTCTTGCATGGCAACACGACGAAGGACAGCTACACAAACCAAGATGTCATCCTGGCCCAGATTCAAACATAGCTGATTAATTTAAGACTAGCCCATTTACTTAACCCATCACACACCCCTTCCCTGTCAGAGAAGGCTTTTTTCCTAAAATTTTAACACTGTTTTTTTAGAATACTAACCCCTCTGTTTGAGGTCTCAGAAGTAACTCATCTGTAAATGGGTGACAGACGAGAGGCAAACACAACAAGGAATTAATTAATTTGTCAGTATTACTGATATGAACTGACAAAAAATATGTTGGGTGTAACCCCTCCCACACTATATACAAACCATTTGGTGGTTGGAGCAGAAAATTAGGAATATCTGCAATATGTAGCAACAGTTACTTGACTGACTAATTTGTTATTCAAATGGAATCCCTAACATGTAGTCTGTCGGATATACAATATTCATCTTCTTGTCGAATGCTGGATAGGACAGGATATATAGCAGGAGATTCTGCATGCAAGACTGCATAAATGATTGCTGACTGCAGATTTCCTCCGACACAAGCATGGAGGAAGTGTCACATCCTCTACAATTTTAACACCTTGCATGGTGGCCCTACACCTTACAGAGAATACAGGTGTTCCTAATTTTTGGTCAAACCCCAGTATCTACCTCCCTTTGTCCATTCTCATTCCCGCAATGGGTTTGCTTCACCCGGAGCTGTAGTGTCAGTCTGACGTGGTGTGTTTGTGTTCTTGTTCGAAGGAGCTGCCCCTGACTGGATTTCCAGTATGAAATGTGTTGGCCGTTTTTTGTAGATTTTTGCTTCCGTCAGGTGCCATGGTGGAGCCTATCTGAGAAAAAGAATGGGATTTCAGGCTTCCCAAGATGAGCTTCACTGCAACATGTGCCACAGGTTTCCCTCCCCAGTGAAGTCTATCTGTTGGAGGAGCTGTGCTGTGGCTGCCAGGCTCCAAACTGCCCCTCTCGATTATGATGTGGTGTACTTGTGGCTGGAGCGGGAGCTGCTCCTGTCCAGGCCGTTTTCATGGCAGTGGCCTTTCCAACGGCCCCCTGATCCCTTCTCATCGGTGGGGGTTATGTTTCGGGTAGGCCTCTTGCACCAGCAGCACAGGCAGGACTGCAAAATAGAACAGATGCTGCTTTACAGTTTGTACTGCTCCAAAAGGGCTGGCAATAATAGTGGGGTCTTGGATGGTTAAGAAAATGAACCTGCTTTATGAATTTTAATATCTAAATGGTCAAATATTCACAGAATGTCAACATCAGCATTTCGTCACTGCTTTTTTAAAATTTTTTTGTTTGTTTTTTGAGATTCAGCACATAAAAGTACACCTATTGTGAAGAATATGCTTACTGTACAATAGTATTAGTTAATTATTTACTACAGTATCTGGAACGTCCCATTGAAAAAGGAAAAAAACGTTTAAAGCCCATGTTGGTTGGTTAAGCATTCCTAAAAAAAAAAAAAACTAAAAAAAAACCGAACACATTTGATTTGTGAATCAGACTTAATATGTCAGACCTTAATTTTAGTAACTTAGACTTAAATGATACAGAAAAATAGAACTCCTGTTTTACAATGTATAGAAATATAAATCATATTAAAATAAAAAGGTGGTACTTTACCCATATGGCTTTCAAAACAGTTGAACAGATCAGGTGTTTAAATGAAACTCAAGAAACCTAGTCCAGTAGACTTAACAAAAATGTCTGAGTGCCAAACCACAAACATACTATACAAATCTGTTTCACTATACAGTGGGATAAACACAAGATTCCAACATCAACCGGAATAACCCCAATTTCCTCATGTATTACCAAGCCAGACCACACAATCAAAACATGCCAAGATCAATGTTCTCTGTCCCACAAAATCTATTAGTGAGAGAACTTCATGCACAACTGATTACTGGCAGCCCCTTTGAAGTCAACAGCAGAAGAATGTCCTACCAATTTCTTCCTCTGTCAATCTCTTTACTAGCTTTCCTGCATCATAAATAAGCAGGCTTGCTGTAAACATTGTGGCAGACAGGATTCAGCGGTTGAACCAGATCAAAGCATCCCTGGGGGTACATGTAGGGGAACTGGCCTGTCTGATGAAACAGTTTGTGAACTTGGAGTAAAATGGATTTGCTCATTACGGCCGTGTTTAAAACTGGCAGTGACACAGGTCAATTTTCATTTAACACCAGCAATGGAACTTAATTGAGAATCATAGAATACAGCTGTGTACCACATATAAATACAATTACTCAGTGTTATACAGTATACCTTAAAACATGAGTCACATGACCTATGGCAGACCTATTAGGTCAGAGGAAAAGGTTATGGTCACCAAAATATGAAGTCGGTATCTCAAATGGTTTATGACATTTGCCATTGAACTAGTGGTGGCGTATTGACAAGTACAGTAAGCTCCCCTAACAGGGATGTTTAAATATTTTGTTTCAGAAAATGTTTTTATCTAAGCAACGTGGTTTGTGCATAGGGTTTTACTTAAACCTATTTTGCTTTTATGACTTTTCCAAGATTTTCTATTGATAGCTACTGCCAGTTCATGATGTTAAACAACTAGAATCAAGTACACATTGAAGCCATTGATGTAAGTAACGATAAGGCCCACTGTTCTGAAACCAAGGAAAATGCTTTTGAAGTGTTTAATGGATTGTGATAGCAATGGCAATTACCGGGTTCTTGGCTTTACTAGGTCTCATAAATTACATTATAGCTGAGAGAGGTCACACACCTTGACATGTGAAACTTCAGTTCTATACTTACCGTTTAAGGGACTTACTTGAAAGACTTTGATCACTCAAGGATTTGCACTGATGGCTTCAATTATATACGTTGTTCCAATGTGTAACCAATGAGTTGCACACACGTGTATATGAAAGCATATACCTAGTTGCAATCCACAAGGGAAGACTGTCAAGTTGAACTTATCCAGAAAGTTAAATCTCTGCACTATTACCAAACTATTAAAACACAGGAGAAATAATTATATTTCTGCGCAACTCACTTCTTATTCCAGAAATAGAGCAGAGGTGCTCTTGATAACTTCAGGGTTAAGTGTAGGTGGTAATAAACGAACTCCCGAGTGGATAAACGCCTGAGATCTTGTTGCAAGATTGGCTGCTTTTTTCCCCCCAAAACAAGCACACCAGAAAAGTAGTAGTAGTAGTAGTAGTAGTAGTAATATATAGACAGCAAGTTTGAAAATGAAGGTCTGTGTCCTTTCATCAGAGTGTTAAATAGGCCCTTTGAATGTGCAGGTTGGTAACAGTTTCAAACTTTCATCAAGTGGCTGAAAGTTGACCTGTGCTGAAGTTTAAAAAAGTAAAAGGTCAGTCATTAATTATAAAAAAATTTAAATAAATAAATAATCGCAATTTGCTTTTACCCACCTGGAAACAGTTCTTGAATTTCTGACTCACGAAATAGAGCGCCACAGGATTGATGCAGGAGTTTAGTGAAGCCATGTTGATTCCAATATAGTCCATTACCAGCAGGAAGCTAACAGAAGGTGAACAGGTCACAGCATATTGTTAATGCACTTACCCCAAAACAGGCAATCCCAATAGAACTACAAACTAATAAGATTCTGCTTTCGCCTGCTCTTGCCTGCCTACCTTAGCAGCTCACAGCGGTTGGGGTCTTTCTCATCGTAGATGGTTTTCTTCAGGATCCGGCTGAGGTGGAGAGGCAGCCAGCACAGGGCAAAGATCACCACCAGGCAGAACACTGTCTTAGCCACCTCACGACGCTGCAGGGAACCAGACTCGGTATAAATGTAGGGAGAAAACAGACACTGCACAGCCATCTGCACTCTATTTTCTTTTGTCTTTAGACAGTAAGCTTTTGTGTTTCTCAATCTAAATGACAAACAACAAAATCAGGAGGAACAGTTGTAAGTCATTACTTACCTTGCATATGTAATTTTAATGATCTAAAACAGCTGCCCATCTTAATACAACCCCTTTCAATTGTATTCTAGGCGGTCAATTCATATCTATCACTATTTAGATCATACACTCATGGATGATCATACACCCAAGAACTGAAGAGTTTGAAGACATGGCTAAATTACCTCAGCTCACAGCAAGAACACACACTTACAGTATCTCTCACAAACAGCATGCAGAGCATTCTGGGACTACCTTGTTACCTTATGTAAGGTAGTCCAAGACGAGTGCCAATCAGGGTTTGTAAAACCAGTCAAGTTTAAATTATTAAAACAGACCCTGTTTTGGTGATATACTGTCCATCCATCTAATGTCATAAGCCAATTATATAAGAAGTGATTGTACTGCATAAACACTTCTGGGCGCTGCTTTCTCCCTCCTCCCAGGTCTCACCTGTTTCATGTGGTCATTGAGTGCTATACGCATCTCCATTCTGCGGCTCAGCATCTCACAGGACATGAGTGTGTAAAAAACTCCTGTACAGGCCAGCGGGAGGCAAAAATAAAACCCAAAGAGCCACCAGTCCTTCACATCGCGGTAGAACTGTAGAGAAACAAAACAACGCAGGTTTAAAAACCACATATGCTGACGCACTCTAGTGGGCTTACCAAATAGTCCAAAATAAACAAATACAAATATGTACATGTGCTACTCCCCTTATTTACCATGTTTTAACCATGCTTTACTACTCGTTTTACCATGATGTGTTGTAGTAAACTATTAGAAGGGTACAGGACTACACACTATGTAGTGATATTGTTTTTAAATTTCCCATGGGAATCTGGATTTATTTAACAACTGAGGATAAACTGTACTCGGGGGGACAACTGTGGTCATGCCACTGCAGTATGTATTGAATATTTAACATGTGCTTAATACAGTCGGTGCCGCTTTAAAATCGGGACGACTCGAAAGAAGGAGAAATATCCCGAATAAGCGGCTGTCCCAATTAAACGAGAGGCAGGTGAGACGACCTCACATCACATTACAATTAAATGTTAAATGCATATAAATTAATTGCTGTTTTTTTTTCTACATGAATTGAAAAAGAATGAAATCACATCTTATCACAAGGCGAGGCACCTGCGATGTTGACACACCAACTGTCTTTGCAACGGCAGCCTGACAAAACCGCAGGAAACTCCTTCAAGAGTTCAACGTGGTTTACACAAGTCACAGTGTAGAGTTTGTACCACTTCTTTCATTGTACTGTACTTGCAGGTGAGCTACGGTTTTACTGCTGAGCTGAAACCAATTGCTAAACCTGGCGCCAACTTAAAGAAGTGTTGCTTTTAGTCTATGCATTTATTACATTTGTAACTACAGTGTTCAGTCATAGTAGTGTATCACCATTAACCAGCCTTCAAAACTAGCAATTTGCATATGTTTTTAGGAAGCTGGTAATGGGCTTGTTAAAGTTTAAAATACTAGAACAAGAAGTTATAAATATTACAAAAACACTCTTGTCAATAGAAACATGATACACTCACAGATATTTTTCAAAACCAGCAATTGCATAGAAGTATTCAATAGGGTTTTGAGATTTCTAAAACAAACAAAACAAATCAAAAAGCCTGTATATAGAAGTTACGGTTTGTTTGTGTGTGATGTGCAGGCAAGTGTTTGAAAATTAATCTCTTAATGTTTTATAAAAATAAATGTCAGAAGTCTTAACTCGGAAAGTATTTTGGACACAGCATACAGTCACATCACAGAGACACACCGAAAAACAGATGTAGCCCAGTAAAAGAAAGAAACTATTTAACAAATTGCTTCCTTGAATGTCATCTGCCACCAGCTACAGGGTCACACGTTCATGGAAACCACATGCTAGGATTTCCTCTTCCTGTAAAATAGTTCTGCTAACTACATTCTAAACATGCATGTCTATTTTATTGTACTCCAAATACGGTGCACCAAAATAAAAAAGCAGTAAAAAAAAGCAGGACTGCCTGCATACCATCATGAACACTGATTGCTGCTGGGGGTGGAGGAGGCAGACCCTCAGCTTGGTGCCTCTGTAGAGCATCTCCATCATGTCAAAGGCAATGGCCTCTGGTACAGCTAGGAGCACGGCAACTGCCCAGATCAGCGTCACCTCTACTGCCTTCCACAGCGGAATCCCCATTCCTTGAACACGGCTCCACGAAACCACTGCTCGGTACCTGCAGAGAGTGGGGGACAATCAGCCAGAGAACAGCCAAGCTTAGCCTTAAAGCACTAAACAAGAGACCTCAAAACACCTTGGATTAGCAACATTTGTGCAAGCCTTTTGTTATTTGTTTTTCAGACTTTTGGCACAAGGCGTATTTTAATTACTGCAAACCCCCTATTATTGATGTTAAACATTTGAAAATATATTTGTATTGTAAGATCGCATGCACGTTATTAAAAATGTAATACAAATATTTATTTAAAAAAAATGTAAAAAAGCAAAGCTTACCTGTTGATACTGAGAGCACAGAGGCTGAGGACCGTGATTCCCACTGATGCTTTCTGGATGAAGGGCATCAGTTTGCACATATAGACCCCAAACGGCCAATCCTCTGCCAACAGCTTTAGAGAGGAGAGTGAAGGAGGAACATTAGTTTTGAATTCTGTTTTTACCCCAACATTTTGGGGTTCATCAAAACTTTCAATTCATTTTTAATTGTTTTAATGGTTTTTAAAAAAAAAACTAATTGCAAAAAAGTTACATTTTCTGGATCTGTCTCTTTATTATTAGATCTTACACCCCCACCACACCAGAATTCTAGGTGAACAATTGATACTCTAAGATTTCAATGAGAACTTCAAGTTAACAACATGCTTGAAAAGGATTTGCAGAAAGTGCGTTGATGTGTTCAAGTTAACACTGTGTAAGAAAATTCTACATTTGTTATTTGCCTTCAAGGCTAAACCCTTATTCCCAGGCCTGCTAAAAAAAATAAATAAATAATGAGGTCTGCAACAAACAAAACTTCTAAATTCTAAAAAGACCAGAACAATTCAAAGCTTATAAAATGTGCTTAAAAACACTGTTTTTACTTGAGCTTTTAATTCCCATGTGTCTGATGTGTTTAATTTATAACTTCCAAACAATGTCCCAACGCAGCTACAACACTTTTTTTGTAGGGCTTTTGTCCAATTTTACACCCAGAGAGACATATTAATAACCATAGAACAGTTAGCTATAACTGACTGTTTTGTGCCTAAGTTGCATCTCAGTTTCCATTTGAAATGGATGCAGGGTGAGAAGAATGTCACAATACTCCACAGTCAACTTGGCAGGTGGCCGCTTAGGTTTACTGGGATATACCATAGTAAACGCATATCCAGGTGGAGGCTGCTGCCTAAATTTAGTTTTATAGGAACTACTTTTGTAAAGTGTCTTGAGACACTACAGAAGTGTCAATGGCATAGGTAGTAATGGTTTAATAGGTAGTAAAGCATAGAATAGTAAAAAGGGTGGGAAAATCACAGTAGAGAATGGAGAAGCATATAATACCTTGCAAATAAACTTAGAAGGAAAGACACCAAATGAGGGACAAAAAGACTTACAAACTACTACCAATGGGCCATAAAAGGTAGCTGAATTATTACTGCTTAATATGAGAATGATTTGTCTGGAGGAAGGTCATGAGAAAGTGGATAAGCAACCGGAACTTCACCTCAAAGCAGATTCAGGTCAGGTTAGATTGGAAAAATAAAATCAGTTAAAAATGCAGCTCTACTCCAAAGCTCTGCTAAGTGGAAGTGACTTGACAGCTAGTTTGAAGATGTACCCAGGAGCTACAAGCGATGATCTGACAGGAGCAAACTTAACACATGTTTAATTTTTTAAACCAGAAACATATCAGGCCATAATTCACTATAAAAGTCAAACAATTGTGCTGCTGCCACTGTTAAAATAACTCATGTCAAGCATGTAGCCATTCTGTACCGCTGTGTGAATTTATTAGCACTCATATATTGAGTCCTGCTGCTTTCAGCACTGCGGCCTGTATCACTAACCATTCCAATACTGCCATCCATCATCTCTTTTCTAGATCCCTGCTGTTCTGCGATACAGCCCTCGAGCTAGCTTTAATTGTTTCAGTAATTTCAGCAAGCTTTTGGCATAGCAAGCATTACATTTGAGCATCAAGACTGCACCACTCAAGTGTTGGCCTTGTCATGTTTTATGTCCCACAGTCATATGCGGTTTTACAATAAAACTGGAATTCACTAGTGGCTGCTTAAACATTAACCCTCTGTTTAGCCTTCTCGGGATTGTACTTTATCATGAAGCAGTCAGTTTCCTTACATTCTGCAAAGACAGTTTTGGTGCCCCAAGCCGCCTTTCCATTGTACCCCTCTCCAGCGTATACTTGAGTAATTACTGTAGGAGGAAGGGGTCACTATTATTATTAGTCTATTATTAAAAAGTATTGCAACAGGAGAATTGACCAAGTTTAAAATGGAGGTACCAGATGAATTTTGTTAAATACTATTTCTCCATAACAGAGAAATAGGTAAGACTTTAAATTTCATACCTTCTTAGCATAAATATTGTCACTTATCAACTTATTTATTATGATAAATGTTGCTATGACAAGGTGAGGTCAAAAATAAATAATAAATAAATTGAAGCCTTCGTTCTCCACCATTGAAGGCTTTAAAACAATAAGCTGTCCAATATCTCTCCCCTACCTTGAAGATGTTGATAGGGATGGCAATGAGAATGTAGAGCAGGTCCCCAAGGGCAAGACTAGCAATGAGCACGTTGGGGCCATTCCGCATGCACTTGTTCTTGTAGATGATGCGCAGGAGCGTGGAGTTCCCAATGATCCCCACCACAAAGATAAGGCAGGAAACCACCGTGTTCACATACTTGAAAACGTGCTTGATCTCTGTGGGCTTCACACACATGGGAGGGTAGTATAAACGTGGGGGGATGGGCTTGAAAGGGACCTCTGAAATGTTCTTCTCCACCGCAGGCTGTCCGGGGACACTCCCCTGGTCAAGCCCCAGCTGGTCCCCCTCTTGACTCCGATTGGTCTCTTCAAGCAGGCTCTCTGGTGTCGTCTCTCTTGTGACTCGAGTGGCCCCAGAGACGGCGAGCAGGAAAGCGAGGAGGAAAGTAGATGCCTTCATGTTTGGGCCGGAGAAATTCAAATAGAAGGTGATCTCCAAGATCGGCTGGGTCTCCAGTAGCTTCCTGGAAAACAGTGGAGGCAAGCTTTTTATAAACCATTCTTTCACCATGCTAAACCCCAGTCCCACCTCAGCTGAATGCTGCCTTCATCAGTATCAGTTATTATACCGCAAGCTGTGCGGTCTAAATCGGATCATATAATGACAGCACATTGGTGATATTTGTTACAAAATGTTATTCCATACTGTAAATGTACACAGTTGGTCATGGTGACTCTGGAATGTTCGGTTTATAAAGCAGCCCTTTATAGCAAGAAAACACTCATCAGGTTGTGACATTTTATTTATGATGTAATTTCACTAGCAAACATCATTTAGAACACATAGCTATGGCTCCCGTGTACGGAGCTATAATGAGGAACACAGTACCTAGTTTTTTTTTTTTTTTTTAATTTACTCCTCATTAATACATTTGACTGTTTATTACATTGCTGGTTAAAGTTTTTTTAATAACCTCATTTTCCTGTTATGCCAGTCCCATGCGTGTCAATGAAGTACAAATCATAAGACTGACTTTGTCAAGGAGTCTTCCCCAGTCTCAGAGAGAGAGAGAGAGAGAGAGAGAGAGAGAGAGAGAGAGAGAGAGAGAGAGAGAGAGAGAGAGAGAGAGAGAGAGAGAGAGAGAGAGAGAGAGAGAGAGAATCACAAGCTTGGCTCTGTGTAGCAACTGCCGCTACTGACTGATAACATCTGCAGGATAAAACTGAAGCCATTTTTTTTAGGGGGCTTTGATAAATCTATTCCCTCCACAAATAAGTTATTGCCAAAGACCAGAAGCAATAGGTTTTGAGAAGATAAAGGGCTGAACCTTGAGGTGCTACTAGCTGTATATTGTACAACAGAGGTCCAAATTCAAGATGAAGAATGCTCCTTTTTTACTTGTCTCTTGTACGATATAAGTTGGTGTACAAAAGACATAATTACATAAATTCTGGCCTGTTGAACGCAAGCCAATATTTTAATACAGAAAAGCATTTAAAACAAGGTTGATTTGTTTTTCTTGTGATGTGTGAATCGTATTCATTTCACCATTTTCTGTAACCTTTATATGACTAGCATAACTTTTTCATGTGATTCTAAATCATTTGCCCAGAATATTATGCCGTCCAACAAGTACTGAAGCACAAATGTTTTGACTAAAAGACAGGAAGACATTGAGAAATACTTTTTTTTTATTATTTCTAAATATACCATTATTGAGTGTTTTATATTTATAGATGGAATAATTTAATTACGCAATTATTTTCAATCAAAATAATTCTAACAGTTCAGATGGCATACCTGACCTGGTGCTAAAGGATAAAATGTGCAAATTAACTGGTGGTGTTGGGCACATTACTGAAAAAAAAAGTAACGGAATGTCCTTACTCAATAACATAAATACTCATTACATTTACTTCTCTTGTCCTACGAAACAGTTGTGATGGTTCCTTACTTTTTAACTGTACGTCTGGTAATTAATTTATGAAAATGTGTCAAACAGATTTTTCAATTTTTTGTAGTATAACAAACAACTTAATTTATTGCAAATCGTACATTGTAATCTTTACAATACATGCGACTTTGCGGAAATATAAACTATGCCTATCTTTCCCAGTGGCGGAGGAATAGTCGGTGCAGCAGGGGCAAGTACACAGGAGCCCACGCATTCAGGAGGGTCTGAAAGTTTTGGGTGGAAAAAAAAAGAATTTAACAGTGATAATATCCTTCACATTTATATTTGCAGATGTTATCTTCATATTCATATCATTGTAGCTACCAGATCCAGCAATTCTGTTTTTATTCTCCCTCGTTTCATCAGGTACTGCTATTCTCTTAATTATGTTTTTTTAAAAGGTTAAATTAAAATTAGCTTCCTAACTTTTTTCAGTTTCTGAAGAAGCAGCCATTTATGTACCTGTCAGGATCGCTGCTATGCCTTGATTAAGTTCTGTACGCAAGATATTTAACCTGATTGCACAGTGCGCATGCACACAATTGGCCAGATAAAAGACGACATTAACACATCGATGACAATAAAGCTAGTATGAAATCCATTTTGTGAGCTGATTTCTGAAATTGGTCTTGGCAGCTATTGAAAGGAAAATCGCATTTGACAGATCGTTTAGATATTTTATTTGCTTATTAGAAACTTTGATATATCCTTTGATAACGAGGTAACCAGATTAACTTGTTTCTTTTTTGCTTAACTGTAATATTATTACTCCCATTAAAAATCTAAACTCTACCGCGTTACATAACATCGTTATTGACAAAACTAATGTTACTACAGTAATTTAAGTAACGTGTTACGCCCAGCTCTGCTAGTGACTAACAAAAACCTCACAAGCTTAGTGTTTTTTACACAATTGAAGCTAAATACAATTTAATGTAAAAATATGGTTCCCTTTCAAGTCGAAAATAACCATCAAGGTATGGGACATTGCCGTCAGGCAGTAGGGATTGGCTGAGCTTTATGTCAAAGCTGCCGATAGGCCTCCGCGCAAGCTGCCGTGTAAGCCCGCCCCCCTGGGAGCTTACTATACGCAGCGCGCGGAGAGTCACTTCCTCTTTTGCCTTCAGCCTCAGTAGCGGTAGGACTTAGAGCTCTTAAACTGATTGTACTCCATAAGCTTAGGCTTGAGAAGCTGGTTTATCCCCTTCTCTGAGTTTATTTCAGTGATTATTGTTGTTATTATTATTATTTTTAGGATATATAATGTTTACTTTATATATTCCTTCTCACTTTGCTTTTGCATCGCGTTTCTTCGTGGTCTCTCCGTCTTTCCTCTGTTTCTTATTATTATTATTATTGTGTTTGGGTTTTTTGTATACTATTGTGTGTATGTATATATATATATATATATATAGTGTATGTATATATTTTTTGTTCGGACGCGTATCTGCATCCTCGGTCTAGCTTAGGCTAGACCGTGCCTGTGCGTGTAGTCTGCTTTGCAGTGTTCCTCCCCACCGCGGCGCGTTTTCCCGCCACGTGGTAATCGTACTACACCCTCTTACTTTGTATTATTGCTGCAGCGTCCAAAAAAAAAACAAAAAAAAAAAACATTTTTTCCCTTTCACTCTACAGAGGAAGTTGACCACCAACGTGGTAATTCCCCAGCACCATCAGGTAGGTATTGCACGGCATCAGACACTGTACCAGCACTTAGCGTCTCCGCTTGGCGGGTCAGCTGACGCATAGGCGTCTGTGCTAGCGCTTCGGCGCTCGCGCTCCGGCGCTTTTGGTGTCAGCGCTTCTGCGCTTGGTGCAGCGCTTCGGCGCTTTGTGCAGCGCTTCTGCGTGTGGTGTTTAGTGCTTCTGCACTTGGGGCTCAGTGCTCGACGCTTCGGCGCTCGGTGCTCGACGTTCGGTGCACGTTCCATCAGCGCTTGGTGCTCGACGTTCGGTGCACGTTCCATCAGCGCTTGGTGCTCGACGCTCGGTGCACGTTCCTTCGACACTCAGTGCTCGACGCTCGACGCACGCACCCTCGTCGCTTGACGCACGCACCCTCGACCCTCGGCGCTTGACTCAGCGGTGCTCGACGCACGCACTTCAGGTGCTCGACGTTTGGTGCCCGACGCTTCGGCGTTCGACGCACGCACCTCGGCGTTTGACGCGTCGGTGCTCGACGTCAGTGCTAGACGCTTCGGCGTTCCACGCACACACATCGGTGATCCTCGCTCGCTACTGCTCGTCAGTGCTTGCGAAGGCTACACACCATGTCTGGGTTCCACTGCTGCGTGACCTGCCAGGCCAAGTTGCCTGCCAGCGACCCACATGAAGACTGCGTCGCATGCTTGGGGCCGGACCATGCCGCATCTGCCTTGGCAGATAGGGCATACTGCCAGCTATGTGCGGGGTTTCAGACGCGCACCCTTTGCCAGAGAGCTAGGAAGGCGGTTGGAGGTCGTTCTCTTGCAGGCGAATGGCGTCTTCACCCTCGGGTGGTAAAGCGCATTTGGGACTGGTTCGGCACAGCGCAAGTCGATCTCTTCGCTTCACGAGAGACCACGCACTGTCCCCTATGGTTCTCGGTGAAGGACCTCGACAGCCCCCTAGGAGTCGATGCACTGGCTCATGAATGGCCGCCAGAGCTCCTGTATGCATTTCCACCGATTCCGATGCTCCCCGCCTTCTTGGAGAAGGTCAGGGTAGAGCAAGCGACAGTGATTCTGATCGCTCCTCGGTGGCCTCGGAGGATATGGTTCCCGAGTCTGGTGCAGTTGTTGCATGGTCGCCCGAGGGAGCTCCATCTGCGAGCGGACCTGTTGTCCCAAGCCCAAGGAGGGCTATGGCACCCAAACCCCAAACTCATGCAGTTATGGGCTTGGCCCCTGAACGGGAGCGCCTGTCAGCCTTAGGGCTTTCGACGGCGGTTATATCGACCATTCAGACTGCGAGAGCGCCCTCTACTCGGTCGCAGTATGCGTATAAGTGGCAATTGTTTCAGAGTTGGTGTCTGGCTGAGGGCCATGACCCGGTCTCCTGCCCTGTGGCAGTGATATTACAGTTTCTGCAGAAGCTGCTAGATGAGGGGAAATCTCCCTCTACACTTAAAGTGTATTTAGCCGCTATTTCGGCTTGCCATGTACGCATTGACGGGTTATCACCTGGTTGCCATTTTCTGGCATCTCAGTTCCTAAAAGGCGCAAGACGCTTGCGGCCTCCAAGGTCGACCAGTTTACCGTCATGGAGCCTTGATGTGGTGCTAGAAGCCCTTACCAAGGCACCGTTCGAGCCTCTCCACAGTGTGGATATGAAGTTCGTGTCTATAAAGACTGCGTTTTTGCTATCAGTGGTATCAGCAAAACGCGTGGGCGAGTTACATGCACTTTTGGTGCATTCATCATGTACTCGTTTCGCAGGAGACGGTTCTAAGGTCTCCATGCGTCCAAATCCGGCCTTTTTACCCAAGGTCATATCCCCGTTTCACATGAACCAACCAGTCGAGTTGATGGCGTTCCATCCTCCTCCTTTTTCTTCCCCAGAGGAAGAGCGGTTACACATGCTCTGCCCTGTGCGGGCATTGAGGTGTTATATTGACCGCACAAGGACTGTGAGGCAAACAGAACAGCTGTTCATATGCCATGGTTCTAAGACTTTGGGTCAGCCGTTGTCTAAGCAACACCTTTCTCATTGGATAGTGGATGCTATTCAGTTAGCATATGATTCTATGGGCCTTCCGCCACCAGGGCAGTTGAAGGCACATTCCACTAGGGGTATGGCAACATCCTGGGCCCTCTTTAGAGGGGTGCCGATGTCTGACATTTGCGCTGTTGCCAGTTGGGTTACACCGCATACATTTACGAGGTTCTACCGGTTAAATGTACTGGAATCCTCTGCTCCGTCATTTGGAGCATCTGTGTTAGACTCTATGACGCCTCAGGTTGCGGACGTGTAGAGTGGTTGACAATATGGTGTGACTATTCCACCTTAGGACAGGTGTCATTGCGAGCATAGACGCTGAGGCGCAGCTCCGCATATGCGTAGATGTACTGCCTACGCAGTTGCGTTATGACGTAAGTCTGTCCTACTGCCAAGAATCCTCCCTCGCGACGGCTTGGGTACACTGTTCCCATACCTTGATGGTTATTTTCGACTTGAAAGGGAACGATAGGTTGCGGATGCAACCCCGGTTCCCTGAAAGAGAAAATAACCATCAAGCCGCGAGGTCGCTCTGGAGGCCTCCACGGCCTGAAGGGCAAAAGAGGAAGTGACTCTCCACGCGTTGCGTATAGTAAGCTCCCAGGGGGGCGGGCTTACACGGCAGCTTGCGCAGAGGCCTATCGGCAGCTTTGACATAAAGCTCAGCCAATCCCTACTGCCTGACGGCAATGTCCCATACCTTGATGGTTATTTTCTCTTTCAGGGAACCGGGGTTGCATCCGCAACCTATCGTTCTGGATTTGGACTGACAACGTGTTAACTCAAAATAAGCTCCATAGTTGTTGTTATTGCATCATTCCTTAAACACTTTTCAATAGAAACAGTTAAGTGATGTTTTTGTTGAGCTGAAGACAATGGAATTCGAATGCCCCAGTGCATTACTTAACTTGTTTTATACTTGAAAGGCAGTAGGGGACAGTTTTTAATTGTATCCATTGCAGAGGATGAATATACCCCTGTCATGGGGTAATAGTGGATTCATTTACTAAAACAGATTAATTTACAACCATTCAAAACACACACATATTATAACTTTAAAATGTTAATTTACCAGTTTCATTATTTTAAAGTTATAAGTTTGACAAAAGAATGAATCTGCTAACTCTTTCCCGTTTAAAAGTTGAATTTCCTCATTTGACCAAACCTGTTCAGCGTCTGTACAGTTTTACCTTTCCATATTACCTTTCTGTGTGGTCAACAGAATTTTTTTTAAAACCTTTCTGCTGAGTTCCAAATTATTACATAACCAGGCAAAACAAACTTCAATGTAATAATTAAAGATAGAACAGTGGAAGTTAGAATAAAGTCCTGGAGACTGATTTTCTACTGTGGGCAAATTGCCCATGCAATACATTTACTATGGTGGTGAGAGCAATTTGCCAGCGATTTGCCCATTGAGGAAATATAGGTCCTAGTCTAGACATGCTGAGGTTACTTCTAACTGAGCTGGCAGTACTTACTATCACTGTGTAGCATTGGTTGCAATGAAGTTTCTCAACACTACTTTCCTTCATACCCAGAGATCACCATGTCTTTGGACATCTTGAAACATGCATATGAAGACATCAAGACGCCTTAAGCCATAGGTGATGTGTGGGTGTTGCATTAAGGAACCAGCTACTTGACTGACATGCTTTTCAAACAGTAACATTCTTTGAACCTGAAGACACTGAGGGTAATGACCTAGGAAGTGATGCTATAAAATAAAATACAAATGAGGAAAAGCCACAGACAATTAAAGCAGTAAGGCAGGAGAGAGAATGGGTTGTGCTGGACAGTGTCACATCTTGGTGCGTTATCAGGCTGATTCTGTAAAGATCATTATTGGGAGCTTTCTCTGGAAGTTTAGAACCAAGTATGGAACACACACACACACATATATATATATATATATATATATATATATATATATATATATATATATATATATATATATATATATATATATATATATATATATATATATATATATATATATATGCGCTAGGGAGGCAATATGCTGATCCCTGGAGCCAGCATTACACTTCAGCCATCAACACCAGACAGAAGGATATCTACATCATCATATGGAAGGAAGCGCAAATGGATGGAGACACAGATGGATCACATTAGTTTACTGTAAAGCTACGTCTTAGCTGATGCTTATCTTGGCGAGAGCCGAGTTCAAATCAGCATGAAGTTTTAACATCTACTCTCGTGTAATGGAAATCATTATATATATTATATTGTACAGCGGTATTGGCGCGAGAGGTACCGGGTTTGCGCCAGCCCTCTGCCTGTGTGTGGATTGCCTCGCCCTGTGTGATGCGCCTGCCTGCGTTAACCGAGATCGCTACAATATGTATGAATGGATTCAAATAGATTAATAGATAATAATTTATCATTTCATTATCACTAAACATGCGGCTTCAATCAAATGTATTCCAAACAAAAAAAGTACAAGCCACCAGTTTAGTGCCCTGTAAAGTAACACACGATTTATTTGATATTAAATAACAGTAAAAACATCAAACGTTTTTTCTGTGTGCGTTTTTAATTTCCGTTAAAATGTGATAGATATAAAATCTGTTTATAGCCTACTAAACGCATTGTCAAGGCAGCAGCTCCATGCAGCCACGTGTAATACGAGTACAATTAAATCAACAATAGCTGAAAGGCATAATAAAAAAAAGAACATCAAACCATTTTCAGAATGTAAAAGCATTTATGCGCATACCGGCAGTCCAATTGTTTTCAAAAAGGATATTAAATAAATTTCATTTATTAAGTTGTCTTTGAAAATAATCCCTTTGTGGTTTTTAAAGTACGGGGAAAATTGCAGTCGAGCATTTATAGGTGGATCGGAAACGCACACAAGACGTTCGTATAAACCCGACTATAAACTGTCTACCTGGAAATCGCCCTGCCTCTGCCTGCCTGGAAGTCTGTAGCTGTATTTTTTACCGCCTCGTTTCTCTTCTTTATCAACAGTTTCCCATTATGAAATAACCACGTTATTATATTGCGTGCGTACGATGCTTTTTTTTTTTTAATGGAATTATTAATATCAAATAGAAATTACACAATATTGTTAACAGATTATTATTAACACTTGCCATTCGTTCAGTTGTATATTTCATGTAAATACTTAGTAGACTCTCACAGTAGCCTATAGATTTTTTTAAAAAAAGTGACTTACCTTTTAGTTTATATATGTGTTATGATACAACAAATTTCCGATGCGTCTTTCTAGTAGAAGGCTACATATTTGGGTTATTCCAATTATCATCCGCTACTATTCCAGTCTGAGGCGAAATAGTAATACAAAATCTATTTAAACAAAATAACACACACACAAATAATAATAATAATAATAATAATAATAATAATAATAATAATAATAATAATAATAATACCTATTCTAATTAGCCCAATTCGAAACTATCCGATCTGTGTGCCTACTATATTGTAGGCCCGCATAAGGATGCTCTCTGTCTCCGTCTTTCTCTCTCTAGCAAGCTGCAGGGACAGTCTGTTTTATAGCCGTGTACCTCTTCTGTCCCTCTGGTACCCCACCGCTGTAACCAATAAGATGCAGATGCGGCAAGACAAGCTATACTGTAGGATAGTAGACTGCCTCAATCTGAAAAGGATCTGGTGAGATGTTTGTATATCCTCGGGGTAAACAGAAGACACCCCTCCTACACACAGAAGATGATAATTAGAAAACAATCCTGGCATGTCGCCACAAGTTCCTGTAGTCTATACACGCCAGACGTGAAACTTCTCCGTTACAAAAACAAATTAAGAACCAGCAACGACTCTCTTCCTTCCCACATCAAAATATTTTAAGTTTACTAAAATAATTTCGGAACAAGATATAAACAAAGAGAAATGCAGTAAATACCCGCGATTAATACCTCACGTGGGTAAATGTATTTCATCGCACAGAACAAAGAGAAAGGTAAGATCACAGCCAATCAGGAATAAGCGCACAACAAACATGTGTAGGTCTGGTGGATCTGGAAAGTAAACGTGTAGCCTGTATTCCTCAATCCCGCTGTTCGCCAAAAATCCCACCCTGTAGCAGCTGGGAAAATGCAATAACGATGCCAGTCGTGTAGCCTTTGCAACTCTGCAGCAGTATGTTGACCAAAAGCGATGTCTGACAATGTGCACAAAGAAACATGACCGTTAACAAACACCACTTAGATGTAAACAACGCTATCCATCATTTGCTTTGAACACAGTAGGGTCATGCTTATTCAACGACGACATGGTTTTCAAAATGAGTAGTTAGGATCTAAAAAACGTGTTTCAAATTGAAACAGGTCAGAGCGGTTAATAACCACATTTTAAACTGTACCCACCAATACAGTTTACCCCACCCCCACATTCTTCCAACTCAGTTATGGTTTTGCTAAACATTTCCAGACCATTTACTTTGACATAAATTAAGCCAATTTATCTTGCCATCACTCAACAAATGATCTTCCGCACACACGGTATTAGCATCCCACCCCGGTCTCACTCACCACCTGGTACTAAATAAGGTATGTACATTTATACCACAAGCGTGGATATATCTAGCGTGCGATAAACACTTGATAAAAGTAATAGGATACATGCATCATTTATTTACAAAACATTGGGCAGTGAATGTATGCAATCCAAAGCGCTATTAAAATCAATTAGAAATTCACAGGGGTAAACTTTAACCCATATATGTCAATAGATAAAGCCTTACGATTATAAACACGTTGTTATAAATTGTTAAAATACACTGTGTGTACGCGCGCGCATGGTGTGTGTGTGTATATATATATATATATATATATATATATATATATATATATATATATATATATATATATATATATATATAGAGAGAGAGAGAGAGAGAGAGAGAGAGAGAGAGAGAGAGAGAGAGAGAGAGAGAGAGAGAGAGAGAGAGAGAGAGAGAGAGAGAGAGAGAGAGAGAGAGAGAGAGAGAGAGAGAGAGAGAGAGAATTCTTGAAAAATAGTAAGTATACATAGTACTACACAGCAGAAGGGCTTTTGTAAAAATTAAATATAAGTCGTACACGGCAGGTGCCTTCTTTCTCATTATATATAAATTTGTCAAATAATGAACCAATTAATGTACTCTGTATGAAATGATTATATAATAGAGAGAGAGAGAGAGAAACAAAGTAAAAAAAAAAAAGTCAAAATGATTAGGACTTCTAAATCCTGTGATAGAAGTAATACGATTAGAAAAAAATAGAATATGGTAGCAGTGACAAACCTAGTATTTATCAAAATGTTCCTCAAAAGCAGTGGAGTACTGTATATAAATACCAGAGATTACCCATCAGATTAATGATTTAGCCATACAAACATATATTGGGATATTTTAGTTGTAAAGGGAGGGGGGAGGCACAATGTTGTGAAAGTTTTTTTATTTTTTTATTTTTTAATGTACAGTATTTAACCCGAATGAATTTGTCAGATCGTCTAGAAGTAGTCTAAAAGTCAGGAACAACTTTGTAATTAAAGCACCTGTTCATTTTAATAAAACAACTTGGTTGTTTCTTATGGGGTGCCATGTGTAAAAAACAAAAAAAACAAAAAAACAAAAAACCATTAATATTTTAACGTCTTTTTCCAGATTTAACTTAATTCTTGTATTTTATCCTCCATTTATACATTTGATTGGCTCTTGAAATGTGCATATCGGGAAATATGCACATTTCAAGAGCCAATCAAATCGCGTCAACACACAAAGCACAGAGCTCATTTGCATACAAACTCCAGATTTAGCTGGCCAGTTAAACCTTTAGCTAAATGTTAAATCTAGTTAAGAGATTTATAAATTCTATCTGAATGGTCACATTAAAAAAAATATATTTATTTGTTATCTCAACATTATAAATCTGGGGAAAAAATACAAGATTTAAGTTAAATCTGGAAAAAACCTTGGTAAAATATTTACGCTTTTGCTTCAATCCAATGTTCCAGAGTTAAGGTCAAATCTATTTTATATATACAGCACTGCCAAGAAAGCACTTTCTTCTGTAACTATATCTGAATTATAATTACAAGAGAATTCAGATATATTTACTTTTCACATGGTCTTTAAACTGTCCATAATAGATAGCAAGAATAAAGTCTGAACATCCACGTATTCCAATATCAAACGTATTTGAAATTTGTCAAATTGACACACAAAATCATATTTAAAAGTAAATTCAAAGTACTTCATAGATGTGAATATCCCCCAAAAAGTATGAATATAAAATGTAATCACAGTACAAGAATCAAATATTATAATACATTATTGCAGTAGACAAACAAACCTCTAGCCATTCTGTTATAATGAATGCATGCTATAGAAACCACATTTCAGTATCACTACTATCTGACAAGTATGCAGAACATATGCAACTGTCTGTTTTCATCCAAATGGTTATACAGAAATATGAGCAACATAAAACAAAGACTAGACATTTTAGTATGGTGCAGATTACAATTAGATCTCTGAACAAATCACTAATCTGAACAGTCTGTGGCCCCAACTAATTCAGATGTGCAAGAGTCTAGTACAATATAATGCATTCATTCCACCGATCAGTTTATAATTGCTCCTGCATCTAAAAATCAATAGTATTTATTCATCTTTAAATATTCACTACTGTACATACAGTATGTCATATTTCATATTATAAGGGGGCGTTTCCCCATGGGATGTACTGTACTTTTAAAGTTAGAGCAGATCAGTGACTTGAATGATGCCCTATATCCACATGTACAAAAATAAGTTGATATATATTTGAAAAAAAAGGTGTGGCATATGCATGAAGACACAAACAGACAGCCTGCCTTATCACAGATTCAGAAACTCTTAACTTGTGCTAAAGAAAGCCATTTTCAGAGTAACTAACAATGTAAGTGCGACGGTTGGCTACAATCCCCAAATTACAATTACTCAATAACTTGTGATAAACAAATTTCATCACAAATCGGACAAAAAATAAGCAAAAATGGATACGGATATCCAACCGGCTTTTAGAGCATTGTGAAATTTTACTGTGAATTTTGTACTTTAACTCCACTTTTAAAGCAGTACTAACACAGAATGGATACTAATAAAACCAACAGTTCTCATGTATGATGTTGTGCATGATATTGTTCCTTTTATATTATTGTAACTATCAGGTCTAGTTAACTGAATTGAATATACCAATAACAACAGGTCAATAAAATATCTACAATGGTTTCCTGCAAGCTGCGATTGATTCTATTGCTCACTTGAGCGGAGTGCAAGTGTTTTTTTAGGAGTGCATGGACAGCATAGCCTGGCAAGCTGGCTGCAGCCTCTGGCCAGTGTCTTTCAGTTGAAGCATTAGCAATGAAGCAAATCCGAATGTGTCATTTGATTTAACCGTCGACCTTTTGGAAGTGGCCCACTATACTGCAGTGTGAGGTCAAAAGGGTTAGTACTGTTCTAATGTTGCTGATCAGCTCCTCATAATTATCTTTATTTCCTTGTGCTCCTTTTAATGAATTGTACAGTAAACACACACACACACACACACACACACACACACTTCCCCAAAAAGAATGGAAATAACAATTACAGATATTTTTTCCCCTTGCCTAAAGTACATCTACAGCATGTAGAGCAGCATGTCATAACTGACTATGGACAGTTTCAACAGAACCAGAGAAAGAAATGCAGTAATGGGTTTACAGAGATACCAACAAAACATGTCACTTCATGGTGATAATGGCGTCATTCCATTCACAAGGAAATGATATTGCATTTTAGTTAATTTTAAATACAAATCTGATGATATTAATTCTTGTAAACTGGATGTCTTCTGTAATGACTTAACAGCCATTTCAAACCGGATCTCTGCTGCTCATAAGAGATAACGAGCAACTGTGGTGAAATGTGTTATTAAATCAATTTGCGAGCATTTGAAACCTTTATTTATTTATTTATTTATTTTTTGCTTCATATGCGCGGTCTGGTTTTGTTTAGAGCGATCAAAAGGCACAGACGACTGTACATCCTGGTGCCTTCACTATATATCCCCAGCGGGGATAATAAGAGAATGGCATCTCTACTGCTCCATTGTTCCATGTGTATGTTTGAGCTGCACATGTTGAGCATGTGATACAGGGATTTTTTTTTTTATTCCTTTCAGAAAAATTCCATCGTGTCATGTGGGATCGTTAATGTCAAAAGAGTTTATATTGCAGTAGGTTCCCTGGAAGCCTAGATAATATTCCAAACTCTGCAACAAAAAAGTTTCTCCAATACACACACACACACACACACACACACACACACACACACACACACACACGCACAGTGGAAATGTCTTGTTCACAGGACACTGGCAAGGAACTTGATTTGATCAAACTATACCCTGACTGGATAAGCCACAGCTTGATCTTTTAGAGCGTTTTACACCACTGCGGAAATCACCCTGGATTGCATCAACCTCCTATCTGTGGAGATTCTATGGTACTGTAAAATGCTCTTAAAAACCTGTCAGAGTATATGCTGATCAAATCAGACTCCTATGTCAATTCAGTTGTGGCTCTTTCAGACCACCTTAATTGTGGTAAAGAACATTACATCTTACCTTGGCTCTCCCACACAATCCCACCCTTAAAACAAAATTTTGCAATGCAGTGCTCGGTCTTTATAATAATATAAAAGGTATTAAATACATTTTTCTACCAATGATTTGTTTTAGAATACAGTATCAATTCACATTTGTACAGAAGAACTTTTAAATGGTGTAACCCACAGTGGTTTAAGAGGTTACAGCAAAATCAATATATAGCACTTTGTATGTAATACTTCCAAAACTTTAAGACCTGATCATAAATTCAGGAGGTACAGAGTTTTGACAACCATACAAGTTGATTAGCAGCAGTTAAGTTAATGGAAGAACCAAACTTTGTTTACAGAGCTTATTGTCATAAAACTCCTAATGTGAAATGATGACTGATCAAGAACAGACCACCAAGGATATGAGAGGTCCATGGGCACAGGATGCATTCATTTGGAGTGACATGGGTGAACCACCAGACAGTAACAATTCAAAGAAAACATGCGCTCCATAACATGCTGTCTATAGTGACGCAAAGCAGCTCTTCAGATGTATTGCTGGACACCTGGGGCACCGCTGGGCAAAAGGATTATTGTTTGGTTCTTAGTCAGAGCTCTGGTGTGGTATCTGAAGTTGTTTTGTGACCCTGTAGGCATCATTTGGGTTCATCAGCAGTTTACATAGAGAGTGGGCAAATATTTATGGGAACCATGCTCCTTTTAAGTGTTAAGGCCATGCAGTCTTCTCTTTACAGATGGTGAGGTGATGAGATGGTCATTTACAGATGGTGAGGTAATCTAATGAATGAGAGAGAGATACTTAGGCACTCTAATTTCCTGATCTAATATTATACAGGAAATAAATCAACAAAAGAATACACCATTATAAAAAAAAGCCTTTAAATATAACTGAAAACATGCTTGTGCATGTTATTATATATAGCAATATGCTTTGAGAACAGAAAACTTGCATGTGCCAGTAATATAATACGTGAGGCGTGTGGCTCAACATAGGGCACCAGGGTTATTAATCTATCAATAAATATCTGAAGCTTGCAACATAAGCCATGTTGATCAATAATCAGTTATTCAACTGACTATGCATTTTGATAGTTTTAATAAGTGACTGTTGGTGGCTTTTACTGTAAACATGACATTCTTTAAAGTGAAACTCTGTTTTCCTTTCAGAAGAAAGGCAGTTAAAAGGCGACACGCTTCAGTTTTATCTGATTGCAGCAGAAGACACTGATGTCTGCAGCCATGAGCAAGGCACATAGAGCTCATAAAGCAGGAGAGCTCCATTTTCCAGAACAGACAGAGACGAGCTGCTCACACCTTAAGTAAAAGCATTTTGGATATGAATATCTTCCTTCTCTAAATGATGCGCACGTTCTAGATCTGTTTATTTATTTATTTATCTTTCCACATTGAAGGCAACCAAGATAAGGGCTTGAGATAGATGGATAGACAGATGCAGAACTGCCAATATTTTCACTAAACCTTCCCCCCGTCAGAGTTTTGCAACAAGCCCTCCTGCTGAGATAATGTAGCGGCTGCTTGCATATTGCAGTTGCATAACTGTGCTGGCTCCAGAGATTGCAGGTTGATTCATATGCCTTCAGAGCAGTCTGCCCAGCACATTAAAACACAGTGATCGGTACAGGATAAAAGTAGGTTGAGTTTACAGCTTATTTTATTTTATTAAATCATTACTGGTACCCTTTTTATTGTACTGAGAATCCTTGGCTCTTCACCGGAATCGGATTTAGACTTAATTCCAGAAGTGGTTAAAACACTTAGGCTGTCAGTGATCTTGGGCCAATTTTATACATTCGCATTCCAATGAGTGCAATGAAGCACTACATACATTTGCCAGCTTGCCAGTACTAAATGAGTCTGAACTTCAAGCCTTGAGGTTTTCAAGTCCATTTACCCATATAAACCGGCACGCAGCAAGCAACAATGTTGTTAAAATGAGCAAACACAAACACGGTTCAAGCTGAAGTTTACTGAGGCAGTCTGCTTAACAGTGTGGGATCTATGGGAAATAATGAAACTTGCAAACCTCCAACAGAATGTAAGCTTAACTCTTCCCAGTGGAGCCATTCCTGACGATGCTGCCACTTAAGGAAGCATTTCACAGATGCGCGTGCAGTCAACTTCAGACAGACTTATCAGGCCCTTAAACACAGGAAAACAGCCACTGATTGTGAAAACAAATTAACATCAAAGTCATTTTTTTGAGAACTTGTAAAATCATTCATAGGAATGGTTGTGTAGAACCACTTTAAAACTTTCCAGTCGTGTTGAATCAGTGCCATCCTTGCTCCATACATAATAAAAAGAAAGAAAATAAATGAATTGACAAATGACTAGAAGTCTTGGATTGAAGACATTGAAAAAGTCTGAATAGGTCATTAAATTCGTTAGTTTCTTTTAGTATTTTTAAATGCAGCATTAGAGAGTGTTTTACAGTTATGGATGGAATATCTACGTCATCACAACAGATATCTACGACAGCTCACACAACGCTTTCTTTTCTATCTGCAATGAATACAAAGCTATCCACAAGGGTCTACAGAGCAAATGGAAACCTCAGGTATATATCGCTTGCACATGAAATGGAAGATTTCTGATTGACAACAGACTGAGACAATGAGGACCTCACAAGGGCAGTAAGAAAAAAAATTCAGAATACAGGACGCCTTTTTGTATTTAGGTGCCTCTAGCAAATCAGATAACTACAACTTGTGATTTTTCTTCTATTTATTTATACCAGGACTATGAATTTGTTTTAGTCATAACGTTTTATACATTACTGAGGAAAAATGTATGGCAAGAGTATCCAAAGCTCTGGTAGTAGAACACACAAAACAATGGTACAATATTTTGTCATCAGGCAGTTAGCTTTTAAAAGCCATAAAAAGAATGGATCCAAATATTAAAAATAGCAATTGACTATTCAGAAAATTGTAGCAGCTCAATAGCATAGAACTTTGTTTCTGTCTTAACTACTATAGTGGTAAAACTAGCAAATAAGTGGCCACTAAATGTATGCTACATAAATATGATTATAAACATTTCAACTTCAGACCTACTTCTAAGCCATTCCACTATTAAAAGTGTAATCCTAAACAGCACACAATGACTCCCAAGATCTTATTTTCCATACTTTGCTGAATCCTACCTCTCCCGATGGGCCCATTTCAAGACTTTTATACCTTAAAAATGCAATCTAAAACAGAGTTCACCATTGAAGACAGAAAGACTTCTTGTCACTTGTCAAAGAGTGTTCCTAAGTTTCTTTTAGTATTGCTGTAGGTTAACTGCTTGTATCCAAGACTGCAACTGTGTAAAACGTCCCAGAAGACAACGACTAATAGGTCTAAGTGTGATTAGAAGCGACAGGAGGCAACAATAATGGACCCAGAGGATTCTGTCCTCTGAAACACAATATACACTGTAACCTAAAACAGTGAATGCAGAAAATGATTAAGACAAGACGGGTTTTCACCAAATCATGAGGCAGTGGCCATGCGAAGAACCTGGGTACACCCAGTAGGTTTATTTTTTGTTGATGATAATGTATACATTTCTATTGTCTCATATTTCATAAACCTGTTTTTAAAAAGCTATTCTACACAGTTCTGAGGATCTTTGCCAATTACAATAACTGAAAATATAAAACAAGCTGTGACACTATGGAAGAAAAATAACTTAAAGGCAAGCAGGGTTATTGTGCCATAATATTAGTAGCGGTAATAATAAAAAAAACAGCACAGTCCCAATGTGTAGATTCAAGTGTTTAATTAACATTACAACACATAGATCTTGGATATTGAGTCACAGTAGTTACTCCTGTCAAGTTAAAATAAATAGAGTAACTGTTGTGACTCTGTGCTAGGATATTGCCACACTATTCCAATTGTTTGAATGCCAGTCTACTTACAGTATGTAGTTTCGGTACAGATCTAGACACATGTCGACATCTCAAATATAATAAATTAAACTTGGCATACTTTTAAGGATCCATTTTTATAACTAACCCCCTTTTTATAGATATCACCTTTATAAGGCTGATCCCTTTAATCTAACCTGGCTATTATTTTTTTTTTTTTTTTTTTACATAAAGTGTTTTCGCCACATTATTACAGTGAACTGGTATATCATTTTTTTATATTTCAAATAACTTACTAGAATACGGAATCATTGCGTTTAGTTTATGGGACCAAATCTAATCACAGTTTATCAGTAATATAATCAAAATCAAATGCAGCAGATTGCTAGAGCCTACCAAAAGACGAAAAGCAAAACGCAAGTTTGCACATTTCTTTTTTTACCTACTAAATTTCTGGGAAAAGTTTAGCATGTTTATAAATAAACAATGGAGAGAGCCAGGGAATCTGTTCTGTGGCTGGGTGTAGGAAAGGGACACGTTTACATTGGCATGTTCTGCAATTTACAGCTATGGCCAAAAGTTTTGCATCACCTAGAATTTTAGGTTTGAGACAATTAAAACATAAAAAAAATTCAAGAGACATATTACTGTAATTCCACAAATACAAAATCACACAACTTTATCCCATGTATGTGGCCAAGTAGCCCAGGGTTCCTTCTCTTAAATAGTATACTATTTTATAAGGAAACTCAAACTGTACTGCACACCTTGTATGTAACACACAACCCATACAGAACGTACTGAAAATCTCAAAATAAATGCAAATTATGGTAGCTTTGTAACAATGTCACGCGACATAAAAGTTGTGTTTAAAAGGGTCATCCTCAGCTTACATATGGATGCTGGAATCCATTTTATTAGTATTTATTTATATCTCTTCTTATTCTTCAGTGAATACATGCTACTATAGTGCATGATCCTTTCATACTAAATTAATGGTTAAAAATCTTTGGTATAAAAAATATGTTGACAAGGATTTTATTCCTAGATTCTGGTTGGCTATTTTTTTTTTTCCGTGCCGCCTTGGGAAATATCAGCTCCAGTGTTGGAGAATATAAACAACATGAATACGTTTTAGTGCCACTGTTGGCTTGCCCTCTCTGTGGACCTGCTGTTACAACTGTTGTTATCTGCCAAATTAAAGTCATTAAGTGGGAGACCGACTGTGGTTTGAGACAAAACATACACATTTTTATTGACACCCTGTGTCTTGCAATGTAAACCTGACACATTCCAAGGGGAACCAGACTTCAAATGCATGAACGACAGAACGCTGAGCCGGTGCAAAAACAAATCTGCTTTCAGTTACCAAGAATGAGGAGAACTTGAATGAAGATTGGATTGTGAAATATTTATTACCAGAAACAAATGTCTTTAATGTTTAGCAACTATAGGTTTAAAGCATGTTTATTGCTGAAATATATTTCTGCACACAGATTCCTGTTGCATGATGCAGGAGTAGTCAATACAAGGTGGAGCAGAGCTGTGCAGCATTGTGCTAGGATGCCATTCTAAAGAATGCCACATGTTGCATTATATAAGGCTCCATCTATGTACCAATGCCAGGTCACACTTGCAAGAAGGCCTTATTTAGGTACAATAGTAAGTTACCACTGTACAATATTACTGATTTGCTTTAATTCTGTGAGCTTCCAGTGGATTTCTTAGGGTTTCTTCAGGAAAACAGGGTATACAATTATGTTTGTGTCTGTGCTGAGATCCAATAGAATTACAGAGAATGCCAGCCACTGCTGATCGTATGAGAATGCAACCAGTGACCAGCAGGATATAATTTGGCATTGCCAATGTGCTGATCCACCTGGAAGCATGCACCTGGAAGACAGTGAATAGTTTAAAAGCTGTACGTCAGTAATAGCTCCCAAGGAAGCTAAATGTTTGCCAAATCCCACCATTGGAAGGATCAGCAAGGCGTTGGGAACAGGACATTAGGTTCCTGATGACATCAGGTGGAAATGTAGCCTTACTTGATTTATTCCACCGTGTGTGAATGAGGACACAAGCAGTGCTGGGTCAAAATATTATAAATCTAAATGTGGAGACTTTCAGGATAGGTGGATGCTTCCTTTTCATAAAATCCAGACCAGCGGGGCTCTGCTAAATATAGATGTGTGTGAGAGTTCTGAAATATCAGTTATCTTCATTATTGTATTCTTGTTTAGAATCACATTTTAGACACATTTTCTGTCTCAGTCTTCACATCCTGGTGACTTTTTAAAAAAGCACACCTCTGGCCTCCCAAACACATCCGAGTACAGTTGGTACAACAGAGTGTAACCATTAATGTGTTCCTCTGCAACTTTCTGCCCCAGTGGATGTGAGGAATACCACATTTATTCTAAGTGGTATTTAATAGGTATAAGGAAGGTTAGGGTACCTAGAGATATGTAATATTTGCTGGGGAGCCTTGTTGGAGCCTGCGAACAGGATGACGTCACCGGTCAGGCTGTATTTAACCAGGAATAGACTCAAACACACGAAAGCTGCAGGTTTAAAACACACTTTTGAGCAAATTAATTAGAAATAATAAACAAAACAAAACAGGAAGGCACAAGGGCCAAACAAGGGCTTTCACCCTGCTGTGCTGCCACACACCTGCACTAATAATAATAAAAATACACAATACATTTAAATAATAATAATAATACAAAAATACAAAATAAACACAGGGGCGGGTGTACCCTGTCACAGAGCCTTATTTATGGAGATTAAAGTAAGAAAAATGTAAATTGTGAAAGCCAGTGCATTAAACACCAACAACATGACTCAACATTTATTGCCATTATGTTATTGAAATTACAATTAAATACTGTATACTGGGGAAAGAAAACAACTGTTAAATGTATGTATTTTTTAAAAATATTTAAATACCTCAGCTTACATACTCCAGTGCAAATAATACCACAATTAGGCAAACTAATGTGGAATACAAAGATCATGCAAGAGAAAAATATGCACAGCTCATACATTCACACACCAAGCCGATGTGTGACATAAAATGCAATCCAATCCAATCAGACCTTTCATTGGTTACATGGTTTGGCAGACTGTGGAGTTGAGCACAGAGTTCCCTGATCATTGTGGGCGGGAGTAGGTCATGTGATTGACTATTTCCAAAAGAACCGCACTAGAACAGGATGACCATGTGGCAAATTGAACCATCCACAGGATATTTTAGACTCTCCTTGCCCTCTTCTTCACCCTTTCCACCCCAGGGAATGTCAGTGGTGGGCATCCTGGCCTGTCTCTTCTCTTGAGCTCATGGGTGGTAGAGGTGCTGCAGGGAAGTTAGGCCGTGCGCTAAACAATTCCCAGTTGTAACTGGAACCACGCCCTTTGAACAGTTTCTATCACTGTATTTTTGAAGATACATGATTGCACCACTCACTTTGTAACCTCTAATGTGATTAATAGGCACCCGATGTTTTCTCTGCTCACTATCGTACTATAATTTAAAACATTTGCGATTCAATTATTATGACTTTGAAATCTCTGTGTTAAGACAACTGTCAGTTTGTCAACTTCATAAGAATATTTTAAGTGCTTGCTGTGTAGGCCAATACCATATTCTCTACAGTGTTTCTAGTGCTTGTTTAAAGGAAATGTCTATATAGAATCATGCATACTGGACAAATAGATATGGACAGGCGAAGGTGGAAGCAAAGGTTAGGTCTATTGTGACCTGCTGCTGAAAGGTTTGAACTCTTTCTAGTCTAGCTAGAAGAAGTGAGGAGTGAAGAACAGGCCTTTGTTAAAATAAGGAAACCTCTCTGAAATTTCTCTTTACCAATGACAGCCTTAGACCGAGAAGCACTGAAAAGACAAGGCAACATTCAGGAAACCTTTTCTGGCAACTCATTTCCTTAAGTTTACATGTGGACCATGGGTAAAGCCATGAGTCTCGAGACAAAGGCAGGAAGACATTTTGGAGTTTTTGAAATGTTACCTTCTTTGGTGGGGGAGGGAGAGTAGATTTATAAGAACTTTTCACAATTACTACATCACAAAACCAACCAAAACCTTCAAGTCGTGTGAGGTATACCAGTACATCTCAAATCCAAAACCCAGGCCCTGACAAATTCTCCCTGTTCCACAGTACATCTGGCATAGCTCACTTGCTCTCTGCAAATAACAGGAAACCAACCCATCATGACTCACATGTCTGTTTAAATACCAAAGTATACATTTCAAGCCAAAATGTCCATGATTGAGATGGATGAAATACATTTGCACAGCTCCCCTTAACGTGAAGAGGAGGAACGCAGCAGTTTAGCATGCTAGCCAGATACGCTAGAGCAGCACAGTAGACCATCCCACATTTCTTCCATGGGGACGGATGCTATTTTCAGATTGTTTTTGTGGGTCCTTATTCTTGGCAGTTAATCACCCCAACTGAGCCAGTATCAGTGAAATATTATAATAAATACCCCTCCTCCCCTACCCCCCCCCCCCCCCAGCCCTTCTCCAGATGGGACCTGTTGCTGGTAATACTGATTTCACAGCAGTCAAGCCCCAAGATCAAGGCTAACACAGGCACCATTGCTTCATGCTATTCCTGTTTCCAAGCGCATTCTTGAATTTATTGCTTATACTGTATATATATTAGACTGCGTCTGGCAAGTACGTTGTTTTTTTTTATCTTCAGAAAAAAAGAATAAAAAATAGAATGTTATTTATATTCAAGTTCTATTTTAAGACATTATATAAAAAATAAAAAATGCACTTTAAACTAAACTCCATTTCTGTTGGCTTTTTTTCACCTCAGTTCTTTGACAGGACTTGATTTGTTTCTTTTTATATTAATTTGGGATTTCTATCTTGAATTACCAGAAATCACAAGACTGGTATAATAATACAACTACATCTAATATTAAAATGGGCATCTGTTATAAGATAATTATACAACGCAGTGGGTTTCAAAATGGCAAGACCAAAAGTTATGTTTTTGATAATAGCCTGAAGCAGAAAGCTTTTCATAAAACATACCTAGGGCTTCTGATTTCCTGTGTTTTACTCCGACTTTTCTACTCTCCTTTAAGAATTCAATTGATACCTGTTAGCCCATTCGTGTAGCTCAATTACAGCTCAGAAATGTATCAATAGTAAAATGGATTTAATTTACTTTTTTTTTTTTTAATTAAACTAAATGGGCTTTTAAATTGTCAAAGGCTGAATTTGTTATTTACAAGCAGAACATACAATGAGATCAACATGTTAATAAACGACTCGTCTTTAGTAAAGCTATAATGAAAAAAGAATAAATTGTGTTTCCAGCTGATCTCCCATTAAACAACATGATTAATTCTAATTCTCTCCAGTCACGCTACAAAAGTCTTTGCATTAAGCAGCAACACCAGAATAAGGTTTTTTAAAGCAGCTTTAATTCAGCCTTTCACCCCAACAGCTGCAAATGAAACAAATGAGAATTAAAGTCACGCCAAAAGGAAGGCATTAGCTTCACTTCTTGCTAACGTACACAAATACAGTATGTGCATTCATTACTGTAGAGTGAGAGATGGTACCTTCCTGTCCTTATAATTGCACAGAGTGACCTTCAATGCCTCAAACTCAGTAACTAAACTGTGCTAGAAGTGAACATTTCAAGGGCTTCAATTTTTCTGCATTTATTTTTACATTTTCAGACTTTTTGTTTATACTATTGAAAAGTTAATTGATTGTTTTTTTTCTTGTATTGGCTAAAAGAAACGTCTGGAGTTCTGATGTATTGAGGAATCCGGATAACCGCTCAAAACAAATAACAGTACAGATAGGAATCCCAATGCATGCTGTACCTTCAATGCAATAAAATACATCAAGTGCACGAAGAACAGGGGTGAGTGACCACAAAACAAGTACGTCAGTAACCCCCGTTACAGGAGTCAATTCAAAATGAGAGCGATCGGTATGATGTATTTAGCAGTAGTATATAATATGACATGGCAAATGAAGAGATTCCCAAGATAGCATGACATATCTATGAACAGAGGTTCATGCACCTTCATGTAGTATATCCATGATATTGTGTTACTCAATAACTTCAGCAGTAATCTGGTGTTCTTTTACTTAATCTTGTTTCAGGGGGTGTTTATCAGTCAAAACCTGAAGTCAGAAACCCTATACATGTGTAAGATTCAATGCACACTAGTACGGCAATTAGTATTGTTATTCTATGGGGCTAACCATTTCTAAACTGCGGTAGCTAGCACAGAGCTTATTTCATAATGTTCCACTAGAAATAGTATACCATCCCTTACAGAAACGTGCATAAAATACCATTGGGATGCTATTATATAAATCGGTGTATTAACCTGAAGGCATACCATTGCCATCAAAATATGAGAATCTATTGCAGCTTCTTTCTGCTACCCTGAGTACAGAGCGATTGCCATTGTGGTGCCACTGGATAACCATTGAAGATGTTCTGGAAAACTTTTTTCTAGCAAGGAATTAATGGACCATACAAAACTGAAATGGAGCATGTCATTGATAACACTATGTAACACAATTTTTGTTCCTGGGTAGTAAGTGTTATTTCCTAATTGCTTATGCCTCAAAAGTATAGAAAATGGCTATTATTCCCCACAAACTTTGCTTTTGTGACCAGGACAGTGATATTTTGAAATTTACCTATTTCCAATGAGAAAACGGGCGAATGCGTGTCTTTTCGTTCACATAAAGTCAGAAAAAAACAACATATGAATCCAAATTAACATGTATTTATACTAAAGTAATACAAAAATGACTACAAAAGATTTAGAAGTGAGTAGTCTTTTTGGTTGGGGTAGTATGGGTTTCTCTCCTCAGCTCCACCTCTGAAATTGTCATCTGGATCTACAACGTCTTCCTCGCTCTCTGACTTGCTGCTCTCTTCTAAAGACGGCTGCTCTCTCTCCGGAGGAGTGGGTACGGGGAGCTCATGGCAGTGTGGCACCGGGGCGATGGATGAAGGAAAGTCCAGATACGTGATAGCAGGTGCATTCTTGCCAGTTCGACGTTTGGAAGGGTCCACCATGCAGAAGTAGCAGTTGCTTGAGTGGTCAGTGGGTTCCCGCCAAATTCTTGGGATAGCGAACTTCATGGCTCTCTTTTACCCTCTGTACCATCCTACAAAAATACATTTATTTCACCCATGACTAATGTGTAAGAGAGTCTCGCAACATTTTTCATATATGATATATTTTTTCAATAACATTGAAAATTGTGCTCGCAGGTGAAATGAGGTGCCCAGGGTTTGTCTTGATCCCCGACAGGCATGCCGAAATATGCCTTGTAGGCCTCACACATCTTAACAGATGCTTCCACGGAGTACTTTTTCACTCTTGTCTTGATAAATTGGCCGCAGACATAGCAAAATGCGTCTGCCAGATGCTTGCAGCCTCTTGATGCCATCTCAGAAAAATGCAGATATGTATCCACTTAGGCAGCTGGAACTAAACTGAACTGGTGGGCTTAAGGCCCCTGTATTTATACTACTATTTATATTACTGGAAAGTTCTAGGAAGTTCTAGAAGTTACTCCAAGTTTACTCAGCACTGAATCTATCTGGAATGTTCTGGAAAATAGGTACATTTCAAAATATCACTGTCCTGGTCACAAAAGCAAAGTTTGTGGGGAATAATAGCCATTTTCTATACTTTTGAGGCATACACAGTTAGGAAATAACACTTACTACCCAGGAACAAAAAAAAAAAATAATAATTTGTTACACGGTGTAATAGCATGTGCCGAATTAGCCCTGGCACCAAAGCCCCCAACTTCAACAATTGCTGCTTAGTTTCTCGTTTGGAATATTTTAGTGGAGTTTCTGTTTTTGTGTCTTACAAAGCAAAGACGTGTACCTAATTGGTATTTGTATTTTGGTACTTGTCTTTCATTATCAAAATGAAAAACAGACAATTGACAGAAGCTTTTTACATTTTGTTTACTATAATTGTTAGTTCTTGTTTTGTAACCCTTGGAGATATGACTCGTGGCATGTTGGCAGCAGCTTCAGAGATGATTTAAATATAGGGCTCGTATTTAAAAAAAAAAGCAGGAGAAAGGACTTTAAAATTAACAAAATTGCACAAGTGGACCTAGAAATATGGCAATAGACAAGTTCATTTCTGCAAATACACCTAATCATAATTCCATTAAAAGGTGAAACACCTCCCATGGTTTCATATTTGGCCATCACTTTTCTAATCTTATGGGTCCTTCTGATATTGGTTAAGAAAGCCCTGTCAAATTGTTTGTGAATTAATTTTATAAAAATGTATTTTAGTATTACTATAGATACTACTGTTGAGTGATTTCTAGTTATGGATGATAAAACACAAGCATACATGCAGCGAAGTGCATTCCAGAGAGGATTGCAATGACGGTATATGTGTAGGGGGTAGAGTTTGAACAGAAAGGAGTTTGGAAATACATCCCAGACACCCATTAGAATAAAGACACCTCGAACTGTCCTCCTCTGATGCTACTATGAGTGGCTGACCTTTACAAATCTGTCTCTCCCTAACTCTTACCTGGTTTTGACTTAGTCATGGCTACTTAAGATACTACAAATGTCAGCCACGTGCCCTGCTTTTTCATGGTACTGTCATTTATCTGTTATATATGTTTCTGGCAGGGGATATTTGTGTTTAAATACAAAACAGCTGGTCTGAATTGGCCCAGTGTGCCTGAACATTTTTATTTGGCGTCTTATTTTAAATGAAAATGTTACAGCATGGGGACTGCAAAGAATACCAGTATTTCCAATGTTCATAATGAATTTCAAACACATCATACCAAAACAAAAAATCTCTCTCATTATACAACACCCTGGGGATGTCTGTAGAGAATTAACATGCAAGGCAAGCACCTTTTAAAACAAGCAAAAATTGGTTGAGCTTTATTGTTGTAAGGAAATGGTGCATTTTGTGACTATACATTGCATTTAATTGCATTATTTAGTTGGCATTGATGATGGTTATTTACATGCTTGAGTTAAACAGGAGTCTTTGGCTGTGGGCCTCACTGTAATTGTACTTTTCATTTGTAAAGGACCTGCCATACATATTCATGAAAAAATGACATGTAGCAGTTAATTAGTAAACTGTAGTGCCAACATCTACGAATGCTTTATCCAAACTTTATCAGGCCATTTTAGAGGGTGAAGTACTTTTTTGGTAGGGAGCTGCTCAGACTAACCACAATGTATAAGTATTTTGCACATTTCCTTTGAGCATCAATTATAACATTGTTTTTATTTCGCCTGTGAAAATAAGCAATTAATTGGAACAAATATTGCACCCCCACCGGTGCAGTGGTTTCCAGAAATGGAAGCCAAACAATTTGATTTTTTTATGCTATTCTCCTTTGATAGTTGTTTTCTGTTCTGTTCTAATCAAAACAAAAAAGTGACAGTAACTTATTGTGCAAAGAATTTACAAAAACAAGGCTTCATGTCTCTTAGTTATCGTCTCTGTCCTGTTCTATTGTGTACACTAAAAGCTCAAGGGAAGGGAATACGAATCCTTGGGGTTTTTATTTACATGGAGGGAGAGCAGTTGAAATGTGTATAGAACTTATCTACTTTGCCTAATATTTACTGTAGTTTTTCATATGCTGCAACTTGAGCTGTCAAATTGACCCACTTTTGAAAGATAGGTGGACTGGTTTGTTGCATATCCTGTAGTATCAGACCTTAACAAAAAATAGCCAACACAGACCATTTTTGTGACTTCGAAATGCACCCCACTTTATATTTATGCACACCTTTAAGACTGAAGGACCGATTCATCCGGGGTCTAGACGGCTCTAAAGACTATGGTCCCTAGTGTCTCAGTGTACCGCTAAAGTATCCTGGACAACCTGCAGAAAAACTAACACTAATAAAGTTTGACCTATGCCCTAACATAAGATTTCTCAGATTTATGTCTCTAACTGTTGGCTTAATTTGTGGATGTCATCAAAGAAATAAGATGAGCAAACAAGGCGAAAGTAAAGACATTGTGTTCGATGCTGTCTGTCAACATTATATGCCTGTATAAAGACGATTAATGGCTTTCAATGACTAACTGTCTGCAAAAGCACATTCTGTTTTACAGTCTTAAAATGCCATACTCTTTCTAATGTGGAAAACAATGCCTTCTGGCAATGGAGAACATAATTAGTTAGAAGGGGATCCATCTCTGAAGACATAAATTCTGTACACATTTAAAATGGTCTGCAGTATTGTTTTGCTGTTTTTTTGTTGTTTTATATTCTACTTTTTTTCTTCCTAATTGTTCCCTCTGTAACTGGGAGGGCACAAGGAAGCACCTCATTTTTTAATCGAATATCGGACAGGTAATAATCAACTTAAATAACTGCTTGCTGATGCATTGAGAACACTATTGTTCAAAAGCAAGAAGCAAAAAACAGACTGACATAAGCCTTCAAATACAACTGAAAATGTGTGTTACTAATATATGAGGCTCCACATTTAGCACCAGGGTGAATAATCAATCAATGAATGGTTAATTGAGGCTTGCAAAAGAAAATCAATGGCGATCAATAATGGGTTCACTGAGACGTCTCTAAAATCAGTCCTTAAAGTGTTATGCTTATTTTAAGGACTTAAATAAACTGCAGTAGGAGAAAACGCCACTAGAAGTACACCAGCACTGCATAGTCAGATAATAGCACAGGCAACAGTGTGCAATCTGGCAGAACTTAATGCAAAGACCAATCATGAAACACTTATGCAATGAGGGTCTTATCTTTTTTTCTTGAAAAACGATTAAAGACGATGCTGTAGATTTTTTTATTTGATCATTAATCAGACTGATGCTTTTAAAGCTTTTCATTTTTTTAAAAGCTGGGAATTATTAAAGTCATAGGGACCAAAAAATAAATAGAGTTAAATACTTGGTGAGGACAGCAGCTAGAGCTGAGAGACTCGGAGCCTAGAGATCCTGGGGTTTATCTCAGACACAAAATATACAAGATAATGCTGATAATGCTGCTCTGGTGTTGGACATTTCTGAATGAAGCTGGGCACAGAAAACTTAGATTACAACAGTAATGGAGCATGGCTGGGTTACTAGGACATAGTGGCACAACAATGGCAACAGTATAATTGAATTGCCCGAAGCCACCCCTTATATAAAGCCCTTCCACTGCCAGTTATGCCAAACAATGACAGTATTGTAAAGGCAATACTACAGCAGGGGTATTGAGTAGACGTTATGAAAACTGGGTGACCGGCAATCATGCAGTGTTATTAATACAATGGCCACTTTGTACCCCAAATGGTATTGCAATGGCAATGAGCTTGCCATATAACATGCACAGTACCAGTATTATACTGGTAAAATGTGGACGCTCTGTTTACAGAGACTGAAGACAGGATCTGGCATATTTAAGCCCATCAGCTCTGTACAAGGTTTCAGTTTTTAAAATCAATGGGTCTGAGAGTGGCTCCCCTGTTAAAGTACAAGGTACATATAAAAATGAGGCTAACTTTCTAATTTTTGCAATGAGGTGCACATAACAGGGTTTAAAATGTACTGACAGGATGGATCTCGTCAGTTTCCTTGTGATACTTGTGTCACTATTTCAAGAAGAAAAATGTGTACGGTATTTTAAAGGGTTAACTGATCCCAGCTTTCATAGAAAAAAAAAATATTAAGAGCCAGAACATACTGGAGACAGACACAGATGATTGTCTGTTGTTCTTTTTCTGTAAAGATAAATTGGACTATAAAAACAAGGAAATATGATGTACCTTTTAAAATGAGGAAATCACATTATGGTAATACAATGCACATGTTTGTTCTGGATCACGCGCAGCTGTATGCCTAACTCGTCGCTTGGTTCTAACAGAGCTGAATCAAAGAGAAGTGTTTGTTCCATTAGATTAATAACATGGAAGTGTCCTTGAACTGAACGGACTTGCTCACCCTCCTATGCAGGATCTAATAAGTCACTAAGGGTTGTATTCATACCTTGAAGCTTTAAATGTGTTAGTGATAAACAGCAGGGCTAAATAAAAACAGTGATATTTTACTGGCCTTAAGTTTAACCCGGGGGAACTGGACAATTCTATTAAACACGACAATAGATAGGTTAGAAATATTTTAAAAAAGGAAGATAGTCATCTTGCACAAATATTTACAATTATTTTGCTAAAAGGGAGAATACACCAGAATCATGAGGAAAGAGTGGTCAGTTTAGATTATATTATATTATATATATATATATATATATATATATATATATATATATATATATATATATATATAAATAATATAGAAGCCCTGTAGATGTGTTCAGCTTATCTGTAGATACTCCTGGAGCCATGGATGATCCTGGAGTCTCGATAACCTGCATGACTGATGCTGCCTATCTATACTTGATTGGGTAATGTCAAGTGTTCCCCTACGATTGTCTGAACAGGCTTAGAGGTAGTAGAGGGTTATGACTTCTCCTCAGACCTGTGGGACTGCTTCCTATTCATTCAAGGAAAAAAATCCAAAATGGTGCAACACAATGGCTGGAAACAGTGAAATTTATAAAACTCCGCTTTAAAAATCGGCAAAACCAGTAAATCGGCCACACCGCTAATAACTTGCCTGATTGAAAGCTTCCTGAATTAGAAAAAAATAAACTGTTTAAAAACCATACAAATGGCATCGGAAATGAAATTACAACTTAATTCAAGCCATCTGAATTTCTGCTTACTTTGTTTCAAGTCATTTTAAATTGTATTAATCCACAAGAAAATGTAAGCTAGTTCACCAGCTTTCTCCTTTCCACTGAGGAAACTTGATTTGGAGGGACAGGGACCCCTCTTGGGTGGTGTGGTATTGCATCCACTGGTAACACTAACAAGGCTTACATTTTTGGGTGTATATCACCAAATCTTAAGACCTGTTTTTATCTAGTCCTGTAAGTCTTTCTGATTTGCTATTAAACTTGAGTACTCCAGCCCTTACTAGTACTGTGACTCATTGAGGACATGGGAACAGAATTGTTATATCTAGAACCTGAGTTAATTTATCTTGTGATCTCAACATAACACATTTCTATTTCATTTGTTCCACTGTCCTTAATGAGCCACCTTATATTAGAGATTTGCGCTACTAAGGTGTGACATCCAAATTGCGTACATTCAGAATTGCATTGCGTATGCAGCCAGGCACAGTTTAATGTGGCTGATCAGAAATGCAAAGTAAATTGCAAATTATTATGTTAAATGCCAAACCCTTTGAAACTTGTTAACAGGTTTCGTGGTGTTTCAATGGGGAGAACCTGAGTTTACTAAGAACAAATACAAATACGTATAAAAGGTGATTGATTTTTTACAGTATTTATGCGCTCAGGATTAATTATAGGGGATATACATGTATCATATACTTTAATAATTATGTTTGATAGCTAAATAATTACAAGGGGGACCCACATATAAATGAGTGTTCTGCTTCATTGAAATGAGAGTGAAAATATAATACAATACCATCGGAAGGTTAAAATTGTACACCAAAGACAAGTTGTTTTGTGCTTATGTGGTTAGATAGAGGAGGTTTAATAAATGGAAGTACATTTCCCTTATCAAAGCAATGGGATTTGCTTTGTTCATGATTCTCCATGGGGTATCAACATGATTCATATCTCTGTTCTCAATGAGAGTATTCTGCTGAAGGTCATCCACTTTGACCCTTTTAAACCCTTTTATAATATTCCTTTCAATTGGTTGCCTTCACCACGTATGGAAATTGTTCATTTCTCTCTTCACATTGGAGAAAGGAAGGAGGGAATGCTCACTTATCGCATGCATCTATAAATGAGACTCAATGTGAATGTAATCAAACTGTTTATTCCTCGAGTCGGAGCACATGCAGCGTTTTGGCAGAGCAGAAAACAAGCCACATTGTTCTGGCTCTAACCAGTTGGGTCAATAAAAGTTTCACAATGTGTAATAAATGTCAGTGCTCATTATCACTGATCTCCTTTTCAACCCATTCTGTAGCTGTAGTGCCCTCAGGCAGCAGTTAGACTGGACAAGAAGTACTTCTTTCACAAGCTCTCCAAATGCATGCTCATATGCTCTCAGCCCATGTGTGCAATGTCACACATGCATGATTTGTACACTATTGGGATTTATGTTATACACAAAGGATTCTGTGTTCAGTTGTTGACACCTGACAACCCGCTTACATGGCTAGATTTGTTCTGTGTCTACTGACAATCTTACTTAAAGCAAAAGAAACATGCTTGATATGCTGTAGAAATTCCTAACTTTACTCATAGGCTTTTTAATTGAAATCTTCTTAAATGTTCGGCAAGCACTGAAAGGTTTTTAAATCCCACATTTTTATTTTAATGCCATTTAAAAAAAAAGAAACCTTATTTGAATTCAAAACAGAAATATCTAAAGAAACAGCCACAAGCCATCCATGAAAAAAAATATTTTTGGTACTCATCACTCTTCAAGGCTTCCAATCCCAGTGAATACTTAGGGTCTCCTTCTGTGTTTTGGTCCATCCACCTCAGTCCAGTGAATCAACATTCCTGATATTTCTGGTTCAATGAATGTTCCAGTAAACAGTCCTGTTTGACTGAGGTCCCAGCCTTAACTAAATTTCAATCTAGTTTGTTACAGCCAAACTCCCCACTCTCACCAAACACAACAAGAACTCAATTCATTATCCAGCAGCTCACCTTAATTGCTGCACCTGGACAACTTGTTGGACTGCTCTTAAAGGAGCAGACCCCTTAATTAAACCAGGGCTGTTACAAGGTTGTTTAGTCTAAAAACTAAATAAAGTTGACTTAATACATTTAAAAAAAGAAAGTTTTACCAAGTATTTGTGTGCTTCAGTATTTGTGTGCTTTGTTTAAGTTTAACAGAAGTTTTGCTGCATTTTGTACCTTCAACCATCTTTTTGAACATATTAAGAGCCTTAAGCATCATTAGGTACTCGACATCATAAGAACCATGTCATAAAGCTCTGTAAAATATATGGGTGCTTTTCCAATTGCACTGAACATTTTTCATCTTGGATGAATGTGTTGTTTCTCCACAACACAGGCCTAATAGAGAAGCAGTGCCCTGGCAAGCCTCCCAATCACATGCAAGACTTGTGACCCAATAACAATCAGTTAATATTTCCATAACACAGAGGCCACTGTATGGTCCACAGTGAACTGTAAGGAAGCTGGTGTGTACCTCCACAGAGAGGCATATTCAGACCCTTACAGACCTGTAATCACTTGCATGACTACTATTATGGACTATTATTATCCAACATACAGATTAATGGACTGTCCAATAATTGCTTTTGTATGGAAAAATTATCTTCAGTTTCAAGAAGGATATTTGCCCTTAAGATAATGATCTCTTGCAGGTTCCACACAACATTAACCTTAGCAAGGTATATAGCTCTGGCCAAAAAGTGTTGCATCACCCTATAGAATTAACTCATTGTGCTTCATAAAGTCAAATGAAACTTGCTGACTAATGTTACGCTAACATATTGAATTACATACCGCTTTGTAGTTTTCCATATACTTAACTGACAAAAATTGAAAAATGTGACATTTCGTAATCTAACATGAAGTACTCTACTACTATTATGGCTATTGTGACTTTTTGTGATATCATTTTGTAGTTTCTTTAATTACATGATAAATAAAAGATCCAAAGTATGGTCATATATTTTTTTTTATTTTGTTTTAACCCTAAAATTCTAGGTGATGCAAAACTTTTGACCATAGCTGTATGTGTTTTGGCCACATGTAGTGGCAATACTTAAATGTAGAGTTTGCCAGTCAAAACTACAGGAACCAGAACATCAAAGCAATGCCTGACATCATTGTAAGGATTGCATGTTTTACCATTGAAGTAGTCTATGCATCTTTCCTTTATGTGGTCAGGTTCATTTTAATGGAGTTTATCTTCAAATGACTCATATTTGTGTGTTTCTATTATACATAAAGTCCTCCAGTGACAGCTTTATTTTAGTATCTGGGAAATAAAAAAGAAAATCAATACACGCTTGTAGGAAAGTGCTTTCCCAGATAAAGTCTTAAATAGCTCAACCAGCCAAGTCAGTAGATTGAAGAGGTATGCTGTTATATTATTGGGATACTGTTTTATTCCACTCACAGAAACTTTCTTCAGAGACACCATTGTTAGCATTTGCATTTGCAATGGCATTTGAATGGTTACATTCTTGTAGATATGATGTGCATGATCAGAAATTAGAGTGTATTTTACAACCTGTCTGCTAAGCCTTTTTTTAAAAAAAAAAAGTAATCTGTATTAAAGTGAATGTTTATGTTATGTTTTTTTTAAGTGGTATCTGCCGCTGACATTTCGTGTACCAAATAAAGGTCTCTTGAAGAAAATTGTGTTTTTCTAAGAGAAGAGCATGTTCTGTGCAGATTGGAGTCATATGTAAGACCACAACCAGTTTGATATTTTTTAAATAGCACTTTAATGTAGTATATTGTGCAATTTTAAAGTCATTAAGACAGCGATTATTAGCAAGCCATGCAAGTAGATTTTATTTGTAGATTCCTTGAAAAAAGTGGTGCAGTTTATTTATAAACTTGTCATATATTTATAAACTTGTCAATCACTTATCACTCAATAATATATATCTCAAGTTGCTTTTGAGCATTACCAGGCTAAAACCCATGAGAGACATACATTATTGTTATGATAATATTTTTGACCCATATGTTGTTTAATATATTATATGTTTCTTACAATAGACAAACAATGGTTTAGGGAAGATGGGAAAAGATTATGAAGTAGAAAGGTGTACATTACAGAAATATATTTTTGCTCTTACCTAAATATGAATCTGAAGATTATACATAAACACAATCGCATCTTATGATTGGCTAGTAATAACATCACTGCCCAGCAAAAACTGTAAAGCATATTACGGGAGAATACATTCACTGACACATTTCACAGTAGATACTACTCTCAATGGTCTGGCAAATCACACCTCATGTAATTGTATGTTTTATATTGGTTAACCTTTTCCAGAGTACTGTCACCAGCACAAGCTTTGATAAGGAAAGAAAAAAAATCCCAGAGGCACTTTGAATCCGTCAAAGAGATACAGCTTCACAGCCTGTTCTATGGTGACATTTACAGAGGCTGGAGATGACAGGACATGTGTATATGTGTTTTCAGTTAAAGCATTATCAAATGTTACCATGAGAATGCAACATTTTTCTTTTTGATTGCCTGGTGAGTATCAGTAAACAGTGTGTATGGATGTTTGATTCATTATGACCATGATAAAATGAGATAGTAGTGGTGAGTACAAACCAAGACGTAGCTTCACTGTAATATATGAGCCTTCAGTGCTTTTCCTCCGCCAGCTAACGTGGATTTCCCGGTGTACCCAGTGTTGATGACAAAAGTGTAATACTGTGTAAAGTGGGATCTGCATATTTGTGGTCTCCCATAAACCATATGCATTCACTAAATCCAGGAATGTTACATGGAGCTCCTTTTTTGTTGCCAGATCAATCGATATATTATGAGCCCCCACTACTTAGATTAATAGAAGAGGCCCCAGAGGAACCAAATGTCTTCATTATTAGGGTGTATGTTTCAATATGCACCAACCACTGAATACTTGATACCCGCAGTCTATTATGAGAGCAACAGGGAGCCAGTAGATTGCTGTTATAGTAACTCCATTATGTGCCATGTTTGTTCACTGTTAGTGGCTCTGCATTTGGATGCACTGAACACGGCTCAGAAACCAGAGGGGCATTCTTTGATTCTGCCCCTTGATGTGGTCGTTGATGTGTTTATTCTCAGACGTGGGACTATTTGGATAAAGAACATGACAGCTGGGCTTTGTATTTTAAGTCTTTTTTTATACATTTTATTTTAGACTGAGAACATTTTCAAAGCAGATCTGCTGACCAGCGCTCGAGGCAGTTACTATGAATGAAGCTCGTTTTTTGTGTAAGGTTGTGAAACTGGCGATACATACTGTGCCTCAATCAACCAGTCATAACTGTATGCTAGCTTTGAGGAAGAAAGCTTTGCCGATAAGTAACTAGAAGTACACTCTTAGTGAAATTGCTTTATACTCTAGAATGGTTATTCTATTAAGCTTTTGCTTAAACAGCAGTCAAGAGCACTGTTCATTTTAGTGTTCATAAGAATGTAAACATATTTGGCGTGGTATGGTATTGTGCATATTACCCGAAAACAAACATTGTTGCTTTACTGGATCAAATGCTGTGTGAGATCATAATGAAGATATACAACCATGATTTTTTTTAAAAGATATTTTCAGTATGCTAGAAAATACTTCTTTTAATTGTACTTATTTTAAACAATCATATTCAGTTTGACAAAATAATTCCTGCTTCGAGCAGCTGTTCAGAAAATAAAATCACAGTGTTCCATCTCCCTTCATTTGTAGTAGACAGATCATCTTCACTGTAAAAGTCAATGGTCTATGCGATACATTTACATTTCTGTACACAGCACACTGACCAGAACCACTTCAAACCCATTCTGTGCTACTAGCATACATGGCACAAAGAGTTTATTCACGATGACTCCCACTGGACCTCAAGCATCAAGTCTGACCTCGGCCTATAAAACATTGCCTCGATATTGCCTGGACCCTAGCCTCAAGGTTGTGGTTTGAGAGGTCAATGTGAAATGGTAGGATGGGGTCAAGATGAGGTAATCACGAATAAACTCCATTGTTCTGAGCGTTTGTTAGATTTTACACCAGTCTTTTAGTTTTGTATCATTCTGGTAGTGATTTATAGATGTTTATGAACCCATCAGAAAAAGCTACCACAGCAACCTTAACAAGTGGCCCAAGCAAGCTCTGATTAATACCCGACTTTGATTAATAAATAATAATATTTCATATACTGCAATTCCTTTGTCTACCATGTCAGTAATTTCTTCACAGATTTGTTAAGCATAAACCGCCCTGCATAAATCCATTCTGGCAGTTCTGTATCAAGCTGGGCTTTCATAGATGTTCTCCATGATATTCACTAGATTTCTAGATTTCCCGGCTTCACCCGAGTTAAATTGACTGGTCTGTTCTGAATCAAATTAGTTTTTAATGTGAGCCACCATATTTTATTTTTATTTTACCTTTGTTTTACCAGGAAGTTACTTGAGATTAAAGAGACTTGGTCAAGAAGGCATCAAATAAACATGAGCATCACATATCTCAAACACACCTACCATCCAGTTACAAATATTACAGTATCAAGTAAGTTCACCAAAAAAAAGATCAACACATTATGTAAGACAGGAACTGCTTTGCTTGAAATCATACAAATATACCACAGTACTAAGTTTGAAGAAAGGACCAGGTGGAGAGCAGGTGTTATAATAGAACATTACCAGAGTAGACAAGACTTGACTAGACTAAATCAATTACTTCAAGTCAGCTGTAGACTAAAACATACTCTTTCAAAGAATTTCAGTGCTATTGTCAACACTGTTTTTTTTATCAAACATAAATGTAAACATTCAAACAGTTAGTAACTTGTTAATAAATGGATTTAATGTACGTCATTTTATTTGATCTGTGTTATCAAAGATGTAGAGAGCTGATTATATTTTGTTCCAAGGGTGGTTTCTCGAAAATGTTCCTTAATCCTAGATGTCAACATGATATCTAAATATTTATCATTGACAATCTGCTGATTATCTTAACATTTCTTGTGTTTACAAACTTGCCAACAGATGTGGCCAGTTCAATATATCTAAGGGCAATATGTATCCACCACCCTACCTGCAGGCTTGAAGTCCTGCTTTATGACATTTAGTTTGGCCTAAGACTTGGCCTCAGGTGTCTGGCTTTCAAATGTCTTTAGTTTGAGGACTTCAAGGACAGGGCTTTATAAACCGGCCTTGTACAATTCTTCACACATCATCTACATTTGTTTGTTTTCTCGTTTCAGAACATAAAGCAGTTCTCATTTAATTTGGCAGGATAAAGTTTTTTTCTGATCTCTTTTGAGGACACAGTTTACAATGGTACGCCTCTAAAGAAAACTGTCAACATTTATCACAACTTTGAAGTTTTATCTCATGCAACAAGTATAACAATCAAATACTGTCACATAAAAACAAACAGAATCAACCACATAGCATGTGCAGATGAACTATTTTGTCATATCTCTAATGTTATATACTTGGAGATGCAAGTCCTGCTTTTTTATGCAGTGCATGCAAATGCTATCCTTCCATAATCTTTAAATATCTTTGCGAAGTTATGCTTTTTGAGTCTTAGACCACAGGAGCTTGCAACCAGAGACACATAGCCTGTCAGAGAGACTGGATACAGGTGTGCATTTAAATAGTTTTTGATACTCTATAACGATCATACTGATGTCTTTTTTCAATGTTCAGATGAGCATCCGTTACAAATCTGCACCGTTTGTGAGAGGTGAATCTGGATTTATGAAGTGTAGGCTTGTACACATGCTTTTAAAATAACGTTTGAAGTGTTTTGTTTCGAGTCACTCCACTGATGCTCTGAGCCTAACAGGTTGCAGATACTTCAATATAACCCCTTTTAAATCACAACCGGATGGCCTCCATTTCTAAAAATAAGTACAAAAAGTACAACTCGAAGTCCGTAGCATTTTAAAAATCAAGAGCCATCTCAATGCATCTAGGTTGACTGCTTCCGCCCACTGATCCCAACAGGAAGCTTCCTTGTTTTAATAAACAAACACACGCATACACTATGGTTCGGACTGCAATCTTATATTACCTTCCTTTATAAAAAATGAAGATGGATTACGATTATCTTAAATGTGTATTACAGAGAAAAAAAAAAACACAAGAAGAACCAAACATGTGTTTATTAGAAGTTGATGTGATCAGCCTATACCCACTGGGATGCCATAGCTGGATTGTCTTAAGACCGTTTTGCAATGGAGAATTGTCCGAGATTTCACCAACCACCAATATGTAATTATCCTGGTATTACACCTAAAAATAAGTGTTTGAAGCTATCCAAATTATATCCCTGGTGTGGTGTGATTTTTCCTGCTGGGGTAAGGAGCTATGGTGCTGCTGCTATGGGGAGCTTGGGTTCTTTGATATCTTTGATATCAAAATGTATCACAATGATATGAACAAATACAGACAGCGGGAATCCATTGCAGTTCCATTATTATTATTATTATTATTATTATTATTATTATTACTTAAAATGGGATACTGTTTTCTGTAAAGGTAAGGAACGATTCTCCCACAAATACTCAGAGAGCTATGGGTTGATGATTAAGTGTAAGAATTCATTTTGATGCCAACCACTTTACCAATGTATTTTTTCGCTGTGACTCCCTTAAGCCTTTCCTCAGTCAACCAGATGTGTTTGTGGTTAGATGACTTCATTAAGAAGGTTGGAAGTTTTTAGCTGCTGGGATCCTCGTTAACACTCGTGCCTGGGGGCAAAAGTTGTACTCAAAACCCATATTGTGTCAGAAAAAAATAGCTTCTTTATGTGAAAATAAGGTCCGGAAAACAAATATATGACAGTATCTATAGCAGAATAAAAAAGGCACTATTGAGGCAAGACATGGACATTGCAGTACTCCTGTAATTACCTTTGTTTCCCAGTGATGGCTAGATTTAGATTAAGGTGAATACTTATATAGTCTTTTTTTTGTTACTATAGTAACTCCTCTTCATTTAATTACATAAAGGGTGACCTCTAACAACTTCATTGGAGCACATGACTGAGGTCTTTGTTTTCTAGGTAGAGATCATATTAATAGGATATACGCGACATAGCCCATGTGATTTCCAAAATATCTCACATTTATCGTTCATAGCTGGGGCAGGATTTATAGGGCCAGTCCATTCCAGCATATGCAAACACAGAACCTCTTCCTCTTCTTCTCCCTCTGTGGTACAGTAATCTTCTTATATTATTAATATTATCTAGATCATTTGTTTTTTGTATGAAGATATTTTTCAAATTTGTAGGTTAGATTTTAGTCTGGATCTCTTAGGCTGCTTCAAATGAATGACACTGAGTAACAAGATTAGCATTTAAAGGGCACCTACCTCAGTGATTGTGCCTGCTCTACTCAGAAACCAGAATGAATCATTCAAATTACACAATGAAACATTTGAAAATAATATCAATAAAAGCTACATTTAAAGTTGAGTTTTACCAGGTCGTGGACTGACTACTTTTAAACTGGTTCATGTACTATAGTTACAGCCAATGGAAACACTCTCAAAACTCTTTTTAACTAAACTTTTTCTAGCTCAGTGAGCCTGGAAACTTTTAAAATGTATATAATTTAACCAATTAAATTTTCTTATGACTTTGTTCAATTTTCTATCTGGCTCACTTTCAAGTTAATTTCCCCTAAGCAGGGCCCTGTGGGCTAGCATGTTACAGGGTGCTAGTATGTCAGTCATAAAGCTGGTTGGTTATTAGCTGTTTATTAAAAAAAAAAAGAGGTGTTGAAGGTAAAATGACATAGGAAGTACAAGACTACCAAAAAAGGAAAGCTTTCTATTCAAATGTATAAAATGCCAATACATGTCTTGCTGCATGTCTAGGAGTTGGCAGGGGCTAGCGAGTACAGTTTTGTTTTATTAATTCATCTTGTCACCTGTCTCTGACTGGATTCTAATCTGGATGTAGTTAAGGTTGTGAGTACAGTCCCTAAGAAGCAGTGCAGGGGTTGTGTTAAAGAGCGGAGGAATTGAGGTAGGAGCCAGTCACTACACATGGCATGTTATAATCAAGAGCATGGTTTTCCAATGCAAGATGATACTACAGTAATACAGTGTATGGTTCATTATAGTATAAATAAGATAATCACAAGAGCATGTATAGAGAGCGTAAAGCCCAAAGAACATTCTTATACCTTCTCAGACTCCTCCTGGGATTCTGTTCTGCATCCTTACTACACCCAGATAACCACTAAGTACTTGATTCATGATTCATATTGCAATCCAAGCAGCATTTTTATGAGGGATCCCTGTGGTGGGTTTATGAGGTGAACTACAATCCTTTGCCACTATCTGAGACAAATAAACTGCACCTCCAAAATGGATACAGTAGGGCACTGACCCACTGCAACACAGAGCCGGTTGCCATACCAGTTTTTAAAAATATTTTTTAAAATCTCCCCAAACTGTTGATGTTGTAAGTAAATGCCTCCAGCACAGGCAGTGAATGGAGCATTATGCAGTACTGAGCTGAGGAAATTAAAGCCCATGACTCCATGGTTTGCAATGAGCGCCTGCCAAATTGGCTCAAAGAGCTGGCTCCTTGCTCGCCAAACTAGCAGTCTCATGTGACATTCCACCCCAGGAGGTACACGCATCAACATTAACACACAACACACTGGGGCTCCATATGGTACAGTCATTTACTACATAATACATTAATGTATATTACACTGAATTACTGTCTCAGGATGTGAAGTGCCAACTTTATGTTGGCTGTGATAAAACAGCAAAATAAAAACCATACTTCAGAGTAATACATTATTGAACAGCAGGAGCCTGGTTCTAAAAGCAACTTACACTGAGTGTCTCTTCCTATTGTTATTGATAATAAAGTCGTTTTATGTGTGCGCTGGTATGGTGTTACCCCAGATGACAGATATTTGTGAGGATCTGGAACCAACTCCTCAGTAATGTCGTTGAAGCGGACACCCTGGGATCCTTCTAGAAGCTGCTTGATGAGATTCTGGGATCAATAAGCTACTAACAACCAAACGAGCAAGATGGGCTGAATGGCCTCCTCTCGTTTGTAAACTTTCTTTACAGGTAGATTAACTACATGCAGTTAAACTGTAGTTACCATGTACTAATAAATACATGCACTTAACAAAAATGCTTTTAAGTAACGTTTCTAGTAATCTAAGTGTTATATATTGAAACAACACACTATTGCACATGCAATTGGTTTAAAAAAGGCTGCTCAATTGACCTCTTTACTATCTGATGTGGATTAGTCATCCTTGTAGGGTGTCCACCACAGCATCCTTGTGCTGGGATCTCAACTCACCACATTCTGGCTCCAAAGCTGGTCTATCAAGGAAAAGTCTTTTCTTAACCAGGACAGTAAACTCACTATAATGCATACTGTAAGGTAAACGCTCCCTTATGTGAGACATGTGTACCTAATCCATATGGGTTCATAATCCACATCTGTGAATAAAAGGCAGTTGTTAAATAAGTGAACTGCAGACTTCATTCAAGTAGACACAAGTATTAAGTTTGTTCTCATGTTAATAAAGCAGATTGCAGATTGCAATTTGCACAATTGTTTCCAGCTCTCCATTTACTAGGGCTAAATTGAGAAGCTCCAAAGTGCTCCAGTACTGTATGTAAGCAAATGAAATGAAGACAAAATAAAGAAAAACACTAACATAAAAGGCTCTTTTCACAGACACGTAGCTCCTACTGCTACATTACGCTAAACACAGGCTATTCTTAACACTGCGATTGCCGTTAATGTCCAGATTTGATTTATGAAAAACTGGGAACATCTCAAGAGAAGGCCAGGAGGCCTGCTAGCAGGATTCTGGCTCCTATCGTGCTCAACATGTGCATCACTGTAAACCTTGAAAAATACCAAAAATAAACAGAGACATAAAAAGAAATCTATTAAAGGCTAGTTGCAGGAACCTCACGAAGTGGAGCTCAACAGAAATCAGTACCATTAGTAAGAGGAAGAGAGCATGTGTTAAGTGTTAACAAATTCTTGGCACCACTTGCTGTTTATTATTGAAAAGGAAAATCAATTGGCACATTTTCTCCTAAGCTTATCTTTATGAACATATTTGTATTCTGTGCATTTTTCATCCCTCCCCCTTCTCATCCACCTGTATAAATTACATTTCCAGTTGCCCCCAGGAGCCATATTTGGGCAGCCTGAGGCTCTTTGTGATGGAGGTCCCAATGCGTCTGAGGATTTGGAGCCACGGTCAAAGCTTATTCTCTCTTCAATCGAATTGTTTTACCTCCAATTTTGTTTAATTGCATCGTACAAGCTCCTAATTTATTTTCCTTTAAAATCTGGTCCAATTTACTATTTAGCTCAAGATCTCTATTTCTGTAAGTTTTCAAATTAATTACAATTTCTGTGTATTCTTTCTAAAATGCAAAGCCATGTCACAGAATTACTGCACTCTTAAAAACAGAAAGTCAAATGTACAGTTCACAACAGGTGCAAAAGTAAAATGTTACATGAAAGTCCCAATTGACATGCACGCTAATAGATAAGGAGTCAAATCCACGACTTATTTGATTGCCGTAACCATATCTGTTTATTGACAGATAGACGATGAACAGGACAAAATGCATCATCAATGAGTGCAAAAAAAGAGTTCTGTTTCTCATGCGACTTTCTTCAGTGCAAAGCAAAAACACAAGAAGATCCAAGGATAGGTGCCTGGTCCCATAACATACTGTATACTGCATTACACAATGTAAAAACATATTGTAGAAGCACAAAACAGAAAGGCGACAAAAAGACACAGGAGGAGGTAGGCTGTCCGGGCCACGTTTAACCAACATATCAACAGCTGTAAATTGCCTTTCTTTTCCAAGTGTTATTATCAATCAAATGACTCCACAGTTAAAACCATGTGATTGCCCCGCAGTTCAATAATATGACAAAACATAAATCATGAATAGAGCTGTATTGTTGGGCAGGAGATATGAGTTGCATCTCCTAATGAAAGTACCTCCAGCTATAAATGAAACAAAGGCAGTGTGTCCCGGAAAACATCAGGAGCGAGACAACAGATGTATGAAGTAAAGAAAAAAAAAAAACAACAAAAAACTTCATTCTAGCCACACGAATGAGAGCAACTGTGTTCTGAAAAGCTACCTGATGGTCCCATGTGAGTGCACAGGCTTGTCTACAAAGAGACGCCCTGTTCTGACACAGGAAGAGAAAAGTGGATGGTCATTACAAAGGTCCCGGGGGTTAGGTCTCTTCACTTTTGCAACAAGTGTCCTGAGATCTTTATCAGCCACTAAGCAGATGGGTCTTTTGTCTTTATCCCATGCAAAAGAAAAAAGCACCTTGAACTAATGTTTAAACATAATGGTTGTCCTTGTATAAAATGTTTTATTACTGGCCCAGCCTTTATTCTCTCCAGGAAGCTAGGTCATGGATGAAAGCATGTACGGTTATGGATTGTCGAGAGAAAAATCTGTTATGAGGTGCAGACATTCTGGTGGGAAGCCTAGAGCTCAAATAAAACACCTTTTTTGAGGACAGAAGGCGTTTCTGGGTAGCAACACAATTAAAAATAAAAATAAAATAAATTCCAACAAAGACAATTTGGCAATTAATCGGTTAAACTAAATATTTTAGTGACTGGTTTTGATAAGCAGTAAAATGAAATGTCTGGTCTACTTTTTATACGGAGATCAAAGCTGCAGATCAATTGCTTTAGAATGAACAGGACTTCTTGGTAGACGTTTTTAAAAAGTAAATGCTGTGCAAACAATGTGTTTTGTTTTAAATCAGGAGATATTTTCTATAACTGTATGAAACTGAATGTTGTCTACATCTGCAGCTTTACAGAAAGATGTTTCCAGTTAAAGCCACAGCCCTTGATTATGTCAAGTGAGGTTTCTCATTATACATAAATAAGTTTCAGCTTGTAAAGACTTACATTTAACAAAACAAATCTGTTATCTGTCAAGCCACTTCTTAACCTTCATCTGTGTTATAATTGTTGAATGTTTTTGCTTAGTTCAACTATTAATATGGCTTTGATGAGCCAGACAGAATGGAGACAGCCCTACAACTACTACAACAGCCATAAACACAGTGACACGGTCACTCGGTCTCTGAAGTTCATGTTGACACCATAGACACTTTGAAAAACACAGAAGCAGTAGGCGATGAAAGCAACAGTGGGGAAGTAAACAGAAGTAATTTTTTTTTTATCTCTTCTGTTGCTTCCTACTCTGTTCCTGTGTAGCTCAGTGGATTAAGGTCATAGGTGCCATTGTATACCGAGTTGCAAAGGCTTTTACTCATCTATGCTAATGTCTTTTAACTGAATTCTTCATATAACCCAAGCTAGCAGCTGAAGCCACGACCTACTGATCCATAGGTAATGATTGAGTAACATGATTAGTTTCCCATTCCATAAAACCATCCTCTGCCCTCGGAGGCCAATTTAAGAATCAATAAATTTTTTATACCAAATGAACAGGCTTTATTTATCTAAATCACAGCTGAGAAAGTTTTCTAGCCATTGCATTGGAAACACAGGGGGACCCTTAGCTGCTGGAATAATTAATCTTCTTTCAAACATCTGATGTTCTGCAAGAGGATTGTGTTCCAGGCTATTTATGAGAACAAACAGAGAGAGAGCTTGAGCAGCGGCCACACAACATCATGAAAGAGAAGTGTGGGGACAAGAATGTTGTTGATGTTCCTAACAGCCCTGGTGATAGAGCACCCCAAGAGGCAACAGGGGAGGCTGCCTGGTCAAGTGGTTCAAGAAAAGGGCTTGTAACCAGGAGGTCCCTGGTTCAAATCCCAACTCAGCCACTGACTCATTGTGTGACCCTGAGCAAGTCACTTAACCTCCTTGTGCTCTGTCTTTCGGGCGAGACGTAATTGTAAGTGACTCTGCAGCTGATGCATAGTTCACACAACCTAGTCTCTAAGTCGCCTTGGATAAAGGCATCTGCTAAATAAACAAATAATAATAATAATAATAATAATAATAATAATAACAGCCTGACAGAGCACCCCAAGAGGCAACAGCCTGATAGAGCACCCCAAGACAGAGCACCCCAAGAGGCAACAGCCTGACAGAGCACCCCAAGAGGCAACAGCCTGACAGTGCACCCCAAGAGGCAACAGCCTGCAGCAAACAGAAGCACATTATTTTAACAAAAGGCCATTGAACCCGCATCCTTGTTTAGGACAGGGGGTTGCAGTTCACAGGCCTGACTTTTTCATTTTGTTGCATATTTATTTTTTAATTTTTCTGAGAAATTATACATTTATCTCCATAGGGAGTTGGAATTAAGTGTACTCTCTGATTCCAGCATTTTTTTCCCCCCGAATGCTAGACTGTTTGGTTTAAAGGAAAGGGACATTAAAAACATATTTTATAAAGATATATAATTCAATTATATATCTATATAAAAAAGGGGTACACTAATGGATATTTTCAGCCAGTTGGGCTAGGAAAACAACTGTAGCCTTATTTTCTAATTTTGTGTTGTGTTAAACTCAGCAGGTCATGTTTTAAATGGTTTGCTGCTGGCCAGCACTCTAATCTCTGAGTTATTGGTTGTCACTTAACTGTGGCACAAAAACCAGTTTCTTCTGCAGTTTAATCCAACAATACAACACTGTCCTCCCAAACTGCAGCCCTGTGTATCTATTTATATACTTAAATCCCACATTTCCCAACATGCTAGAATGCAGTTAGCAAGCAAAAAATTGAAAACAAAATTCACAACCCTGGATCATTTTAATCCGGATATTTATTTGGTGGGTCAACTAACAATTGCAAAATATACTGGGACAGTCACATTTAAAAGAAGCACTGTCTGCCTGATTCACAAGGCCAAATAATTCCCTACCCACCTCCCAAATGTGTTTTTATACAGGTCTGGCCACAACCCTGTATAATAAAATAATAATAAAAACCAAAAAAGCCTATATAACCACAGAAGTTGGAGAAAAATTAAAATAAGCATGTTTAAATTCATGTTATATATAACTGATTTGGTTCAACTGATTAAGATCGAACTTCCAATCCAATGCCGAGCTCTCAAATGAAGGCATTTGTTTTGGGGAGTGGGGGTGGGGGTGTACCCACAAGCCTGTGGTGAGAAGTCTCTTGGCTAGCTGGCAATGGGAGCCGTTGCCTAGCGCATGCGCATGTGCAGGCTATGTTTGGGCCCGTCGACCCGCTCCAGCTTCTCGAAATGCTTCCTGGCATTGCGGATGTTGATGAGAGTGGCTGCGGAGGCTACGGACACAAGAGAGGAATACAAAATTAAAAAGCATGTCAGTGAAATTTCTCCTGTACCACGGCTGTAAATACTAAATTAAAGCTAGCAATAACATGAAAAAGTAGACCGCCATTACCTACAATCATTGTATGCACATGTAAAAAAATATATATAAGTTTGACAAACAGAGAGATGCCTTCATATATTATTTGTTTATTTAGCAGATGCCTTTATCCAAGGCGACTTACACAGACTAGGGTGTGTGAACTATGCATCAGCCGCAGTTACTTACAATTACGTCTCACCCGAAAGATGGAGCACAAGGAGGTTAAGTGACTTGCTCAGGGTCACTGGACCACACAGCCTCCTATAGATATGTGCAAAACTCTTGTATGTATGTTTGTCCACCTTCATTATGTCCCCCACTGAGGATACATGTATCCCCAGACAGGAATAGTAATACAATAAATAAAGTACACTTGTTTCTAAATACTAGAACATATGGAAACTGTCTAATAAATTAGGGATAAAAAAAACTGGATAATTATATTCAGTGTTCTTGGAAGCAGTTTGGTTCAGGGACTAAGTCAGGCGATTGTTTATTAAATCACTTGCTCCTGGATTGCATGGAGGAAGGGAAGTTGCTTGACCTTTCTGTGCCTCATTTCCACCTCGAATGTAAAACTCAGCAGAAACCTTTTCCATGGACAGGGAACCAAATAATTTAAATCCAGAAATAACATTTAACTGCACGGTGTGCTGCTTTGTTGCAGAGGAAAAAATATTTAGTAAGGATGTGCATGCACAGGATCATTTAGAAAAGAAACAAACTGAAATACTTACGTATGGAAGGGTCAGACATGATGACCATGACATAGGTGTTTGAGGTGAAGACGTCAATGAAAGCTGCAAAATTCGAATTTCGGACTTCCATACTTTGAAAGGAGGCAGCAAGCTTACTGTAAAAGGAAACAATGTCATTTTCAGTTTGACTTTACAATGTTGCTACTGATTTCTTATATGAAAGGTGGATGTTATTACCTGCAGCTCAGCTTGAACTGTTTGATGATGTTGCTGATCTTTTCAAATCTGTGTGCATCCCTCTGCTCCTTGCACTGATAGTGTGATATTACCTGAGTGAACAAACACTTTGTACTTATACACAATTTGGAAAATTAAAAAAAAATCCCTTGGACAAATGTCTAAATAGTAGCTTTCAGAAAGGAAAAGGCAAGGGGCAGATTTACCAAGCTGCAAACATTCTGTTAACTATATGCATACTAATTCATTCACTTGTTACATATTGCACTGATAAATGGGAAAGGGCTCTTACCAGGAAGGTAGCTCTTTCAAACAGCAGCACCTCATCTGCCTCAATGATCTGAGCAAAGTTGCGCAGGTTTGTCTCCAGCTGTTGTACATTGGGGATTAGCTGGTACACGATACTGGACCAGGCCTGGAGGGAAAACAGGTCAACAATTAACATCTCTTCACACTGCATGGTGACTGTGCCTTCAGAAGACAGTGTATGATACAAAGGGATTTGCGTTCAAATCAGATACCAAACCAGAATTTTGTTGGAAGTATTGCTTCTGTCATAGGGCAAGCTTCAGTCTCTTCGTCTACTTCATAAGCAATAAATACCAAAAAGTGACTGATCCAAGTGTCAGGTTCCCCTGTACCCTAAATCTTTACCTTGTATAGAGTTTCATCCCAGATGGACGTCCTGAAGCAGGTACATTCCAGGGGGCGAGATAGTCTCTTCAAGTCATCCTCACGTTCTTTAAAAATCTAAATAAATCAATTTTTGTATTCTTACATTCAACATAACAATACTGCACCCCAATAATAACTTAATGAACAGAAAACACAAGATCATAATAAAAGTTAAAATGGGAGGATTCAGATGATTAATGCTCATTTGAGTCCTAGTAGCTGATTGACCAAAGAGCAGTGTCGAGTTCTGGAACTAGTTCTTGGTTTTAAGATGCTTAAGGTGACCTTAACCTTTAAAACTGGTCAACAGTTTAACCTAGAAATACCAAAAGACAAACTTTTCAACTAGAAGTCTTTTTCTGTGTCATCTTTGAATGTCTGGTGTCCCCCTCCCCCCCCCCACCACCAGATGTGATGGCCCCTGAGCTTCTCACCAGGTCTCTCTGGTCCTCCTGCACCAAGTCCATCTTGTGTACCAAACAGAAGACCTTGGCGTCAGGAGAGTTCTGTAGGATAGCCTCCAAGCAGGATTGGTAATAATGCATGTCCTTCTCTAGCTCTCTGCTCTCCACGTCAAATACATAGATCAGCACTTCCACGTTCCGAAAGATGTTATCCCGCTGGCTTGTGAAGTAGTTTTCCATGAATGTATCCTGTCTTTACATGACAAAATAAAAAATAGAAATGTGGTGTGCAAGCAGATCACCTAATCACAGATCTCTTCTTGTGTTTAACATTGTTTTATAATCCAATTATGTTTATACCTTACACACTATCCAAAGAAACTAAACCTATTTTGAGATAACAATTTCAACATCAGTCAATTAATTAGTTCAGTTTTAAAAGATAAAAAAGGTGCAATGTGGTACAAAAGAAGTACCCGTTCTGTGTTATGTTTTGACTTCTGCTGAGACACTTTAATCCGTTAGATCGTTCCTTTACTTCTCTGTAGAATCTGTTCTGCTTGTGTGAAGTATTAAAATGATGATGTAAATACAGCTGCAGATGTAATGGGTTAAACCTCACGTGCCAGACATGTGCAAACGGGAGAACCCCAGGTGTTTACACGGCTGACAGTTCAGCTGTGTGTTTGTCTGTGGTATTTGCTTCAATTGAATTAAACCTATTCAAAACACTCAAGTTCAGAGACCAGAGAGTCCAGCCACAAATAACTGAAAAAAAGGTGAACATTGCTTTAAAATCTACAAACAAAACCAGAATGCGCCTCCACTTTGTAGCTGAACACTTGATGGTAAAGGAACTAATAAAGACTTAATGTGAAAACTCAGAGCATGTAAACTGTGCACAGGAGAAGCAGTGTAAATCCTGACTGTTACAAAGGATATCTGCTGGCTGTACTCACCCTCCACAGTCCCACAGGTTCAGTACGAGGTTACCCAGAAATCGCACGTGGGAATGCTCCACATCAACTGCAGAGGACAAAGAACAAGCGCAACACCTTGATTACCCACTGGAGTATTCCTTTTGATCTGTCTCTACCCACCTGAACTATATTTCCCCAGTACCTAAAAAGAATGGGCGTGCAGAAGTGGAGGGGTGCACAAAATACAAACACATGGACACACACACACACATTACAGACACTGGGGATGATTCAAACAGCTCAATCTGTGGCAATTCTCTATAAATACATATACAGATCTTAATCTATCTAACTATTTTTCTTAAAGAAGTGTAGTCCTGTTCTGATAAAATCAAGAGTTTGAAAACACTAACTGTAAAGTTCACACTGTCACCCATATAGGCAATTCTAGTATTGCAGATTCATGCCAAATATAGTATCTTCCCCTGAAATGCTTACTTGTGGCTCCAAGTCGCCTGGTGTCTCTGGCAATGTAATTGGCGAATATAATAGACCTCATACTGGTCTTCCCAGACCCACTCTTTCCCATCAGCAGCACCTATGTGTACATTTTATAGAACAGGAATGACTTATTACTAATAGATTTGTAAATGGATATATACACACTGATTTTAAGTCAGCTGGCAATTTTGTTTGCAGCCGTTATACATTTCAAACTGAAATAAAAGCAAAAATGGTTCTCGTAGAACTATTATTCTGTACTGTTAGGGTGCCATCTACTGGATATATAAGGTAGTTTCAAATTTAAAGGGAGCATAGAACTGCACTGCATTTTGTAAAATAGACAAACTGTAATTCAAGAAGTTAATCAGAACATTTAATTTGAATAATCAGATATCCTTGAGGTAGAAGTGCAGGATCATAGTGATAGTCTATCAATACTGATAATGTTGCCACGTTTAATGTTCAAAAGCCGGCACACTACTTCCCAGCTACACAAAAACCCCAAATTTGGACAGTGTCTTACCTTTTTCTTCATGGCTGTACTGGACATCGCCCTCCTTCACTGTGATCACAATCTCTTTCCCTGTTCCTGGATTCCCAGTATAAACCAGTTCTCACTCCAGTACAGGCTTGTTGCTTCTTGGTCGGTTTTTAATTCCTTGGATTGTTTACCTTTCTTTTAAAAGAAGAATAACATTTAAAAAATGCATATTCACTGTTATCAGAATAATGTTTCTTTCAACCAAAAAAGTGAAGATAACGCAATGATCTACGTATACAATTACTGTAGTCTGAATTGCAGCAATGAATACATTCAGTGACATCATTAATGTTTCGTGACCTGAAGGCATGTAGATTATTCCTTTATGGTGAATACAGCAAATACTTAAAGGCATAAGGTTAAAACATAACAAACAAACGACAGTAAACGCGGACACGAACATGCAGTTTTGAAAGAGTAATACCTTGTGACCAGCCCTTGTCGGTAATACGATCTGGATGAGTGTACCGTAGCTACTGTATCATGACTGAAAGGAATTGATTTCCATTAATAGGTGGCTGTTTTTTGCCAGGTTAAAGACGACGACTTTTGTTTTTAAGTGTTTACGTAATATCATACCAGTTTTAAAACCTTGAGAACGACTAATTAAAACGTTTTTTTTTGTTTTTGTTTGTTTTTTTTAGCGTAACACTACACCGTTTGCTTTTCATTTACAGCAGCCGAGTGACAATTTTAACCAAGACACGTTTCAACAAAATACCACTCCTGTCCCGTCACATTATTATAATCATTATCATATTAAAGCTAAACTTGTATCTGTCTCACAGACCAAGGGAACAAATGTCTCTGCTCAGCATTATACCAAGAAACAAACGACAACCCAAATGATTCTATTTTTTTAAACTAAGACTCCTATACACGACTCTATAGTCACGTTTAATCAATGTTTACACGAAAATAAACTATTAACCAACTTACGCTTTACTGTTTATAATGTTGTTTGTTCCATTTGCACGGTCTTGTTTGTCAGGCCCAAAAAAGTAATCTCTTTTCTCACTCCCACGTGACACACTCAACCTCACCCGAGTCACATGTATAGAAACACCCACCCGAGGGCTTCTTTTAATCTAGGTGCACTATGGGACTTGTAGTTTTACTGAAGCACTGACAAGGAGTGGAGACAGCCCCATTCTTCATTCCGAGGGCGCAATTGGAGTGAACAAAACTTCCATATGTGTTTGTAAACATTGGCCCGATTTTCATAAACCATAATAATAAACTACAAACGTCAGGTTAAAAACAAACAAACAAAAAACAACACTTTGTAACCTTCTAATGCACAACCAACATTAGGACACACATTTCAAGAGGGGGGTGAACGACTCTAGTTAGCTGCTTTTCATTGTTCTATGTCCACCAATATATATATATATATATTTTTTTATTAACACATTTTCAATTTTACAATGTACATGTTTTCGTGAAACATTGAACAACACAATGTTTGACATGTAAGAAAAGTATATATTAAAAATAAAATACAAATATTATACTAGGGGCAGTATAAAAATAACTAAATTGCAGTAGCAAGGGGAAAGACTTTATTAAAAGGAAAACATTAAACATAATGTGTGTGGGCGTGTGTATATGTGTGTGTGTGTGTGTGTGTGTGTGTGTGTGTGTAACTGTGCATGTGTAAAAATGCATATACAGACGTGCTCAAATTTGTTGGTACCCTTACAGCTCATTGAAATAATGCTTCATTCCTCCTGAAAAGTGATGAAATTAAAAGCTATTTTATCATGTATACTTGCATGCCTTTGGTATGTCATAGAATAAAGCAAAGAAGCTGTGAAAAGAGATGAATTATTGCTTATTCTACAAAGATATTCTAAAATGGCCTGGACACATTTGTTGGTACCCCTTAGAAAAGATAATAAATAATTGGATTATAGTGATATTTCAAACTAATTAGTTTCTTTAATTAGTATCACACATGTCTCCAATCTTGTAATCAGTCATTCAGCCTATTTAAATGGAGAATAGTAGTCACTGTGCTGTTTGGTATCATTGTGTGCACCACACTGAACATGGACCAGAGAAAGCAAAGGAGAGAGTTGTCTGAGGAGATCAGAAAGAAAATAATAGACAAGCATGGTAAAGGTAAAGGATACAAGACCATCTCCAAGCAGCTTGATGTTCCTGTGACAACAGTTGCAAATATTATTAAGAAGTTTAAGGTCCATGGAACTGTAGCCAACTTCCTTGGGCGCGGCCGCAAGAGGAAAATCGACCCCAGATTGAACAGAAGGATAGTGCGAATGGTAGAAAAAGAACCAAGGATAACTGCCAAAGAGATATAAGCTGAACTCCAAGGTGAAGGTACGTCAGTTTCTGATCGCACCATCCGTCGCTTTTTGAGCGAAAGTGGGCTCCATGGAAGAAGACCCAGGAGGACTCCACTTTTGAAAGAAAAACATAAAAAAGCCAGACTGGAATTTGCTAAAATGCATATTGACAAGCCACAATCCTTCTGGGAGAATGTCCTTTGGACAGATGAGTCAAAACTAGAGCTTTATGGCAAGTCACATCAGCTCTATGTTCACAGACGAAAAAATGAAGCTTTCAAAGAAAAGAACACCATACCTACAGTGAAACATGGAGGAGGCTCGGTTATGTTTTGGGGCTGCTTTGCTGCGCCTGGCACAGGATGCCTTGAATCTGTGCAGGGCACAATGAAATCTCAAGACTATCAAGGCATTCTGGAGCGAAACGTACTGCCCAGTGTCAGAAAGCTCTGTCTCAGTCTCAGGTCATGGGTCCTCCAACAGGATAATGACCCAAAACACACAGCTAAAAGCACCCAAGAATGGATAAGAACAAAACATTGGACTATTCTGAAGTGGCCTTCTATGAGTCCTGATCTGAATCTTATCGAACATCTATGGAAAGAGCTGAAACTTGCAGTCTGGAGAAGGCACCCATCAAACCTGAGACAGCTGGAGCAGTTTTGCTCAGGAAGAGTGGGCCAAACTACCTGTTAACAGGTGCAGAAGTCTCATTGAGAGCTACAGAAAACATTTGATTGCAGTGATTGCCTCTAAAGGTTGTGCAACAAAATATTAGGTTAGCGGTCCCATCATTTTTGTCCATGCCATTTTCATTTGTTTTCTTATTTACAAAATTATGTTGAATAAAAAATCAAAAGCAAAGTCTGATTTCTATTAAATATGGAATAAACAATGGTGGATGCCAATTACTTTTGTCAGTTTCAAGTTATTTCAGAGAAAATTGTGCATTCTTCGTTTTTTGTGGAGGGGTACCAACAAATTTGAGCACGTCTGTATACATACACCTATATACCTATATGCACAACATTGTTTCAATGTATGTAAATATCCACATTATAAAAGTAAATATTAATGGTGGTGATGGCCCCAGTAGAAAGGTCAGTACTGGGTCATACAGCTATGTATTACTCTGTCAATATTGCAGATACTGCAGAAAGCACTCACACTATTGCAAGAAAATAGATCTGGTTACCATGACTAAATGGATCTCAGCCATTCATCAAAAAAAAAAAAAATTCTAAATGTTTGTTTTGTTGTTCTATAACCAGTTGAATAAAACCCCTTAGGTGTAACTTCCCCTTAGTGTTTTTTTATATTAAAGGGTGTTGCTGAAAGCAACCTGATGCACTTAGAAAAGGTATTACATTTTGTATCCTTATGAATCACTTTCTAGCTGCCAACCTTGAATTGAACATATGACAGCCAAAGACAAAGGTTCCATATAATGAATCTTAGTGATGCCTGCAGGAGAAAACAGCCTGAGTCTTTGCTTGACAGAAAGCGAAAATTCTGAAACATGGAAAAACAAACAATGTCAACCAGAGATGACAAATGGCTTCAGCTAACATAATCAGCCTTGAATTAGGCTCAGGGACATTTTGTGTTTGTTGTGTGTACTTCAGCATTTGACGTGGCTAATGCATCGTAAACAGAACTAAATGACAGGGCCGTGCCAGTTCAGGGGTTAGACTATATAAACGAGCAGGCTTCTGTTAGCTTAGCACTGCACAGCTTCCTCTGGCCTGTGAAGAAGCTGCATTTATAGAAATGTTATTTTGATGTTGGCATGACTGGCATTGATTTTGGGCCAAGCAAATATTGAGCCAGCTTGGCTTGACCAAACAATAATGTCTGGAGCCTGTGTGCAACAGTTAAGTTACCTCACAATTCCATTTAAATTCTAGCCTGTAAAGCCAACCCCCCTCCAGTTTTAATCTGCCTGTCCCTGTATTTGTAAAGCACCTGCTAGGAGAGGACTGGTTCTCCCGCATCCACTGCCTATTAGAGCATAAGTCCCAATACAATGGGGTCAATAAGTAAAAACTTAGTCACCCGAGTGAGTGGATAACACAATACAAAGTGTGTTAACCAAGGTACTATGTGTTTCCTTTGTGGGCATATAGAATACCATTCTACCCTTTGAAAAAGAGCAGAGGGGACAACTCCAGTTTCCTCACTAAATCTCACCCCTTCACGTGTCAAAAATGTATAAAAATGGAAGCTGATCTGATGCGTGTTGGTGCAAATGTGCTGCTACCTTTTCACCACAGGCTGGTTGCCTGTCAGCAGTGATTTCACAATCGTGTAATTCAGACAGTGGAATAAAAAAAGGGGCATAGTTATTAATTACATCTGTCCTATATATATATATATATATATATATATATATATATATATATATATATATATATATATGTACACACACACACACACACACAAACACACACAGTTGCGCTTATAACCTTTGCTAAGTGCCACTAGCTTTAGGTAGCGGATAGTAACCTGTAATCTGATGGCGTCTCTCTTAGAACTCATTGTGCCAGCAGACATGTTTATTTTTTCATGCTCTAAAATGGGAAGCCAGTAAAAGGCATGCTTAGTCAAATCCCTCACAGCAGGCAGCTTCACCCTTTGCTGCTGATAATTACTCCTAAGAGAGAGGAGCATGTCTGCTTTGTGCCTACAGTCATTATAGGACCAGTAAACACCCTGCCGCACCAGGACTGGGGCTGACGAGCCTGCTCTTCAACCCACGTCACACAGCTTATTTAAGAGAATCCTCAGATCAGTGAAGAGGCAAACACCTCCTTGACAGAGATCTTGGGAATGATATCTCCTGGAGAAACCTGGACCTGTAATCGAACACCTGCTTAATAGTGGGGGTAAATCAAGCGTGCTTAATTTGTGATGCAAAGCATTTGATTGGCTACGGATCTTGGATATTCTTTACAGGTTCCATGGGTGATCCTTCAGTTTGTGGAACAGCATCCTCAAATCACGTAAATATCTTTTTGTGAAGCTTCAATACGTTAGTGCAGAAGGGTCTGTGAAGGTTGAAGGGACAACTCTTAAATACTTGTTGAGCCCGACTATATAATGGCACTGCAGATAAGCTCTGAATTAGCAGTTTTTATTTGGATCAGTTTCTGTTAGTACTTACTACAGAATATTCTGCAGCACCTCTTCATGACAAGGACAGTTATTATCAAAGTCCCTTGAAATTGTTAGCATTTTGTCATTGGAGATTGTAATATCACTTAAGGTCATATGAAATGTAAGGGATGTTTTGATACAGGTGTCTCTGTGGTATCCCTTTTCACTTTTCTATCACTGAAGAAGATATGTTTTTATCTAGAAGCGGATTATAGAAGACCAAGAATGCTTTCCACTACACCACCTTCACCTTTCTAGTTCGTTATCTAACTTACTTTAACCTGCACTTATGAGCAACTGTTTTTAAATATTTTTCTTGGAAACGACCTCAGTGGAACCATTTTTGAATATTAAGATTTTCTCATACCCCATTTTTTTACTTGGAAGAACTGAGGTACAAAGATTCAGAAACCACCAAGCCCTGAACTCCACAGCCACCACTGCTTTCCATGGAATTTGTATCAAACTTCAACCTGTCTGAAAACTACAGAGACTGTCTCTACCAGCCACTCCACTTGTCCCTGTTCGAGCTCAAAACTCTAGTTCCAGTCACGGTAGTGTGTGTGGGCCTTTTCCTGCTAGGAGTGCTCGGGAACCTGGCCACCATCTTTGTGTTTCAACAATGCAAGGAGATGAGGACCACCACCAACCTCTATCTCTCTAGCATGGCTCTTTCTGACATCCTGATCTTTGCTGGCCTGCCCCTTGACCTCTACCGCCTCTGGAGGTACTGCCCTTTCGTGTTCGGGGACTTCCTGTGCCGCTTCCAGTTCTATTTGAGCGAGACTTGCACGTATGCTACCATTCTCCACATAACCACCCTCAGCATGGAACGCTACCTGGCTATTTGCTTCCCGCTCCAGGCCAAGGTGCTGGTCACCAAGGAGAGGGTTAAGCTGGTTATCATGGCTCTCTGGGTAATCTCCATGGTAACGGCCGCCCCTGTTTTCTTTATCTTCAAGGTGGAGAGCCAGGAATGTAAGCTTACAGAGCAGGCTGTCCAATCTGGTCTCTTGCAGACAATGACCTGGGTCTCTACGCTGTATTTCTTCCTGCCCCTGGTGTGTATGAGCCTCCTCTATGGGCTCATTGGGAGGAAGTTGTGGAGGACCAAAAGGGATATCCAGGGTCCCAATGCTAGGAACCGGGAGAGGTACCATCGGCAGACCATCAAGATGTTGGGTAAGGAGGGATCCTTCAGTAATACAATAAAGCTGTCTTCTCACTCTGTCCCACATCATCTTTCCAATGTCTGTAATTTTGTTGAAATATTTTTTGTTAGTTTTTTTAGTTCTTTTAGTGTCATATATGTCCGCGTTTTACAAAACATAAGCATCAGACAATAAAGGAGGGGACAGCACCAACAACTACTGTTGCAATCCATTAAAATATGACCTAAGCTTCTAGCTCTCAAAACACTTTGCTTTTATATAAAATGTATAAATGAATAACAGGGGCTGTGATCTCCTGGGCTAGAGATACTTTTCATAGGGGCTAAAAGGAATACCACATGGCTTTTCTTTTCAGAATGTGTGCAAGTCAGCACAAATCAGGCGAATTGGTTTGATTATGACGATAGACCCATGACACAAATCTCAAACCTGTCATATAATAAAGATTCCTAAACCATGGATTTTACAGCATCTTGAAGCAAGAAACATACTCTGTAACAGCCTCACAGCTGTTAATCAAAACTTGAACCAGCAAAACTTTGGGCCAGTCCATTCAAACTGACTTACATAGGTAGGGATAGATGTCTTTTGGTAACACTGTTTAACACGGATGAAATTCACTTTACACACTAAAAACCAGTCTTAGTTTAAATGATATTTTTCTTTAAATGCTGAGAGCATGCATGGTTTTGTTTAATAAGAAACAATGCCCTCTGTGTGGGGGTATCATTGCTTAAATATTTAAAAAGACTGTTGAATAATATCCATTTGACATGTTTACAACTTACAAACTGGTCACTTCATTAGTTGCTGTAGTTTTTTTTAAGCCTATTGCTCAGTATGTTTCAATAAAAAAAAGGTTAACTATGGCACTGCCTGACTCGAAACATATTGCATCTGGTCCATCAAGCCCATTTAAGAATCTCTGCCCTATATTGTACTTAGTGTGAGTAAGAGAGATCTGTGATTGTCCAGTCAGGCATGACTCTTCTTCTGTATGTAGTATAGGCTGCCACTGAAATAAAATACATACTTGACAAAATTACCAACATACAGCAAATCCATAACTTAGACTGCATCTTGTCCTGTGTACAGATATTATCTTGTGCATAGAACATATTGCTCAATTCAACAAATCAAATCAAAACAACAGTATTTATTATTGCCATAATGGGTAGTTATACAATACACAGAGTATTATAAAACAGGTATGTTATTTAAAAATTCTGGTTCCAAGGGACAACACATAATTATACCCTTGTCAACAACATATGTGGTTGGTGTATGGGGAGAACATGGACAAGCTCAATCTAGTAGCACCTCAAAAATGCATAGTGACATTCTGAGCTGAGAGGGAGAAGTTAAAGAGTCCCTAATACTCCATGCAAAAATGATACCTTTTACACCTAGTGTGCTCAAGGCAGTAGCCTCATTTATGGGGACCAGGAATCACCTAAACAAAAACCCATCAGGAAATACAATAGCATATGGCTAATACGTAGTTCATGTTGTTTTGCATTTCCTCCACAGCTCTGGTGGTGCTGGCCTTCACGCTGTGCTGGCTGCCCTTCCATGTGGGCCGTATCCTGTTCTCAAACGCGTCCAGGAGTGACATCGAGGCCCAGGCCCTGTTCACCACCAGCCAGTACTTCAACCTGGTCTCCATGGTGCTCTTCTACCTCAGTGCCTCCATCAACCCAGTCCTCTACAACCTCATGTCAGGGCGCTACCGCAGCGCATTGTGCCGCCTGCTGGGCAAGCCCAGGGCATCCCTGAGGGGTCAGGGCTCCTGCTGCCAGAGACAGGCCGCGTCCCCTGAAGGAACGGAAGTTAGCACCTGTGTGTGAGAGGGCGATCAAAGAGCAGCACAGCTCACACCATCCTGCAATGTCCATTCTCAAACCATATACATATATGGAAAGCCACCTCAACATGCAAGACAATACTGTACCATGCTACAGCAGTGCTATACATTGAACCCTGACAGAACCATGCAACAGCATGGAAGGGAGTTTCTGGGCTGTGTTTCATGCATTTTCTCCCCATTAAAAGCAGACTTACCTTCTTCACAATATTTTGTTAAATGTGAACCACGTGGTAGTTTCCATCAGTTATAACCATGCAGTATTTAATATAATTGTGTTGATTGTTTCTCTTATTGGTCACTTGCAGGCGGGTCTCTAGCCAATACTTCTTTTTGGATGTTTTCCACTATTTTATTCCCCGATATCTCCCATATCTGCAAACCCATTTTATTTTTACTAGCTGATATCCTGAGATATATAGATAGATATCAATCAATATATAGATATCTCTAGCTATTTTTTCAACTAATGGCATTCTTTATAAATGTGATTACTTTTTAATTTAGCAGAATTCTAGTTAATACTTGATGTCCTGGATAGTGTTCCATATTGTATGGTAAATATTCTAAGGGAGTGATCCTCACATCTGCGTCTGCAACGGATGTCAACATAAAAAAATCAGAGACCTTCCATTGAAATGAATACACACAGGCTAAAGCATAGCCACCCCATTGTCCAGTGTTTGTGCAAAACAACGTTCCATGACAATGGTGGATATCAATCAGAACATGTTTTGTCATGTTTTTATATGGCGTGTTGTATAAAAACAAACAAAAATACCTTTAAACCATTCACATGTCCTTCTCCTCCCTGTTTCTATTCTGGCGGTGCCAACATTGTCTCTGGGCTTACAACTGAATGCAAATTGAATTTAAAAACCCAGACAGACGGGGCTAGTTTGTGCAGTAATCTGGATGAATTCACTGGAACACTGTTTGACTTTAACTCGTTGTTTAACTCGTGATGCAGACTCAAAACATTGGGGGCCCTATTCACCAAGCTTTGTTTTTAAAACCGCTGTGAATGTGGCCTTATGTTTTTGAGTTTAACAAAGCCAACAGGTGTACCGAGATGACAGAATAGCTTTAACTTGCTCAATTTACACAAGAAAAGAAGAGTTTTTTGGATAATAACTAATTTATTTGCCATATTAAATATATTATCTATTTGATAATTACAATTTAGCAATACATAATGCATGGCAGTTTTTAACATGAGTTTATGAAATACCTTAACATATTACAAAAAGTAAAAGAACACAACATTTATTACAATAATGCCACTAAAGTATGTAGTGTTTGGAATGTATTATTGTTATATACATAATTAAAACAAATATAAAAAAGGACAACAAAACAGACAGACAGCATGATTTAAAAACAACCGCATCCTGTAGAATACATGGAAATGTTAATGGCAATAAGAATCCAGCAATGTGTGATTTATAACTGGCATTCAGTCAAGATCAAGCCTAGAAAAAAATGGACTTGGTTCATGAACTGAGCACATTCTAGAACATGTGGCTTTCTGCACTTGCTTATGTATAGTGTGTAATCTTTGTATTTTTGTGCGCATGGAAAGTTCTGGATTGACAATTAAAGATTCTCCAGGTTTCTCCACGTCTCAAGCCTGCCTGCTCAAGGAGTGAGGGAGTACTTCAGGACCATGCCCATTTTTTGGGACTGCCTAGAACAGTGTCCAGTGCCAATTACGCAAGATGTGTGATTGAGCACTAAGTCTTAAACCAGCCATCCCACTGAGCTAAGGCCTCTGGCGGTGAAAGGCTGGTGCACTGCTCAAGCTTACAATGTTTGACTACATAGAAATACCAAAACAAGGATTTATTTCAGAGCTAAACACTTGGAGTGCTACAAGCCTGCTGTGTTTGGCGAACATCCAAATCACCAGAGCCCTATACCACACATTAAAATAAAATCAGCTGCTGTTTTTCTATAAATATTATTTGAAAAAAATGAACAGCTTCAGTTCAAAGAACCCTCTTTTAAGGTAACCCAATTAAACTGATCATTTGAGTAACTTCAAAACGAAGGGTGGACCCTTTCAGTTGCAAACACAAAGCAATAACAGGGTCGTTAAAGGCATTTCAATGTGTTTTTTGTAAACTATTCATGCGAGAGCAGAGTGAGACAGCGTACTGAATCTGTGTGTTTGTGTGTCCACATGTATGTGTATGTACAGTAGCGGTATGTTGTACACAAAGTAACAAACATAGTAAAGCCATCTTTGGAATGAGACTTTGCCCCTAATGTAGCTCTTTACAGTCCAACATCAAACAATTCAGGCCTAAAAAGGATGGATATGTAAACATGTTCTAAATACAATAAAGACACAGCTGCATAAAAACATTATTTTCCCTCTCAAGTTCACTGCATAAAGCGCTCACTAAATTGGATCTATTAATCTGATTTGCTACAAGTATAACCATACATTCACACAAACATATCAAAGCCTTCTTAGCTGAAATAAATAGAATACAAATTGAGGCATAAAAAACAAGTGATTAAATTTACTTAAGCTGGGACGACATAAAACGGTCTTAAATGAAAGCTGATGCAACTCAAACTGAAGTCAGAACAAGTATTGTGTATACTAATGCATTACCTTGCATTCCACAACCACAGCCCTGCTCTCACACTGACTGGTTCCAGTTTCACTTCAATGAACACCCAGGCCACAGCAAGCTGGCACTGTATCTGAGATTAGTAACACACTTCTTCTCGCATAACGAATTTGATTTACAAAAAAATAAAGCAAAGGTAGTGATAATATGCAGGCCTGTATAACACTTTGTAAAATATAAAACTAAATATTTAAAACCAGCAATGACCAACAAAATTGTTACAGAGCAACAAAACAACCAAAAAACATATACTTTGATGTACAGTATGAAGATTTATTTGGCCCAAATATTTGGTATTTTATAGTTTAGTTTTCATTTGACAGGTTGGTTGGTTTTGTTACTTAAAACTTTTTTTTAACTTCAGCTAACTGCCAAATACAAGCTGCATATCAGTAGTTTGTTGGGGAGATTTGTGTTTTAGGTCTAATTCAGCACCTGCAGTCTGGCACGGAGGCTTTAATTAAAATAACAGAGACTAGAAAAACAAAAGCTGTTTAATTCCAGTTAAATAAAATATCTGATGTGACACCACCTTACTGTGAGAACACACAGTCTATAGACTAGGGTTTACGGGCTTAAAGGTTCCTAAACATTTTAGACCGGTACAACTTTTCACTTGTTTTCATCAATTTCCCTAAATGATATCCATATATATTCTTGGCGCCTAAATTTAAACCTCCTCAATTTCTACATTTAAGATGTCTGCATTCATGAGCAAAAGATAATACAGACTGTCAGAATTTCATCTTAGCCTCCATAGTCAATGAATAAAAAATAAAGAGATGAAATTCTGACATAATCTTTAAGTTTGCATTCATAAATGCGGACATCCAAAATTATATAGTTTCTAAATTTCCCTTATAGAAAACTGAACAAAGTTTTTTTCCCCCACATTTTTTAAAGTATGTGCAAGCCATTATATGAAGTAATACATGCAGTGTGTTAGAAAACGTCAACATACAGTTTAATTATTTTTATTTAGAATAGCGTTTCACCTTATAATTAGCAAGAAATCAATTAACATTAAAGTGTGCAAAACAACTGCTGAATTTCTTGAAGATCTATAATCCCATCTATTCTGTAAAAACACTACAGATATATTGATACGTATGTTACTGACTAAAATAAACCGCTGCAAAAACGGAACTTAAATACTGGGGTCCCCGAGTGGCTCATCCAGTTAAAGCGCTGCTACTGGGAGCGCAGGGTGAGTCACACAGCTTGGACGGTGCCCATTTGCGTTCAGGCTGTGCAGAGGCCGAACTTGCTGGGGACTCCCAAGGGGGCATCACGTTAAGAACATAAGAACATAACGTTGGCACCGACGGTCCTAGGGTGGGGGATGAGAAACCGGCAGGGATTGCTTCTCCTCATCATGCAACAGCGAACCCAAATTGCCAGGCACCGAGCACATTCAGAGTGGATAAGAAGCAGGGTTGATCTCTGTTCCCCCGGGATCGGTAGCCCGCCCACCACTGCTCTGGATTGCTCAGCATAAAAGTGATTCTGGATTTAAGCTTGTGAGATCGGAGGACGCTCACACGCCCTAAGAACATTTGTGCTGTGTGGGGACTTCGCTGCGGTGAGGAGAAAAAACAAAGTGGACATTCCAAATTGGGAGTAAATAGAAAATAATTGGTCACTCTAAATTAATATATATATATTTTAGATAGATAGATATATAATACTGTTTTATTCTTATACTCTATTAGTGTTTCTTTCATTTCAGATTCCTCCAAGTATTAGCTGGAGCATATCCATTTGGCTCGCTGAGTGATGGATGTGGAAAAGAGCTTATATGTGGACAAAGCTACTTTAAACACATCTAAGTAAAAGTCTGGGGGATATTATTCTCCATTAGGGAGAACTGTGGTGGGGTACAATTGACTAAATCACATGATCCAAAAGAGAGCTCACTTTTTCTTCAGTGCGTTTTTTTTTTTTTCTTCCTAAGACCATATCTTCAATGTATATGGGATTTCTTTAGATGTTTTAAAATACACTCTTTCAGTGATATAAAGAAAAAAACTGCAAGTACTGAAACCAAAATACAAGACTACCCAGCTTTGCTTCAGTACACTGGCAGCTGGAGCAGTTTAGCCACAAGAGAATGAGAGACCTCAGGACACTTGCCTCTTTGTTATACACACACTCTCTTTCATGTTCTTTCTTTGAACAGTACACAAAAATAACACATTTGAAGACCTTTCAACAGCTTTGTTTTAAAACATATCCCCTGGGTATTCCAGGATAGAAATATATGTTACTTATTTAACTAAAATAAAATAAAAAGCCAAGAGAGAATACTAGTAACCCAGTTAATCTTATTATATATAGCAGGTTCACTGACTCAAGCAAAGACCAAAGATAAAAGATTCTTATGATGATGCAGTGGAATGTAAAGAACTTATCACTAATATCACCATATTTCAATTTGGCAGCTTGGCTTATTGATTCTATTGTAGCTATACTGGGATAACATGAGAAAGAAACAGAAGTGAACTGCTGGAGCTTAAGATAACAGTTATAAAATAGATTTAACTATCTAGGGTAAGGACTATATTTATATATATATATATATATATATATATATATATATATATATATATATATATATATATATATATATAAAATTTAAAACAAAGAAACAAAACCAACATTTTTTACGTTGCTCAGTTTGAGCCAAATAGTGAAACATTTATAACAAATGCATTTTGATATATACTGTGTGTACACACATATACATACATATATATATATATATATATATATATATATATATTATACACACACACACACACACACACACACACACACAGTCATCTAGTTCTCCCAAAGACAGTTATATACCAGTTATATATACTTAAAAAAACTAAACAAATCTGTGCTTCACCAGAAAGCGCTGATTTTCATTTTGAGCACAGAAATGTACCAATACACTTTACTGTAGAAATGCTGACAGAGAAAATGACCTGAAAGGAGAATGTTTTTATCCTTGTATTGAGGAATATGTGTAAATTGAGTGTATCAAAACTTTGGCACCCTCTCCTAGATTCCTCCTCTAGTTTCTTTTACAAGAAAACAGGGATTCACAGCCACTATGTTAGATCTAAAGCATTATAAGAAATCTTACCTCTATGTAAAAAAACAAACATACACTTTAGATAACTACTGTATCCTACAAGCATCCACAAGAAGGTTCAATGAAGGGCTGTTCCAGTTCTCCCTGCCGAACACCACTGGTACACATTCACCAGAATGAAGCTCTCTGGTGACCTTGCTCAGGTCTGCAGACTTTCCCATAGGCTCTCATTACTGTTGTGTATTTTTGGCTATCCCAAAACATTTTTAAAAAAGGCAGCTTTTTTGCTTGCCCAAGAATAGCTTAAAACACAATCCACTGGTCCTGGGATGGGGAGGGGGAAGGAGTACCCTTTAAGATTCATATGAGAGAGAGAGAGAGAGAGAGAGAGAGAGAGAGAGAGAGAGAGAGAGAGAGAGAGAGAGAGAGAGAGAGAGAGAGAGAGAGAGAGAGAGAGAGAGAGAGAGAGAGAGAGAGAGAGAGAGAGAGAGAGAGAGAGAGAGAGAGAGAGAGAGAGAGAGAGAGAGAGAGAGAGAGAGAGAGAGAGAGAGAGAGAGAGAGCGCGAGAGAGAGAGAGAGAATAGTAAGAATAGTAATAGTAATAATATTATTAAAAATCACATGGGTTCTGCAGACCCTCTTTATGTTAGACAGCAGCAGCAGAAAAAGGAAAAACTGGCATTTCCAACTGTCCCTTGAACTTGAGAAATCCCCAAAAAACTGACAGCAGGCTGGGGTACGATGGAAAATCCCCCACTCCTCCTGCAACAGTTCCTCCTCCTGCTGGTCTACTTGATAACAAAGTACTGGATGACAACAGCGAAAAGGATGGCCACCACTGCAAAGCCCACTAAGAGGAGCAGGGTTAATTGTTCGTCGGTCATGGTGCTCCCTCGGACTACAGCCTGCTCCCCCCCTGCTGGTCCCGTAGCCCCCAGGGGGTCCTGCTCCTGCCGCTGGACTGCGAAGGCTACGCTGGGGCTGTACGGTCCCCACAGCTCCTGGGTTACTCCACTGTCCTGGTACTGCCGGCCTGCACACACACGGAAGCGGTACTCACAGCTCGGCTGAACATTTCTGAAGAGGAATGACGTCTCTGGTCCCTTATACACCTGCACAGAGAGTGTTTGTCACTAAGAGATACCCACCCCACGAGTGGGAGGAGCCCCACTGTCTAATACAAGCCACCTGATCCAAAGAAATTTCACACTGCTGTATCACATCAATATCAGGGTCTACTATATATTTTATGTAATAAAAGGACAAACTCTCTAATTGCAACTGCAAAAGAAAAAACATTAAGAAACATCCAGTACGATCAGTGATAACAGAGACCAGACATTTTTACAATGGTTATGGGTAACATTAGTATTGGAATGTGTTAGTATTAAACTGTTTTAACTTGTCTCTTGCCTCTGTTTTCGTTGCTGCATGTAGTCTTTACTCTGTGATTTTATAACAGTGACGGACGTACCTGATCTATGTCTTTCCCGCTGAGGAGGTGGAGCGTGTAAACAACGGAGTCTCCTCTCATTGGCTGAAGGGGCTCCCAGGAGACCTCACAGAGGTTATCGTCCCGCTGCTGAACTTTGGGAGCTAGGAAAATAAATAAATTGTAATTGAACATGAAAAACAAACTGTGGAATATATGCAAGGCTGTGCCTGTCACAGGCCAGTCAAGCAACTGTTGATGAGCTCAGTGAGAAAGAGCTCATGCCTGATTGACGCAGCCGATGAAAACAAGATCCTGGAAATGGCCTGTCGATATGGACCTGCTTAATATCTGGGGCCATCTGGAGTGTAGCCAGCAGAGGGGGAGGTGCGGGAGGTGAGAGAACTGTATTCTCAAGAAAACATATTTAGAAAGTTGACTCTGTCAACTTTCTAAATATGTTTTCTTGAGAATACAGTTCTCTCAGCTTGGAAGTTTTATATAATCTTTATAATAAATCATTATATTAAATCACATTTTCAAAGTTTCATTTATTACAGGGAAGTGTGGTTACCACATTCTACCTCAGGACCTTTGTGTTAACCTGTATTAAGCATGAATACCATTATTATTATTATTATTATTATTATTATTAAATTACATAAAATATGATCAGCATTTTAAAAATATAGGCAAGTGAATACATTTGTTTATTTTAATATAACCCAGTTATATCAATCCACTAAATGCCATTAGTCCTCATTTGAGGACAGACTACTTTATGATTTTTGTAGGAGCATTTAATAACGTTCTCTCAACACATATACTTATTTTGATTTTATTTCTTAGCAGAAATCAAATACTTATAGCATGTATTCCAGGGTTCCCTTGACAAGGACTTCTGCCTGAAACTTGTTGGATTTCGTGTGCACGTAATTGAGTTGCAGCACATCACTGTGTAAAGGGTCTGGCCGGTGTTGTGTTGTACTCTACATAAAAAGCAGTCCCTCACCTTTGAGCTGGGCAGGAGGGGATTTGGTGGTGGTGAAGGTGTAAACGTGAGAGAAGGGGCCCTCCCCAGCATCGTTGTGTGCTTGGATCCGGAAGTGAAAGGCAGTGGACTCGCTAAGCCGTTGGACCTTGTAGGTGTGGCAGGGGCCGCTGTAAATGCAGACAAATCTACCAGAGGAGAGAGGCCCACACCAATTAGAGCTGTATTAGTTACAGACACCCAGGTATCTTTGCTTCAAAAGGCGCTTGGATCACACAGTAGAGCTTTAGCTAGAATTGCTAGGCTCTGGTCAATAAGACGATAATGCAAAAACAAAAGCAAACAAACCAAATAAAAGCTGAACTGTGTTTTTGTTTTATGTTCACAAAGATTTGCCATGCTAGCAATTTTACCCCCGTTTGTCTACCCAGTTTGAAATGCTTAATTCGAATGTTGCCTCCCTACAGCAACCTGTCTACTGAAAACCTGTCTACTATACGAAAGAAAACAAACAGCTGCTGACTAATATTCCAAACCATCTGTAGCCAATTTTTAAGTGTTACCCAAATTCCTTATTGTTTAATTGAACCTGAATTATTTCCAAGGGACCAGTTTTAAAACCTCACAAGAGTCCACGCAGGCTCCGTTTCTCTGCAGCCCTGCTTAGGCCTGTACCTGCCGTTCTTGTCCTCTATCTGCAGGCAGTACTGTGTTGAGCTGGTCAGTTGGTGCTTGCTGGGGCCCTCCCCCCATTTCAGTTTAAGGCTCTGGTGTCCGAAGACAGCACATTCCAGGTGTGGGGGCTCCGGAGGTAGTGGTCTTGTTTTGGTTTTGAGAGAGTGGCTAAAGGGTCCCGCACCCACCCCATTCACCGCCTGCACTCGGATCCTGGGAAACAGATAAAAAAAATAATAAACACTGAGCTTCATTTCAGGATTTTCTAGTCATTTTAGATCTCTCAAAAAATCTGTTCCTGTTCTTGGAGCTTGTTAATATTCTAGGATCCAAGTGATTGCATTCAAAGTGAAAACATAAATTTAGGTAAAAAAGTAATTCTATAAATAACATTCAAGGGAAATAAAATGTAAATGTGTATGTATATATATATATATATATATATATGTATATATATATATATATATATATATATATATATATATATATATATATATATATATATATATATATATATATATATATATATATATATATAACATTTGAAATTAAAAAAGGAAAAACTGCTGTGCACCAAAATAAAAATTAAATGTAATGTAGGTACACAAAAATGTGAATAATGGATACAAAGATAAAATATAATGAGGATGTTTCAGACTACAAGTCCTTCTTCAGCTGGATGGAAAAAGGTCTCAAGAATAACTGAACTGTAGTGTTAACAACTTGACCTGCCTAAGTTGCGCATAATATCAAGACATGAAATGACAATTTTAAATTGGAATTGTTAATAGCCAATTCCCCTGCTCTGTGCCCCAGTCTCCCCTCAGTACCTGTACATGGTGTCTGGCTGCAGGTTCTCCAGCACACAGCTGGTGCTCCTCCCCACAGACAGGGGCTGCCGTTCCCCGAAGTCGATATTGTAGCCGATGATGTCGGCGCCATGGCAACAGGGTTCCTGCCACTGGACTGCAAGGCAGGTGGAGAGGGAGGGGAGGGGAGCAGGCAGAGAGTCTTCCTCCAAGACTTCTAGAACTGATACTGCTGCCGGGACTGCTGCTGGGGTTGTTACCATGGCAACCTCTCCGAAAAGCCCCGCCCCTGCAATATTCAACGCCTGGAAAAGAAATGATAAAAACAAAGTCTATTCATCCAGCGACAACTAAATCTTTGTTTCGCAGCCGAGCAATGCCTGTGGACTTGTTACAGCCAATTACTGTTCCTTTAAAAAAGTAGTGCAACTCCAGGAACCTTTGATAGTTATATTACAATGTTCTTAAAGGGAAAGCATAATCTGAATTGTCCACAACCCACTATGAGGAGGTCAAGTGCTCAGCCCCTCAGGTCACAAACCAAGGAGCTCTGCTTTAACCACCACAGAAAACAGTGTTGCCAAGAAGTCAGCTGCTTCAGCTTCTATTGGTATCCCTACCTGCACCCTGCAGTAGTATACTGTTGATGGAACAAGGCCTTTGACTTCGTAGGAAGGAGCAGGTCCAGAGTATACCAGCTGCATGCAGCCCTTCGTGCCTCCCCACTCCAGCCTGTACTCACTGACCTCTGCACCATTACAGGCGGGACTCTGAAACAGTCAGGGAGTTACAAACAGCAAGTAGTGAGAATGCTGTATACAGGATGGGGCATTTGTGTTTGTCAAGACTGGTCAATTCAAGATACCAGAAGCTCTTACCTCCCAGCTCACTAGCACACACGTGGCTGCCCGGACTGACAGCTGTGGGGCCCCACACTGTTCAGGTGACCCTGGTGCTGTGGAGGCCTCCCAAGAGTCAGAGAAAGGGCCGTACTGAAAAACAAACAACCAGCTTTACACTTTTAAAAGGGAATTTGATTTTACGTTCCAGTGAATTTAGGTAAAATGTTAAAAGGTACCATGTGTCTTGGTATTTTTTTTTTTTAACACGTATAAAATTAATAGTTTCATAGGCCAGGAATCTATGATAAAAGATTGGAATCTATTGGTGAAAATTCAAGTCAGTTATTGTGTACACCCTGTAGAGTGTGACGTGGTTCCACCATTTTGAATCTGCTAATGTTTTTAATAGTGTTTTAAGCCAGTAGCTGAAAAATGTCTTCCTGAATGATAGGTAGACATTTTATAAACATTAAATATAAACTATGCTTCAAGACGGAATAATGCAATTAATAAATAAATAAAATCTAGATCCTAGCATTTTAATTTGGGTTCGGATCTCTGTCTCTGAATGTAGGGAGTTCCTCACCCCAGCCTGGTTGGCAGCTTTCACCCAGAAGCAGTAGGTCTGGCCGGGCAGCAGGTTGCTGGCAGTGCAGTCCGTCTCGGGGCCCTGGTACAGCTGCCTGCGGCTGCCCTGGTCCGCCTCCGACATCTCCACGGTGTACTCTGTAACTGGAGCGCCCCCGTCCATAGCAGGGGCAGCTGCAGGACAAACACGCTTAGGACTACTGCACAAAATCCCTTTAAAAAACACACCCATTTTCTATTTAAACGATGCATATGTATGCAAAAAGGGTTCAGAATGCTAGACTGAGAAACAAACTACTCAAATGAATGTGTCTGAAATGTATTGCACAATTTTCTCACGCAACATAAATTAGGGCTTCTAGTTTTTTGGTTTTATTTTTTATCATATTTTAAGCCGATTAGCTTTCTTAATCAAACACTAATTACCAAAGGAAGTTGTTTCTTTTTACCCTTGTATCTTTGAGTTAACAAACAACGTGCATTGATCTCACCCGATTCTATTTGAACCTGCATTTCGTTCTGGCTCTGATTCAGTTTATTAATTTCCACTGCGTTATTTTCTAGTAGTGCATCGCTAATTTAAACAATCTGGTATTCAGTTAAGGCTTAACAACTTAATTAAGGTTTAAAGGGAGGAATAGAGGTAGAAAATAAGGAATCCCTAAACATAATGTATTAATAGTACAAATTAATTCATCATCAGTGAATTTTTTAATTAAAAAAGGAATCAAAAGCCAGAATTTCTATTTGGCGACAGTGAAGGGATAGAAATAGTACTCCCACTCCAACTGCTCTGAAATTGATGCCTTATTCCCACAACTGAGTTTCAGAATTCAATTCTATTGGATTCCACATTGATGAAGGCACTATCCGAAACATCTGTCATCTTGACAGGGGTCAATCTGACCTGCCATGGTATAAGCCAATAAGCCACACCTGGATTTTATTTGAGCATTTTACTACACAGGGGAATAACTTTGAATTGCATCAACCACCAATCATGGGATTAACCTAAAAAAAGTGAATGGCGCTAGCTGTGGGTTATCTTGATGGGGTACAAGTTGAATAAATCAGCCACTTAATTTCTTTTAAGTTTTACGCTATTATTGTAAGAAGATTTGGATGAACAAAATGTGTTGCTATTCTTACACCATCGTAGTGGAATCTCCCGGGGCTTGGCTCTCCCCGCCAAGTGTGGTGGTTGGCACGGTCCAGGAGGAACAGCAGCCGTCCGAACTGAGAGCACCTCTGAGACCTGAGGGGACAATGTACTCGAGTATGAAGGGCATGCAAATTCAGCCACTTATCTTTAGCCTGTCAGAACGTGTGACTATGGAAACAATGTGTTGAAATCGGCGGAGTTATCCACTGTTTCAGTACAGCTCGAGTTGTAATTAGGCCGACACTCACTCAAAATGCCATCAAGCTTCAACAGATCTTAGCAATTAATTCAACTTAACATTATATTTTGTTGTCTTTCAGTTACAGCAAAGTACTGCAGAAACATTTCTCTTGATTACTGCAAATTTGTTTTTTGGGAAGGAGGAGTATTCAGGGTATGAATAGCCACATAATTACACTGTAATACCTGGGTAATTACAGATTCCTACTCTTACAGGGTAACCATGGAAACTGTCTGGTGCGCAACATCCTGTCACCTGATGTAGTCTGCGCCAATTACATGGCGCAGACTACATCCACGTGTTCACACACTTATTCCACCAGTAGTTCCCATGTAAGAGTTGGTAGCTGAACAGTTATAATATGGTTATGCATTAACTGCAATCTAAAGTGCTACCTCTAATATTTCCCCGTGCATCTATGTGATGGGCCTCAGTATTTCAGTTGTGTTTCTCCAGCACCCCCTGCTCTAGGTACCTGGCTCTGCCCCCCACAGCTGATGCAGTAAACCCGCAGCCTGTACCAGCTCCCAGGGCTGAGATTATCACAAAGGTGTTCTCTTGCAGAGCCACTGTACGCCATGTCCCATTTACTGCCTGGAAAAAGAAATGAAAGATAAATCAGCACCCTCCACGACCAGAATACACCTCCTCTTATCAAAACTGCAGTGCATTCTTCTTGCACAACGCTTCATTGCATAGCCAGAAACGCAGCAGAAATCTCTCATCAGCACCAAGTACCTTTATACACTAGAGACTAGTGTCTGTAGTTTGAGAGTTTTATACTGAAATAAATGAAAATGGCAATCATGTATATATTAGTTTATTAGATTAGTTCGTAGATCATCTGCAAGTTGATTTATCTTCCTTATACACACTCACATATACACACACACACTCAATGTGTAGAAGCATGTCAAATTCATGTGTAAGCTACTCAATTTGCCACCTTCATTACACTGGAAATATCAATATGTCCCCGATTACAAACCACATGCCTGTCTGCTGTGAAGCATTTAAAGATTTTTCCTCCTGATCGATAGGAAACATAGATTTGGGCAAATCAACTACTCCGATTCCTTGAACCGCTAAATTGGATTTAAAAGTGCTTTCTTACCTTTCAAACTCTCTGACATTTCTAAAACATACTTCGTAACCTCTGCTCCTCCATTGTCCTTCGGGGGATCTGTAACAAAAGCAAATGATCAGAAGGGTTAGTTTCATTCATTTCAAATTTGTGTGATGATGCACATGTTATTTCTGTGCCTGCCTCTTAAATGCGATGTGGAGTTTGGTTAACTGGTCAAACTGGAATTTCACAGATAACTACTTTGCAAATTAAATTGTAGTGTTTTACCAGCAGGTGTCACAAGACTGAAGCTCATGTTTGAAGACTGCTATTATATATAGAGCACTTTGCTTCCATTGAGTTAAAGTCACAGATGTATTGCTGTACTATACGATTGCAGTAACAGCTGGAAGGGTGAAGAAGCAGCAAGAGGCAGGCTGAAGAGATAGAGAACTGTAGTATGTTACAAGTGAGCGATCAGTAAATGCAAATACATAACAACCCACTTTTCATCAAAACTGCCCTGGACATGGGCAAAAGCAGCAGCAAGCACTGACATACAAACAGGGAGCTGCTTCAAGTGCCTCTAAACAAAAAAAGGTCCACAACAACTTGATTCAATTTAGTATTTCACAACTAAAAGACTCAGGAACCTACCCCAGACAATCTTCATGCAGCGTGTGTGGCTCCTCCCCTTGATGCTGGGCTTACCCGGGGCCCCTGGTTTGTCAGGGCTGGTGCTGTACTCCACCACCTCACTGGGGCTGCTCCGGCCCTCTGTGTTGCAGGCGAAGACCTGTGAGGGGGTCAAGGATATCTCTTTGAGTCTCTAGGTCTTGGATCTAGAAAACCCAGAACCAAAGTTCTCCTTAGTGAATTCGGCCTGAAATCAGCATCTTAAGAGTCAAAAGTTAATAAATCAATCTTATGTAAGATTTAAAGTAGAATCCGTCACACTTTCACAACAAAGATCTGCTTCCATAGAAAACCTGTAGCAGCCAGAAGATACCAAAACGCACACATGACTATAAACTGCAATGTTAGGGGCTTTGAGACAAGAGGACACATCTAATGTAAAAGTATACATCTTCTTGTAAAAGTATATATCTTTAATGAATGTGCAAGCATTCTTATTATATTACCTAACCTAATAAACGTTGCTTCTTTGTTGCAGACTACAGGAAATAAAGAATGTATCTCTTGAGGTAAGTGTCCTATTAGCTGTGGGTGCAGGCTGACCTACCCTGAACTTGTAGGAGGTGCTTCTCTGGAGATTCTTTAAAGTGCATGACAGTTCCTCCCCATTGTGTTTTGGTTTGAAGCCATAGCCCTGCAAGAAACAAAAAGACAGAAAGCAGTGAGAACAGCATGTCAGACTTCTCAAAAGAAACAAAACATAGTTTCACGAATTAAGAATGAACACTCACCAAGCTCTCCTCCTCCATCTCCAGGATGTAGGTGAGGGTCTCCTCCCCCGAGGCCCCGCTGGGTGAGCTCCACTCCAGGGTCAGCCAGGTGACACCCACCCCTGCCAGCCGAGGGGGGGCCGGCGCTGGGGGGGAGCTGCCTGCGGTGTGGTATATCACCGCCTCACTGAAAGCACTGAGGAAGACACACACAACAGGGGCTTAGGGACCAGACTGCTTCATGAGATAATCAGTTTGCTGTTTAATACACCGTTCACCCCACATAGCTGCATATATAAAGCCCAACAACTGCCAGCAGTAAACCTAGAGACTTGAGTGAGAATTATTCATGCTGTAATAAGTACGATCAGAATTGTATTGCTCAAATTCTTGTCACATGGTCATTTCAACAACATTCCAGTTTCCTACACAAAAACTTCTATCCAGCAGGTGGTGCTGTTGTTCCACTCAACAGAGGGAACAGGGACTTGTACTACCATGTACTAATGCACAAGTTATGAGAAGGCTTGTTTACTGGGCAGCCATTAAAGACGAATACATACCTCATTCCAATATCATTTTCAGCAGCTATTCTAAAGGCATATTTTGTGGAAGGGGACAATCTGACGACTTTGTACTGTTTCACATGTCCATAGTAACATTCCTTAAAGACACTCTGTTTGCCCTAGTAAAAAAAAACAAACAAGAAAAACAAAAAGGAATGAAGAAAAAAAAATGAAAGGACAACAAGACAGACAGAATAGATAATCACATTGTCTTCCTGAAATTACTACTAATCAATCATCATTAGGCATTACTGAGGAATCATTACTGACCAAATCGATATTTCACCTGTTTTTGAATGTTTGTGACCACACACAAAACCATGTTTCAGCAACTCAACCGCTGCCCTATAATATGGTACTACGTATGACTAATTCTAAGCTTGTTATGCATTAGGGAGTGTATTCAGGTATAACAAAGGCCAGACATACCTCATCATATTCCAAAAGAAAGTTGGTGATTTTAGAGCCATTGTCATTTGGCGCCTGTAACAAACAGGAACACAATTCATACCAGAGATAGGTGCAGAATTTCACACAAACAAATATATACCACACATGCACAGGCATACCCTATTCTGCTTAATGTGCAATTTTAATGTAGTTTGTTATTCAGCAACAACCTTCCACACATGCAGAGCTAGTTCTTAGATTTACATTAGAAAGATTCCTTCTTTGCACAAGGAAAGATTAGTAAAACGATCTCATTACGTACAAGAACGTGGGCTCAAGTGGGATCTAACGGCTACCTTCCACTGCAGGGTGATGGAGTTCTTGGTCCTGTTGAGGAGTCTGGGAGGAGCAGGAGGGTCAGGCTCGCTGCACTCTGTTGTAAAGCTGGCTGCTTCTGAAACGGGACCTTTGACTGAGCTGCACGTCACAGACACCCTACATCAGAGAGAAGAAAAGGACTCCAGTCACACAAACAATAGTAACATCACAACAAAGCAGCACTCAAACACAGGAAGTCTTGAAGCGAATGTGTCAGAACACATGTATCTCTCAATTACGACTCATAGCTATACAGGAAGCTTAAATAAAAACAGCATTCAATATCTGCTCTGAAGAAACACAAATGCTGGACTGTTTTTAGTCATTTGGGGACTAAACAGCAATGGGGGATATCCACTTTGACTCACAGGAGGCAGTTTTTCATCACTAAAACGGGCTGCAGTGAAAGTTATCTTCACATGGCAACTCCCTACTAGATTTTAGCAATCCGAGACATACTTTCTCAGGCACTTCTGTTTTGTCCCAAAACGGCCCTGCACGAGTGACAAATCAAGAAAACAGCCGACGTACTGTGCAAGTGCTGTCCCTTCACCTTAGCACACCTCCAAAGAGCTTACCTGACGTGGTAGTCTGTGGCCGGCTTCAGATCAGGGAGTGTGAAGGTAGTTTCTTCTCCCCTGTATGAAAGAATTTGAAACTTAGTGGAGAAAGTGATCTTGAATAACTCGGTTATAACAACGGAATAAAACAAGCACTCACAGGTAGACAGATTTGAAGACACCGTTCCTGCCGTTGTTAGAGACAGCGATCTCGTAGCACAGGGAGGGGACAGTGTGGTCCCCGTTCTTCTCATCGTTCTGTAGGGTCAGGGGGAGACTCCAGGAGAGCACAGCCGACCTGGCCTGGATTTCAGAGACCTAGGAAACAGGCACATCAGCAGCCATGGCAGAATACACCGAGAGAAAAGACTGCAAAAAAAGCCACCTTCATTCTCATAGCTTCTCATTCCAATTCATGCATCTGTCTTGTTTCAAAACTAGAAAGAGACAGATGTTTTTGCAGCTAATCTTGTGGGTATGATTAGCCCAGTTGATAGATAATCCGGGAACACAAAACATTATAAACTAATCTGGACCTACTTCAGTGTGGGTGCTATGCTGGCAAGTGTACTTTTTAAAAATGTTTTTATACAGAACTGCTTTAATGCTCTTGCAACAAGGCATCCAACACTACCACAATACACATTTTCTTCAGGTTAGCAGGCATCAACCAGTGAGACAACGACCTCTGCACTTGTACTCTTAGTGGTTAATAATAAAACAGTCGGTACTCACTGTTGGTTTAGCAACATTGGACAGTAGCTCCAGGATCCTTTTCGTGTCTGTCTCTGAATCTGGGAATATGAGAGAAATATTTTTAGCTATATAACAAAACTCAGGCAGTATTACTGGAACTGGTTATAGTTGTGTCCCTCTCCTGGAGAGCTTTTAATTACATTCTGAAATTTCTCAACCCCCTACTTAATCCTGTAAATCAATGGTTTTAAAAGGCAGCCTACAATCACTATTACACACAGGTCCACTGCTCAATTTAAATCTTCAACACCAGGGGGAGCTGCATTTATTTACACTGATGATAAAGGGTTAAGTTTTTTTTTTTTTTTTTTGCAAACCCCTTCCGATAGATATTATATATATATATATATATATATATATATATATATATATATATATATATATGGAAGGGGTTCCTAATTTACTGTCCAACCCTACTGCTCAAGGATTCCTGTCCCAGCTCTGCTCTCCCGTCACCTGCGGTCTGGCCCTCGGCAGGGGGGGTGCTTCTCATCCTCCCGGCGTGTTTGGGCTTGATGGGTCCCGTGGGCATGGCAGACATCAGGTGCCCCTTCCCGTAGCCGTTCTGCACCCCGGGGGAGTAGCTCCTGTGGGGGGATGGGGGCGGGCTGTTCAGCTTGTTGTTGGGGACCCCCCCCAGCTGTCGGTCTTTCAGCCTCTTGCGCAGGTGCTCCTGCATCTTCATGGTCCTTTCGTCCCGGTGGATCAGACTGTTCCTACCGTGGGCCAGCGCTTCTGCACACAGAGAAGCAAGTTACCATAAGATTAAAACCCTTTTAGATTTGTTCGTTTTTAACATGCCTGTTCTTTCTTACCTGTATTGTCAATAATTATCATTATGATTTTCATTATCATCTTTTATTTCTACTGCTACTTATTCGAGATCCTGGCTTATCGTAACACAATCTGATAAATCCTGCTCATGCTGGTGCTAGGTCTCACCCTGCTCTGTGTAGATGTGTGGTGGGGGGTGCTGGTGGATGAAGTGGGGTGGGAGCTCTCCACTCCCTTGCACAGGGGGGTAGACGTGGTGGTGGTGGTGGTGCAGCATGGCGGGGTGGTGGTGCATGTAGTGTGGAACGTGGGGTGGAGGGGGAGCCATTGACGGGTGGAATTCCGCTGAGTGGGGCAACACAACCACCTTCCGGACGCCATTCTCTTCAACCACCTGCAGGGGGCAACAGGAACCACATTTAGAATCACAAAATATTCCATCAGGTTTTTTCCATAGAAAATATTTGGCGGATCGTGTGTTTTTCGACCATCCTTATTCGGGGAATAACAATGGTACTATGAATGTTCATGGTGTAGCTCCTATATAAACATAACAAAAATTATGAATTTAGAAAAAAAAAAGTCAGCTCCAAGCAACCATTGTTTGTAAGTATCTGATCCAGAAAACATCAAACCGCATCTCTCCAGTAAGTGCTGACTGAATGGAGGTAAAGATGATCTCTGACCTAGATACAAGCAAGCCCACAGGCTGCCCAAACCAATGGTGGATTAGAATGCTACATTTTTTCTCCCTCATTCAGTGCAAAAGCATTGTTGTGCTTCTGGCAATTAAAATGAGCTCTTTGTGTTCTGTGAAGTCACAGCAAGGTGGATTTCCAGACTGCGCTCAGCTGGTTCTCTTGTTTATTTTGGGTCAGGACGAAAAGCATTCCTACTGGGCCACGCAGGACTGTGACGACTGTCTATTCTCGCCATCAATGGTGGACTGACTGCACCACTCTGGAGCCCTGGGGTTACGGTGGGTATTATTGGGTTCACACAACCCTAACTGGTTCTTGCAGCCTCGACTCGCAGTACCCTTTCATTAGCCCCCCTAGTGTGGCTCTGTTAGTCAAGGATGACTGAGCTCTGTCAATGCCCTGGCCTGCTTCACTTGTTTTGACTCAGAAATGTCTCTCAAAACAAGCTTGCGCTGTGAGAGCGAGGAAGCTCGAGAGCAGGAAGCAAACAGTAAAGTGCTGCACTTCCACTGCACAACCTGGTCTGATCTTTACAAAAGTGATCATGACATGTACTTAATGTACCTCATGCTAAAGAAGGTTTTGATTTATTATAATCAAATGATATAACACAATTACCATTTGGAAAATGGGCATTTGCATTGTGTTTCCGGTGTAATATAATTTGTAACCTCTGTAATATGATTTGCAAGTAATGTCAGGCGTGTATTTATTTGGTTCTGCACAAGCTGCAGTATGGCAACATTAAGTATAAAAGCTTGCAAAATCACATGTACATATTCTGAAAGCACAGCTGGAGTGATACTAAGCCGGTGGTTCCTCTTCATTGTGACGCTAAGCACACACCTGTGACATGTAGCCAGGAGGCACGAAGATAGGCGGCATTGAGCCATTCGGTGACATCATAGGCACGTGAGCAGGACCTGCAAAGGAAATGAAAGATGTATTTAGCTTACTTGTCATTTCAAATTAATAAAAATTACCCAGCCCTAAACAGCTTTTGAAGGATTTTACAGCTTATTTCTTCATACTGCAGACAGGTGAAAAGAAGTTTTTTTCTTTCAAGTTTTAGAACAGCAGTAAATAAATGAAACCTAGAAAAATAACCCCAAATAAAAATAAAAATGCAATTCAAAGATGTCAAGTTTACACAGCAAATGAAAAGAAGTTAGTGTCTTATTTATTTAAGTTTTATAATTATCTTGCATTGTCATCTCAATACATATTACACCATTGTACATTAAAAACCAATAAAGATTTTTTTAAAAAAATTGAAATAACAGATTTATATTCAGCAGCAGAAAAACGGTCCCTTTCAACATCTGACGTGAGTTTCTGACTAAATTGGAAGAGGCCACTATTGTGGGTGGCACTATTGTATACAGTGTCTCATCAGGGTTTAATGAGTTATGAGCTTAAAAGACATCAAGGCAACACAATAAACAGATCTGCACGTCCCAGAGGGCCTGCTCTCCAGTGTAAGCATCACGGTAATTAAAGTACAGTGCGGCGGCCTGCTGTTATGTGATTAACTTTTTGCCTTTGTTTTTTTGGTCTGGCAAAGAATGGTTGAAACCGACTGCAGTTAAATGAACCGAGGCAACTTCTTTTCATTAAATCATTAGCTGGACGTACTGATTTCCAAACTCCAATGTTCTTAGAAAATATGCTGGTGGTAACAGAAATAAAAACAATGCATGGTGCGCAGGTGAGGTACAGAGCAAGCCAGGCACACTCTGAACGTGGACAGACTGCTGCGCTGATGGAATGGGCATCAACGCTCAGAAAATTCCAAAGATGACTGGCTCCTGGTAACTTTCCCCGAGGCCTCAGCACCAGAAGAGATGAAGGCAATCAATCCCTTTATTAGCATGGCTGAACAGAATACAATGTTATCTAAACCTGTATTACAATGGCAAACCGCATTACCTTGAATGCACTGGATGTGTCCATCTTCTGTCCGAATGGTAAATGTTTCTCCAGGGTTTACCTGCACCAGGATTACCTGCGCATTAAAATTAAAACAAAAAGAAAAAAAAAAAGAAACCAATTTAAGCTTAATTAGCTTAAGCATCTAACTTTAATACAGGCACTAAATGGATTTACCATTCTCAACTTCACAAGATCAAATGCCAGTCAAGTCCTGAACGAAGGTCTCACGTTGTAGGTACCTGTGCTATTTACTGGTATTACAAACCACTTAAGTCTGTCTTACACACACTTTTCTCCCTCTCTCTCACACACACACACACACACTGACTGGGTATCCATTTACTCTGCCATATGTAGCCAAAGCAGACTACACCCATCCCCCACCCCACCCCCACCCATACCCTAAATCAACCCAGACCTGAGTTTGGCAAACACTGCTTCCTGAGAAATGTACACTAGCTTTGACACAAGCAAACACGGCCAGAGCCACTGAACTGGAGACAGCACAAGAAAGGGGTGTGGTACTCTGCTTTTCTTTTAAAGATACTACCCACAAAAGGAAAAATTAGGAAAGAAAACAAAAATGCTAAAATAAAACTGTAAAAGTCTCCTTGGCATCATCCTTTGCATAGAACACACATTTGAAAGTAAAACAAATAAATAAACTTTCTGAGAAAGACCTTCTATGTTGAGTGTAGTCTCATCATATGATGCCACTTTGCAGAGTCAAAACATTTAGCAGTGTTCTTCTACAGTAAGATATACACATATGCTGTGTAATAAAATAGGTCTTAGTCTGGACTACTGTCTTGCCTGTGCTGGGATGTGTCCACACTGGAGGCTTACTTGCATTTACTAATTCACTGGCATTTCATCTCTGGAGGGCAGTATTTGAATCACTACAGAACCACCACATGATTCAGAGAAAGTGACTGCTTGAGCCCAAGATTGATTGTCGGGAAGTGTTCATGTCAGGATTAAGGGACTTGCAGAGCTGTGGGCTCCGAGCCTGCAGTGCCATTGTCCCTCCTCTTTCATTACCATCAAATAAATAGTGTGTGACCGTTTCATAAAAAGGTCGCCAAACAGCGTATGTACAGACTTGGAGATGCAGCTGCAAGTAGTATGAGAATGCAAGAGCACAGTATGCGTGGAATGCTAGGAAAGTAAATTAGGAACAGACTAAAGGCATGTGTGGAATGCGAGAGCCGGCCCTTAAAGCCATGAACATCCCTTGGTCTGGGCAGGTCAGCAAGGGATTAAAGTAGAGTGCCTGCTGGGAGGTCTGCTGCTGCTTGTATCTGGTGCTCTGCAAGCGCACAACCCCCCCTCCCCTTCACACACACACACACACACACATACACACTGGACTAGCATTTCAGAGCAGCAGTCAGCTTGACAGGAATTGTATCTGAAAACAGACATTTGAGCCTCCCCAAACATCTGCACATCTGGTATACTAACCATAACACTACAATCAAACATGAGTTTTGGGGAAATTACTTTTCCAGCATTCCAGGGTTCAACTAGTTTTCATCTACATTTTTTGACTCCCCCCACCCCGGGCCAATTGACAATGAATACGCCATTGAAAGCAATTGCTTCAGCACAAGCGGATTTCTGACTCATTAGGGTTAGTAGGAAGAGCAGAGATTGCTTTCGAGGTACAAATAGCCTTTTGATAAAACCCACATGGGTAAACTCAGCCCCCCCCCCCTCCTAAAACAGTGGTACATCCCCGTCTCTTCCAATTTAGCTCAAGCAGAGCCTGTCTGTATGTGTTATCACCCTAGCAACCTGATAAACACACAAAAGCATGAGCACAAAAGACATTGACGTGGTTTTCCATTTAACCCAGGGAACCCACATAGAAGCTGAGAATCTCTGGACTTTTTGTTTAATTAGGGCCCAGCCATAATGGAGAGATCTGCTTCTTTACACACAGAACCCCAAGACTCCAGAGCAGGGCTAACAGATGCCCCGTACAATAAATTAACATTTGGGGGTGGAGGTGGAGGGGTGGGCGATATATTCATATATTTCTAAGGTGTATTTTAAAAGGATATAGAAAACCCTGTTGCGTTTACATTAAACACATTACTTTAACTTGCATGTATTGTGTCAATATATTCTTCCACAAAATCTGACTGCTTTCATTTTTATTCACACGTCATGAATCATAATAAAAATCAGCTGGTGAGTAAAGCAAAAACATTCTCAACTTTCACTTGAGAGCGTTCGACTTGGTGTACCTGCTAGCTCCTCCAACTTCAATGCTCGGATTTAAAGGAATCACTCTTGCAGGAACAAAAAAAAACTGCAGCAGACAACATGGGACAAGCAAAGCCAAGGCGCTCCTTGTAAACACTGGAGGGGGGTTCTGTAATGCTATAAGCTTCCAAAAGTCCCAGACGAACTCTGGGGGGGGGGGGGGGGGGGGGGTTGGGTGGCTACTAGAGATAACAAACTCCCTGTGCTTCAACAACACACACAGGATTTAAATCCACACCACAGTGGGGAAGATAAGGTATTGAAAATGCTGGCGATTTAGTTCTACAGAAGCAGGAAAGGAAAGAGAATGGTTAAATTATACAGTGGTAGGTATGCACCCTCATCACCATCAGGAAGGTTCACCTCTCCAAAACAACAATATCTGTGGTTGCCAGGCGATTACCCCCCTCCCTGCCACCAACAAAAGTTTGTCAGCTTTATATTATTTATACAGAATACTGGAAGAGGATGTTTTATTTATAGCATGTGGTGGGGATACAGCTGTGTTAATGGGGGGTTATTTTGCAGGGTTTATTTATTTATTTTTTTGCAGGGGATAGATAGTTTAAAGTGTTCACCTACACGCAGGTGTCATTTAACATTTTTTCAATGCAGTAAAAATCAGTTTCCCTTGAGGGGCCCTGGAGCTACAAGCGGCTGCACAGTTAGAAAAAACAAGACAGGAGAAACCTAGAGCTAGTTGTTTTAAGACAGCAGAGCGCAGGCAGGAACACGCAACAGGGCGGACAGAACTTGCCAGGGGGATGGGGGGGGGGAGCAAGACAAGAGCCAGCGGGTTTAATAGGTCAACACAGCTGCCATGGACATCTCATCTCTCTCTTTCCCCCGGAAGTTTACACATCCAGTCCTTTCTTCTTCCCCCACCCCCCTTCCCTCTCATTTTACTGGAAGTGTTGCTGGCATTCTGGAAAGCTGTCAGGAATGCAGACAATGAACTCTTGAGTGGAAGCAGAGGCGAGAGAGCAGTCCCAGAGCACTAAATCAGCCTCAGTTCCTTCCCAACTGGAGTAGCACGGCCCAAGCGAGGCAGCAGTTGGTCTACATCTGGTTTTAGAAAAGTGAAATCCCATTTATTAAAAAAGAAAAACAATGGCTATACAAAATACTGTACACATACCAGGTTCTACTGTGAGCTTGATTAGCCACAGTGTATAAGTAACAAGCTCAGGTGTGTCTTAACTCATAGTAGACCAGGAAACTGCTATGCAATGGGAGTCTTATTTCCTGCTAATTATATATATATATATATATATATATATATATATATATATATATATAATTTTAAATTCCTATTTTAAAATGTACATGATTTATTGTGAGTGTAAGGTTGAAATGTGCCATACAGTAATCCCCAGAGCACCAATATTTAAGAAGCTTAAAAAGCTTAATGTTTATGAACTATTGTGCTGTCATCAGTTAAACTGGTTTTTGAATGTCATGACTTTTCCTTTCTATTTATTTATAGTTTCTTTTTTTTAAAAAAAAAAGAAAAAGACTTTAGCCATGATCTTGTGTTGTGGAATATAACACCTTTCATGACACAACACATTCATCAAATTCAATGGAAGAAGAGGGGCCACAACACAGCAAAGGTTCAAACCCACTGCAGTACACAGTACTGTAAAGCAAGTTATTCTGTTTGAAGAAGAAACAAGGAGGCATTCAAAACAGCAGCCCCTGCTTGTTTAGCAGTTTACCGCCATACCCTGAAGTGATTCACGGAGACTAAACGTGGCGAATTGTGATCACAGTTAAATCTCAATAGCAATTGTTTAGAGTGACAATACAAGTACTGAAATATATTCATAAGGTATTAAGAAAATGAACTCTCCAAGCAATGGAACAACCTGCCCCCGGCCCCAGCCTCCTGCTCACCTGCTGTACGCTGTCCCCGTTGATCATGTGAGGCAGCAGAGGCACTTCATTCAACAGAGCTGTAGCTTCCAGGGAAGGAGGCTGCTCAGCCATCATGACTGGAATGTTCATTCATTGACAGCACTGTCCCCTACAAATAAGAGAGAGACAAACAGTCAGTTTCAATGTCTTACCATTCATCTGCCTGCTCGAACCACTGCTTCCAGTGCCTGGGGGAGCACAAGTTTGCAAGGTCTAACAAACATTAAGTAACGTTGCCAGTTTATATATAAACATTTTTTTTTTGTAAGTAAGACTGTGGATGCACATTAGCTAGATTTCTACTAAAAGCAGTCATGTATAATAAAATAAACACTGCGCTGAGTTTTCTTGGAAAGTAAACCTTCAAGAAAAAGTCCTGATTTCCTAGAAAACAACCTAAACTGTACTGATTGGTTTAGACAGATACCACCAAAAATACAGTTGCATTCACATGTGTTTTACACCTCTGCTGAAGATTAATGGACACCTTTCAACCCAGCAGGCGCCGAACTCTCCCCTAAGGGGATATCATCTGTCTTCAAGTCTACAGTATTTAGTATGTGGATCATTCCAGGGACCAAATTCTGGGGCGACGTTTCCTCAATTTGTCGTGGATGACATATAAACCACATGTGCTTGATAAAATGGTTCGGTGAAGAGCTGTGCATAATGTGCCTGAAGTTCGCAAAGACAAAACGGTTTTCTCCTTGTGGTGTATGACCAAGAGAGACAAATTGTTTCAAGGGCTTTGTACATTAAAATATATATATATATATATATATATATATATATATATATATATATATATATATATATATATATATATATATATATATATATATATATATATTATATATATATATATATATATATATATATATATATATATATTACATATTTAGATATATATAATTAGATTCAAGGGTCAAGCAATCCCCCTTGGTCCACCTGAGCTGGAATGATAAATTTGTGTGTTAAATGTTTTTGTGCTAACACTGCATGCCTCAATATCTACAATAAAAGTTGAAAATTACTCTCACATCACACTACTGTAGCAGGAATACATGTGATGATAAATAGACATCAAGAAAATAATAATTCAGACATGAGGTCCAATGGATTTTCTAAATGAAAATTAAATACTGTAAGCCAATAAATGAAAAACCTCCTCCTCCTTAACTTAAACTGGTATCAAACCATGCAGAGCTTTTAACAAGCAAACCACACATACAACATCTGCCCAGGCTGCCAAGTTTATGACCTCTGCACACGGCTCTGCAATACAACAGCTGTTTCTGCTGCAGTGGTTTTAAAATGGGGAAAGAGGTTGATAAGAAACTCAGTAGTACTTGAGTACAGGATCTAGATTGTACAGAACCTCTGACTAATCCAGTCTCCACTGAAGTCTGCTCTGTTCTCTGTGGGTTTTCCATATGGCCAAAATTTCCACATTAGCCAAAGATGACTATCCAGGATACGGGATGTTTGTCATAAAAAAAAAAATTAAAAAAATTAAAAAAAATCTGAGGGCGAGTCCTGCAATACAGGAGCTGCCCTGTCCTTATTAATAATCAGCAAGGAATGAATTACGGTTTGTTTGAACGGCCCCACAGCTTAGTACACTGTGGAGCTAGTGTAGCATTTGGCTGTAGTACAAAAAAAAAAAAAAAAAACACAGGAGGATATTCTTGTAACGGTAAACTTCAAGATACACGTACACATTTTGTGTGACATACGGACAGACAGACCAACAGGGTGCCTCCATACTTACTATCAGTAACTTTGTTCATTTCTTTTTATCCCAGATAACTTACTCAGGAGGTCCCCAGGATTTCTTTTACAGAACTTCGGGACCTCCTGTAAAATTTCAAATTCAAGCGTCCTGTCAGTGTTAAGTTAGGAGGAAGCACCTTAGAAAATGGTCCGCTTGAGCTGAAGAGCCACGAGGCAAGAGAACATTCTTACCCATTTAAATGATACTCTGATAATACCAAATTGAAACTCAAAAATACTTTACTTTTTGTTCTGAAAGAGTTTCAGTCAAATTAAAGATGTCCAAACTCAAGCACAACAAGTCATAAAAAAAGGTAGGAAAATGGATTTTGAAACCTTAGAGACAATGATAACAATAACAATGTCACCGGCAACAATTCCCAGCACATCGGCTTTTAATAACCACAGGTGCTACTTGTCTAAAACAAAGCCTGGAGCGTATGTGTAAAAATATGAAAGGGATATCCCATGATGCTATCTTCTGAGGGTAAAGCATGCAGGTTTTTATAGGTACTGACGCATAGCCTTAAGGAATAGGACACACACAATTAGCAGTCTACAAAGACTTGTGGTGTTACTGTAGTTCACTGCATTCCACATCTGTACCTGATAACTGCATTCCTGTGAAACTTCTACGCAAACAGACTTGATCAAGAATAACTTTGAGTCCCTATCACATGAATTAAAATAGATCACTTTGCTAATAATTCACAACTAAATGAAAGACTATGGGCGTTCAGTTTTCTTAGTCAAATAAGTAACATCTACTGTATACAGTAACTAGCTAGCCTACACCTAGGTGTTCCTGCTACGGGATGACATATTCCTTTGAGGCCAGACCTGGCTACATCAGGTACGACATAGCAAACCAGGCCAGAATAATCGTCCGCGGCCAGCCAGGGCCGATATGGCCAGCAGTGGAGACACCCTTTTATAGGGGCGGGGCCGACAGTGGAAACGGGGTACTATACTGAATCTCTACTGAGATTCCTGGGAACAGGCCCCGCTTTGTGTTGAGATCAGCTATAACAACTCATCATACAGCTGTGACTTCCTGGCTTTGCTGCCACAGACTGTGCCAAAAAAGCAGGCAGCTGTGCCCTGACAGATTGAGCTACAGTAACTATTCCCACCCCTCCATCCACAAAACACACAGCAGGTACACCAACAGCAACATGAGTACAGCACACACATGCATACAGACAAACCCTGGAGCACAACACACTTCCACGTGCAAAATGGTCCGTCCAGATGTTACTGGATATGCGACGCTTACACAAATGCACTTAACTTGAAAAGCAAGCAGCACACACGCACATAGCACTCAGAGCCAAAAAAAAACTTTCATCACCATCACAAACTTTCATCACAGCTGTAAGCATTCTCTCCATCTGATTTTAATAAAGCTGCCTTCTCCATCCACCCACAGTCAACACGCTAGTCGGTAAACAGGATGTATGTTCAAGTGGGCATTCGTCTAGGAACACAGAACAGCTCACTGCACTGTATCTGCAAGTTGTGTTCCTACACAAAACGGACACCTGCCAACAAACTTCTCCTGGATCAGGAAGCCACTATAAACTAAACCAGTTTTGAACAGGTACAGGACACAGCATCTCCAAGATCACAGATCACTTGACTGAAAGTCCTCACGTCTCCAAACAGCTGTCAGGTTAGCACCCAGAACTGTTTCTACAGGCGATGGGTGCTTTAGTTTTAAAAAAAAAAAATCATCTATGCATTTTTCTCCCTGTTTTCATGGAACTTCAGACAGTTTAAACTTCCTTGCAGAGTATATTCATTGAAGTTAAAGTCTAATCAGATGGCAGATAAATGTCATCTCCATTTCCGGCCATAAGCAGGACTTAACTTTCCTTCACACCAAGATCCATGCACACCTCGCTTCAGAATACATTCCACAATTTGGGAAACATCTGTCAGCAGCTGTACATCAATACACAGTTATTCCGGGATTGCACAGAAAAAGTTCTCCAGCCAATGTATCCACTGGCAATAGCCAGCTAACAGACATAATCACTCTTCGCATGAACGGTTCCACAAATGAATTCTTGGTTTGGTAGGAGACGCCTGTATAATGCTTCTCATTCATTCAACAACCCCACTGCAAAGTAATACAAGACTATATTTTTAATTATTATGAATATAGCCATTCAGGGTCTGTATATCCATATGAGGGTCCCTGCTGTACTGGTGTGAAAACAGACACTGCTAAAAATCGGAAGACAACTCTGCAAAGAATTTTGACTGAATAATCAGAGCATGTGAAGGATTTGTTAAATCACATATCTAAGTCCCATATGACTTTTACTACAAAACATTCAGCAAAAGACATTACACAGACATTTAAAAATAACAGGATGAAAATAGCAGTATGGTTTTTAAACTGATCCAATAGGCTGAATACAAGTGCTGTCTTGTATTCATTTACCGCAGGGAGATTTGATTTCGCCAGTAATTCACTAAAGCCAACTTGTGGTTTTAATCTTAAAAATCGATTATATCCACCTATAAAAAGCGTGAAAAGCAATGAAACAATTATATACAGTATCTTCTAGCTGCTGTGCAGTCAGGGCCTTGCTATTCCTTGCTTGAACACAGTAGGTGGAAAAGTAGTGCTTGAGCAGTGCCTTTTTCAAGCACATTTCTTTTCTGACACTACTGAGCAAGTTGGGTTTGTCATTTACTATATGTACATAATCTTGAATATCCACAAGGTACTTTTTTATTCTCTCACATTAGGATATTCTGTTCAATAAAAAAAAGAAAAAAATGAATGGAACCATAAGTATATTAAGTATTACTAGAACAGCTGCAACATGAAATACAATACAATTCCATCCATCTTTGGCTGAAGTTTATAAAGCACCAGAGCATTCTGTTCATTCTGCCAGCTGAAGCACCTTTCAATGTTCTATCTCGCAGGTATTAGTTAAACACTGCAGGCCTCTAAATAGGATACACACACACATGCCACATGTACTAGGAAGCTGACAGCAATAAACTCAGCATGTCTAGTGTCTGCCTTATGTAAATTCAGGATACGATTCACCAATCACAGGAATATCGACCTTGCGTCAATGAGCAAGTTGTAAAGCTGGATAATGGTCTGGATAGCAGAGAGAGTATGTCATTACTTAAATAGGTTTTGGGTGGGTGTCCTATTGTCCTGTCTTTGGATTACAGGGCGTCGTAACTAGCCACATAGTCAGCTGGGTTCGAACAATTTCCTAGCAGGAAGAAAGGGTCTAGCTGGTGGGAGCAAGGCTTAAGGGCAATTCTCTCAGTTTACTGTAGCTGCGTTCTTAAGAGCAGCGAAGAGCAGGGGGTATGACTGAGAAGGAGGAGGAGGTATAGCACAGATCACAGTTTAGGAAGCTACAGGTCAGGGGTTTGGAGAGTAATGCTTCCTGATAGGAATTCTGCCAGTGTAAAACCAAAACAATATATTATGACTTATCAAGGTGTAAGATTCAAGTAGTAGCAAGACAAATACATTAGTATCCTTTTAAAGCTTAGAGACTTAAACAAAATTTTAAATTGAATTTGTAATGGGTGACCCAAACCCTTGCTTCACTTCAGCTGGAATTATCCTTATGTAGCAAATCTTGTTATGCAAGCAGCAAGTTTCTTTGTTTCTTGGAACAGAGTACAGTTTGCCCTTCCTGAATTCAAGTAGGTGATTCCCGATTATCAGTTGCAGATTGATGTCCACTGTGCTAAAGCAGCTCACCTCACTATATCCCCTACTACTGTATATTAAATAAACCAGAGCTTTATTTGCAAGAAGGGAAATACAGAAAGGATATGAGTACCAAGTGTTCCGTGTAGGCCTGGAAACATAACCCTTTATTAGGATTGCATCACGAACCGGCAAAACTAATGGACAGTTTCAAAACAAAGACAAATGTGTCAACAGCTACTAAAAGAGCAGGTTTATTTTTAAAACACACACAGGGTGTGGGAGAAGCCAGAAATACTCCCTTTCGAAAAGCAGACAAAAGGAAACACAGTCACTGTAACCGCACACACACTCGCTCACCATGCTAAAGTAGTGCTAGTTATCCCAGGTCAGAGCAGGATCAGAACTCGGGTGACCTTGTTTCTTTACAACTCAGACGGAAGGCTACTACGGAGTCATCAGCAGCAATAGGAATGGCAGTTTTAACAAGAGAACATACAGCAGCACTCAAATGTATACATCCACAGCTCCGTTTTTACAGTCACCTGCTGCAAGGTTAGCTGTGTACCAGAGGTAGAGATATTTTCTTGGCACGCAGGTAGTCTCTCTACCCTTGTTTCACTTCTTTCTCACATTTAGTCTCAAATGGCCCTCACTTAAGGCAATGGGATACACTATGCGAGCCAACTTCTCCCAAGGAACTGTCTACTTTGCAACACAGAATGAGCAGAGATTCATATACTTCAAGGGATGTGCGGAATGTGATCCAATCCTGACAAAGTCCATTACTTTCACAGCAGCGCAGGCCAGCAATACTATTCATCCTGAATAGGGAAGCACTGCTTCCCTTTCAAGAGAATTAAACCCTGTCAAGAAATTCCTGCTTTCAACCTTGTCAGCTCAGACTGTAGGGATGATTAGAATATCTCAGAGTTCTTTGGCTGTAAACCCTCTAACTCTGCAGTCAGCTTGTCACCTCTGTGACCAGTGGGGTAGTCGAGCCGGTACACAGTTCCGGCACTTTTTTTCTACAGGCAGAACCTTGATTTAAGAATTAACTTAAGAATCTGTACCGATTTGTTCATGAAAATGCTTGTTTATCCCCCGACAGCTGTAATTTTGGTGCATGAGCACCGATGAAGCAATCTCTTTTTTGTGTGGAAACAAAAAGTGTTTCTGCACCATGCCATTGAATAGGCACTAGGAACAAAAAAATCAGTGTCCGATTCCCTACGTGCCAATTCTGATGGTACACGAATCGGAGTCTCCAATAACCGGCACGTATTTAAATGTTTGCTGTCAAGTCACACACATCTCCTGATTCCCACACAATTGTCTGATTCAGTCCGTCATCCTTGTGATGCAATGAAGAAAACATTAGGAACTTCTATTACAAACTATAGCACTAAAGTTTAATAAGGCCAACAATGTTTTTTAGCAGAAATGCTGATGAAGACAGCAAAAGTGCATCCTACGACTGTGGCCATAAACACAGGTTTAAAGCTGCTTTGTATATCGGTCACAGTGACCTGGGGATTGGAGTGAACGACTGCCCTTGCAAATGGCTTAGTATGGCACTTTGTACCCTGGGGGTAACATTGTAAATTTGTTATGGAAACAAACTGTATGTTAAGTTATGATTTGGTGGGAGAGGAATGAGGTGCCGATGGGCTGGAATGTGTGTATGTTAACTTTTCCTCGCATCTCTGACTTAGCTGGGGAGGTTAATCAAGGGCAGCGGAGGCAGATATTTTTTTTTGCAACGTCCCACCAAAAAGTTGCCAAATTATGTGTTTTTTAAACCAGCCAAAAACCGCACTTAGATTTAAGATGTAATATATATTGCAAAAGCATGAATAAGTGCTACACATTTATTTTAAAAACATCAACAGTAACTATCATGTCTGCATCGCTCAAGCGCAAGGTCATAGCACTATTTATATACAGCAAATGTTTTCCATGTAATAGATTACCGCGCCTCTGTGTTTTCTCATAACTTAAGATTTTTGCCTTGAGGGGCCTCAGGCCTGCTCTTATAATCCACCCAGGTCCTGCAATGTGAACCAAGAACAAATTCCTAATTCCTTCAGGAATGCACCCCAGTCACTCAGTGTAGTCTTAGATTGCCTCCAGCTACTGCCCTGACACCACCATCATCTTCAGTGCCATACAGGCAAGGCATGACAAAACAAATGCACCACGTCACCTAACTGCGTGCATGTCACAACCTGGGTAACCTACAAAACTATTTAAAAAGATTTTTTAAATGGGCGTCTTCACATCATTTTATGCACAAGAATGGCCTTTCATAGCATGCATTCACTGCCTATCAGTGCTAGACTGCAAGAGAATTTGGGGCATTCCAATATGTACATTGAGGCAAATAAAGCATATTAAATAAACGACAGTACCATTATAAAATATTATTGGTTTATCAAATAAATGCTAAATAACAGAAAGAAACAACAAAAAAAGTGTTTGTGATAATATGCAGTCACGTGAGGGGTAATATTTGGCCACAAGACAAGTGTAATTAAGACCTAGAAAGAAACTCAAGTCATAACACCAATATAAATATGTGGCCTATACAGTAAGTATGCCTGCCCCAACCATTGTATGTAATTCTCATACCCGGGAGCCTAGATCAAACAGCAGACATCCCAAAAACTTTCGCAGCGTGTTACTGTACCTAGAGGGTGACGTCATTGCTAACGAAAAAAGGATATAGAATGCATAAGAGATAAAGTTGACTGCTTATATTTTTAACATGACAATATGTAATCTATCAAATAAATAAAATAAAATATAAAACACACAAAGAAAAGTGTATTCGAGTTTAATCTTTGTAGATTTAAGAATGTGATTCCCCACACGCTGCAAAAGACTACTGTGAACCGTTAGTACTGTCAGTGAAAGTATACGTGGCATTCTCCGACCATACTGAAACTATTACAAAACACCTTTACGCAAAACAGAGCATGAAGCTGGAATTTAAGTAGAATTGATATAATGTCTTACTTCTTAAAACGATGTCAGTATTCAGCTTTATTACTTGGAAACTGCAGCGTTGTGTAATAAAAAAATAAAAAAATAAAATATTCACTTGTAAAACGTGAAATATAATTGACTTTAGACTTTACATTTAAACAATATAAAATGATGTTTTCAACAATACGTCAACGTTGTTTTTGTGTTAACAAAACTACTTGTTTTTCTATTATGATAACGCATGACTTAAGTAATAAACAATTATAATATTAACCAAATAGAGTTCTTATTTTATTCAAATCTGCAGCCCATCCTTATATAAAAATTGATTTTTAGATAAAAATGTAAAGCAAAAAAAAAAAGTTATCTATGCAGGAAAGTGCTAGTACCCTACCCCATCAACATCACAGAAAAAGCAGTGCCGTCCTGTCTGGCTGTTGTTGCTGTAAATAATAACTTAATCAGATACAAATGAAAAAAACAAACACTTTTTTTTTCAAAGGGTGGTCTACAGCAACATTAAAGTCGAAATACTGCATCTCTACAAATAAATATAAAAACACAGAGAGAGAGGGAGAGAAAAGTCTGGAAGACAAAAACGCAACTTTTCGCAAGCAAGAGGTGCTGGAAATTCTATCCGTGCGTTTTCCCCAACGGATCAAACGCAGCACACACACTGAAAACTGACATAAACTTTAAGCAAATTACCGCAATATATGAAGCTGGAGCACTGGTACCGACGACTGAAGTGTTGCCAAACAAAGCTTTCGTGTGATTTTTAATGGCTGGATTAGGTCTAAGGGTGCTGCTTTTTTATCCTTTTGTCCAATCTTCTCCACTGCCGTTCCTCCCCCGATTCTGGGCTGCACTGAAACTAGTCAGAGAAATCCGCTCCAGCCAGACAGCGCCATCGTGGAATGTAAGCATGCGCACTATCTGTGCTTGCTGGGAACTGGCAGAGGCGGGGGATAGGAAGAAAACAGGACACGTTTTCACCAAGGCAAAGTAAGGATACTTCATATTCATTTCATAAAATATGTCATGCAGCAGACAGTTCTAACTAATCTACAAGAATATCCCATTGCTAAAGAAGCTCTCAATAACACAACAGCAGCAAAGCTAAAGATTGCAATGGGAAACGTGGAGATTTATTGTGCAAGCAAGGTGTAAAATTAGGACATATTGTGTTAGAAACTTCCCATGGGCTTTTGGAAGATAGACTGTTTCTGGAAAGGCTGACGTTTGCTGAAAGGAGGGCAGTTCAGAGATGCTACTGGTATTCTATTTTGGTCTGAGATGATCGATCGCTTTTATCCTGGACCGTGTTAGACACTATCTGTTTAAAGCGACAGCTGACACTGTGGTTTCAATCTATTGCAGTGGAATCAGCTCCTCTCGTTCATCTCAATGCAGTGTCACATTTAACCATTTGTTTTGGTTAAATTGCGCGTTTGTTTCATTTACTTCTTATGGATCTCTTTCGTGTTAAGATGTTTGCAACGATTCTTATTGCAATTACTTTAACGCTGCACTTGTTTAGTAAGTCTGTGTTCTTCTGTGCTTTCATCTAGTCCAGAAGCTGCTCTTCAATTGTTGCTGCTCGCTATAGATATTGTATATGTAGGCTAGATCAGCCGAAGTATCTTATGGAAGTAATAGCCAGCGCCAACTAGTGGTCCGTTCCAGGAAATACATTGCTGTGGCGCTTACTAATATAGTGTGATCTAGCATATACAATACGCAACTGGCACTGAAGAGCATCTCCTGAAGTCATAGTCAAATCACCTTAACCCTCATGCATGGCGACCTCATATGGGGGACGGATTAAAAAAACAAAAAAAACAAAACTCGCTTCTACCAGTCTTTATACTGGGGACTATGGACGACTCAAAAGCCTCGTATGAGGATGATGTTTCTTTCCCCTCATAAAGCAGGGGTTAAACAGACATAGTACAAATAAAATACGTTTTGAGTAATTTCAACCACTCAGAACGATTGCAAACAGCACAACAATAAATCATTTGAAGCTATATACTTACCATTTAAAATACACATCGAAGGTGTTTTACATCTATGTGATTTTAGACTGCTCTGCGGTTAACAATTTAAGTGTACCAGATCCATCCAATCAATCCATCCACCCAATCCATCCATCCACCCATCCAATCCATCACACAGTTACTCTTTCAAAGCGTTTGATAAAAACACAATCATCCGATCAATCTTAACTGTGCAGGTCTCGTATTTGCAGTGCTGACAGAAACACATGTCATACTGCACATGCATCTTGGTTTTAGCCCATGAACATTCATCGTGTTAAGGAATCGTTGAATTGTTCACTCCTGAATATCCTGACCATTTTCTCTCAATTCTTGTGTCAGATCTTTTGCAGTAATCCGAGGATTTTGCCGGGCTTGTCGGAACGATTCTTCTTCCAGATTTTGCACAAATCTTTCTTGGTCTTCCACACCTGGAGCTAGTTGCGGCAGCTCCTGTTCCCCTGCGTTTGATAATAACAGCCCACACAGTGCTTTTTGGTAAACCGAGTCTTTCTGCTATTTCTCAGTAATTAGCAACGAATGGGTTTCATACGAAATTTGTTGATTGTCCAATTACTTTTTTCAAAGTATGAAATTTGTTTTTGCACGTTATCTTTTTTATTGTATCCATGTTGTGTAATAATTTGTTGTTTTATTATAAAGCTGTATCAAACACTATGAGTCCATCAGCTCTGTTTGTAATCACCTATTAGGCAATACTGTTGTTCTATGATAACCTCTGTAACTGATACAGTGTCCTTAGGACCTCACTTTAGTACTGTATCTCTATTACCCTTTTGAGCTTGTAGTACACAGACATTCTTAAACAGCGGCCTCTGTCGGTCAGAAGCTTTACAAAAGTACAGTACTCGGGCAACAGTAAACCTTACGACGTTGGCCATACGCTTTACAATCACACCTTGTGCTAAAAACGTCAAACGTGTTTAAAAAAATACATAAATAACTGCAAAAGCACTTTCATTGATGATCAGTGGTCTGTGACAGAATGACGGTAAACACGTTTAATATTAGGTGCACTGTTACAAGACTAAAAGCTAATAAATGAATGGATGTTGCTGAGCTTACCTTGCAGTGATATTTGCTAAGCCTGTCTGAAGATCTCTGGGTGCATCCTAAATGTCAGAAGAAAAAAAACACCTCGTATTGCCCTGATCTACCTTACAATTTATCAGGTGTTTGTTGTTTTTGCCACTGCTGAATCAAGAATTGTAGGGCCTATCATCGTCTGCAAAGTATCAGAAAAAGTGAAGCACCTTACCTGGTCAGCTGTGACACATGCAGTTCCCACTGACCACTAGATGGAGCAAAATGACAATAATTTGTGGCTTGAAAGGCCTGCAGGGTGACAGGAGAGATAACCATGGCTTTTAAATCATTGTTTGGTTTTATTTGTTACATACACATTTTCTAAGTACAATGCTGTAGATATGAATGTACTTCCCATGCTGTAGGTCATCAGGTCTGATTGTATCTAAACCATTGAAAGGGAGTGGTTTGGTACCAGGAAGGAGCAGCAACTTTTAACTAGAATTATATTTAGTAAAGCAAAACATCTTTAGCATAAGAAAAGGGGATTAGAGGGTAATATTCAAATTGCTAATAACAGAGAATGATGGATTTTAAAACCTTGGTTCGTTATATCCCCAGTGTAATACATACACCAATTTAAGGTTTGAAACATATGTGTGTTTAACAGGAAATCATACAGGAAAAGCATACAACAGTTTATTTTATCAGCTGAATTTCCTTTTAATATAAATCATTGCTTCCTGGGGAGTATTTCCTTCCCAAATACACGTAGCAAGCTGAATAATGAAGTCTGCCGGAGTTGAGTGAAGGACAATGCCACACTCATGTCTCTTGATAGGACACTTTTTTATTTTTTACTCTTAGTTAATTATAAGCTGGCACTGCCTGGCCACTTTATTAGAACCTGTCCATCCGATTGGATTGGGCATACATTAAAGAATTGCTTTCACTGTAAAGTTAGGTTCCATGAATGTGCATTTTCTTCCACTAGGGGCCAGAAATGTACAAGATCCAGTAGACCCGTTGCACCTACGACTGTTACATTGATGTAATATAGTAGAGCCTGATATTGATGTGATATAGCGAAAATGTCTTTGTAGCAGATCATTTGTTTCAGAGAATTAATGTCACAGACTATTCTTATTTAACTGTATATAACAATATAGCACGGGGTGCTATAAGATACAAGCTGACTTTCAACCTTCTCAAGGTCAGAGTGGCCAGAAATCATCTAGTGAAGTGGATAACTGGCTGGATCGAGCCGCAGCACTGTACGATATTCTATAGTTAACAGTTTGATATTTCTCCACATTCCACTAGTTCAATTCCCATTTAAGTAAACATTTAGGTGCTGATGTAAGGCTACGTGCAAAATGACTGGAAAACACCCATATTGTGGCCAAAAGCAGCATTTTGCACGTGCCCGTAAAGTGGGACTTTAGCAGCCACTAATGCGGCGTATGTAAAGAATGCTTTTCTCCTGGCATTCTCCTGTCATATTAGCGCTTTGCCATCATTAATCAATTTAAATGATATTGAAATGTTTTCAAATGAAGAAAAGAGCATGGAATAGGACAGGGATCTGGAATACTAAGCGGGAGCAAACATTATAATGAGATGTAAGGATTGGGCCTTCAGAGACCTGTCATTGGCCTCAGGATGGCTGCTGTAGTACACTTCCTGAAGCGGCGATGCTTGGCTCTTGTTGAGGACAGGCAGGAAAACCTTCAGAGAAGGGCAAGAAAGAGAAGACCCCCCCATATTCAAACCCAGGGTCACTTTGTTTATGATGCCGGAGGATGCAGTGGTAAGGCGTTATCGTCTCACTCCGCAGGTCATCCTAGACCTAATCGCTTAATTTCACCTTTTCATCAACTGGTTGACTGTCCTCCTGGTAACCCCGACAGCATTGACTTTCTCCACTATAGAGGGCCATATGGCCTCTTTGGTAGCATAACTCATTTTGGCTGAAGCTTTTCCAAATAACTAAATTTCATGCTGAGTGACCTCAGCTGTAAGGACTCGCAGCTCCTCCTGAGAAAACATGAAGATTTTGCTGCCCTTACTCTGACATATTGTTTTTGTTTGGTTTGATTTTTGTGCTCCACAAATGTCTACAGTGCCTAGTGCCTAATGCGGCACTCATTGAGACCCTCATTATCATAATTGCAGATCATTATTTATGTGTGTTGAGTAATTTGCATTGCTCTTAAGCTTACATAGGTCGCAGTGCAAAATAATTTCCTGGCCGCTAGGTCATTTGAATTGTGCAGCCGCAATTGTTTGCACTACACCTATCCTTACATCAGACCCTGCTCACAGTACAAATATGGCATATTTACATATCTAGTAATTAACGTAGTTGTAAACACTAAATGCTGGAGCCCTGCATCCTAGTTGAAAATTGATATTAAAATAGTTTTGCATTGTACATTTACAATTTCTACAGCCAAAAGGGTAATTAAATGTGTCTTATCAAAGGTACTGCTAATAGACCACAATAGGGCGCTAGTGTGAGTTTGTATCAAGTTGACAACATTAAGGTGGCGAGATTTAAAAAAAAAAAAAAAAAAAAAAAAAAAAAAACTGGTTATGGGTGTTATCTAAACTAATGTATGTCTTATTTTTTTAATTCCCCTTGTTTTTTTTTGTTGTTTTTTTTTTGCATTGGTCATCACATCCTGGTTACTTTTTAAAACTTTGAATTTGAGTTTAATTTAATTCCAGTATCAAGTAAAGGAAAATAACCTAAAGTAAAAACAAACAGACTTATGGACACTCCCTTTGAGAGAAATATAAATAATTGAATTCACTTAGTTGAAACCTTTGTGGTTGTGTGGGCCCCATCATGCACAGGACAGGTTAGTTAAATAATAACATAAATAAACAGCTGTAAGCTTGTGACTTCCTTTTCAAGTAGTCCATTACCACAAGACCACTTCACTGAGGGTTGCTGCCCTGTGTTGAGTGAGTTTATAAAGAACTAGGACTCCAGTAAATCGCACCTAATATGTGAGTGGTTGTGGGTTCTGATGATCCAGTGTTATCTCTTTTCTCTTTATCTATCTTCACCGGCTTTCAGCATGATTGGAATGGACAAGATCACAGACAGAACAATTATAATAACGTTTTATTAATGCTGTTTTGAGTGGTTTGGTTTCTGTATTTCCAATAATGATATTGTAGCTATAGAAACGAAACCACTCAAAATAATTGCAGACATCATAAAATGCTAAGGGAAACTTGAAAACAAATACAAATATAATATGCAAAGCTTTCTGCTCTTTGATATTCCTGTTATATAGGCATATGCTGTGTCACTGCAGAATGTCACACTGTGCAAGGACTGTCTCCATTGTTTCCTATGGGGACACAAAGCAGGGAGCTCAGTAATGGTACAAATCTTTAGTTCTAGGTGGTCAATTTATAGATTTATAAATACTTTCCTGTTGGAGTTAATAAACACCTCTTATTTTTCCAAACACAAATGAATCTTTATTTCTATTAAAACGTTTACACAACAAAATGAAAATAAGTGCATTCTTACAATTATGCTGTCACTGTGCTTTATGTACAAGTATATAGATTAGTTTGTACAAAAAAAAAAAATTAATGAGGTGGCATTTGAACTTTACAGGTCAATAAATAACTAAGTATTAGTTATTGTTACTTCTTCATCCATAACTATTAAACAACAATAGCTACATTTAGAAATACTAAATAAAACTCAATACATTTTGACTAGAAGTCTTTGAAGACACTGAAGTCGTTGCGTTTGTAATATAACTTATTGTTATTTTTGTAGTCCTAGAAACCAAACTGCATTTTGGTGGATTTGCATGTTTTGAGAGTCTGCATTAATACTCAGATGAGTGTGATTTTGTGAGTACCTTCATGTGGACATTTAACTCACAATTAAGTATTTTGGACCAGTGTTAAATAAACTATAACACTACCAGTAATTAAGGATCAGTTACAGATTATAAATAATGCATCTATATATGTGTTATAAGGGATGTTATTTACTGTCAATACAATCTTAAAACTATGGAGTGTGGAGTAGTGGTTAGGGCTCTGGACTCTTGACCAGAGGGTCGTGGGTTCAATCCCCGTGGAGGACACTGCTGCTGTACCCTTGAGCAAGGTACTTTACCCAGATTGCTCCAGTAAAAACCCAGCTGTATAAATGGGGAATTTTATTTAAAAATAATGTGTAAAAAATAATGTAATTGAATGTAAAAAATAATTTGATATCTTGTAACAATTGTAAGTCGCCCTGGATAAGGGCGTCTGCTAAGAAATAAATAATAATAATAATAAAAATAATATGTAACATATGTACAGTATTATGACATAAAGCTTTTCTCTGATATGTGTCAATGCAATTTTACTGCAATCGACTTTTATACCTTGTTAGTAATCATCAACACTTTTAATAGCATGTTTATACAGTAGGTATATTCTAAAAGTCCATTTTGGTCAGTTTAGAATCAGTTACATTGGTATTTGTAAAAAAAAAAAAAAAAAAAAGTTTTGTATTTGTATTACCCTTTCTACAACACATGTAACATTATATTTTATATACAGTACACAGTAACATCACATGATTAAAAACACAACTATGAGTTTCTCGTAATAAAAAGTACAAGTGCAAAAAAATGACACAGGCACAAACTGTACAAAAGTGCTGTCCTGTCTCTTCTATACCAGGGACAGGGGTGCAAACTCTGCTGAAGCCAAAAGACAATACACAGTCACATTAAAAAAAAAAAACATAGTTTGCAGCTGTTTGCATCAAACAGCAAGCCCACGAGGTCCAGCAAGCCCACTGATGTCTTCAATACAAATTCACTATTACAGTCAGGATCAAAGTGCTGGCTCTAAACAGTGATGTATAGGACATTGGCTCCTTCAATTAAATCTGACCACATATTAGTACTGCTTAAAAAAAATAACAAATCACAGATTATTTTTTTAAACACTAAAAAAACAAAAAGAAAAAACACTAAAATGATCTTCTTGCAGCTTTTGGGATTGACCTGCAACAGATTTAATCAGTGGTGAGTGTAGAAGTCACAGCAAACAGAAAGTAAACGGATTGGGCTGCCCAGAACTCTGTGAATTCTAACTATGTGAGTGGTTAGCAGCCCCAAACCATCTCACCTGCAAAATTCACCCATGATTTAGCAAGGTTTACAATTAGGTTACAATCTGCAACAGATTGTGTTCAGGGCTGGTAATTTAATTCATTTAACTGAGCAACCCTCACCTGGTTTAAAGTGTGGGTGCTTCTTATTCAAAATGGGATTAAAGGCTAAGTGACACACCCAACAAGTTATAGAGTAGTGCCCTTCGAAGTGCCCTCATCACTGGACCACAGCCTCAATTCCCTTGATTATATCCACTACGTAGGTCATCCTATTCCAAGTTTATTTTTTAGACCACCCCTCCTAAATTATTCACAGTAAAAAACATTTTTTTTTTAAAAACCCAACCATAGTCCTAAAGCGCAAAAAACGTCTTCCCATGACTTATTTTATCTCCATGTCCGTGCTACTAGTCATCCCGTTTCTCCACTGACAGGAAAAAGGCTAGCCACTACCACTAACCACCTTGTCATCGATGCCCCTTAATGACTCTTCCTCTCGTTTGTGGCTCTCCACGTTTATTTTGTTGACAGTGAAGGTCTTCTTCTTCTTCTTCTTCTTCTCGGTGAGATTCGTGCTGACAGAGGGCTTGCGGAACCTGGAGAGCCTCCTACGGAAGTTGTCCCCGGAGAAGAAGTAGAGCATGGGGTCAAAGCATGAGTTGCCAGCGGCCAGGCATAGGGTGATAACCACCGACTTCTGCATGTAGACAATATCGTTGCAGGAGCTTCCTTTCTTCATCAGGAAGTGCAGGTGCAAGGTGCGCTGGATGTGGTAGGGCATGAAGCTGATGAGGAAGGCTGCCATGACAATGCAGATCATCCGGATGGCCTTTGTCTGCATGCTCTTTTGCTTCTTCATGCTGCCTGAGTTGACCATCAGGGTCCAGATCATCCCTGTGTAACAGATCAGGATGACCAGGAAGGGGATGCTGAACCCCACCACCAGGGAAATGTAGTTGAGGATAACGAGCTTACGGGTGTCAGTACCACTAGGAGGCTCAAAGCACTTGGTTTTGTTTCCTACTTCCTTTGTGCCACTCATAAGGAACGGAGAGCTGGTCGCGCAGATAAAGATCCAGATACACGCACAGATGATTTTGGCCTTCCTCTCACTCACCAGCTTCAGGTTCTGCACTGGGAATACGATAGCTATGAAGCGGGTGCAGCTCATTGCCATCATAAAGAAGATGCTGCAGTAGAGGTTAACGTAGAGGGCGTAGGAACTGATGCGGCACAGGAAGTCACCAAAGTACCAGTGGCCCTTGTTCACATAGTAGACAACACGCAAGGGCAGAGTTAAGCAACACAGCAGGTCAGAGATGGCCAGGTTCATCATGTAGATGTGGAAGGTAGATCTCTTTCGGAAGGTCTTGATGAGGACATAGAGAGCAAAGCCGTTCCCTACAAAGCCGAAGACGGTAATCAGGGAGTAGACGGTGGAGTAGATCTTGTTACGGAAGTCATCAATCGACGGGCAGATGCTGTTGTTATCTGAAAAGTTTACACCTGACATCGTGGCACTGGAACAGACTCCTTAAAGAAAAGAAAAAGAGAATTATTTTACTGATGAATTATTCTTCAAAATGAATGTCTGCATCATATTTTCATTGCAAGCCTTTCCATACTACAGTATTTCCAGTGCAGTATGTGCCAAAGCTAAAGAATAATATAAGAAATATGTTTGCAGGACACACACACACACACACATATACACATACATACTATTTGGTAGGCCTGCATGTTATTTTTTACATCATTTTTAAAAGCAGAAGACTACGTCACAATCTGCTCACTCCATGGGGCAACATGGTCTGACCTTTATCTAGAACACAGATCAGTTGAAGCTGAAAGCAGAATGAAGAAACATGGGAAATTATCTGCTTTTAAGTGACGTTTTTTTCATCTTGTGGTTAAACCTTGTTTCAGCACTGGGAAGTTGTTTCACACACCACCCACAAGCACATTCCCTAACGCTTGTGTTGTTTGTTTTCAGCATTTGAATAGCATGTTGCTGTGCAATGAAACACATTGTGCACATTAGTTAAAAATGTGTAATGCAGTCGCGAGACCTCCGCTCCTGCTATCTTATCCACCGCCAAACTCAAGCACGGGACTTTATCAAGCTACTGAACCATGGAGGTAAGGGCTGCTTGAGTGTTTGACCAGTAGGGTGTGATGAAACACAACGAGGCAAACAATCCCCCACATGACCAGGGAACACACAGTCATGTTCATACATTGGGAGAGGTCCCCTGCTAAAGTGGTCCCTGTTTTGTGTTCTGTTTTTGGCCCCTGTGTGTGTTCCTTTATTTTACAGCAAGACATTACAATATGTAACACGTTAAAGTAGAAAAATATCCCTTGTTGTAGCTGAATAAACGAAAACGAAAACTGAAATTTAACAGCAAACACTTCAAATAAAACAAACATGGAAATGGCGTTGTAAAATGATGGGGAAAAAACCGTTTTGTTTCTCGTTTATTACATTCCACATAACAGAAAGTCACAACAAAAAATATATAATATATATTTCAGAATGACATGCTTGTCTTTTTTCTTTCCCATGAAATTCTGACTCTCTTTAAAGCAGCATAATGCTTTTTTGACCCAGATGTATTGCGAATTGAAAGCATGTTTAGCATGCAGGTGGTACAGCAGACTAGATGCACTTCTGTGATGCTGGAACTCACTTTCACAGTAGATACAAGTAATCCTCTTTCTATCCAATGAATCGTCAGAAAGTTTAAAAACATAAAAATAAGTCCTTCAGTTGAGTGCTTTGCTACATAATGCAGTTCCATGACTAATTTTACATTCAAACGATGACTACACTCATTCAATACTGGCATGCACTAAAATGGTGCTGCAGGAAATTAATTACAGTATGCTAGAGAGACAAAACAGGAGTGCAAGTAACGCGCTTTAAAAAAATTAATCTCCAAAAAAAAAGTATGCGTTAATCGCAGAAGAGGGTTGTGAGAGATGTGTGAGCGATGTGCTATTTATGTGGCCGACTGGTGCATCTCAACAGAAGGAAGTCACCACCCTTTGAAAAAGGAACTGACCAGAACCGTTAAGTCACCCCTCCCAACTCTCATCAAGGGACTGCCTGCAAATAAAGGCAAAGTTAGGGATGCAGATGATAAGAGCAGCACAACTGGGATTGTATCCTCAACAAGCAGCTGTTTACTTCAGGTTAAGAAGGCTCAGAATGTTCAACGAGCTGATGAAACTTCCAACCGCAGAATCTATGTCAATCATTTTTTTAAAAGCACAATGGTGCTTTATTAGGAGTGTGTATTGGAACAAGTAAAAAGATAAAAATGGTAATTATGTGGTTGGCTAACACTTACACTGCTGCTTCACATAATAGCTGTGTGTTTCCAAAAATGCCTCAGTGTTTACCACTGCTGGACTCCTATCCAGTGTTTTCAATATACAGCCAGCCTTGTCTTTATACTGTAACATAATGCATTTGTTTTATTAATAAAATTCTAAAGAACATTTTTGGAGCATGAAGCAAATACAGTACCTAGTTTTACTCCTGAAAAGAGGGGTGTAAAATAATGGCCAAAAATATTGTGAAAATAACCAAACCTTTCATTGTTTGAGAAAATATACATCCAACTTTATAGCCCAGTTTCCTGTAACTATCTTTTTAACCAGTGAGGGATGCAGCCCCCTGTACAGTATGTATCGCAAACAGTTTTGGCAGGTCCCAACTCTTATGCAACATGTGCATGTATTGCAAACATAACTATTTGGTTTCTGACTAGACAGCTGCTATGGTGTATATGACACTTGTTTGAGTCTGCGAGGTGTTTTACCTAGTGTACTTGGAGTGAAATGTGCCAATACTTTATTTTCCGAGTAATTAAGAAGTATTTGTCAACAGGTATTTAAAAAATCCACTCATTATTGTGTTGATTTCAAAATAAGAAAAGCTGACCTTCCATCACCTTTACAATTGAGCACCAATCAATGGCAGTTTACTTCCAAGTGTTTTAAAAGCCGATTCAATGGACTGCATTGTTTTGTGCTGAGTAACTAACATAAGTTATTCTATTTAACGGATACCTAACAACTTCAAATTTCTTAAAGATAACTACTCGGAAAATACAAGTATTGGCACAACCATAGTTTTTAGAGCCACAGTTCACAGTTCAGATGCAAAAAAAAATTGTGCTCCTGCGTCAACCAAGACGACGGCCCGACGCATGTTTTGGAAAAACCTTTCAAAATCTTCTTCTTGAGAACCGGTGAACCGATTGAACTGAAACCTCGCATATGTCATCAGCAACCAAACCTGCTTCAAGTTTGCGAAGCAGAAGTTGCGATAAATTTTACTGTCAAAATGGCTGCCACCAAATTTGCCAAAATGCGCCCAAACATCAAACTCCTTCTGTTCGCAAACTGTTTAACCAACTAACTCTTAACTTAGCAGGCATCATCCTGGTGACAATGGAATTCAAATATGGCAAAATGGTGTTCTTTTGTAAAACAAGATGGCCGCCAGACGCACGTTTCGTTTTTAAATTTAAAACTGCTTGAGCTGAGCACGGTTTAGTTGATTAACTCCAAAGTTGACAAGCATCAACCCTGTGTCAATAAAATGGACTTTTTCAAAACTTGTGTTTGTGCATAAACCAATATGGCCACCCAACGCATTTCTTTAAAAACCTTTCAAAATCTTCGTCAAATGTAAAACTAGCTTATAACTCCTTACAAAGTGCAGATAGGTTACTGGTTACTACGGATCACATATAGGAAACCATATGTGCTCTATTGAAAAATGACCTTTGACCTCTCCTTAAGTTAAAATGTAAAACTAGCTTATAACTCCTTACAGAGTGTATAGCCTACAGGTTAATGATTACTACAAAACACAGATAGGAACCCATATATGCTCTATCCAAAAATCACCTTGCCTGTAACCTTTGATCTCTCTTAGGTCAAATGTAAAACTAGCTTATAACACCTTACAGTGCACATAGGGTTATGGTTACTATACAACACATTTAGGAACCCATATGTGCTCTATTCAAAAATTACCTTGATTGTGACCTTTGACCTCTCCTTAAGGTTAAATGTAAAATTAGCTTATAACTCCTTACAGTGTGTAGGCAGGGTCATGGTTACTATGCTGTTTAAAGTTATAAAGCATTGAGAGATAATGAACTAATGCAGTATTTTGAATTGAAACTGCTCCATAAAACTGATCTGTTGTGACACTTGTGCTGCAATGCTACAGCTTGCTAAAATTACCAATTGGTAGTGAGCTCAGGGCGACTTACAATTGTTACAAAATTTCATAGTACAAAGTATCACATTATAAAATATCACAGTACATAACATCATAATACAGATAAGAGCAGTTATGAAGGTACAATAAAATCAAATTAAAGAGCAAAATAAAGAATACAGTAAATTATAAGTAAGAGTGAGTCTGACCAAGAGCAGTTAAAACCTTTAGTAAATATTTGCATATATGAGTAAGAACATTCAGTAAGTATAATAAATGGATGATAAGAATTCCAAAACATGAGTATGGTTACCTATTAGAGTAGGAGCAGTAGTTGAATGTGGCAAGGTATGGATCAGTTCAGTGTAATTACTGGTACAATTGGGTGCCATATAGTCCAGTATGGTCGAGAGGTGTGAGGTTTACAGATGCTGTCTGAACAGGTGTGTCTTGAGGAGGCGTCGGAAGGTGGTCAGGGACTGAGAAGTAACGTGTATAGTATCATCTAGATTGAAAGCAATTCTTTATATTGTGACAACCTGCTTCACTTTAGTTTTTGTTTTTCGTTTCTAAGAATAAGAGGAACCAATCTACTGATCCTAAAAGAAGATAAGAAGTCTGTGCTTTTTCTGTGATAAGATTATCATTATGTATTATGTAATTTCAGTAGATTAGTGATCTCTGACATCTGAATTTCCTGTGCTGGGAGGTACAAACACCAGTGTTTTAAGACTAATATTATGTTATTAGTATGTGCTGTTAGTGCTTAACATTAAATGTTAAATGGTAGACAAATTTAAGGTTAGCCTGATTATATTACTTTCATTGAATGATAAACTGTATAAAAATACAAACAGAATGCTTACTTATGTAGACAAAAGTGTAGAATACAAATCAAAGGGAGTAATGATGAGATAGCACACTGCTGAGGCTGAACTTAGAATACAAAAAAGCCATTGAGGCCTTTGGTTTTTTTTTTTTTTTTTTTTTTTAAGTTGGTTTCTATACAGTATGTTAGACTCATTGGGGCAAAACCACCTCATTTCAGAAATTCAGCCTACAGGAGACATTTCAGAAACGGTCCTCCAGGTTGAAAAGGAACCTTTAGTTAATAAGCCTGATAAATAATGTCTCAGCAATAGACAAGACACACAACCTAGGACCGTAAACAGGTTAGAAATTACGATTCTATTAAATATATAGACAGTGACTCCAGAGTTGTTCTCTGAAATTGTTCACGAAAAACACAACATACTTGGCATGCTTTCACCAACAGGATAAAAAAAAAAAAAAACAGCCAGCCGACACAGCAGCCAACACATCCTGTGCTATGTAAATAGAAATCTAAATTAATAAAAGGAGACCTGTGCCTGAGAAAGGAGGGAAATGTTGAACCAGAGAACTATGACGTACAAAGCTATCCGACAGGTTTTCTGTTTTCTCCTGGGAGACATTTTTTTAATAATCATTTAGCAGTTGGGATTTGCATACAGTACACACCCCTCCGCTTCTACCCCAGGCTAGGAGAAGCATCATAGCATCTGTTGGTTTGGTTTAAATGGTTCATTAACAAGGTACAGGATTATATCCAACATGCATCTGAATATGAAATTGCTGTACCATGGAAAGTAATGGGGCTCTATTACAGCTTCTCTGGGATGGAGTAGCTGGTGTTACCTCCATGTGTAGCAATAACTAAATTTATTTTTAGTTTCAACCTAATTTAAACGTGATTTCCTTTTAGAATGCACTTTTCAAATGATTTTTAATAATGCGATCAGAGATAGCAAAAACGCACAGGCATTTGAAAAAACAAATGGCTGGGTTTTAATCTTATGCAACATGTGCAGGTTGACTAAAAGCATATGTGGTTCTCCATGCACTAATATTTTTTTTTCTATTTGGAGGGTTGAAATGTAGACTGTTGGTACATACAGAATTGGGACCTGCCATATTACTGTCAACATGGTGTAGGGCAACCACAGCTAATTTGATTTGACTTGGGTGTTGGCAGCAAGTCTGCATGGTCTGACCCAAGGCCATTCTTCAATGATTACAATCATTCCATTCCTTCAAGGCAGACTATACATGTATGTTCTTTTTAAGAATTTTTTTACATGTATGTTCTTTGTGTTTCAACAGGAAGACACCACTTTTAAATATTAAAGAATACAGAGAAGGGATGATTTCATTCTAACACATTATCAGCCCTGTAATGAGCAGCCCATTTACACAAAGTGTGCTTTTTTTTTTTTTTTTAAATCTACTGTATATACAACATCAGCTTACACTCACACAGGGGGAGTCAAAATCACCCAATGTCATAACAGCATTTTGATAGGATTTGCTAGCCATTGTCTTCCATTTTAAAGTTAGGTTAGACAAACCATATTTTCTTATCTCCAAGCTTAAGCCTGCTTTCATTTTTCTCCTTATTAGACAGTCCTGTTACATTGAAAGCAAGAAAGAGCATACTCTTCTTTTAAATTACAGTACATACAGCTGTGAATGACATTATAATAGTCTTAACCCATTCCTCAGTACAGCTTCAGGAAGTTTGCAATTCTTGTGAAGAGCTGATGCTTTTGGGAGCAACAAGACGTTCTGGCTTGTGAGTGGCTCTTCATTTCTTACCCTGTTATTCAACTAACTTGCAGTGCAAGGAACAGGAAGGCCAGGACCCTCAGTAATTAGCTGCATCGGTACATGGGAACAGGGAACGCAGTTATGCTACTAACTGACCGACATGCTTCATAAACTCAAATCCTCAAGTGCCTGCACTGGGATTCTGAACAAACTGTTCTGGTCTCTAAACTTCTCTGTTGAGTAGATGTTAAAAGAGGGCCAGAAAGCTGGCAAAGAACAGAGAATTTTCTTTAGCATGCAGCCTCAGTAATAACAGACCAGCTAGTGAGATCAAACAGCATCTCAAGATAAATATTTATCCTAAAATAAACAGACACACTTAAATATAGAAGAGCTTTACTTGCTCTAAATTGTTTTACTATGAACAACAAGACAGCTGTCTTGCATGGCTCAGCAGAGAGATATAGCGCATTAAACACACTCTAACTGTTTCATCATCAGGCACAGTGAAAAGAGTTCACATTCCCTAACAAAGCCATGTTTATTGTCTGCAATGGTCTCTGCCAGTGTGTCTTTCAGGGATAGTCTTAAGACTTTTTCACTACTGCGGTTATAATTTACACATGACTGACCGTGTAACTATAATATTTATATATAACAAACGTCAAGTCCTGCTAATCAGTCAATTGGTGCACAGCTAGGGATAATCCTTCACATCACCCAGAAATATAATTAGTATATAAATCTAAACTCATTTCAACATTTAAGTCATTAAAAAAACATGCGTAATTGCATTTATTAAGCTGCTTTTAGAATTCAGCACTATTGTATGCTTTTTCGTTATAGACGATGATGATGATGGTGCGATTAACAGTATATGGATACTTTACATACTGTACGCAAACATTTGTTGTCATAAAAATGAAGTTGCTGTGTTACAGTAAATAACATGTGAAAGTAGTGGCAGTATCTGGAATTCCATTTCTTTCCAGTTAAGAGAGGGTGAGGTGCTAGAGGACTGTAAAGGACATTAAATGCACTCTCCCACTGTTACACAAACTACCATTAAGAGTCATCTCAGTCACTAGAAAGCATCAATTTAATAAACAACATTTACCAGCTACTCTGAGGACACCAAAGTGGGAAGTAATATGCCATATAACCAATTATCTTGCTACTGTTGGTCTGAAATTATACAGCAAGTTCATCTTCCGCGCAACCTCCACTTCAATTTCACGGATAACAAGCAATTACCTGTCCATTAGGACGGTAGTCGCTGAATCAGACTGGTCAGTACTCTCCCTCCTGTTTTGAAATGTGAAATGTCAATCTGACTGCTACATAATCCACCCACATATTGGGGCAGTTAATTAAATGCAAACAGACTAGGTGATTTGTCGTCATTTACCTGACTCATAATCTATGTTGGTATCTGAAGACTGGATGATGGGACTAATCAATCAGATAAATGGGCTACAAATACCCCACTACCCTATAAATCAGGCATTATATAGGCATAATTTTAAATATTGTTTTTTTGCTAGCACTGACTTAATTCGAATGGCAGCTGTTCCAAACAATAGCCAAATGTACTGTAGTAAAGAATATATATCTATCAGGTATTAAATATTTACATGCAGCGCAGGCTGCAGGTATGAGTATCCCCGCGGGCGCCTCCAAACCCCGTTTGGTGCTCTTGAGTAGTCAGAGTGCAGATAAACTCCTTGTAAGTAGTAGATAGTTTACATGTCTGTGGTTCGTTGTCCAATGATGGTTAACACTTCGCGCAATCTTTCTTCATGCTCTTCCAAATCATCAAGGTATACTAATACTTCCAGAAGATTCAAGTCTCCGACAGTTTGTTCCACGACTCTGGAAAGTAGCAGGGGCTCCACAAATTCGTAGAACAGCGGACAGAATTTTTTTTTTTTTTTTTTTTTTTGTCCGCTTGACTCATGGGAATCTGGTAGTATCCACTCCTAAGATCTAAAACCATTTACTTCATTTCAAGCAGTTCAGTGCATCTTCAATCCTGGGCATAGTGTACTGGTCAGGGATGGTGCGTTGTTTTCTTACGTACCACTACAATACAATCGGCGAAGCACAGGGACTTCTAGACTCGGAGATTATTCCAGCAGTCTTCAATACTGTCAGGAAGGACCTGATTTCAGGAAAGGTTTCGTGTAGCACTTTACTACACCCAGGGAAGTGTGCTGGCATTGTCCTCATTGTTTTTTTGTTTTGAAGTGAAAAATAAGGATACATCAATGCATACAATGCTACTGTGATTTTATTATAACACCAACCTACTAGCAGAACTATGAGAAAACCATAGTGCAAAATAACAATTCTGGAATTTTTGACACTGTCTGCTGTACATTTTTTACAGGCACCCAATGGACTTGAATATGTAAAAACTGTTTAAACTATACTGAACATACATTTGGACCGGCGTTCACATCAAACGTGTAAAACAAAAGTTACTGCAGCCAACTCGGTCGTTGAACTGTCCTCTTACCTTAAGTTCCGACTAGTTGAATCTTCCAGGACGTTGTATCATTTTTTTGCACACCCTCCCTCGAGATGCAGAACAGAATTAAAACGTTTATTGTCTGTTTGTTTAATTTAGCTGCGTGTCAAGAAATATATTTTAAGAACTGTGTCGTGTAGCATTCGCCGTTGTTTGTAAGTCTTGTCTGAGTGAGTGATATTTATTACCCGGACTACCGGGTAGAGCTTCAAATTAAGCAACGCCCAACTAATGAATATGCATTAAGTTTAACATGTTTTAAACAGAAGTGACCGTGAGAAATCGGATGTGCAGCTTTTGCAAAGACTGTCAAAGTTGCTTAATTTGTTTATTTTTCAGTGTTTTTTTTTTAGACGTAAGCAAAATGCGGCTGCACGTCTCAATAATTCCGAATTCCCTCAAGCTTAATTAATGCAAAATACCATGAAAATACGTACAGTACATGTATTTTTAAAGACGCCCTGCTCGTCTTCGCTGTGTCCTGCATTTAAATGTATATGATCTACGGTGTATCGTCATTAAAGAGGTATCCTCTGTGTTTCAGGGGCACGCCAGGAGTGGGGATGCGTTTGTATGCAACTAGTAGCCTAACTGTTAGAACTCCCATTGAACAGGTCTGATTTGATCTGTTATTATGCAAGGCTAGTGCATTTATTTCCACACTTGGTTACATGGGTCGTGTTGTGGATGTGGACTTTGAACAGTACTGTGCATTTTAATAATAAATAAATAAACAGACAAACACAGAAATATATAAAAACGAGCAAATGAACTCATACACTAAAAAAATAAAAAAATAAAAAAAAACCTCTGTATATTATTAGGATATTCACGTTTTGAAACATAAAAAGATTTTTATAAAGTTTATTATACTCTCCACTCTCCTGTATACTACATTATTAAAGCATAGCGGAAACCTCTGTCATTTCCATTACATATATCAACAGCTGACTGCAGTTAACCTGATTAGATACGGCTAAAATATAAATCATGTGCCGGAAATATATATATTTGTAGCCTATTATGCCTAAGTTTATAATTACTTAATAAGTAATGGAGAGCAGTTACCGGTAGTTGTTTGTGTTTGCTAACTCCTAGGCTGTTGTTTGGAATGATTAATACAGAATCAAATGTTAGTTGCAGATAACCTGCTATGTGTTGTGCTTTTAGGGTTCACAGATGGCAGTGTGACTGGTTTTTAATGTTGCATTATGCACCAGAATAAAATAAGTTACTATAAAAAAGGTACTATCTGTGGCAGGAACATACAGACAGGAGCAATGTCATGTATTGTACGGCGGGGTAAAATAATTGACGTTGGGCTTTTTTGACAGTTATTTTTCTTCTACTTTTCTAATACATAGCGTATGTGGTTAACAGTCATTCTGAAACACACCCCTCCGCTTCTACCCCAGGCTAGGAGAAGCATCATAGCATCTGTTGGTTAGGTTTAAATGGTTCATTAACAAGGTACAGGATTGTATCCAACATGCGTTTGTTAATGAAATAGCTGTTCCATGGAAAGTAATGTGGCTTTGGACCTGAGACTAGTGATATCTAATTGTATCTAGAGCCCTGGTCTGCGAGTGGGAAAGTGGGGTAAAACTTGGTTCCGCATTTCACTTCCTGACCTCTTCAGCTTGTAATAAAACCATTCTCATTCAACTCTAAACCCTGTGTAAGCTAACTGTGCATTCTCACTCGTTCATTTTTTTCCTTGGTGTTTTTTTTTTTTTAAATTAGAGACACAAATTAAAACACCAAACCTAATACAGTCAATTCTGTTTTCTATCAAACATTATCCAAGCAAACAAACCAGGTAAGGCAGACAGTGGCTCAAGTGTGACGGTCTGCTTAGAGCTCTGATATTTTACAAGGAAACAATAGGATTTACAATTCTGCAAGAAATAAATTGCTTTGATGATTGTATGTTATATTCTGATGTGCATGTTATAGTTTGTTTTCTATGCTTGTCATTGACAGTGAATTTTATAACATCTTCTATGAAGTGACAGTGAATTTTATAACATCTTCAGATATTACAACCTTTATCTACAAGGCTGTACTTTAATTCTAGGAAAACTATGGTTCTGGATTTTTTATTTAGAACACTAATAATGAAGCAAAATCTTAAGCAGGATATGGAGAAAGCAACATCAGGGCAGCAGTGTGGAGTAGTGGTTAGGACTCTGGACTCTTGACCGTAGGGTCGTGGGTTCAATCCCTGATTGGGGACACTGCTGCTGTACCCTTGAGCAAGGTACTTTACCTAGATTGCTCTAGTAAAAACCCAACTGTATAAATGGGCAATTGTATGTAAAAATAATGTGTAAAAAATAATGTAATTGTATGTAAAAATAATGTGATATCATGCAACAATTGTAAGTCGCCCTGGATAAGGGTGTCTGCTAAGAAATTAATAATAATAATAATAATAATAATAATAATAATAATAATAATAATAATAATAATAATAATAATAATAATCATTTTAGTATTAAATCAAAATTTGTGAAATATTTGGGGGGGTATTTAACTGAAATTGTCTTTATTTTCCTTCCACGAAATTTAATTTTCCCGAACCAAATACAGTAGAATGGAACAGCATAAATGTAAGAAAAAAAACAGGACAGCAAATAAATAATGTCCTGTGTCTCCTCTTTGACACACAGCAATACAATCATGACAAATATATGAACAGTAACATCTTGTAGGTTTCATCTTCCAGCCCTCATTAGATTAATGAAATTAGACAAAGCAGCCACTCTAACTCGCAGAGCTTTGACATTTAACATCTCAGATAGGCACCAAGTCTGTTGTTATTACAATACATTGCTATTACTCCTCTTGTTCAGACACTGAAATTAGCCCAGAATCTGTTCCATAAACTCTGTCCTAACATACTGAACCAACAAGAATGTTTGCTTTAAAAAATAATAATTCAACTTCAAGGTTGAAATAATATATAATGTACTGATTTAAACAAAAAAAAAAATCAAGAAAACATTGCTTCTGGCACTATTTACTTACTGCACATCTGATTCAAATGTATGTGTTTTCTTTTTTTTTTTTTTTTTTTTACTCAGTTCACATGTCTTCAGAAAGGAATAAAGGAATCAGCTGTGCTCATTGGGAATGAGTTGAAACAGAAACTAATTGATTGAAATAAAGGCATCTTTTTTGTATAATTTATATAATTAGGAGCTACTGTACATGACATTTGCTTTTCTTATTTAAAATGTGATGTCTTCCAAATAAGATTTTCCCACAGGAAAGCTTTCTGTAATATATTTTTGTCTCTAAGTATTAGTGAAGAATTGGCGTTCCAAGAAGAAGGCATTTGCACTGAGTTCACATTTGGGCCATTAGTTCTTCTGGGAATAGAGTATCACATCAGTCACATCAGTCACATTTTCTTTTCTCAAATGAATGTAAGTTGCATGATGCGCCAGTAGAGCTTCAATTGTAAATGGCCCATGTTTTCTGTTATACACTTAACGTTAAGAAAATTTGACCTTATGGTTACTAAGAATTAAAATGGAGACCATTATCTTTAACTTACTTATTTTTGAAGCAATCAAATCCAAACTTCATTATCATGCTTTGCTAATAGATTCCAGCAATACTTCATTGCTCAATTAACCTAATGTGTGTGGAGATGCCCCACTTTACTCTAAGTATTGTATTTTGAAGTACTGACCAGAACCAGCTCTGTTTATCTTTAAAAGTCTAGTAATGCAGTAAGCTTGCAATTGCCAGTTATAATTTGAGAAAAGCCAGCCAAGAGTTTGAACTGTGGTACTAAGTGCTAAAAGACCACAAACATCTACATTTGTAACCTGAAAATAATGTGACATTTTCTACTGATAATGGGGGAAATGGAAGAGATAAGAATTTTTTATAGGCCCCATATTAGACTGAAGAAACACAAATCTGCACCTTGAGGATAAAAAAAAAAGTCAAAAGGGTGAAACAAATTTGCCACATAAAACTGTCAGATTTAGGTTGAGATTATGAGATTTAGGTTGCTAGTTACAGGATATGTTTTTGTTTATTGATGTACTTTACAATACATTGTTTTGCAATTTGCAATCTTTTTATCTGCTGTACTTGAAAATGTCACTACAATGTGTTTTGTACTTTTTACATACAAGTATGTATTTGTGGCAGAGCTAGAGCTCTGTATATTTATTGGTGTTTGGTGGTAGTTGGCAGAGATGGGGTTAATTCCTCCATGCCAAAAACATGTGAGAATGTGGCTGGAGCCTTAATTAGATCATCCTTAATTATTGATTAATTAGGCTCCAACCACATCCCATGAAAGGAGAGCCCAGGGGGTCATTTGGAGAGTGTTGTTTTTTGCCCAGCTTGAACAGTTTTTGTATTTTTGTTTAAACCTTTATTTTGCCCTTGTGCCTTTTTGTTTGTACTTTTGTGTTATTTTTTGTTCATTAAAGTGCGCTTGTACTGCAGTTTCCTGGCTTCTGAGTCTGGCTATTGACATAACATACTTACAGACTGCTGTTTTTGATTAACATGCCATTATGTAAAGATAATTTACATGGACGGGAGCTCCCAGGGGGTGGCGCTCAATTGGCCGAGCGTTGCCCGGGGGGAGGGAGGGTTAGGTCGGCCAGGGTGTCCTCGGCTCACCGCGCAGCAGCGACCCCTGTAGTCTGGCCGGGCGCCTGCGGACTTGCCTGTAAGCTGCCCAGAGCTGCGTTGTACTCCGACGCTGTAGCTCTGAGGCGGCTGCACGGTGAGTTCGCAGTGTGTAAAGAAGCGGGCGGCTGAGGTCACACGCTTCGGAGGACAGCGTGTGTTCATCTTCGCCCCTCCCGAGTCACCGCAGGGGTGGTAGCGGTGGGCTGAGCCTAAAAAATAATTGGGCATTTCAAATTGGGGAGAAAATAATAATAAAAAAAAAAAAAAATTGGCAACGACTAAATTATTTAAAAAAAAAAAAAAAAAAGATAATTTACAGAACAAACCACTTTATGTGATCAAACTGAAGGTATACAAACATGACCATATTAAGAGGTTTCTCACTGTAGAAAAAATACATTTGGGACAAGACTTCTGAAAAAGAATGCAGGGGAGGATGATTTTACTGGAATTAAGTTATGGTTTTGGTTTTGCAGAAATGTTAGAGGATATGGACATTGTTAACAGACTCAGAAATCTACTATCTTTAATAATTCAAGAGGGGTCAGGTCTTAAAGTTATCTGTGGTCAATTTGCCTCAACATTTCAAAAACTAATTTCTATCAAAAACCTATAAACAATCAAATTTGGCATGGTTTCTCATTTTAATTGGGGACCAACAGATACTGTATTCTAAAAACACAGAGGTGACATTGTAATATTTCTGTATTTGTAATTCCAGTCCTGTTGACATGACAAGAAAAAATGGACAAGGCTTTGGGAATTCTTTTCCAGTGAGAAAAGAAAAACTTCAATGAATGTTGTCAATATATACATAGGACTCTTTCCTAGTTGTATTTCGAAGGGGTTTCTCAAAACATTCTCTTCCACTATTATCCAAGAAGAGCTTCCTATCAAACTGTTGGCTCTGTGTGCTGTTTTGAAGGCAAAGGGTGGTCACACCAAATATTGATTTGATGTAGATTTTTCTTCTGTTCACTCACTTTGCATTTTGTTAATTGATAAATATAAACTATTAACATGTCTATTTTTGAAAGCATTCTTACTTTACAGCATTTTTTCACACCTGCCTAAAACTTTTGCACAGTACTGTATATACACCGTGGGTCCGGGATTATTGTGAAAACTTCAACAGTACTGTATATACTCCCTTTGTTTTTCCACTTTGATTTTATTTATTTGATGATGCACAAAACGTAATTCCCCTCAGAATTCATGAAGCATAAACGGTTATGTTTATGATTCATGCGTTCACGGTGCTGAATATGTATGCAAGAGATTCTCAAAACAAAATACAGGCTTCTTTAATGTAATCTGACACATGAGTCATCTTTAAAATGGGAGTGATGAGGGGGGGTGGATACATGTCTTATAAAGAATAACATTTTTGGAACCCAGAACCAATAATATGCAAATACCCTTCTTTAAAAATAACTGTGAATTAATGATTCCCTGTGTACAACAGATTCTGCAATGTTTTTCTTCCCCCAGGAGCAGGAACAACAATAATATTCCAGGACTTTGGTCTTAATGCCTGCAGGCCAAGTGTTTCAGTTGATGAGCATGCACAAGAAACACTATTAATACATCATCCCATTGGCTCTTGCAGAGGTTTATAGGGCTGGACAAGGAAAGAACAGGTAAATAAATGACTGACATTACTTTTCTATTACATTAATGGTAAACCTATTATTACAATCATGTGTTACAAAAAGTTTAATCAATAAACAAATCACATTTTAACTGTTATTGTGAACTACTTTATAAACATATATATTTTTTCAAATAAAAATTCACACCTTTTTATTTATGTTGAAGCTTCTCAATGTTTGCAATTTATACTGGAGTTGTGAAGACAAATAATGTATTCTGTTTGACTGTGTTGACCGTTTTGCTTATCTTATATAAAAACAACAGCTGCCTGAACCAATGAGATAACTCAATCAGCAAGAGAAGGGTTTCTAAAGTAGAGGTACGGGCAACACCTTTAACACCAGAGAGAGATGTTAAAGGCAAGTTTTCTGTTTTTGGACACAGCCCAGATACCTCTTGCAGAGAAACCCTATAAACAAACAACACTGAGGCGACTTTATGTCTGGTTTCTCACAGCCTTCACAAGTATCAGCTGACCCCCAGTACTTTCACATTATCACCCGTTTACATTGAAAGCTTTTGAAGCTTCAATAGCTTCAGCCAAGGCATATGTCAGCCAACAGATCACATCTTTGAGTATGTGCTAGGGTCCCCTCTGAGCATGAGAATAAAACCTTTTAAACCACTCATCCATCGGGGGCAATAATCAAGATATGCACTGGCTTGGTGTTCGAGGCACTATACCACGGACCTCTCAGGGGGACTGCAGCTCATACAGAACCATTCTCTCCAGTTATATACATATATATATATAACCAGAAACAGTAAAAATCTAGAACACGGCAATCAGAACCCTTTATGAAGCACAATTAGTTAATTCTATGGGGTGATGCAAAACTTTTGGCCACAGCTGTACAGCACAGCTTTTCTCTGACTGTATTTTTTTTTTATGATCCAACATTTCTGAACTTTACTGTATGTTAATCCAAGATTTTCCCAAAGAGTTGATTTATTAACCCACTTATCCACATTTCTACATACAATTATTAAAAACTGAAATTTGGTCTGTGGTATGTAGACCTGCTACTGTTTAGAGCATTAAAATATACCTCATGGTATCAAAACATGTCAGTGGTTGCCACTAAAAACACAGTCAGTGTTACAACATATTCTCATGAGTCAAAGGAATAACTCTTCCCCTTGACGTAATACGTTAACTCATGCAATGGGACTGACAGCGACAGGATTATACTCACAGTTTCCAGCTTCGTAAGTGTTTTGAACAGAAGCTGCTTTTTATTCATTCAGACAGGCCCTGCTTTCCTGAACTAAACCATACTGTGTAGCCCACGGGCCTTGTGGCTCAAGTTACAAACCTCGTGATTTTCCTGGTATTTAACTGCCTGGAACCAGATGCAGAAGATTTGGGATTGTCAGATGTTGCTATTATTGTTGCTAACAATCTCAATCACACACACGCACGCACACGCACGCACACACACACACAAACACACACCCCTGATACTAATCAGAGAATAAGAACAGTAAAACATGCTGGATTTCATCTATTCTAAAATGAACATTTCTCAGTGTCTGCTGCATTGTGCTGGATATGTGTTCCAAACGGTTTGCTCTTTTTATAGCTGGTTGATCAACACATTTACAGACAGATGTGGTTCTATTTTAAGGATCTACAGGGAGCTGAATCTCATCACTGTTTCTGTTTATGAATCATGCTGATGTTTTCCCCCCAGATGTTTAAATGACCATTTTATTACCATTAATTAGATCAAACCAGTTAAAGATAGCAGTTTGAGATTGAATGGGTTAAGGGTGGCGATATTTAGACCTGTTACTATTTAGATCATTAAAATAGCTCCTAGAAGCAAAACGGAACGTGCAAATACAAAGAAGACACGCGGATAGGGGAATTAAGACAGACAGCTGGATGAAAAGGTGTATGGATAGGTATATTAGGACAGACCATATACAAGTTCTGAGTCTGTTTTGGGGAACATTGCGTAATGAATGGGAAAAGCCCAAACTTCTCAGAATCCTGGAGAGTATTCTAATTACCATAAAAAAAAAGTATTACGAAAGTCAAAACACGTCATCTCACCCTATTCATCTGGCTTCAGACAGGGGTTAGGATAGCCCTGAACAGCTCCCAAAATGAGACGTAATCATCACAAAAGGAAGGCAGTGATTGGGCACTGTAGGCTGTTCTGTGCTGAAGCTTGGAAGTATCACAGACAGAGAGAAAGAAAAGGTTTATTTGAGTTCAGACTGCCTAGGACGGATGCAAAGATGGGTCTCTCTACAAAATATTCTTATCACCAAATGTAAGTACAGTACAGGTGTTAATGAGACTGGGGATTTGTAGTGTTCTTTTTATTTATTTATTTATTTATTTATTTTGTGGTTACTGCAGTTTTTAAGGCACGGGTAGGAAAATACATCAGGTATCACGGACACATTGTTTGGATCACGGTACTGGGGCGGAGTGCACCAAGCAGGCTTAAATTACGCCGTCGTTACTACTTACAATTTAAGACCGACTTAAAAGTAAATTCCAAGCCAAGTGCACCAAAAAGCAATCATTCCTGGCGAAGTAACGACCGCGTTGCGACCGAGGCGCAGCAGAGAAGGGAAATAGCCATAGTTTCACGTGTTGGCCTTTGCATTCGATAAGCAAAAAATGTCAAGAAAAAACTTTACAGATCACGAAGTACGGTCTCTAAAGAGAACAAGGACATTCTTAATTCTAAGCATAACACGACAGTAATATTTAGTCAGAAGGCGGCAGCATTCCTTTGGTTCATATATTGATGGTCATCTCGTATTTAATCTATAACGGAGGAGGCTCTGTTTTGGTAATCGATAGAGCTGACAGAGCACAAGATCAGACATATCCAATGGATTAAGTCTGTCCCATATGATTTTCTCGACGCATGCACAGCGGTACTGTACATCAGGGGTTTTAAACACTGTGCTTCACTGAAAATACAAGCAACACAGAACGCTCTCCAGACACAATCCCCAGACGCCTGCTTCTTCACTCAGAGTGGAAATCCACGCAATCGAAATCGCGCATGAGTACAGTGAAAAATGTGGACGTGATAGATTCTGTTTTTTTTTTTCATTAGTGGTTAACATTGAGCTGCAAAACAAAGATCAAATAATTATAAACCGTGGTTTAGAAACGATGTAATACCGTTAAAACAAATAAAGATCATTATTTTCTTTTGAATAAGTTTTACGTCTGCTTGGTGCACTCCGTCCTGGAAACGCGGCACATACACATGTGTAAGTCTAATGTTTCTCTATTTATTCTCCAACAAAATCTATGAGAATTTCTATTTCTTAAAATACAAAATATAATATTTTGTAAAAATGTTCAAATGGTACAAATGTACAAGTGCTTTGCTGTATTTAAACCTCTTCTTTAAAAGTGTTTTTCTTCGGTTGATCTGGATCTGAAATGGGCTTCGATTTCATGTGCTGTATATGCTACTGATAGTGCATGCAGCTGCCTACAGTATCTGTGTTTACTTGGCTTAAACAGTAGAAGCAAATACTGTATGTGTCAATTAAAATTTACTGCGTTACGAAGGCCATATAAACAGAAAACGCTGATGTCTGCCAAAGTCTTTAGCAGTAAAAATACTTAAAAGCAGGGAGTGAAAAAGTTTACTTTTCAGCAACTTATGTTGTATAAACCAAATACTGCGACTGAACTTCAGACAGACAACAGTGAATAATATGCCTATGTACAGATTTTAACTATGCATGCAGGAAACTATATGTATAAATAAAGACTTTTTTTTTTTTTACACAGAAACCATGGCGATTCAACAAGTCGCCCAGAAACTGACCCCAGAAATGTTTTACGAAGGTACCTGCTGCTGAAATACATCCAGTACCTGATCCTGCCTTCTTCGAACTTCTTAGCCTCTGTGTTTGGAATGCTGGGAAGCGTTTACACAGCAGTGGCCCTCCAGTCCCCTTCCATCTCTCGCAAGTCCACCACAGTATTCATCTCCCACCTGGTTCAAGCAGATGTGCTGGTCCTTATCCAAATCGCAGAGCTCCTCCAGGGCTACACGGATGTCAAACTACTGGCTGGCCGGCCTAGCTTTCTGGAGGGCCTCTGTCACAACCTCCTGAACGCCAATGAGCACGCAAGCTTGCTGCTACTCAGCTGCCTCAGTCTGGAGGTCCTGCTCATCACTCTCTTGCCAGCTGAGTCACGGGGCCTCAGGACAGTTCGTTGGGCCCGGCTGGCCTGCACCCTGATCTGGGTAGCCGTGCTGGGGGAGTTAGCCGTTCTACAGGCTGCAGAGAGCCTCCAGCGAGCAGGCCTCAGTTTCCATGGAGACCACAGCCTGGTCTTCCCGCTGCTCCAGGGCTGTGTATGGGCAGCCCCTCTCCTCCAGATGGTCTCCCGAGTCCTAGGGGTCCTGCTGTGGCTTGGCAATGCCTATGTTTACTACCGAGTTTACTGCAGAGCACCTCTTAGGAGGAAAAGCTGTTGATGATTCCAATAGCCCATTAAATGAAGACTACACTAAAGCATTTTTGAAGTGATTTAATTGAATTATTATTTATTATTATAATTATTTTTTTAAATTATTTATATATTTATTTATTCTATTTCTGATTTACTTGAGTGCTCCATGAGTCAATGGTTCAGCTGGAGTTTGACTACAGATATTAATTTTAGTACAGAAAAAAAAAATACTTTTGCCTCTTGAAAAAAAATATAGGCTACAATACACTGATTGGCCATAAAATGGGAGTATATGTAAGACTGCAAGTACAATTAGAAAATCTACCAGTCTACAATGTATGTTGAGACATGATGTGTCACGTGACCCAGAAGCCATGTGTGAAAGCAGAAGGATCTCAGTGACTCCACAAAGGGAATAATGGTGGGTGTTGGTCCAACTGACTTATCCCCTAATGCAGTAGCTGCATTCACCAAAAAGGCCCAAATCAGAGAAACCTTCAACACTGGACAAGACCTGAAAAATGCAAAGGGAGCCCCATGGTCCTGACAACTGTTAAAGTCATTCTTATATCTTTTGGCCATTATATTAGCAATTATTTTTATATAAGAACATAAGAAAGTTTACAAATGAGAGGATACTTTTAATAAGAACAATCATTATTTATTATTTCCTGTATAAAAAGTAATTAACATAATCAATAAATATTTTTTAGAAACAGTATTTTAAATTTCTGTATTGATTTTGTTTGTTTTTTGCCACACGGATCCCTGCCGGCCATTCGTTCTTCTTTGCAATGTGGAGTATTGGGCAGATAGCCGGTCAGCGTGAATCCAGGGATGATGGCCTCTTTGAAAAGGAACACCACCTACATATACAAAACATGTGAAATACAAAAGAGTACCATAAAAGGTCACAGTGATCTTCATCCACAAGATGTAGAATAGCACCTCCTAACACAACCTGTTACAGTACTTAGGTTAATGATCTCAGACAACAGGTTTCAATTAATTGTCTTTAATAGTGCAGGCTGTCAGGTAAACTTGTCATCACATTTACTATGTAGAATTGCTTTGGCAAGCGGTTCTGTAAATAGCCTGTCAGCCAATCAGAAAACGTGCTAAAGAAGGTCCATTTAGATGTACACTACATCTCTGACACTAATGCATGTAGCCAGGAATTTACATTAATATTAATGCAGTGTATAAATGACATCAGAACTGCTGTATATCTTGTAGCATTCTCTTCTGATCGTAATGTACCATTTCCATTTAAAATATGTTTTAATGACTTTCTAAACGAAGTCTGTGAGATAAATGAGCTGAACCCACATGATCTCTGATTTAGGCTACAGATGGAGGCTAGATAAACTCACAGCGTGCTTTTTAATTACTGTAGCCCGGACAGACAGACTGACAAAACATCGACAAATGTACAATCTAGGCCCCTGGGATTGTGTGGAAAATTGTGCTTCATTCAGGAGCAGAAAAAAAAACCTTTGAATAATATTGTGGCAAATTGAAAGTGCATTAGATTGCATTTGAAGCCATATGAAATCTGTATTAGACTAACAATTCCAAAGCATCAGGGAAATAACGGGCTAATAAGAATGAACCTGATGCAACTTTAATATTTCCGGTGGTCATTGCTCTCCACCGTCATTGTTGTTAAATGAAAGCTCCTTAAAGTAGGAGTTTTGAAGCTCACTGTAATGACTACGTATTGTTAAAGTACGTTTAAAAAATGTCATCATACAGCAATTCTTGCAGGGTTTGTTATATGCGCAGTGAGCTGTATTCTCATGTAATGATGTTCTATACAATACAGGAGCTGGGTTATTCAAGAAGAACATGTACCCACTGTTAAACTCCAATGTGTCATTTTCTTTAAAGATAAGAATACTGACTTGATTAACTTCATTTTTTCAAGTTCGCAGCTTCTATCCTTTACTACTGTATTTATAGAAACTATCGGTGTGTTCCTCAGCTGGCACCTAACCCTTCTGTTCTATGTCAGAACATGCCCCCTCCTGTCTGACCTCTGCCGTGATTCAAGTGGAGTCACATCAGATCAAAGGATGGATCTGAATGCTGGACGCCTTAAGCAAAACCTCAAGTGGAAAGGTTGATTTCTTATTAGTTTTACTCATCATACCTCAAAGATGAATACATTTGAATGACAATGGCTACTGGAATGAACGGTCATGTTTGCCTTTATCAATCAGCTCCTCCTTCCGATCCCTGGCTTTCTTTAAGACAAAGTACAAGACCAAAGCCCCCAGACACAAGGTCTATGAGATGGGCAGCAATATTTCCCCCTTAAACTGGCCACAAGGAAAGCAGAGGAGAAGTGATATCAGTTTCAAAAGGCAGTACCAAGCTGCTGAATGATCAAGCTCATTGAAGACCCAGCTGTGACCCAATGGAGCCATGACTGCACTACCAGCACCTACCCCAACTTCATTCCTATCTCCAACATCCCTTTACTGGGGGCTCTGTGTTGGAGACCCCCCTACCTTTTTAGTACTTGGTTTTCATAGTCTCATGGCTTATTGTTGCTGCCAACTTTATACTACGCATTGTTGCAGCTTTATTTTTAAATTAAAAAAAACATGTTTTCATATTTCAGATTTTTTGGCTAATTCTTTTCTGTGTTATAACCTGGGAGGCTAGAAAAGTCTCTCTCTGTTTTAGTCAAACAGAGAAAACACACCACAAAAGGTAATTAAGGAGAATTTCTTTTATCGCAGCATGTAGCTGTTTTAACCATCTGTACCAAATATGTATTTAACATTAAAAAAAACAGCTTCACAGAGGAGTTTCCAGTAATGAAACTGTTCAAATATGTTGTTCTGATTATGATCTTAATACCAAATGTCTCTGTGATGTTATCAGTAACTCTTGCTATATAGAACAGTATATGTGGTATTTGGTGCACAATAAGCCCTGTAATATGCCATGTCATTTGCAGGTACAGTATAGCTCATGGGAAGAGGGACAGTTTCAAGTTGACCAAGTTTAATTAGACCTTTCAGTACTGTTTGAAACCTTTGGGTTACTCTGATCTCTTTCAAAGCTTGGCCATATAAAACACAACGGTGTTCCAGCTATCAGGAGCAGATGCCTTTTCTCCAGGGTGCACTGTCATAGATAAAAATCAGTTACTGCCTTTGCACCGGTAAATACAAGAACGAATATGCTAAATACCACTCATGCTAGATGTTGTATATTTGTACTTGTTTGTATTTTGTTTTGACACTTATCATTAAAACATTTAACCTTTCCATAGTGTAGCTACTTTTTTTTGTAGGCTAACATTTTCTAACTCTTAATACATTTTGATTTGATAGATACATTAAGAAAATTAATTACCAGTTCGATGGGAGAAAACGAATTTGCACATTATTACAAACGTGATGCAAAGAAAAGTTAACAAAGACATAATTATTCATTATAAGACCTATCTAATCTCCAAGCAATAAAGCAGCAGTATTTGGCTGGTTACCTATTGGCGTGTACATTTTTTACATTTGTTAATTTTTATTTATTATAGCCCTGCAGGAGTGGGGCCTCATTGGAAAACAAACAACAATACATTTCACAAAAACTTTTTGAAAAACGTCTTCATAAAGAAAAAGGGATGTCTGTACAACACAGAAATGGATCAATTAAGAAACCATCTCTTTAAACTTCAAAAACACCCATGACTGAAAGAGAACATAATACAAAGTGTAAATAAACAACAAAAGACAGCATTCATTAATAACTTTGGGATTCCACAACCCTCCTTTCCAGTAAAGTAATACTTCATGTATTACTCCTACTTTTTTGTGACAGAACCCCTAAATGGAGTTTCATGTTTTACCAAACAAACTATTGTAGCATATCAGACAACCATGCCAATAGTATTTTTCTAGGGGAACCAGTGTGCATGCCCTTTCTTACGAGTTAGGCATTTCACTTATTAGACTATATAAAGTGACAACGCCTTGTATGTCTTTCATGCTGAACTTAAGCAATCTAATGGTGTGATTTTGTTCACTGCAGGTTCAGGCTATATTTACAAGAGAAGATTACAAGTGTGCTAATCATTTCAGGTAATGTTCAGCACAAGTTAACTTTCATTTAGGGCCAGCAGTTTGTCAAAATCAGTCATGTTACGGGAAATGATACTTAATCTGAGATCAATCTATTAAATGAGGCCTGCTGTAGGAAATACTCACTTTGAAAGTTGGTCTGTGTGTGTGTGTGTGTGTGTGTGGTGGTAGGGGGTTGGGGGGCTGGGTAATTCAACGTTTTGCTTCAGATGGGTGGCATAAAATATCTCTTTGAACAACTTCCAAGTTAAAAAAGGTCCTGCACACTTTTTGTATTTGAAATACACTCTGTTCAGTATTCCTTAAGAGAGGGTTTTTTTTTTTTGTTTTGTTTATGGATTTGTTTTACAATTTCACAAAAAAACATTCAGTTAGCACAATAAGTTTGCCCCCTCCCCCAAAGTTTCTTGTTACATTCTTTTTTTATTACGTTTAATGTTGATGAATCCTTTTGGATTCTAAGTACATCTGTTTACAGTTTTTCAAGCTAATTTGTATATTTTACTTTTCTTGCATGCATTTTGACAACAGTTTCAAAGGCTGTGTTAGAAATGCTGCACCGGTGTTCTAAACTGTGGGTCTGCAGGTTACTCGGTCGATATACACTCCAAGGTATTGATAGGACTGATATTTCATTGTGATAGCAGCTCGGCTCTCCTTCACCTTAATCAACAGAGGTAGCCGTGCTACAATTAGAAACCTATAAAACTGGTACACATGACAAGCTGTCTTGAAAGCAGGTCAGGTCATTTCTCTAAATTTGAGAAGCCAAGCTGAGTGAACAGTAACAGTTTTTGTCTTTGGGGGCCCTCTAGTGCTCAGCTGAAGCAAACACATGCTGTTTCATCATTCCTTGGTCTGTTTGGTTATAATCCAGTTGTAACCTTAAAAAAAAAAATCTATTTTAGAGACAAAAATAAAAAAACGAGTAATACATATTTTAAACACTACAATACGAGTTGTAGTTAAGTTGCCCGAGTGCTATCCTTGCTTCATGTATGAAACACTTGAAAAAACATTGTTTTGACCACACGTAACTTGCAATAGCAGCACAATGAATTAGGAACACATAGTGCACAGCTGTCCTCCAGATACGCTACCACACAGGTGTGTGAAATGGATGACCACTGCGGAACAATACCATTCTACCAATGGCTCTTCTCTACCATTGTACACTAGCTGCCCTTGTGCTACCATTGCCTCTTAGTACATAATCAATGCACTATACACTGTTTCTGACACTGAGGTCTAAGATACATCTGGGAATGAGACAATGGTTTCAGCAATGGTGCCTGCTCTGCGAAAGTTAAATTACAGTACAGTTTATATTAATATCTGAAAGCTATGCTGTGCTGTGCAGTAGCCTGCAGTAACATTGACACACACTAGATGGTGCTAGGATAATAAGGCAGACTATGCAAAAAAAAGCAGAGCTCTCTGTGTTTTAATTTGTATTACACTAGGGGGCAGTGTTTCTAAACTCCACTACACTCCTTAGTACTGCTGCCCTGACTGTGTTGTACACTAGGAGGCAGTGTTTCTCTGATTGTTATCAAACTCACATCAGTATTACAGTGAGGAGTGTGAATGTTAGTTGTTAGTTGGAGGGAATAATAGGGGGGGGGGGAGCATTAGATTAGATCCAGTAAACAGTTGTGGAACAGACACCCTGTCATGAGAAGGAACAGCCTGGCTCCATATCAACTCAGTGAAGGGGTGAGAGAGTTCACAATGTTTGTCTAATGTGTAATGCCCGTTGCTCCAGTAGCATCTTGTTTAAGGCACCACATTATAAACCCCAACTCACAATTAAATCTACTTTTTACAGTTCTAATTTTCTCCTATTACTAGTGAATAACAGTATGTAGCAAGGAAAGCATTTTATTATCTATAATACTTTATTTATAATCTGAATAACATTTATTTCGTTGGGATCTGTTGCCTGTGAGTGCTGAAATAACCTGGGTGGCTAGAAGATCACAGAGCTTTCTCTGAAGTACCCTGATCTGGATACTTGGAAAGCAGCTGAGTGGAGTTTCAGGGCTCCACCATTGGGTCACAGAGCCATTTTAGTTGTTTTTTTAAAGCCGCGGGATGTTGTAGCAAGGTTAACTGGTTCAGATCCCATCATATCTGATATCTGCTCTCCTCCCTCAACGAGTGACTGTTTGATACAGTATTTCATCAGGAACAGATGGACACAGATGGTGAAGATTGTTTTCTTTAAAACTCCAGTACTGTAACTGGAGAAGCTTATTTCAAAAACAATTAACTGTGTAGTCTCTGTGAGGGTATCTGTAGTGAAGAAGTTACAAACAAAAACGTCACATTGGTTTAGTTGAATGTTGTATAGCTATACTTTTGCCATTGAATTAAGTTTCTTTTAGTATTACTAAATGCAGCACTAGTGAGTGTTAAACTAGTGAGAGGAAAAAAAAAGACTCCCATCTCTTAGGAACAGAGCTTGGCTTCCTGCCTCAGCATTGGTTTGTAAACAGAGTCCATGAACAGCTCCTTATTCCTCTGATGATTGGATGCACCGCACATTGCACTGGTCTCTTGACTCTGCGGTCATTCAGTTTACAAGAAAATGAGGCTGGCGACTGTTTTGAAGCTCCTGAAAGAATCCCAGACAGGAAGAGAGCGAGAGAGCTGTTGTCAGAGCAGGTCCCAGGAGAGAGTTGTGTAGCGAGGGGGAGAGAGCCACGCAGAGCCCTGCTCAGGGGATATGTACCAGTCAATCCTTTGGCTCATCTCAGTAACACGATGAGCTGAGACATAAACCTTTCACAATGCTAGGAGGCCACTGCACTCTGCACCTTAGGGGGTGCTTTACATGAGTCAAGCCACCTGCAGACCATTTTGTCTGCAGCGGATCTTTTCTAATACATTTGGTCATGCTTTATTTGATGTACGGTATTACTGTTTACAATGTTGTTCATTGTTGTTAACAGTTTTACAACATATTAACACTGGTCTATTGCCAAGCTGTTATTTATTCAATTTAATATAAGATATCACTGCAAGTTTATAGGGCAGGTTTTCATAATACCATCATCTATATATAAATATCTCACCCCAAGCCAGACAGCCTCATTCATAAGTTTAACATATTTCATAGAGTGACAGTCAGAGAGGTTTGATATACAATTTGCAAGTGGTTCGGAAATGCAGCATTTTGAATACTGCATTTATACCATCGGAATGCCACTGCATTGCCATTGAAGATCACGATTGCCTAATGCAGGACCAGCCCGTCTGCCAAGGGTCAGTGTGTGCAGAAGGGACTGGGATGAGTTTACACAGCGCTGGTAATGTCAGAGAGAATGCAGTCCTTCTCAAGGACAGTGAACTCCAGGGTGTTGCCAGGCACTGAGTGGGATGATAAGCACTAGCAGTCAACCCGTACGTAATTAAACTGAAAAGGTTCTTCTGAGAAGACAGGGGGAGAATGGGACTTGCTGTAACAAGTAGCTTCGTGTCAAAAGTCAACCATGAAGGCAATCATTTGGATGTCTGTTTATATGACATCATCATCATCATTAACATCTGTATCATGAGTCATGTTTCATGAACATTACACTTTTTAAATACTCAGTTACAACTTTGTGAAAAGGTTCTATTGTGTTTCTCTCGCTCTCTCTCTCTTGTCTGGTCTGATATCACTAGGCTGTTGATGAATTAGTTCGCTTGTAGAACAATACAAACATTTGGGTTGTTTTACAGTACCTCTGTGGTTTCAGAGCTCTGCACCTCTTTCTGTGGCACAGCTTGAGTTTCATCCCGAGTTCCCGAGTTTCCAGACGCTCTAAAGGGAGACAGACACACACACCAGGGCCTGGCCTGAAACCAGCTATCCGAGACTCCCAGGGTAGCCTGTGGTAGGAGACCATTGTCAGGTAGAGTGGGCTTCCTGCTCAGGGAGCTGTGGTCGAGGTCACACGCAACTCAGAAACACATGGTGCACAACACATGTGACTGGAATAACTGGAGTATGCAAATCCACAGGCCAGAGGCACTTAGGGGCGTAGAACACTTCTGGTATCTGTTTATTAAATATTTTAGTGTTTGGGGACTACGGCTATCGCTATTAAAGAACACTCGAGTGGTCATGTAGTAGTCCTGTATTCATTTATTTGTTTGATGCAAAAATATTAGGAGTATGGGGGAGGGAGCTCCTGGGCTTCTAAATGCACTCAAATATGGATTTCAAATCTGTTTCTAAGCAACATCGGCATATGAGCAAGGCTATCTCAGAAATAGTCTAGCTTTGATGAAAAGACAGTATGCATGGTCAGTTCTAATGCTATGCAAGTCTATACATGCTTTCGATGCAAGTCAAGGGGGTGATATACTTGTTCGGCATGCGTGTAACTAACATAGTCTTTCAGTTTAGTATTTGCCTAGATAGCAAAACAGGTAATGTATTGTATTGAAGAAGTGGTACAACACATATAGCAATCCTCCATTCCTGCTTTCGGTGACAAAGGGTAATAATAAGGAAGTAATGTAAACTAAGTAAAGGTTCAGTGCTAATAGTGACAGAAAGATGAACTACAGAGCCGAGTCTTGTGAATTTTGTAAAGGAGAGAAAACATGATCACTTTGTGTATACAGCGTGCAACAATCTTGTTTTTCTGACCACATCCTTCCTCTGGTGTGTGAGGGAACAAGGCAGCACATGGAAGTGATTATCCATGGAGAGGACTGCCAGCCCTCGCTGAAGCTTCTCCCGCACATCTGCTTCTATTTACAGTGCAGCAGGTTCTGAAGCTCTGGAGCAGGGGAGCAGGGCTGCCCTGACTGCCTTACACTAATGACTGAACCACACATCAGAGAGAGAGAGAGAGAGAGAGAGAGAGAGAGAGAGAGAGAGAGAGAGAGAGAGAGAGAGAGAGAGAGAGAGAGAGAGAGAGAGAGAGAGAGAGAGAGAGAGAGAGAGAGAGAGAGAGAGAGAGAGAGAGAGAGAGAGAGAGCGAGAGAGAGAGCAGATTCTTACACAGAGAGCTGGGGTGGTGGAGGTTGAGACACTTTTTAATGATCATTTATTTATTATATTATTTATTTATTTATGCAGTTATTTATCTAGGACAGCCCACTTGGAGTCCAGTGCATTACCTAGACCAACCAAGACCATGTTACAGTACCACTGTGGTACTGTTCGTCAAAAGACACACTAGGTAAAGTCAAGTACACTTTGGCTAATGCTTTCAATGGCATTTCTTATAGTTTTAATGTGTTTGAAGTTACTGTATGGATGAATTACCAATTGCCCGTACGATTGTAGTTGCACATTTATAGGATGCTTAGCCACTGGAGTGGAATCACTACATTGCTATTGAACATAATTTAAAAAGGGATTACATTTCTTTGGCTGGTGTAGAACTGAGGCACTGAAACATCAAGAGACATGCTTCTCCCCTACCCTGGGTCAACCTTAATTAATGGACTGCCCTCAGTTTTGAACCCAGGACCTATTGACCCCTAGACCAGCTCTGAAAATACTTCTTTCATTTTTATAATCTCTGATTTACTATGCATTTACTCCAGGACAGGGTTTGCTCAAGTTTGTACTAGAGCAAATTAATCCAATCCATCACGAGTAACAAAGATAGAGCACTGAACCAAATGAACAGGCATATTCATTTTACAACAAAAGCTGCTTTTGAAGGATAATGACCAGTGTTGAGAAAAAATATTCTTAGACTGGCCATAACAGAGATCTCCAAATACACAGTATTAATGGTGTGCTGGTCTGAATAATCTTTTTATTTTTTATTTTACTTTTTAAATGTAATTACTGGCTTTCTATTGATATTTCGTGTTTTGTGAAAATCTTTGTTTTGGTGAATTAAAACGAATATACTTATTTATTATAGGCTATATTAATGCACTGTAGTATGCACACTGTACATACACTGGGTTGTTGAAATGCTGTATATATCCTTTTTCCTTTTACTTCTTTTATATGACTAAGACCCAGCCCATTGACTTTTGTCCTGGACATTGGTTTTCATTGCATTTTTAAAATCTTCTTATTCCTACACAGTTGGCTGTCCTGGGCTTTCCAATAATATCACATGTTTTTACTTCCACATGGGCACAAATTCCATTTCCTGTACAAACAAAATGGCTTCTTTGTCAACAAGCACATTTTATGGAAGTCAAAAAGGTAAGTTTATTATAATATATTTATAAATTACTACTTTACATAATTATAATTGATTATAGTTCATTAACATTTAAGGAAGTATTTATTTAGTTTTTAGTGCAGTTTAACTAGATTAAATATTAATTACAAGTGATTTAGATAAATGTCCACTGTAGTAGACATGGGGTCACAGGTGTACATATTTTTACATATACTTCTTGTTAATTTAGCCTTAAATGTTCTGTTATGTGAATCACAACTTCCACTACAGTGCATATATATATATATATATATATATATATATATATATATATATATATATATATATATATATATATATATATATATTTCATTGCATTACAAACACCGCTTCATTTGTATTGGAGGCTGATCTTAATTGTACAAGGGTCAGCAACATCTATTTAGACTGGACCTGGGGCCTTCGTTCACTGTAGGTGACGTTAATTAGGCCTTTCATAATCTGTTGCTAAGATACAAAGCCAATTACTGTTAGTTGCTGAAGTAGGGATACTGTGAAGGGTTTCCGATAATTGTTATGAATGAGAGGGAGAGAGAGAGAGAGAGAGAGAGAGAGAGAGAGAGAGAGAGAGAGAGAGAGAGAGAGAGAGAGAGAGAGAGAGAGAGAGAGAGAGAGAGAGAGAGAGAGACTGGCATGCATGATTTCTTGAGCAGTCATATTTTTACCTTGATCTGAAAACAATCCTTGATTTAAAAGGCTACATGATACCATTGGAAGTAAAAAAAAAAAAAATATTTAGACAAATGTTTCAACAACAACTCTTCAGTGTGCAGTAAAAAGATCAGACTGGAGAGGACGATAGGTTGACAGAATGAATCTCCCCATCCACGCAATCATATTTACTCAAAGAGCCAGATTTCCACTCCACACATATACCAACTATATAAATTTGGCAGTCTGGTTGGCTTCTATAGTTATTTCTACAAAGCCACAAACACCACTCATGTGATACTTATCTCCATATTCAAGTAATGACCAAGCCCAACACAGCTTAGCTTCAGAGGTCAGACCACATCAGAAACCGAGATTAAATATCTGGGACACTTAAAGCAGGCTGTTATCTCATAACCCTTTGGCTCAGGAATGAGTTCATTGCAGGGTTGACTTACCAGTTCCTGCTGGTAAAGGGTTATGTCAGCACACACAGAAGTATGGCGGACTTGAAACATTTCATACCTGCACAGTCAGGTGTGCCAAACAAAGACCAGCACAGACAACTGTATATCCCGAACTGCCTCAATAATGGATTTGAATGAAAACCTATTTTGACATCAGCCACAGTTTAGGACCGCTGCTCCTATCCCATCATGCCTGAGTAAAGTTATAAAAATATGTACATTTCTAAAAATAGAAACAACAGACACTTTTCTGCTGTGAAATTTTACTTTTAGGTCCCAGAATGCCAGTTGCAATTATAGGTGCTGTATTCAGACAGAGCTCCCATTCAAATGTTCCATTTAGGTGGGGCCATGTTTGTCAGATATATAATAATGTATATGTGACTGTTCAGACACCTGCTAATTCCTGAGAACTCAGATCTAGAAAATGAACAAAACAACAAGGAAAATAGGCTCACAGATCATTACCGGCAAATGCCAAGACCTTTATGCGTTGTATTCAGCATGGATTTCTTAGAAAACTATATTTAAAAGAAAATACAAATTAAACTTCATGAGGCAATGAAGAAAATATGAAATGCATTTTGCAGATGCTAAACAGCTGTCAGTGCTCAGCATTGCGTTACAGCATTTACATCCATTTCGTGAATCAAGATGAGTTTTGGGAATATTATCTGTATTACTGATACATTAAATACACCTATTTGTGATAGGTGTATTTAATAAAAGTGATCAAATATATGATTATTGATGCATAATTGATACTACATTGATTTATTTGACATATTCTCACCAGCTGACAGAAAACAAAGGACAAATGTAACAAAATCAACAGTTTATGCTACCATCATTATATTGTCTGGACAGCTGTGCAGTGCTAACATGTGGAGGTTTCCTTGGAAAAAATGTGAACTACTGGGAACAGGGAAAATTAATGATTAAAAACATCTTTAAACACAGGATAAAAGAGTGCATATAAGCGCACTTATACGGGATTGGTGGGGGGAATTTGAAGCATCCAATCCCAGTTCAGTTCCGTAGCCAGTCCTGCTGGTAGATTGGCCAAGGGTTGAGTTACAGAGGGATGATGACCTCACTGTCCTGCCACAGGATCCCTGCACAGCGTCTGTTCATGAAGACAGCCAGTTCTCTTCCCTCGCTCCTACAGCGTTCCTCCGGCAGTGTGCTTCGGCTTCCCCAGCTCCTTTGAAACTACGGGATCCACAAAGCCAGCATTGATTGCAAACTTCTGACAGTGAATTAGAAAGGGCTGAGAATCACAATTTCAGATCTACCGACTGTGCTGCTCAGCTGTTGAGGCACATGGAGCGAGGCAAGAGAGACATCCCAGTTAGGTAAGTCTTGCTTTCAGTTTTCTTTGCCTGAGCTTTAAACACAATTGATTCTGTGTTAGCTGTTGCTTTACTATTTTCTGGAAAGACAGCCGGCAAGCACAACTGTGGGCTTGCCTAACAGTGCCAAGATGATGCAGGAACAGAAAGACAGCTCTGGAAGATTATGCTCTGGTTTAGCAGCAGTTATACAGCAAAACAGTTGGATTAGGTCTTGTAGCAATATCATTCTGTCCTTTCTTAAAATAAAAATCTTTGAACAACTGCAATTTTAAAACATTTAGTTAAATCCAATTATATCCCCAGGAGACTCACTGACTCTTCAACTGAATAATAAGCATTACAAGTTATCAGCTTTGCTGAACTTTTTATTGCTATTTGAGGGATTTTTCTGCATGTGCACAAATGTGACCTCTTGTTGCCAATGACACCCACATATATTGTATATTTCCATTAGCCAGTGCTATTTATTCCTAGTTTTCTAAGTACTGGGTTCTCATTTAGCCACAGTTCTTTTTAAAAAGTTCTCCAGAACGTGTCTGGCACACCCCTGCTTGATCGCTCATACAGACAGAGCCTGGGATTGGGTGCAGGCTATCCGCTGACAGTGCCCACCAGTGCCTGCTGCAGGGAGGGATTGTGGTGAACAGGCAGGGTCAGCTGGCTCCTATTATAAATCATTACGTGTGACAGGCAGTGTTGTATGATGCGCTAGTGGATACTGATACTGCTGAACCCAGAGTATGATGGGATAAAAAAGCACTAGTCCAGAGGGACCCGGGGAAACACAAGGACATCGATTTGGACCCCGCCTCCATCTGGTATGTGCAGTTAAACATATGCCTTGTGCGTCTCTTGATACCACAGAATGCGCATAATGAAGACAAGCTTACGCTGTATGAATAAACTGTTTAAAATATATTATTTGTAAACAATTTAAACTTATTCCACAAGAACCACTTATACCGGATCCCCAAACTAAAGTGTGCATGACTCCTGAGACTAATCTTGTGGAAACTAGTACTATACCCACCCAGTACTGTACTATACCCCAAAGCCAAGTAAAACATACATTGTTAAACCAAACAGTTTTCTGGATATACAGTAGCACCAACAGTGCAATAGAATTTCTACAAGCACAATACATTGCATACCAAAACGCAAGCCCCTTTGAGAATTAGATTGCATGATCAAATTGTACAGTGATCCTCTGCTCACTGCTGTGTTTGTCCCCTTTAAGAGCACTTTCCTTTTGAAACCTTACTGTGCAAAACCTTCACAGTCCCACGTCACATTGTCCTTAAATGCGATCAGATACATTAGATTAGTGTACATACAAGTATTGTGCAATGAATGTGCTCAAGCACTGGTCATTGATAGCCTTTGTAGGTTGTGTGCCTTTTCAAGGAAGTGACTTTTTCTGAGGGAGCATGGGGTCAGGTCAATGAGGTCCTTCTTCTGTGGTTTCCTTTGACTTTACAGGACACAGATCTAACAAATACATTCCAGTAAATCCTACCTAATATGAACTATTAGGAAAAGCAGCAACTGGTTACAGGGCAGGAGAACCAGTGTTGTCTGGGAGTCCTCACTCATTGGCTCACCTCAGTAACCAATCACTGCTTTTCCTATGACTTTATTGGGAGTGCAAGATGGAACTGTTTCCAAGAACTTTTTGCAATACAAAATGACATCACATACATGTTTACCATAAAGTCAGAATCTTATAAGAAAATGTGAGGCCTAATCATATTTGGTAAAATTAACTTAAATATTTTTAAAAAAATAAAACCTTTTTACAATTATACAAAATCCCTTCTGTCCCAAGACATTTTTGAACTTCTAGTTCAGTTCAGGTGTGGTCTGTGTTACTGGTCAATGTAGTACCAGGTCGTCCTCACAACATGGCAGTTGGCCTTTGACCACGATTCCAGGTTTGACATTAGACAAGGAGATCAGTTTGATGTATTTCCCTAAATGGATGCTCTGAGAAAGATTTGCAGGACTTGGGAGACACATTGTTCACAGTGTCAAGTTACGGTTAGTTGTGCATCAAGGGGCCAGCCTCACACTTAAATAATGCCATACCACAAACAAAGGAAGAGGGAATATCTTTGAAACTGAAGCATAACCCATACAACAGCATTGTATACTGGCTGTCTTGATCTGATATATTTACAAGAGTGAATGATTTGACAGTGTGTAGTTCAATCTGAAATCAGAAAGAACACATCCGATGTACAAATTCCAGCAAGGATGACTAAAAACATGAGACGTAGCCTCAAATATATGTAATAAATGTGGAGTATTCAACCCAGAAATACTTAAATACTGGTTGTTTATTATTATTATTATTATTATTATTATTATTATTATTATTATTAATAATAATAATAATAATAATAATAATAATAATAATAATAATAATGGTTCACATACAGATCAATTTTTCCCATGAAATGAAGCAAAATATGTACATTTCCTACTCTACTGTGAATTAACCAGAGCTGACACCTCCCAGCATGTTTGTCTGTTGTTGTCACAAAAAGTACTTTGTTTTTGAGATTACGCAGTGCTAGATTAAGAAAGTCAAGCAAAAAAAAAAAAAAAAAAGAAAAAGGGAATTGTGCATATGGGGAAACCTCAAGGTTTCTGTCTTTTGGAAGGGGATACCTTTGTTCTGAAACATTCCCCTAATTTGAACCCAGGGGTATCAGCCAGGCACCTCCCTCCTCCAATCAATGTATAACGAGAGAGGCAGGCTGCAGCTGGGAGATGTCTGTTCTGTTTACAGTATGCGTCAGACCGCACCAATAAACCCTTTGCCCAAAAATGTTGACTGAAGCATATCAGCGACAGGAAGTCTCCGAAGCGGTCTTTCCAGCAGCTCCTCGCTCTTATCCTTCTGGTTGTCAGCACAGGCCTTGGCGATCAGCAGTTCTGTATTGATAGAAGCAGGACAGAACAACTCCGCTATAGCACGTTCATAAACAATCAAGCCGTGCTACAGTGTTACACCAATCCAGATCTTTGACTTGTATCCATCCACTCCTATAAATGTTCTGGATTGCAGACCTTATTATGTGCACTGATTCTAAGGACCCTCTGTCTGTGCTGGCACAGGTGTATTTTGCTCTTCTTTTGATGCGTAGGACTGTACTTGTTGCTTGTGGTTATTGAGGTACCAAATAATTAGCACAAGCACATTAAAATCCTGTTGTAAATATAATATTAAACTGTGGTTAATGCACACAGACCAGGGTCGACATGGTCAGTCTCACTATCCAAACCAGGGTTCAAACAAAGCAGGACACCACTGGGGAACATTGTTCGCATGGCTATAGCACTAAATAAATGATTTAAATGGATATCTCCATGGTTTAGATCAGGACACCAGATCTCTAAAGCTGAAGAACCACAAAAGCTTCTTGCAGTCACAGAGACCCCCAAGTTCAAATAAGTAAACAATAAGGAACACTGGGGTGCACATTGCACAGGTTACTTTTTTTTAATACTGACTGGGGTGAATCTTAAACAATGGCAGGTCGAAATACTGCCACTCTTTTACTCCAATGAGAGAGATTTTTAGTGAAAACATTTGCCATTGAACTTATAATGTTTATTTTAGTATTACGTCTGTGTTTACTATCAGCAGACGTCTCCCTGCTGGAGTCACTGTGGTAATATTCAAAATGCTTAGCAAGGACGTTTGGGAGGAACTGCATAGCATACGAAACTAAAATAAGCACTACAAGGCGGTTAAAAAGCTTTTGAAGTAGGAGGTTTTTTTATGACAATATGACTAAGAGACTGGACTGCTCTTGTCAATAAGAGCTGAGGCCATGCAATTCTTGCCCTGAGAAACGGAAATCGTAACCTTTCTGACTCCAACACTCACAGGCTCCATCCTGGCGTGCTCAGGGGGCAGTGGTGTGGGTGGGGGTGCACGCCTCCACAATAACTGACTTCAAATAGCTTCTAAATGGATTTCATAGTTTAAATAACAAATGGACAGCAAACGGATTGCAGCACAAGTGATGATAACGTCCTCGTTTACATGCATATACCTGTATTGTAGACAGAGACCCCACTGGACCCAAACTGTTTTGTTCTTATTTAGGCACGTATTTGACACAAACTGGGTGTTTATTAAGGTGTTTTGCAATTTAGAATATTTGGATCATCAAAGTAAAACTGGTACTGGGCCCTTTTTTATTTTTGCTCGAATCCACTCAAACGTTTGATATATGATACATTTGTTATTTTACGAATGCAGTTTTAGTTGCCATAAATACAAGCAAAGCTGTTGATAACTTGTACCAAGCTTCACACCATAACAGCTCAAAGTCCAATTCTCTAACTAATTCAACTGAGAAAACTCAGGAAATCTGCATCATACTTTTTACTGGGTTATGAACCTCCGCCAGAAGTTAATTAGTGCCAATATTGGCAGAGAAATGCACACAATAAAACACTTTTTAGTTATCCCTTAAGCCACTGAACTGGCAACTCAGGTACATATATACTGGATAAACAGATGAAATGGAATTTCTAATACTGATTATTTAAAGCACTTTACTATGAAACCACTTTTTTTTTTTTTTAATACATTTACAATGAAAATATTACTTTAGAACCTTGTAAATTCAATGCCCATTGTTTTGACTCAATATCTAAAACTGTTTTTATTAATGTTTCCTTGAAATTGACCTTGGTCTGGCACAACATATCCACAAAAACTATTACTAATAAAAAAAGATTGAATATCTAGATTGTATAACCAGGAAAATAGTAAAAATAAAGCAAAAACCATATAGTATTAATCTGACAGATATTGTCTGTAAAAGACCTACTACAAAGCACCGTTGCCATTATGAATCGTGCTTGTGGTATTCCTGTGATGTGGTTGTTTCACGACACCCTGAAACATTTTCTCCCTGAAAGTCCTGACCTCCACTTTGAGAACTGCAGGTTTATTCCCTAGCAAAAGTAGGCTGGCTGAAATCCAGAGGCATACAAAGAATACCAGGAAATGACTAAAACCCAAATTTCTTTGGTTGTTTTTATAAAGATACAAGACTCCTAATGTTTGTGACACCCCCTGGTGTTCCTGTCTCCTGGCCTGCTCTGTGCTCTTTGTCCTTTACCCTCAGTGACGCTCTCACTCACCATATAGTTGTTGAGCTGAAGGAATTCACAGCCCGGGCCGAAGGGAGAGACTCCAGTTATTTTAATAGGGGAATTTCTAACTGAATTCAATAATTGATGATGTCTTAGAGGAGTTTTTGTGGTCAACCAGGAAACAATTCTGAGCTATGGAAAACTGTATTATTTTTATCAAGGGTGAATCGTCCTAACTAAAATAAAACAAAGTGGTGTTGTGCTGCTGCATTTGACCCCCCAGGACTTGCTATAGAACACAAAGCCCCTGTACCATACTTGAATTGTGTTACACTGTATGGATACAGTCTCCTGTCGGTGAGATGAGGTTTAAAGCTTCATAATAACTAATGCAGTAGAGCCGGGCTGTACGAAGCATGTGTATCCATAAATGACCGTGCCATGAATAATTTTCTCCTAAAGAAGGCTAATGGACAAAATCTGTTTTCCTAATGTATTGCCGCTAACCACAATGCTATAAGAGGTCATTAGCCTGAGGGAGTCTCCCATAAGCGCTGTAGAGCTGAAACACTAAGTCACTTCATAGGATGAAAGCAGCTGACACTTTATGTTGAGTAATTGTCTGTAGGACGGTCATCTACATGCACAAAGCAGGCTGTGACTTCAGAAACTCATTTCAAACAGGTATCCCTGGTGGGAATCAACCCTGCATCCCAGGGGTTAAAGTGTTTCGCAGAATATCCTGCAGTGTTACATGAAATGATGTGTCTTTTTAATGCAAATCATTTAAAGCTGTTTGATGGGTACCCAGATACAGCTTTCTTCACCATTGTTTACCTTGAGTTCGAAACCTACTCCTGCAATGAATAAAATTGATTTCAGCATAAACACTCAATTCATGTTTCCCCTCATAGTGGTACTGATAGAAAACTACTGGAACATCACTTGGTGAATACTGGTACGGGACTTCATTCCACCAGGGATTCCCCAATAAACCCAAAGCCCAACTGCATACATATACTTAGATAAAGGGTCTGAGCTGGCCAAGTACAGACCACTGATTTACCCTAATAGATGAGTAAAAGGGTGGAAGACGTGAAATGTGCACAAGCATTTAACTAAAACTGAATTAAGTTTCAAGGAATTAAAAGGATAGGACAAATGGAAATTGGATAAGCATCTTATCTTGCCACCTTGTTCAGCTGTCTAGACTCCAGGCCTGAGCTCACTGCTCAACACTGGGATAGATTTACTAAGCATTTAACCCCATTGGCTAAACTTTGTTTTCTATATAGAATAAAAATCTGTCCTTGTGGTATGCTCTCTGAAATATAGACCACAAAGACAATAGATATGTGACAAAAAAACATGTTTGTTACACTTCATTTTTTAAATGTATTTTCATTGTAGGGTTAAGAAACATGTTACTTGTTTGAATGTAGTCTCTGGTTCTTATTGTAAAGACAAAAACAAGTGTTTGACATCTTAGTGAGAAATAATGCTTGTTGCTGCCATCTGGTGATAGCCAAGGGAAGTACATTTGGCATTGCCTCTGACAAGTGTCAAGCATGACAGGTCCATTGGTGGAAAAGAATTAAAAACAGACACAATTGTGTACAAAAAGCAAAAGGTTATTATGTCTTACAGAATACGATCTTTGAGCTCTGCAAATCTGTCTGCAGAAGCAGTTATTTTTTACTAATTTTTTAAAAGGGGGCGAGGTGGATTGCAAAGATTGAGTAATATAAAATGTGTTCAGCAACGAGAAGCATTCCGATTTGAGAAAGGGTGAAGTGAAGTGATCTTTTTCAAGAACACATTAGCTGTGGAATAGTTTATTTTCAGTGTGTTCAAGGTGTTCAGAAACCAGGATATCCTGTGGGCTAGCGCTATTGTAATGCTACAGTACATTCAGCAGCACCGTGTCTGCAGTCCAAGGATAACTTCCCTTTCATGAGGAAGGCCAACAGGGTTTCGAAATTAAGATCATCTCCAGTCACACCGGGATTACTGTCTTTTTCGATAAATCTGAGACATTTATTTTTTGACCTTTTTGATGTACAGCTAATTGCAGAATGTTACTAGCAACAAGAACAGCAAACCAGAGTTCAAAACTATCCATTATTAAAGCTTTTTATTACACAGCAGGAAGCTTCTGAATCACACTATAGTGGAAAGCAGCCTTGTATTGAATAGAATGTTTTGGGACAGACAGAGTTAAAAGGAGGAGTTGACCTCTAACACAGCTTTGGAGCAGAAAGTTTTAGAATAACTGTGGATAGTACGCTTATATCAGAGCCTTTAATGAAACAGTGGATAGTTGTCTTCAGTTAGAGGAGACAGCTAGTTTTGCACTATTTTTCTGATTCTATAAATGACTACTGATGACTAATTATTTTTCCACCTGTAATAATGCACATATAAACTGAAAAAACCTAACCACGAATTGTTTCCAAAGCAAAAGATAAAGCAAGTGACATGAAGGGATATGACTGATAAATCATGGAGCTGCTCTTCAGTTTTAGTTGCCAGATCAGCCAAAGTTATATTAGTAAGGGACAGGACAATCTAGTGCACCACAGTGCTTGTCACCAAAACTAAAGGAAACTTGTTTTCAAAGTGGCAGACCAGTCGAGGCTACATGAATACAATACTATCATCATCACACAAAATTGTAATCTGTATGATTCTGCTCCGATGAACAAAGGGAAAAGAAGGAAAAATACCTGTAGTGGCATTGACAGGAAAGGCTTCTCTTCATTAAATAGCGCGTGATTGTGAGGAAAGCCAGGAACAGACAACAAAGAGTCTGAGACTAAATTGGGTTAGATTTAATGACAAGCAAACAAACTACAATGAAGTCTGGATCACACTTCCTTAAAAAACAATGAGGGGACTGCAAGCCAAAGAAACAGTCCTGTAGCACCTACACCGTATTGTATGTAAACGCTAACCACATACCGACCCCGGTGTGGTTCAGTGAAGCTTGTTTATTTATTGGCTATCTACCTACCTAGTAATCGACCGACGTTATCTATCCACTGTCTTGTCAAGAAAGGAGTTACTGAAAGATAAGGTTGACAGAGAAAAGTTTTTCAACTAAAATAGAATTTTGTGTTGTTTTGTTTAATGTTATTTAAATATGAAAAACTTAAACGAATAAACAAATAAATACATAAATAAAATAGTACCGTGACTACTGATGCAGTCAGAAATCATTAATAAGTTACTGTATTTCCTACTGAACACTTCCTCTACGCAATATTGTATTATTAATAATAATTAAAAAAGAAAAAAAAAGAAAACCCACAACCAATAGATTTTCTTTTAGCGTTGCCGCTCCATTCAGTCTCTAAAATCCCCCCACCAGCCCAGCTCCTAACGGAATCCTCCTTGCAACGCCTGACCTATTCTGGTCTCATTTCCTGTCCTGGCTGCTTTGGCACACACACACAAGATCTCACAGCTCCTAAATGTTGACTACACTCGTTGCAAAGCGCAACAGTTGAGAACACTTGGGATATAATGTATAGATTTACATTGCGCGCACCGTTTGGATTTACCTGAGTTGCGCATAGTTGTCTGACCAGTCCTGCCTCAAAAGTAAGAAAGGCTTAAGTGAAGTTTAACTGAAAAAAGAGATGGAAAACTACAACTTGGACGAGAGTACAGCATCTGCAGACAGCTAACGGTGCCTCCGACCCATAACCCATTAAAACAATGGTATAGGGGTAAGTTAACAGACGTTTCGCTGTTCCAAACCACGACTGGAGAAAAAATTATAATCCGCTCTTTTATTTTTTGTGAGGTGGGAGATTCAGTACCAGTTTTTGGAAAGTCTGAAAACTATTATTATTATTATTATTATTATTATTATTATTATTATTATTATTATTATCTTTTGTTAAAACATTATTATTTGTTTATTATATTTGAATTTCTCAGTATTTTGGTTGAAGTTAATAGCTAATAGCTTTGTTAATAGTTAATAGTAACGTGTTAAATATGCACATTTCCCACTATTTTACCTTAAATAAAATGCGTCCATACTGACATTGAAGCTATAGAATGTACTGTACTGTTTGGTGATATTGTTGGGGTTACCAGCATTGACAAAAGTAATAGTACCGGTGTAGTGTTAGAAAGTGGTACATCGTCACAATGTGGTACGCGTACCAAAGCTTGACCCATGTAATGTTAGAAAGTGGTACTCTGGCACATTGAAAGCGCTGTGAGATTTTGGTACAGGTGCAATCAATTTCGATGTGAAGTGTTTTCCTATTGACAAACAGAGGTACATTATTTGCCACTAGTTATAGTTTTTTTTTTTTTTTTTTTTGGCAAACCATTCATTACACATAATGTTTTTGCAAACTTAAACTGGAAACAGACAATCAGTTTCTCAAAAAAAAAAAAAAAAAAAAAAAAAAAAAAAAAAAACAAGACAAAATGATGTACAAGACCCAATGTATTGCATATGATAAATATTCACATACTATTTTCTTAATGGTGGAAAGATATGATAAATTACATTAACAACGATGAAAAAGACCGAAAACAGCATAACGTACCAGTTTTGAATGGGCACTTCCGTGCTTTCTAAGTGGAAGTTGTTTAGAAGTTGTTTAGGCATGCACGAGCAAACGCAGTGCGCTGTGTACCACTTTTTATCCGCGTACCTGAAAATATCACAACACGTCAAGGAACTGTAAAGGTACCAGCCACATGTTTTCATTTTATTGTCATTTTTTAGTGTGTATGGGTCTTATTTTTTCTGAATTATTTTCTGTGGTTCATTTTGAAAATATATATTGTTGACCAATATGAAATATTGTAATTATATTAATAAAAACCTTACTTGTCAATATCATATATTTAAAAAAAAACAACATGTAGCAGTGTTATAATATACGCATGCATATATATATATATATATATATATATATATATATATATATATATATATATATATATATATATATATATATATATATAGGACTGAAGACAGTCACACAATTCAGTTTGCATGTTCATCGGTGCCCTATGCCTCACATTAAAAAAATGCAATTAGGTAACAGAAAAGTAGACAGTTAGATGTTGCAGCACATGTTTAGAATATGACATTCTGAAAATGGAAGCCTAAGGCTTGCTGTAACTAAATATGGCCCATGTTTGCGTTTTAAAAATAAATATGTATTGTCCTGATAAATGGGATGTGGTGGCTCTTCCTGTGTATGAAATAGGAAGAGCTGCACAGGAGCAATACTGACTCAGCAGGAGGAAGAGGAAGGGGACAGAGGGGAGGCTTGTAGAAGAAGGGAGCTGGGGAATGACATTCCTAGGATCTCAGGGATAATCAATGTCTCTGTCGCTCCCTTGCTGTGCTTCACGGTATAGGCGCCTAGCAGCAGAGTCTCAATGGGATTACCCGGTGGGGGTGTCCATCAACACCCCTAACAGCTATAGGACTGACAAACTAACTCAATTCCATGTGCTTATATTACCCGAGACACCTCCAGCTTTCCCTAGCTAAACCAGATTCTAATAGTATATAGACAGGTGGATGTAACTGTCTTCTCTCCAGCAGGAGTTACAATAGAAAAAAAGAGTCTTCTTTCTTATTAGTTCCGACCCTGTTCTAAATTGTTTCATTGATCCAATTAAACTTCCATCCAGATCCTGGAGTAGTTCAATATGTAATTTTACTTGTTAAACCTGGAGTGGAATTGCCTTGCAGGATTGTAATTGGACAACCCTGGCCTAGGGGATAGCTACTGTAGTACCGATTCCAGTTCCCTCTGATTTACTCACATCAGTAATACGCTTGAGTTTTATTTTTAAATATGGACGTTTGTGTCAGTATTATAACAACATTCTTTTCATTCCTTCCCCAATCACAGACACACAATAGCACATTTTTGTACATACTTCAAACTACAACGTTTTTGTGGTACAGCTGTTTTGGTTAGAAGCAAGCATCATGAGAACAACACTTTTTTTTTTTTTAAATGTTAGTAATGAATGGATTAGTTCAAGTCATCTGGTTTGGGTCAGTGACCACCACAACTTCAAATGATACTTTTGCCCCCAAGGATCATTTAGCTGGAGTTCCAGGCAAGCTAGTACAGACAGTTCTCCTTGTAACCGAATTGCTGTGATTTCTTATAAAATGGGATCTGGGCAGTTCATTAAACTTTTGATATGTGCAGACATTCCTTTTCATTAAACACTTGTAATTTCTTGTAACAGTCACATTTCCAGTATCTGGCTTTCGGACAGGCAGTACTGCAATCCTTACTGTTGACCTAAATCTAGGCCGACCATGAGCATGCATATACAGACACACGCAAACCACGTGAGCATCGACATCATGCAGCCAAGCGCAACACACACAAACCACACACAAATACAGACATGCGGAATACAGTTTAGCAAGATACACAACCACACAGCCAGAATAAATAATAGCATATTGTACAATCAATGAAGGTATAGATACTGAAGTGCTATGCAGGGTTAGAAACTAATGCTCGCCAGTTTGCTCGAGGCAAATTCAAACTAAATGAGGACTAGTTGTCTTTGTGTCAGTAGTCCTGTGGGTGAGTACTTAAAACAAGTGTACAGATACTGTCACGTTCACAGGCCTGCGTTTAAAAAAAACTGTGAACTTTTAGTATAAACAAAATGTACTTTTTAGACATCAAAACAGTATAAACAAGACAATTTCCTCACATTAAGTTTCATTTTTCAATTATGTTTTTTAAAAGTTCATTTGCTTGAACACAACATACTTACTTGTTAGGTCGATCTTTAATCATTATATAATATTAAAGCATTTAAAACTATAGATTTATGGGATGATTGCTTAACTATGTCTTATTACTAACATATTTGTATTATAATATTTAGTGTAATATTAGAATAACTGTGGTCCAGTAAAAGTGATCTTTTTCTGTTTTGACAGCTTTTCAGTTTTAGTAAATGAATGAACATATTTTTATTTTGTTTTACCATTTTTAAAGTTTTGGCATTGGTGAATATGTTTTGGGTTGCTATTGGGTCAATAAGGTTAACTTATCCGTTGAATTCAATGGTGTATGAAATCTAAATAATGGAGTGTGTAACATAAAACTACAACAAAATGCATACGAATTTAAAGATTCATATGAACTTTTTAAAGAAGCATGAGGCAACAAGACACTTGAAACAGCATTGAACCCCTTAAAACCCCATCAGGAAGTGGTCTAGCACTGGTGGTCATGATAAAATATTTTCTTGCTGCATCCAGCACCACCGTGTCAGACATTTCTAGGTAATAAGAAATGTAGGCGGCCCCAGCTGCCTTTGATCTTGCAGAAGCAATGACACGTGAAATGCAGTTATGTGGCTGGGTTAATCCACCTCTACTAACATGCTTTGTTTTTTGTTTTTTTTCTTGCAGGATAGAGACAACCAGCAGACCACAGCAGTTGGAGAGGCTGAAAGTTGTTCTTCAAAGATATCTAAGAGTAGGAATGTCTGTTTAACAGTAGTCCTGTTTGCTTTGGATCCATGTATATTCTGCCTTTATAAGATGACGGTCGTCATGTGCCGATTCTTGAGGTGTCTTTTTGGATACAGCTACTGAAGGTTGGTTTCAAGGAGTCAGACTCTGACAAGAGACCTGGGATGGCGGGCACAGACAATAGCAGCAGTGGCAGTTGCTTGATTGATGATTCCTTTAAGTACAACCTGTACGCGGCTGTCTACAGCGTGGTCTTTGCCCTCGGACTGATCACCAACTGTGCCTCCCTTTTTGTCTTCTGCTTCCGCATGAAGCTCCGCAATGAGACCACCCTTTTTATGACCAACCTGGCTGTCTCAGACTTGCTTTTCGTCTTCACTCTGCCCTTCAAGATCTTTTACAACCTGAACCGCCACTGGCCCTTTGGAGATGAGCTTTGCAAGGTATCAGGGACGGCCTTTCTCACCAATATCTACGGCAGCATGCTCTTCCTTACCTGCATCAGTGTGGACCGCTTCCTGGCCATCGTCTACCCTTTCCGTTCTCGTTCCATAAGAACCAGGTGCAATGCCGGGATTGTGTGTGCCGGGGTCTGGCTGCTTGTCCTGGGAGGTGGGATCTCTGTTTCTTTCTTCTCCACCACCATTGTGTCCAACACTAGCACCACCTGCTTTGAGGGCTTCTCCAAGTCAACCTGGCGGACATACCTGTCCAAGATCACGATCTTCATTGAGCTGGTTGGCTTCCTCATCCCTCTGCTCCTCAACCTGGCTTGTTCTTCAATGGTACTCCGGACGCTTCGCAAGCCTGCCACCCTCTGCCAGATTGGAACCAACAAGGAGCGTGTGCTCCGGATGATTGTGGTGCACGTAGCTATCTTCGTGGTCTGCTTCGTTCCCTACAACTCAATCCTCTTTCTCTACGCCATGGTGCGCTCCCAGGCAGTGGCCAGCTGCAGACTGGAGAGGTTCGTCCGGACCTTTTACCCCATCACACTCTGCATCGCCACCCTCAACTGCTGCTTCGACCCTTTTGTCTATTACTTCACCTCTGAGTCCTTCCAGAAGTCCTTCAGCCACGGCAAGGTACAGCTCAAGATGGACAACGCGTTCAGGAGCGAGGTTCCCCTCTCCAGCAAGGACAGTCTGCCGTCCATTCAGGAGGAAGGGGTGGTAGCTGACAGGACAGAAGTCAATGGCAGAAAATTAGTATTAGAGTCACAGTTCTGATCCCAAATGTTAAGCAGGGATGGTGAGACCCAGTCCTCCACAACAGGAAAGATTTATTAAAAACAAGGCAGGATGGACTTTCTGAGAAGCAAATAGGCCTGGCCAAAAACAAAATGAGTACATTAAAAGGAACTTTCTTTGGGGAAGGGAGAAGGGGATGGAACTAGCATGTGATTCATGTATTTTTTACAGGTGATTATTACACAAAAAATACAGTATGAAGTGTCTTACTCAACCATTAAATATCTAATTGCATACATAGAACTTTACTATGGTCAATTAACAGTGTGAGTGCTTTCCCAGTGTTTATAATGTAGTGCACTTGGATTTCATTTTGCTATGATTTTAACATGTTATACCATACAGCAATAAGAAAAATATTTAAGATGCAAGGTCTTTTTTTGTTAACACCATGGGAAATACAGATAAGCATGACATTATTGCGCTCTGTGGCTTAAAGTGTGACTAAGGCTGTTTCCATGGCAACTGCTATGAAGGAGGAAACACCCAAACAAAACCAGTGAAAGCTGATTGGGGACAGCCCCCCACACCCAGAGCAGTGTCTTGCATAGAATCTAGTTTCTCACTTACTTGCCACTGAAATAAACAATTTGCACAAGCAACAGACCTAACAGCAAATGCGGGCTATATACAGTATATGTATTTGCATGTGTAAAGTGCAACAAAGTATATATGTTGATGATGTGTCCCCAAGTTAAAACAGAAAAGTATATAAACTGCTTTTGATGTATTGAAGACATTAAGGCTGCATATACTGTAGAGCTCTACATTTTGTGAATGGGATTCATAAACGGGCAGAAGATTAAATATTTAAAGATGAGTGTTTTCCCACTGTGGATATCCATAAACTCAGAATAAAAGAGCACTTTTTTATTAAATTCTTTGTGACAGTAGAGGTCTGTGTTTCTGAGTATTTATCAACAAACCGTACATTCATAACAAGCACTCTCTGGAAACCTAGCTGTGTTTTGTCATGCCGTTTAACTCCTCTATTTCCTTAACAACGCTGGTTTATTTTTATTAAACAGATGCAATTTTATTCATATTGTAAAACTGCAGCTTTCTGAATGTCATATTTCTGTGGTAAGGAAGTTATAAAGGACAGACGCTGCTCATTAGCCCTGTACAGCAGTAGAGAACACTGTGGGTGTGTTAAGTAACTGAGTGCCTCAGAGCAAGAATCTTCACCCTCACTCAGATCACTGATGAAATCTGCTCTGCAGTGCTCTGAGCTGCTCGAGGGGAGCAGAACTGAGCATGCCTTTCAGTGCGTTCTTTCACTGAGCTGCTCTGAGTGGCTCACTTACTTAACGCATCCAGTGTAGTTTTTACAACTCATCACTTCTGCTACGCTATACATATTGCTGCAATTTGTTAAACTGTCATATACTTTGGCCTTGATTTCCAAGCAGGTCTGTCCAAACAAAACTCCTCCTAGAAGCTCCTATCAAGTGGTTTCCATTCAGTGAAAAATGCCAGTGAACTTCCTGGGAGGTTTTAGAAGAAAAACGCTTTAAAAAGTCCCTTGGATGAGACGTCCCACTGATGATCTGTCTATTTTGTTTTGACATTAAATACTACTGGTATGCATCAGGCTTAAGAACGCCAGAGCTAAATTTACAAAAACTTCTAATTTTGCAATCCATGCAAACAGGGAGCAGGAGATCCCTAACAATTAGATGCTGTATCTCAGTGGAGCTATCCTAACATATGCTCAAATCATTTCTATGCTTTATCATTATACAGAAAAAGCCTTTTCCCAAATTCGCATGGGTTGCCAGTGAAAATCTGTCCCTGCATGAAAGCTAGGATATTAAGGTGGAAGTAGGGGGGACTTTAATGGAGAGAAGTGCTCAGAAATGTGCTCAGAATAATGTTTATTCCTGTTATTCCAAACCAATATTCCCTATCTCTACCTGCTGTGTAATAGTCCACTTGCTTTATAGAATATTATTTAACATGTAATGGGTGATAAATTTGGTAATCGATGTTAGTTCATTTTAATCATGCAACTAATTAATATGCATTTACTTTCACGGCTGGAAGCATGCTTTGGTGCTTTTGATTGTAGACCCCATTGCAGCCAAGTACTCATTAAAATGTTTTCAAGTAGACGAATCAGCCATTGTCTTGCACTGAATGAGGGGTATTATCTTGCTAATTAGGTCATGCTGGTTTAATTCTTAAAGATATGTTGGTATGAGAGATTTGGCAAGCATTATTCATTAGGCAGTGGATTTTAATTACCAAGTTTCTCTGTGCATTTCAAATGCTAAGCTACCAAAAGGACTATGAGTGTTCTGCAGGAGTTAAGCACTTCCCAGCTTCTGTGTAAAGAAATCCTGAGAGGCCAAGTTTTAACTTCTCTGGGACCCTCTACAATTTATCTTTAAGGCTTATTCCCTACATTTTAAAAAAAGACATGTTCACTGCCCCTCTCTGACCACTTTAGTTTTCATTTTTATTACAGCACTATGTGTTGTTCTGCACTTTAGTTTTCATTTTTATTACAGCACTATGTGTTGTTCTGCACCTACAATATTTGAACCCCTCTTCATGATTTCCAGTTATAACTGTACTTAACACGTGTGGTGCCATCCTTCTTTACTGATACTGAGACACAGGAGAATGACTTTGAGGTAACTATTTCCACTGACTGGAAAGAATACTGCCCAGCTGGAAGATGTAAGCTTGTTGGCCACCACACTGCTAACATAGCATGGAGCAACAATACCTCAGGTCTATTCATTTAGCAGCACAGTTTGGGGATTTAGGGGATTCAGAAGAACCTTTCCATAAAAATACTGTGCTGTGGGTATAATGACAGCTTCAGTCTGTTAGTGCAGAATGGGCATGTTCCCAGCACTCTGTGTCAGTGCCTATGGACCTACTGGCCAGATGGGAAAGCCTTTTGTTTACAGTATCTTTTCAAATATTATTACAACACATTTTGGTTATCGATACTGATCATATAAAATAGCACAGTTTGAAAATAAATGAACATTTACTTTAGTTATGTAGAAGTCATGAATAAAATGAAATCGAGGCCAAGCTTTTCATACAGTCTGTAATTGAGTTGTTGTTCTGGCTACAGTGTAAAAAAATATTAAAGAATTAAAGCAGCACATAAGTTTGTTTTGTTGAATTAAAAGAAGATTCCGATTCATAGCAGAATCTCCCACTTGGTATGGGATTTTATCTATGCAGGCGCCTCCTTGTACACTCAAAACCCCTTTATTAAAAGCGCTACCGTATGACAGCTTTCTGAATGGATATACAGTACAAATAGAAGTGTGCCTCAGAACAGCCTCAGTTATCTCAAATCAATCATGAAGGCATCCAAAACTGAGAAACGATGCTCAGAAATACAGCACTGCCAGTTAGATGCGACAGCAGATAACACTGCTCTCAGCTGCAGTCCTCTCCCACCCCCCTGAACCCCAGTGAATGGGTTCTACTTATTTTGTAATTCAATAGCCGTTTTTTATAGGGATCAGATGGTGACTGACAGACACATCTGGCAGTTGTGTTTCTGGGTCAGGCTGATATAGTTGAGGGGCTCTATGGAAGTGAAATAAATACACAGCTGACAAAGCCTGGAGAGACTTGGAATACCTCTAATACAACAGGGCACCATGCAAGTGTGGAGGAGGGGGCGTTTTAGAAAGAATTGCAGGAAAAGCCAGGGTAATCTCCACAGCTGTTCCAGTTAGACAGTAGGTAGTTGTTACTGACCTGCTGATGAGTGCAAAGTCAGGATGTATATTTTGCTATTTGCATTCTTAAGGATTTCCGTTTCTTTTTTAAAAAAATTTGAATGAAGTGCCTGTTGTACACATTTTCTTTCTGTCAATTAACCCAAACATCGATTTGTATAATACAAATGATTGATTCATCCACTGAAAAAGGCACTGGGATCAGCGATGGCTCCTGGAGTATCTACAGACAAGCTGAACGCATCTACAGCACTTCTTTGCATAAACTGATCACTCTTGCCTCATTCTCCTGGATTATCTTCTGCTTTAATATTTATGTAACCTAATCTTTTCCATTGTTCATGTATATGTCTGTGTTAAGAGGTGCTTGTCAGTTCTAGTTTTCTGCCATAGATATATCAAACCTAGGCTAGATGAGCCAAAGTGTCTTTATAGAAGTTAATCCCAGCGCCATCTAGTGATGTGTCGTTTTGGAGGTTTCCTGGCAATACACTGCTGTGTGCTAGATGGTGCTGGTCCCACTATTAAAAGACACTGGTCTAGCATACTTTACATATATAGCAGGTGACTAGAACTGAAGAGATGCCCCCTGGAACTCCTTGGCAGAGCACCTTAACATGGACTTATCAAAAACCATGGTCCTGCATTGGATCCCCAGTGTGTTTTAGTTCCATTGTGATACAATATGGAACTGTTACAACTCTAGGACTATTCTACCAATGGCATTTTCCATTGTTGCTGGCTTTGTACGACCATGTCCCTCAATGCAAAAACACTGCACTGCCACTGGTGGGACACAACTGCATCATCATGAAAGATCATTGAGAAGGAAATGCAAACCAAGAGATTCAGATATAAATAATTTATTTTTATTTCTCTTTTAATGTACAGATAAAATCTGCTATATGAAAAGAATGTACAGTTGATGTGTTTTTTTTTCTTCTTCAAATGGAAGGCTTTGAAATTCCCCTTCGACTTATATTATAAACAGGAAGTTTACTTCATCAACCTTTCTGTTTACAAAGTTCCTTTACAAAGTACACCATGTTACTGAACCTTGGGAAAGCGTGTTTATGGGATAAACATTCTCTTCCAGAAAACCAATGCTGTACCAAACTGTCCTCCTTCACACTGATTTCCTTCTCGGGTGATAAACTGTCGTCACACTCAGACTGATAGAATTCAAAAGTGCTAGTTTGCATGTCTTAATATTCCTTTAGGGAATGTATGGTCATAAAATATCCAGATTTGCTTTCAGGTTTTTCCAACATACAGACGTGCTCAAATGTGTTGGTACCCTTACAGCTCATTGAAATAATGCTTCATTCCTCCTGAAAAGTGATGAAATTAAAAGCCATTTTATCATGTATACTTGCATGCCTTTGGTATGTCATAGAATAAAGCAAAGAAGCTGTGAAAAGAGATGAATTATTGCTTATTCTACAAAGATATTCTAAAATGGCCTGGACACATTTGTTGGTACCCCTTAGAAAAGATAATAAATAATTGGATTATAGTGATATTTCAAACTAATTAGTTTCTTTAATTAGTATCACACATGTCTCCAATCTTGTAATCAGTCATTCAGCCTATTTAAATGGAGAAAAGTAGTCACTGTGCTGTTTGGTATCATTGTGTGCACCACACTGAACATGGACCAGAGAAAGCAAAGGAGAGAGTTGTCTGAGGAGATCAGAAAGAAAATAATAGACAAGCATGGTAAAGGTAAAGGCTACAAGACCATCTCCAAGAAGCTTGATGTTCCTGTGACAACAGTTGCAAATATTATTAAGAAGTTTAAAGTCCATGGAACTGTAGCCAACCTCCCTGGGCGCGGCTGCAAGAGGAAAATCGACCCCAGATTGAACAGAAGGATAGTGCGAATGGTAGAAAAAGAACCAAGGATAACTGCCAAAGAGATACAAGCTGAACTCCAAGGTGAAGGTACGTCAGTTTCTGATCGCACCATCCGTTGCTTTTTGAGCGAAAGTGGGCTCCATGGAAGAAGACCCAGGAGGACTCCACTTTTGACAGAAAAACATAAAAAAGCCAGACTGGAATTTGCTAAAATGCACATTGACAAGCCACAATCCTTCTGGGAGAATGTCCTTTGGACAGATGAGTCAAAACTGGAGCTTTTTGGCAAGTCACATCAGCTCTATGTTCACAGATGAAAAAATGAAGCTTTCAAAGAAAAGAACACCATACCTACAGTGAAACATGGAGGAGGCTCGGTTATGTTTTGGGGCTGATTTGCTGCGCCTGGCACAGGGTGCCTTGAATCTGTTGTGCAGGGCACAATGAAATCTCAAGACTATCAAGGCATTCTGGAGCGAAACGTACTGCCCAGTGTCATTAAACTCTGTCTCAGTCTCAGGTCATGGGTCCTCCAACAGGATAATGACCCAAAACACACAGCTAAAAGCACCCAAGAATGGATAAGAACAAAACATTGGACTATTCTGAAGTGGCCTTCTATGAGTCCTGATCTGAATCCTATCGAACATCTATGGAAAGAGCTGAAACTTGCAGTCTGGAGAAGGCACCCATCAAACCTGAGACAGCTGGAGCAGTTTGCTCAGGAAGAGTGGGCCAAACTACCTGTTAACAGGTGTAGAAGTCTCATTGAGTGCTACAGAAAACGTTTGATTGCAGTGATTGCCTCTAAAGGTTGTGAAACAAAATATTAGGTTAGCGGTCCCATCATTTTTGTCCATGCCATTTTCATTTGTTTTCTTATTTACAAAATTATGTTGAATAAAAAATCAAAAGCAAAGTCTGATTTCTATTAAATATGGAATAAACAATGGTGGATGCCAATTACTTTGGTCAGTTTCAAGTTATTTCAGAGAAAATCGTGCATTCTTCGTTTTTTGTGGAGGGGTACCAACAAATTTGAGCACGTCCGTAAGCATCATAGTGTCAACTGTGTGATCACAAGATAAAGTGGGTTTAAATGAGCAAGATCTTTGGGGCCAAACAGCTGACTTCACTGCCTAAACCACTGTCACATGCATCCACCTACAGACAGTTTTATAAGTGTGACTTGTAAACAGCATCGACAGACAAGGCGCAAAGATGATATGGAAGCTATGGAACTCCCACTGCGAATCAGTTGGCCTGTTTTTAAAGGGAAACTCAAATCAAAACCTGCAAACAAAGAGTTTGTATCCATCATGTACTTCTTCCTACCCCTCAGTCTAGTACTATGGTCTACACTGCCTCTACAGTCTTAGCGCAGGACCAGTGCAATGCAGTAGGAGAGATGTAGTTTGCAGTAACACATGCTGCTGTGTAAAAATAAAAACGGAAAAACTTTACTGGACAATAATTACAGTTACAACGGCTTAGCAAGACAGTAAATATTTACCAGTTTACAATCTGAATACAAGTGTTTGTAGCTGTCACAAGGCTGGCTGAGTGGTGACGCGTCAGACCCGGAAGAAACACACAAACAGACGGTGGTGATGAGTGGCTGAGTGCAAATGGTAGCACTCAGCGTTTATTAACAAAATAAAAGGTTTAAACAGAACACAAAAACAGGACACGGCACTTCACGCCAAAATAAAGAGACAAACAAAACGGACTATACAGTAAACAGACACGTTGCAGTGCACGGACAGACACACACACACACACACATACACACACACACACACACACACACACACACACAAACAAACAAACACGGTGAGTTTTAAATAAACAAGTATCGTGCTGGTCCTACCAGCACGTAATAGCAATTGATATTTAAACTAACTTTAACTTTATTTCTCCTTCTCTCTCTCTCTCTCTCTCTCTCTCCTGTTCACTACTCACCGAACACCCAACCCCGAGTGAATGAAACATGCATCTATTTATACTGTTGTGCTGGGATTCAATTACTAATTAATTATTCACTTGAATCCCAGCACGTGAATTAATTACGTGCAACCTCGTGCGCGCATATTACTTACTTTAAATGCACGTGCAGTGATGTGCAATCCCGTGCCTAAATACAATTATACAATTTAAATACCACGTGAAACACAGACCCGTTTATATCCCGTGTACCAATCTCTATACACCAACATTAACACACGCAACATACAACACAGAAATGCACACCGGGGCGGAGCACATTGCTTACAAAATATTTCAATAAATCTTACCTGTTGTGCCCTTTCAGGTAAGATTTTATAAGAACAAAATGTTAAAGTGAATATGTATCTTTCTTTTAGAGTGTGATTTTTGGTACTACACCAGTTTAAAGATATCTCTGTTTGCAAGCCTTGCTTTCAGATAGAGTTTCACTTCCTTTGTCATTTCACCTGGAGGGTGAAATTGTCCGCACCCCTTCAATGACCCCTTCCTGTCTTTAACCAACCAGCTGATGACACCCTTTCAGTCAGTAACATGCATTGAACAGGAGGACACCGCCGAGGTGCAGTGACGATGAAGTGCAAGTTTAACAGATTTCCTGGTGAAAAAAAAGCAACATTTGTCTAGGAGAGTTAGGTCTTTCTTAATTCACTCAAACCTGGGACTCTGCCAGAACAGACCAGCTGAGATTCTAATAATCCTCATCTAGACTAATTACTAATGTACATTCCAAATGCATACCCACTTGGTTATTTAATACAGTATTATAGTTCAATTAGAAAAGCTGCTGCAACTGGTACCCAGACAACAGCTGGTGAATCCCCTGCTGATCCCCCTTTTGGATCAGATTTGTTTGAAAAAGGTCCCATGGGATACTGCCATAACAATTAACACTGCACTCTCAAATGCATTTGTTATATTATTATTATTATTATTTATTTCTTAGCAGACGCCCTTATCCAGGGCGACTTACAATTCTTACAAGATATCACATTATTTTTACATACAGTTCAATTATTTTTTACACATTATTTTTACATACAGTTACCCATTTATACAGTTGGGTTTTTACTGGAGCAATCTAGGTAAAGTACCTTGCTCAAGGGTACAGCAGCAGTGTCCTCCACCTGGGATTGAACCCACGACCCTCCGGTCAAGAGTTCCGAGCCCTAACCACTACTCTACACTGCTGCCCTTATCTAATACCTTATCTTGTGTTTCATATCCCTGATCTTGGGTACCACTAAGGTTTTGTATCATACCACTAGATATCAACATTCAGTATCACATTCATTCACTTTGACAGTTCCTTTAGGACCCGTGGATTCAGCAAAATATTAACTCTGCCAATGAGAGTAGAAGCTTCTGTCCTTTGTTCCCTGTTATTCCCTGTCAAATCAACTGCTATTGTTTCGAAATCAAAACAAGCTACACAGTAAATGCTTCCTTTTTAATAAAGGTATTTTTAGAATTTGCTGGAAGTCAGCAATGACAATTAGGCAAATGTAACCCCCAATAGGCTGATCATTTACACAAACCAAGCATAACAGTCAAAGCTGGTCCTGAACAGTACTGGATAGGACACAGGTGCCCACTAGTGGTCATAAATAGAACTACAGCTGTAAAGGGAGTACCCTGCAAAAAGGAAATTTAAATGAACACACTCTAAAAACAAACCGTTTACTTAATTGACCTACATAAATACATACATTGTACCTCTCGAATGTGATACAGTCATATACAAACTCAGCTGTGGCACCGGATAGCGCAATTGTAAAAATAGAAATTGGAAGAAAACAGAAGATACTGTCACTGTGTTGGATGAGGGGCAGAATAAATGGTGTAAAGTTTACAGAAGTGTAAACTATGGTAAAGCATGTAGTAGACAGAGTAAAAGCATAGTGACCGATAAAGAAAAAAAAAAAAACACAGTAAATCTTGTAAATCTTGTAATGCATAGTATCGCTTGGGAAAAATATATATAATACATATAATAGTCCAGTTTTATTCGGGTATTATGACTGTTTTTATGTAAAATAAGTATCACTGGCAATGAAAAACAAAAAGCAAAGATTCTCCTGAAACAGGAAAATAAAGAAGATAAGTTCCAGTCAGTGTTCAAACAAAATAAACAATTCCATGCAGGCTATATTTTAGACTCAAGATACATTTAGCACGGTGATTTGGTCATGTTTCAGAGTGATTATTTTTGATTGAAGCTGTCAGTGTAATTAACTCATCAACTGCTTGGAGGAGGTCCATTGCAAAACCTTTCTTTTCGGGAATATTTTGCACACCCTTTTTATATATACTATGACAGATCCACACATCAGGTTACTTAATCACACTTCAATTAAATCTCTACATCATGGTTTACTCCCAAAAGAAGGTTTCGAGATGATAGCGTGATACTGATTTATTGGCTGATGTAACTCAGGAATACTCAGAAATGGGAAAGTGACTAATCCTGTCTTGCACTGTACAGACTTGCCCCTCTGTTCTCATAAGAATAAATATACATTTCAGAATGTCCTCCTTTTGTGCTTCTTAAGCAAACTAGTGTTGGCAACTCCTGATGGCTTTGCCATTTTAAAGCAATTGTCCCCAATGCTCTTTTGATGTGATTGCTATAACTCTTTAATTGCATAATATTTACAGCAATTCAACTGTTTTTACCATGTTTTTATTGATTCACTTGTAACATAATGTAAAGACCCTTACAGTAATGCAGAACACAAACAAACAACAGGACACCATTACAATTACCCTGAAGATACTACAGTATATCAGAACCATTAGCAAGCCACATTACCAGCAATGGCAACACATATATTGTCCATTATAGAACACTGGTGGTGGTGTAATGGGATACCAGTATATTGGTTCAGCATTGCAATAGTATTCTGATAGCATATACTATAGTGGTTGCCCCAGTGCTACAGTTTCTCCTTATGTAGTGGAGAAGACATAATGTTTATATATTAATAAATCTCACTGGAACGCCAAAGTACTGTTTATTTAATGCACTGAACTTTGTTTTTGTTCATTAGATCAATAAAGTTGTATACAAATTGCATTCTGGAAAGGATAGTGGGAGACTGGTGGGCAAAAAAACCAAAACTTTTTATTGAACTGATAGTACATTCATGGGTAGGTTTTAAGTTTTGTATTGTGTATTGGGAGTGAGATTGTTTTTCTGCCTCTCTCAATATGGCTTCCTGCTGAGAGCGAATGCAGAGTGGAGAGTACTTACTGTGCAGCAGGCTTTATTTTTATTTTCTTTATTTAATTTCACTCAGTTCTCTCAGAATAAAGCTGCAAGACGTCAGTTTGTGTCAGGTGGTCCTTTAATATCCTGAAGAAAAAAATACACAACGCATAGTACACGAAGACGTCTATTACACTTAGTACAGAACCATTGCATCTCCATTTCGAAGCCTCTTCTGTTTGCCATTGAAGATCATTTGGTAATGGTGCTATCTGTTGGATATATACATTTGGGGTCTGATTTTAACCTTTTGCCAGGTTTTATTCCTTTGTTTGACATACTGGGCTGCACACTTTTGAAATCACACGTGGCACATGTACTAATCTGTGGCCCCATGAACACACGTGGCTCTGGGTTACTATAAATCAGTGTGAAGCGCTCTGCCAAGGTCCGAACCTGGGGCTTTGGACTCAAGTTAAAGTATGCTACTACAGCACAGAAGTGTTTCTTGTGACTGCCTTTTTCATCATGATCTTTAACAACAACTACAACAGCAACGAAACGGACCGCTGCAGCAATATGAGGCTGCCTCACTTTTAGTAGACTCGCTCCTGAAAGAAGGGATGTTGTTTCAAATCTCCTTCTGACCCTGTCGTTCTCTTCCACAATGGTAATGTTTTCATGCTGTTGACAGACGAACGGTATCACAATAACATAAAGCAAACCCTCTGTTGGTAATCCAGTGCAGTACCATCGTAGGGTATCTGTACCACCAGTGTGTTTCCGTATGACTGTGTCATATTCATTTGTATTAGGTTTCCATTGCATTCATGGTCATTGTTTTATTTAAAAGCAGACTGGCTGCACTCACAATGCAATGTAAACCCCTGATGTGGTCTGACCAGGCTGTATAAGCCTTAGCAGAACACTGTAGCTAGGTTAGCAGACTCTACAAACCAGAGCAGTGGTTTATCTTGAAAAACAACCATTGTTCAGCCCTGTATACACTATTTCATCCCTCAATGGCCAAACCAATCTCTGTTCTGTGAAAAGAAATAAAAGTGCAGGATTTATTTACAATCATAGTGTTAATTACCACAAATTCCCTGCTTCAGCATTGATCCCTTTGTTTGTGGTTTTATACTCTGCACAAAAAGCAACTTCCAATAGCTTTCATTTTGTAACTGCAGTACCCATGTAGTTAAATAGTACCTACACAACCATCTTGTGATGATTAGGTTATGTTATTATGTTTTTAGTGCTGTACCTTTAATGCATGACAGTGTCTCGTGCGAGAGACTAAAGGTCACATGAGACTCTAATGACAGTGGAAGAGAGAGAGAGTTCGTTGTAAATGGAGGATGTACGTTTTGTTGCTCTGTTCCTCCTTTGTTATGTCATTGATGTAGAGACAGTATACCCAACGCCTATATGTTTATAGGATTAATACTGCTACAGAAGGGAACAGAGTTATGTATAACACATGAGATATAATAAAAGTCTTAAGTTGAATTCCCTGAAACGCTGTGTCTCTGTGTTTGAGGCCTCTCATCGATCCTGGATCCAAGGACCCCTCGCAGCGACCCCCGAGCGGCGATTCATTCAGTCTTGGGCCTCTCTAAAGCAGAGGCTGACAATCTGCATTGTGTGGTGGTCAGTTTGAGATAACAATGTGCTGTGCCACATAGCCCCTAACATTGTAATACAGTACATTTTCATTGTTTAAAAGTCTCTTTGAGCTCACTGAAAAATCCTTGTTAATTGATGTTTGGACAAGTTGTTTAGCAGAAAGAAGTATGAAACACTGCAACTTTCAACTTGAAGCTATCTCCACTGTCTTTTGTGATACACTTGTCTCTCTCATACATCTCTATACATCTCTCATGTTTAACCTGTGAAACAAACGAATAAACTATTTATCTATCTATCTTCTTATGTGTTAACACCTGGTGACAGGAAAAGCCTTTGATAAGAGCTCTTCTGAGTCCTCACATGCTTGGCTCAAGCACACGCAGCTGTCTGCTGAGGGCACCACAGCCGTTACATTGAGATGAGATTGCACTAGAGGCAGGAAGCCTGAGGGTAACAAACAGTAACCGTTTTTGGGGACTTTCCTAAAGACTTAAAGCTACAGTGCCTTGCTATCATGATAGCATAACAGAAAATAAAACAGGAATCACCTTTTAAAAATCATATCAGGCACTACACATTTACTGCATATTCACACAGTGTTTGCTAAATGGAAAAACAAACTGGTGATGTGCTGCGATAAACAATTCAGTATATTCAAGGCCCTTGTACACACCTTTGGTATTTCTTGTTTACGTAACATTACCATTTTACTTCTTTTAAATGACTGTACTGTTTAACTGCAAAGCAATGACAGACTGCCATTGGCTGTACATTATTACCAAGCAGGTGTGAAGCAATGGTAAGATACATTTACAATGTGAGTGTCACAGTGTGAAAAGATTGCACAGGATTTGGCAAATACAGGGTTAATTAATTCACAACCTGTGTCTGTCCCAATAAGAATGCCATTAATGACTGGGTCTATTAATTAATTAATTACCCTGTTAATTAATTAATTAATCAATTAATTACCCTACCATCTCCAGTAGAAATGGAGAAATGGAGTGTGAACGAAGGGCACAGTAGGTTGTGTTTGGCTGGGAGCAACAGTATTTTGCTTTGTCATTTTAAAGTGATTGTAGCAGACAAGAGTAGCAGGACCTGGCTTTATGTGTAGTTGGTTGTAGCGGTGAATGTGCAGCACCTGTTGTTCAATGAATAATACAGACAGAGAGTGCCCAGTTGCCAGGGTTCCTTACTGCCTCAGCAAGTGCAGGCAGCTTTAGGATTGCTCATAGAAGTTTTAGCAATGCCTAGCAGTGCAAAGGCAGATGTCTGGGATAGTGGCTTTGTTCAGTCACATGCTTGCTTTTATAGAGGCACCTTCCTTGCACGCAAACTGTATATGCTCTGTGGTAAAGGAACAGGGAACTGTAAGGGAGACGGAAATCAAGAGCAGATTTGAAGATTCAGCCCTCCCATACATACAGAGATAAAAATAGGCTGCAACCTGTTTCATATTTATTTCATGGTAAGAGATTGGTTAATGCATTTTAATATATAACACACATATAGGTTGATAGTTGTATTAATCACAAACACAAAGATCTTAGCAGGGATGTGCAGTGTAAAGGTTTACGGAAGCATTTTCCACTGTACCAAATGATCTTCAGTGGTATTGCAGTGGTTCTGGGATAAAGGGCAGTGGTAGCACAATGGTAGTTACACACTAGTAACATTCTCATATCTTCACATACAATGGTATCACTAAACAATACAAACTGGTAATCTGTTGCAGTACCATAGCTGTACCAGTCTGCTACAGTATCAGGACCACTGTAAATACATGTTGCCTTTGCTACATGGTTATTATGGGTTCCTAGTGGTAGACATTTATCAGAAAAAAGCGGTTTTCTGCACTACTGAAAAAAAAGATCTTAGATTGCTGCTGTGTTTGCCTGTTACTGTTGCCTGGGTGACAGAGATCTGAGAAAGTGATACACTTGCCACAGTTTTTTGACAGTATATGGTAGCTTGACAGTGTGGCCGGAGTCTGCTCTTCTTGAGGTCCCAGGACCAGGAGACTGGACATTCCCCTTATTTATAGGTGTCCAGTTTAAACTGGCTTCTCTAGAGCTAAAACTACTGTTGAGGGAACTGTCATCAGACATTAAGAACTCCTCTGCAGGTGGTTTTAACTCTAACTAAATTATAAGACAGAATTAATTTGAAAAACCAAAATACGTATGAAGAGAAACAGGAAGTTTGTTGGCCTGACTATATGCAAATGTTTTTAATGTTCTCGGTTCCCTCACTTTTGTGTTTTTGTTTAGGCTTGTTTATCATGCTCCTGCAGGGGTGACGTCAATTGCAATGTAACTTGCTTCAGCAGAGGGTGGCAGTTAGTTTGCTTGTGGTTTAAGATACATATCAAGTTGCTTCTCCAAGTTGCACGCAGTGTGTTGCAATCTCCTGAGACGCAGAAACAGCCTCCTGAGGTGCAGTAGAGCCTTTACCGAGGTAAGGGCGTGCTGATCTCTTTTTAATTCTTGTACACAGTATAGATGATTCATTAGTTCTGACACTTCTCACACCTGTTGTTGCATGATGAGGAATGAATGGAGGGTGCTGGACTGTATCAAATGTACAGTAAGAGATTCCACTGCAAGGCTTAGGTAGGTGTTTGGTTTTTGTGCAGATTTCATGGTTCTTTTTATAGTTGTGCTCATAGAGCTTGATAGGGAGATTCTATAAGTGAGCACCGCAGTCAGAAGTGGGTAATCTCTTTCACTGTGCTTCTGTTGGAGTTTCACCTTTAGGGATTCAGAGATTTCATGTTCTATTCAAAACCGTTTCAAGATCTACTAAATGATTAGCAAATCAGGGGTATTGTGCTATATTACGTATATACAGATATATAGAAATGATAAATAAAACATTTTAAAAATATATTATTTGCAGTTTTTCTTGTGCTATGCATTTGCCATTCTTTACCATGTCTGTCTGTCTTTCAAAACTCTTTATTCTATCTATCTATCTATCTATCTATCTATCTATCTATCTATCTAACTACAGCTATGGCCAAAAGTTTTGCATCCCCCTATAGAATTAACTCATTGTGCTTCATAAGGTCGAATGAAACCTGCTGAATAATTGAACATATTCAATTACATACCACTTTGCAGTTTTCCATATACTGTGACATTTCAAAATCTAACATGAAATACTGTACTACTATTATGGCTTTTATAATATAATTTTGTAGTTTATTTGACAATATGTTCAATAAAATATCAAAATATGTTTATATATCTCACTCCTAAAATTCTAGGTGAGGCAAAACTTTTTGCCCTAGCTGTATGCATCGATGTATTTGTGCCTGCTCTGATTTTTTATTTATTTATTTTTTTAACATACACCTTTAAGCTTTTCCACACTTATGCCATGCTTTACTGCACTGTGCTGTGCTTGTACTGTGATAGACTAGTGTTGATGTTTAGATCCACCTGCATCATCGTGTGAGATGAAACTGAAATCTTACAGCAGGTGGTCTGCACGAAGAATGGGGCTTCCCACGGTCCTCGCTGAGGTTTTTATGCAGCCACAAATAGCAGGTTTTAAAAGAACACAAACAAAAACACATAATTTGTGCGAGGAGCAATAATTCCACTTAAAAACAAGCATGCATCAGAAACAAACCTGTGAACCCAGCCAGGAACCTGAATAAGACGTGTGAACTTTTATTAGATGGACCTGACATTCAAATAAAGCATCAACCACAATGACCTTATAACAAGTAGACAAGTGTTTGGGCTTATGTTTGCTACCGTTTAAATACTGTTTGGAGGGTAGCAGACACCTTATAAAGGTTTACCACAGTGAATTCTGCACCTTCCTGTGTTGTTCCCATGAATACTGGTTATTTACCATGCCATACCATTAATTAAGTCTGTTTTCTTAATCTGCTAACATGTGCTTTACCGTACTTTCATTATTCTACATTTGATTTACTACAGATTACTGTAAATAAGGAATAAAGTACCCTAATCATGACACTTTATCTTCATTTAAATACATGTTTTTAATGGTTTAGAGATATACGAATGACATCACAATATGCAGATAGGGATCTGGTTAATGGCACGGTCCTGATGGGTTACTTTTAAGATGTGTAATAAGATAATAAGATCAGATAATCATTAACAAGGAACGTTTTTGTTAAAAGGCACATATATATATATATATATATATATATATATATATATATATATATAACACAGTTCTTTTGGTCATGTATCATCGCCTTTATTATGATACACTGGGCCGTATTTTCAAAGCATGTACTCCAGTCTCTAATGAGCTCCGATTTTTTGAAAGAGGTAAAACACCTGTTCATTTTACAAAAGTAAAACCAAACAACTAAGTAATATATTTCGAGTTCTCTTAAGCACTGTTTTGTTTTTCATTTTGTTACATTAACATAATTAAGAAGCAAACTCTTTGAAAACATGGCCCAACATGTCATGTAAAAATATCACAAGAAAAGATACCCAGTGACTCAATACACCCCTACATAATAGTGCTTCTTTAAAAACAATTGGGACACGTTTCAGGAATATCAAACCTGATTTAATAATTAAGACAGGCTTTTAAAAATTCTTCAAATGAAGTATTTTAAACAGAGCTCAGTGTTGACTTTCAGCAGGTTGTCGGAGCTGATAAACCAGTCCTGTGAGTCACAGATGCAAATCCAAGGGTTAGTTTGTACTATATTAGCAGGGCATGCAAAAGCAAACTGCTAAAGCAGCAAACTCGGTGAGATTCTGAAATCAGCAGGGATGGCATGTTGTGGTTAAAGCACAAGACCAGAGTGCAATCTTCAACACCAGGTCAGAGCATACAAGGGCTTGCAGGGACTTTTGGTGCGAATGCTGTCTTAATTCTGGTAACGCCAAAGAAAGCTTTTAATTTCCTTTTGAAAGGATGCCAGCAGAATCAACATAGGAGCTCCCAAAAATATCTAATTTCCTCTGTTCACAGCACAGCCTCTTATATCTGATGATTATGTCTGTTGGTGTGTACGTCTGTCTGCGTGGCAAAACACAGGTTTGCAGTAAATGGCAGGATTCAGTAATGCAGTGCTATTGTCTTTTAATGACTAAAACTTTAGTCAACAGTGTTTTTATGTTAAATTGTTTGACATTGTGAATACTATTCAAGTCTGAACTGCTTTTGTTCTACTTGGGGTGTCCTGCCCGTCGCGTCCCAAGCTGAAAATATATGGGTAACAGCTAGTTCCAAGTGGTGAGCTGCAGTCTGAGGTTCCAAGGATGAATAGAACAGGAGGGTAGCTGTCATCTCTCTCCAGCCGGAAAGCAATTTGCTTACTGTCTAACCTGAATTAACAGACTGAGCCTGTGACCAGTGTGATCATTACAAATCCTCTTTATAAAGACCACTTATACATGGTGAGCGGTTATTACAAAAACAGGTTTTTACTGAATATGCAATACAAACAGTATTAGGATGTTACTCGCCAACAAAATAAGGCACATTTTCATAGAGGTTTCAGGTGACATGATCTGAAAAAAAGAAGTCAATCAAATGGAAAAGCAGACAAAGAACACCAGCAAAAACAAACAGTATTAGATTAATACTTATACAATAATGATTCAATTAAAACATAATACAATTCAATTACAATGCCTAATAATGCAAAATAAATGTTCAAAGATGTGATAATTCATCATAAAAATGCAATACATGTATAGGTTGTGTGATGAGTACTTGAAAAATGTGCCAGTGAGTCTGCTCCAGATTTCAATCAATTCAATCCTGTTTTTGCACTTTCACAAAGGATATGAGATATGACAAGTTCATTAACATCTGTCAAGTCATCAGAATTTCTAACAATTTCCAGTAGCTTCACTGCGATTGTGCAGAGCCCCTGTATACTTCAAAGCAGTGTGCCCCACGATACCACCTACCCCGTCTTATAAGAAGCATGTGTGCCATGAAAAACACAGTATAGAATAATATAGCATAAGAAATGGCAATGCATAGTTTAATGAAAAATGCACACGTGGTTTACAATAACTCAAGTAATGAAACAAAATGTCATAGTGACCTACATTCAACAGCATGTTGAATAGCATCTTGTAACAAACATCATTCAAAAGTTTCATCAAGTTTGTGTAAGCCATCATTAGCCCAGCTAAGCCAGAACCAGTGCATAACTGCTGAATTGCAAAGAATGGGCTAATATTCTTCAATGCACAACAAACTTGTAGATGCTGTCAGCACAGAGGCCTCACTGTGATACTGGAAAGGGTTAAGCTGTATGCAGCTGTCTTGGCAACTTTTTTCTAACAGATAGAATATAAATTGGAAATGAATGGGCGAGAGTCAGAAGCAGAAAATGGGAACAATAGGAAGTCGTTTAATTATTCACACTTTTAACGGTAGATTGATTTATGACCAATCATCTCATGCACATCAGCTGTAGGCGTCAAATTTACATACAGATTATTTATAATAGGTCTGGACAGGAGGGTTACTTTCGGCATAGTCATATTTCTATTAAGATGGTTCATTTAGTTGTGCAGTGCAACCTTACTAATTAGTAAACCAACTTGTCGTTATTGATAAGACCAGAAGAAGTTTGATTGCAGGAAAGAGGATAGAAATTAACTAAAAAAATATTACCCTTTTCAACACTAAGTGCTAGATTTAATAGAAACATACATACATATTTAAAATAGCATGCATCTTTTCACTGAAAACAGTTTAGAAATGGGGCCTACTGTTTTGAGTGGAGTTATGTTTTCAAGACCTAATGATTAAATTCAGTGCAAACACAGTTAGCAATGCAGTATAGGAGGCAGTGCACAGTTTGATGGTCTTGGTAAAAAAAAAAAAAATGTGCTCATTGAAATGTCTGTTATTCTGCATTGCATCATATTCATAGAATGGAACCTAATGTTCATTTGATCTGTTCCACCCCAACTGTAACACCGCACACACACCCACTCACATATACTAAAATATCCTGCTGAGATCGTTTTTTAAAAAGCTTCAGTGTTTGAAGCCTGGCCAGTGGTATGAGCTCTAACACAACGAAACTTCCCGCCGTTTCTTGGTTTGAGTTAGCCCACAATTGAGGAAGGGGTTGAATTACGCTATGTATCTCTGTACAAACTTTGTCAACTTACAGTTTTTTTTTTTTTGTCACACAGGAAAGCCGTAGTTAACTGTGAAAGATCTAACCAGTTCTATTGAATTTGTATGAATCGATGCAATGCGCGACAAACAGGAAGTACAGTGCTGCGTTTTACACTTAACTGGCAGGCTGTAGTCAATGACAACCATTTATTTACATTATACTATTTTAAACTGTTTGCATTCATCACCTTGCATGACTCAAGTGATATTAATCATTGAGTATTGCATGTTTGTGATCAGCGTATTTAACTGCAGTCATTCACGGAGGCTGGTGGTCCAATGCTTAAAGAAAAAAAAGAACTTGTAACCAGGAGGTCCCCGGTTCAAATCCTAGCTCAGCCACTGACTCACTGTGTGACCCTGAGCAAGTTACTTAACCTCCTTGTGCTCCATCTTTCGGGTGAGACGTTGTTGTAAGTGACTCTGCAGCTGATGCATAGTTCACACACCCTAGTCTCTGTAAGTCAATTGATTGATTAAATAATAATAATACCTGTTAACAACCCTAAAAACACTAAGCTTCTTTCCATACCCATTCCTCTCTTTTAAAACTCTTCTTAATCATGACATCTGTCAAGATTTCAAGCCAAAAGTAAGCCTGTTTGGACTTGTGTAAGAAAAACTAAAACAGGCAGATAAGAAGCTGTAGTTTACACACCTACCGTAATACATTGTATTATGATACCATAATACAATGTGTTATTTCCTGACCAGTGTCAGTGCAGCACCCTCAGTGATACTAAAAGTGACATCTGATCAGTCTTCTAAGCTACCTGCAATACCCCAGTTGATAAATCAGAGTCGTCATCCTGCCCCCGCCCCCCCCCCCCCCCCCACTGCTCTCTGTGCTAAACACTGTTCCTTTCAGAGGACATATTCATCTCTATTGTGTCTATCACCCACCCTCCTCCCCCCCAGGTTTCAATAAAGCAGTGTGGAATAACTTTGATCAGGAATGAAGAGAGCTGGCTGGTAATGTTATGAACATGTGAAGAAAATGTGTTGGAGACTGTCAGTATTCTACCTTAAATCAAATGAAAGCACCCATATTGAAAAGCATTTCTTAGCAATGAAAAATCTATTCCTATCTCCCGGGGACTGCAAAAGAACGCTGACACATACTTGGTCAATGTCCTCCAAATACAGTATTATTTTAAAATTACATTTTGCTGCTGACTGGCCACGAAGAAAAAGAATTCCTTAAACTAATTTTATAGTATTTATTATAAATTACAGACATACAGCAGTGCTCACACTAGCGACCTTATTGGTTTAATCACTGAGCGAGATTGAATACATTTAGATTTCTGTTAGCAGCTAAAGTTAAACTAATGAATATATTTCCATTTTATTCCTGCTGAAAATGTCTTTAAAGTTTCTATATAATGATAATGCCTAGATGTATAATGTAAAAACCAGCCAGCCTTGAGTTATTTTGTGTCTGGGCCAATTAGAAAGACTGTTTGCTTGGACTATCAATGATAGTCAGGAGGCATTGTCACAGAGATGAAAAATCTGCAATTTGAAAAACTCTATTAATCCGAGAGATTTTCCTATTAATTGAAAGTTTTATTATCAGAGAGATGTTGATGCACTCATACAAAGCATAAATTATTTTTACAAAGAGAAACATGAAATACCGTTGATACTTTCAGCACATTTTGTGAAAGATTAATACATGTATTATAATATTGGTTAGTCAACAGGATAAGTGTAGTGGGCTGTAGAATTATGGCAAGCCTCCAAGATAAATGAATGAATATGACATAATGGTTTATTAAGAGCAGGATGACAAAAAACAAGTTACATGTCTGAGCATGGTTTTGGAATATCAATTTAATGTCCTTCTTTTGGTGTTCTCTTAGTTTCAGATACACACCCTCCTCTTTTCTGGCCAAAGATTCTTCAATAAATGACTCAACAGCATCAAGATGCACAACAATACATCATTGATGAACCTGCCATGCCCTGGAGAGAACATCGCGGTGGAATACACATACACGCTGTACTCCACCTTCTACCTGATCATCTTCATCCCTGGCTTGCTGGGAAACAGCGTGGCCCTCTGGGTCCTGTGCACATTTATAAAAAAAAAGAACAAAGCGGTCATCTTCATGATGAATCTGACCCTGGCTGACCTGGTGCACGTCTTCTCCTTACCCTTACGCATCTACTATTATATCAACCATGACTGGCCCTTCGGCAATACCTTGTGTATGCTCTGCTTCTATCTGAAATATCTCAACATGTATGCCAGTATCGCCTTCCTGGTTTGCATCAGCATCCAGCGCTGCGTTTTCCTCATCAATCCCTTCCGCGCCAAGAACTGGAAACGGCGCTACGACATTGGGATCAGTATTGTGCTCTGGCTTTTGGTCGGGGCCGGGTGCTCCCCTTTCATCCTAATGAGGAAAAACTCTACGGCGAGCAACGGCTGCTTCAAAGACCTCCCCACGCGAAAACTCAGTCTGAAGCTCTCGGTGACCATGATGGCCTTTGCAGAGTTGACAGGCTTCGTCATCCCCTTGGTGATCATCGTCACCTGCTCCTGCTGGATCATCCAATCCCTGAAGGACAGCTCGGTGTTTAAGAAGGACAGTGACAAGAGTAAGGCTCTCCGCATGGTGCTCATGTGCATGCTCGTCTTCCTGCTGTGCTTCGCCCCCTACCACATCAACTTCCTCTTCTACCTGATGACTGGCCAGGACATCATCACAAACTGCCCCCTGCGGAAAGCCATCCGACAGTTCCATCCCATCTCTCTCTGCCTCGCCAGCCTCAGCTGCTGCCTCAACCCTATAATGTACTACTTCTTGACGACCGAGTTCTCTCAGCTCTCCCATCGAGGCAGCATCATGATCCGCAATCGTCTGATGAGCCGGGAGAGTGGATCCTCCATCAGGGAGTAGGAACATTGTGCAGGACCACACTGGAAAAAGAGACTATAATGAAAAGCAACTTGAACTGCCAGACACATTATTAATAGAAATGTAAAACACAGGTTCCTTGTTTGATGTTGGACAGGTGTTGAACAAACAATAGAAACACCTGCAGTATGATACATAGCACATACTGATAGTAAGCACTCAGAAGTGATGACTCTGTGGGGCATTTTGAAGAACACACTTTGTGACACATTTCCTTGAAGATATTATTAATTCAGGAGAGGCTATACATTCCTCCAGAACAATTTAAACACCTTGTCATGTTGAATCAATACCATCATTGGTGAGCATGGTGCTACAACACCTTAGTGGCACAGTTATTTTTTTTAAATGTATTTTTTTATTAAAAAAGCCAACCCCAGCAGTACCATATAGTGAAATAATGCAATGCACCAATATATATATTAAAGACTTAACCAATGAGTTATTTATAAATTAGCTGTACATGTCATCTTAATTGCTTATTTATATTCCCCATTCTGTTTTATGGTACATACAGTCATTTTGAGTGGTTATGGGTTCTGTTACTCGAATATTCAGTTCAAATATTCTTTCTCAAAATCTCCCATTACCCGACTTTAATTGTGCTTTGAGCTTGCATGAACAGCCTTCTTCATTCCACTGAAGTCATGTGACAATGTGACCTTTCAACTCCTAGCCCCACCTTCATTTTAACAGAGTAGGTGGGGCTGGCAGAGTTGAAAGGCAGATGGAGAGAAATAATAAGAACTCAGTATTGAAGCAACAGAGCCCACAAGCACTTTGAATGATTGCAAACACCATAATAAAGTAAGGGAAAAAAATAAATAATACAAGGTAACAAATAATTCAATCATATTTAAATCTACTTTAAATACAGTTTGATATTCATAAACCTGCTTTTAAACTGTTCTTAGTTGTAGCATACAAACCTTTTTTTTTTAATCCGTCAAAACTGTCATGAGTTGAAGCTTTGTTAACAGGGCAGGGCCCTCCACTTCATATTATCAGGAGTTTGCATAGATTGCAAATGAAGTTTATCATCTTTTTTCACCATTTTGCATTCCATTTTTTGTATTCGCTTTCATGTGAACTATACCATGTACGAGAGAAGTTGTCTTGCCAAGACTTTGAAAACGCATATATGCATTATTAAATATAGCACTGATAGGAAACGTAACATGGGACAATTATCCAAACAGTGACTGGAGGAGTTATAGGCAGATTGATGTCTTGAAGATGCTGTATTGTGTGCCAAATGTGACCCATTTCCCCAATCTTAGACCACACAGATTATTAGATGCCTATGAAATACAAGGCCGTGGGTTTGCTGTGTAAATAGCAGTTTAGATTTCAGTATTGTGCACATTGTGCTGCTTGTATGTATGTTTTTCTTTATTTCATAGGATGCCTATTGTTGTATATATTTCAATGTCTACAGTGAGCTACGTAAATAGACACAGCAGAGCCTGATGTAAGCTACCTGACACACTAAAGTGTATGCAATAAAACAACAACTCTTGAATATATATATTTTTTATTTTCTTTCTTTAAAACAGCAGTTTTAATAAAGCAAATTATACATGTATTCACTGGCTGGCCTTGGTGAAACAGAATTGGTTATAGAATGAACCAGTCTTTAAAGAATAAAATAAAGGTATTGGAAAGTATGATTCAAAGGAGTAAATAAAACAAGTTATTTATTTAAGTACTTCTTATAGTGCTGGTGTAAAATATTATTTCTGTCTGAGAAACATCTGTGCTTATGACCTCAGTCTGCCAGTGTTGAATATGTATAAACTTCTTACCAGAGGTCACCACAGAATCACATGACAGGGGAAAATAGAAAGAGGTACAGTACCAGCAGAAGAGCTTTATCCCCTGGTGTGCAAGGGAACATTAATCCAACCAGGCTGTTCATTCACTAATGCAATCTATAGTCAGCTATACATCCCCCACTGTTGCAAGTTTAGATGAATACATGGGTTAACAGATATCTGAATGCATGTGCTCCCCTCTATTGGTATCTCTAAGAAATAGTTTTACCATCGCTGGAAACACATTGGGAATGCATTCAGGAAATCACTTGCTGGTTTTATATAGTTGTATCTCTCTTTGGCCTTAAATTAGAATGCACAATGCACAAGCATAACATGGAGCCAGCTCCACACAAAACAGAGATATTTATCAAATAAGAGTTGATTAGATACAGCGGACTACAAATTGAAACATAATACATCTCCTTCAATAAAATCAGATTGCACTTTTTTCACAGAGAAATGAGTTAATGTCGTATCACATTGTGAAATCTCTACAGGCTTCTTGCATGTGGTAAAGTGATGTTAAGTTTTCTTAAAGGCACAGTATTAATTCCGTCTCTAACTTGTTCTTTTGGACTGAACCCTTTTTTTTTCTACGACAATCACCTACAAAACACACCCAAACACAATTTCTAGCAATACTTGAATCTTGTGTTTTCTAGGCCTGCAGGAACACAAACGTGTCTTAGCAAATTATCACAAAATGCACTGCAGGTTCAGTGAGTTCTTTTTTTGCAACATAAAGTCTGACTGAGATTACCACCAAGATATGTTTCCTAACCTGATGTCTTTCAACACAGAAGGAATCAAGTCTTACCAGTGACCACAAAAAAAAAAGTTCCTCATTTATTTTGAGATCTCTGGTTATACGGTAAGTTCCAGCTGTATATATCTATTATGTGAAATGCAATTTCAATGTTCAGTTTAATTATGATCGTCCACTTTGATATGAAGCAGACAATATTCATGTGTTAATTAAAGTAATGAAACCACACCTTAAAATTGAAACTGAAACTCCAGAGGCGTAGGCCCATGTTTCAGTACTGCCTGGTGATTCACTTTGCTTCTGTGAGCTGTTACAATGCAACATGCAGCTTGCTCTGACAGAAACAGCTGAAACAGAAGCAACTCAGTGACCTGAGAAATGTAAGAGGGGTCTCTCTGTAAAAAAAAAAAACTGGTAACAACAGCCAGACTGCTGTTTAAGGGCTGTGATTATTGAAATATATTTTTGTTTACGACTGTAAGTCGCCCTAGATAAGAGTGTCTGCTAAAAAAATAAATAATAATAATAATAATAATAATAATAATAATAATAATAATAATAATAATAATAAACATGGATAATACATACAGTAATTGTACCATTAGGAATTCACAATTCAAAATCATGATTCACTTTTTTCTTTTTCTTTTTGATCAATTTTTGTATTCATTTTAAACAGATAACAACAAACACCACTAAATGTAACTAACAAAAAAAAAGCTAAAAAGGGGAAGACCTAAAATATATCCTCAAATTCACCCAGTATTAATTCAGGAATGGCTACACATTCCTCTACAACAATGTAAACCCCTTGTCATGTTGAATCAATACCATTCTCGCTGAGCAAAATATGAACAAATGGGCACCAGAACTACTAGGGGAGAAAATCAATAACCATGGACAGATTGGATGACAGATTCAAGATGACTACAAGGTGTTTATGGGGTGACCATTCCTCAATAACTATCATCTCAAATTCCAGGGAAATCTGGTCTTCAGAATGGCCCATCACTTGAATGTTGATACTCAACACCTCCATCTGGTGGAGCTGTTAGGTCACTGCATGAGTTTTCTTGATCGTATTATTGTGGAGTGTGGGTTCTGAGATGACACGTCCTCCATCCATCTGGAAAACTGAGAGGAAAACACATTTCACAGAGTTTTAATAGATCTGATGTGTGATACATTTTCACATTTTTCATGTGGCGATATGTGGTCTCGTAGCACTAGTGCTATACAGTAGACAGCACTGTTAGTACGTGCTGGTTCTGGCGTACTGCGTACACTGAATAGGGGACCAAGTAGTCCGAGTTACTGTGGGTACTTCCATGGCGTGTACAATGTGTGTGTTCCTACCTTTTAACAAACTGCTTTAAAACTTACACCCACTTTTCTTAACTCTGCTACACAACACTAACCGTACTGTTGCATTTAAGTAAAATGCATATGTCTGCTTTTTCAATAAATTATCTCATAATGAACCGACAACTTTCATACATGCACAAGGGTTGTTTGTATAGTATATTTAATATATTTAGAGTACACAGGGACAGAAGGGAAACAACACATACCTGTGAAGCCAGCTACCAAAATAGGTATCTCTCAAACCCCAAGTTAATTTGTCGTGTAAATGACATTCCTGGCTTCTGTTACATATGTTACACTTAGTCAGGATTCGGCCAATCACCGACAAACAATTTCGCGATTTGAGCACAAATTATCAAATAACGAAATTAAAGGTCATTTCTGTCTTCGAGCAAATTATTTTGGTCAAATTGCCAAATGGAAAATGCCAAACAAGAAACGAACACGCCGCTTTCTTCGGTCTTTGAGTAAAGCGAAATGTGCTTTTAGCAAATGCAGTTCCCGAACACGCTTTGAAGATGCGCGGCTTCATTTCTTGCAAGTGCAACAAGTTTTGTCAAACAAAGACCTACTTCTGTGTTCATGAGGGCGTTCAGTGCAATTCTAAATACCACAGCAGCAAGCCTTGCAAAAACAAATACAAATATAGGAATTTCTATGTTGCTAAATCTAAATTGTGATTTTTTTTTAAAGTGTGCTCTAATATGGTTTATTTTTATGTATCGAATTTGATTGAACAACTTTAATTTTACCTGCCGGTTATTATTTAAACAATCAAAACAGTGTTTTAAAATGAGGCTCAGTAGCCCACTGGAGCTCTCATTATGGACTTTTGAAAATGTTAATTTACCAAAGTTGTAATCGTCAACAATAAAAATTTTTTTAAAAAAAAATAAAAATTAAGGTGGTGTTCTTGTTGTCAAAAAGAGTCTCTGTCTTTATCCCACAGGCGCGGCACTGTGGCGCTGATCGGGTCTGCAAAACATGTTTTCTAAAAAGTGGTACAGTTCACCACTTTCTATGATTATGAGAATATTAAACGTTTAATAAGTACACTTCTTTATTTCGCTTAAAAAACAGTAATTACACACGTGGTTTTATATTTGATTGTGCAGTTTAAATATGAATAAAACTTAATTTTTTAATTGTGTTATCCTTTTTCCTCTAACACTCTATTTTCTAAATAACAAGGCGAGAACGGACGTCAGTTCAAACTCGCTTGAAGTTTAATATTTTATTTAAAAGTTTGTATTTCACGTGATGCCCATTTTTAACACTTCGTAATGAACTGCTCTTCGCAGATTGAGCAGCAATTTGTTCGGGAACTGTGTATTCTCAAAGCACATTTCGCAATTTGATTACACGACTTTACTCAACGACCGAAGAAGCTTCGTTCTTTGCTTGTTTGGTATTTTCCATTTTTCAAGTTGAGCAAAATAATTTGCTCAAAGACCGAAATAACCTTTCATTTCGTTCAATGAGTTAAATCTGGAGTGGTATGGCCCTGCAGGAATGTCTACCTCTACCCTGTACCTCTTACAGTACGGCAGGTGACTCTAAATGTGTATATTCCTCATGAGACTGACAGTCAGACTGTACAGCTACAGAACTATTGTCAATGCCCATATTTGTAATTCAGGGAATCCCCTTACTATTTCGTGGGGAATCCCGTTCGATTCAAGTGAACCTGCTTTACCTGTGTTTTAATGTTGTGTAACACTGCGGTTCTATTAGAAATATCAATAATTTTAACAATGGTCTTCTGTGAAGATATGTCGACAGGAGCCCTTTAATAAGGAGGTAGGTTAAAACGTTTCTTGTTTTGCTTCTGAAAGTATTTTGGAGAACGTGCATGTTTCAGTTTAGCTCACTGTGTTATAGTTCACACTTTGTGTCTCTGATCTGTTGAATGAAGGTTATGATTAATACGGTATGTCTTCTATTTAATGCAAGTAGCAGCTATTGCCCTCTAGTGGATGTTGCTGCTCAATTGGGCTCATTCGGGTGCTCATGAACTGTACGTTAGCCTATACTGTATAACACCAAGGGCGTAGGTTTGGTTTGAACATTGGTGGGGACACAAATTTTTAGGGGGGTGGAGTCGCGGTCGCTAGGGGGGTTCAGGGGCGTGACCCCCCGGGAAGACATTTTTTAGAAGACAGCTGTTAAATGGTCACTTCTGGTGGCTTAAAATGAATGAATCGAGGATAATCTGATTGACATGAAGTTGGCTGGTATACACTTAAAACACTATGATAAAGTGGCACTCCTGGAAGCTGGTTTGACATCCCTGCTATAGAATTACTAATAACCTGAATTATAACCTATCCCAGCCTTACTGTAAGCTACCATTACCCCTACCACTACAAGCATGAGCACATGCACGCTCACGTGCTCTGCCTGCCTCTCCTGTGTCTGTGCTGCTGCTCGTACCTGGGTGCATTGCTTCATTCAGCTGATAAAATAATAAATTAATGCATGCCATATAGAGAGAAAATATATGGCTATGCTAACTTTATTTGCTGAGTATTACTATACAGCATTAGCCTACTATCATATCACAATGTGCCTCAAACAATAATATATCTCAAAACTGAGTCTAACACTTTCACTTTTATTATCACTAAGCCATTACAGACCTCACCTGCGACCCTGTTGCTCCACCTGCCTCTGTACTGCTTTTACCAGGTTGCACTGCTTCACTCGCCTGATAAAATGATAAATTGATGCATGCTGTTTAGAGAGAAAGTATGACTCTGCTAACGTCATTAGTAAATTATTTTTACATTTGCTATGAGAATCAGTATCAATTGTGTTTATTACTTTAATAACATCTTCCTACTTACACTTTGACTTTTTGTAAAAAAAACTTCCTTATGTCCATCTTTATTTTTTTGGCTGCCATTATGCTTTAGTCACCTAAAGCCAAATTGAAGTGATTCGCTAACGTTAGTTGGTTGACGATATCAAAACATGCTCACGCACACTGACACTCTCTCTCTCTCTCTCACACACACACACACAATGATTAGCTATGAAAAGCTAGCTAGCCACCAGGCTCGTGGGGTTAGCAGCTAGCAATGGGTCGCTAAAGTAATAAACCTACTTACCTACCCAATAGGTAGGTAGGTAGGTTTATTCTCTAACTATGTTGCTGATGAGCTGACAATACCTTCAGCCGCGGTACCTGACTTTCATTCAGTCAGTGGCTCACACTCATCAGACTGACCGGCAAGCAGCAGCTTCAGATGAGCGTCTTTACAGAGTCCATCTTAAGCCAGCGGGTCTCAACCTTTTTTACTCACGCCCCACTGAAATTTATTTTTATATCTCCTCCCCCCGGTTAATTTGACTTTTTAATATATATTTTTTTTATGACTACCTATATAATATAGAGCGTTTACCTAGCCGCCTGGATAGTCACACTGTCCATTCAATCAAATATATGTTCGTGTTCGCTTTTTACAGACACGATACAAAAATATCAAACAAGGAGTAAGTTAGTTACAAAGGGAGGAAGGAGGAGGATTGAAATAATGTGACGACGCATTAACCAACAAACACAAACTAAATATTGAATTTAACTGAGTACATTTGTTCTTATTTTTTAAAATAAATGTGAAAAATGTGGCACAATATACACCGTTTAAGATTGACTAGAATGTTCCTTATTTTAAACCCGGAGAATCACCTTTAACTCCCGAGTCCTTGTTCACTTTCGTGCCTCAATAAAAACAGAACACTCTGCTTGGTCGCTGACGTCACCCGCGCACTGAGTCCGTGTTACAGTGATGCATTATGGAATTTGTAGTTCTCTTGTCTGCTGATTACACCCCAAAACCCCACCAAACACCTACAAATCCCAGGTTGAGAACATACTACCTAAGCCAATCAAATTAGCGTTTTTTTTTTTGTTTGTTTTTTGGAGGCGGGAGGAGCAACGAGGGGATCTTGAGAGAGTTAACCCTTTGTGGAGCGGATAAAATAACATGACAAAAGAAGTTTCAGATTTATAAAAATTATCGGTAGGGACAATTCAACGGTCCCTTGACATTGGTAGGGACATGTCCCTACCGTCCCTAGCTAAATCTACGCCGGTGTATAACACATTCATTATTATTATTATTATTTATTTCTTAGCAGACGCCAGTGCGATTTACAATTGTTACAAGATATCACATTATTTTTACATACAATTACATTATTTTTTACACGTTATTTTTACATACAATTACCCATTTATACAGTTGTTTTTTTACTGGAGCAATCTAGGTAAAGTACCTTGCTCAAGGGTACAGCAGCAGTGTCACCCACCAGGGATTGAACCCACAACCCTCTGGTCAAGTGTCCAGAGCCCTAACCACTACTCCGGATACTGCAAATTCTGCCCCTGGTCCTGTTTTTTAAACTACTTTTTGGGGATGTTGTAATGATTGGCATCACAGTCCAAACCGCAAACAATATGTTTCAAAGATGAAAGTCTTGCCATTCAACTAAAGAGCAATCTCTGTAGTGAATAGGCAAGTACAGGCTGATGTCAGTGTCATTAACGCATCATCTGCTAGGAGGAGATTCATTACAATATGTGCCCTTATAAAAAAAAAAAAATGCTATACAAATCTATAGCTATTTATAGAAATCTACAGACAATTAAAGAAAGGTACCATCTGTTTTAAAGATCTGCAGATATATCTACAGAGGAAAATGTTACAGTTTTTCTTTAGTAATCAAGTATTTGCTCTGAAGTAATCATAGGACTTATCCAACCAGTGTTACCATACCTGACTGGGCTTTGCCATGCTTTTAATATGCTATTCTTTGCAATTCAATCTATACTGCAGTACTGTACACGGTTTGGCCACTTGTGTCCACTTGATTGGATTGAGCATCACCCTGAATCTGAGATGCAAAACAAATTGATCATATGGTTTGACATGTGATCCCTGCAGTGCAATAAAGCTGTCGTAGTTCACTTAGTCATGGCTACTCTGGTACCCTAATGCCAATGGTTCTTTAAAGGCAATAATGCACCAATCAGCCATGCCAGAATTGTGCACGTGTAGGTTTGAGGATCAGGAAAAAAGACTTCAGGCATCTTTAGGCATATTTGGTCCAGGTCCTAATAAAATGAATCTAGGTATATGAGGGTTAATAAGATACATTAGGAACTAGGCTGAGACCAGAGACTAGTCACAGTTCATTGAACCCGGTTTCTCTCCAAGCTCTTTAAATTTGTTTACAAAGTCACAGGAACGGCAATGTTGGATACCAAGGGAATGGTGTGGTTTGGACTTTATTATTGAAGTGAGTTCACAGGCAGGGCCATTTTCTTCCTTGAGACACTGGTATTGAAGCCAAATATTGCTATCTGTTTGTGTTGTCTTGCCAATACCACAGTCCCAACAGGGACTCCCCAAGTTAAATAAATACATACACAAGCTACCAAACTGTATTAGAAAGGTTAAGGACACTCTTGTCCCAAAAGCTCAATTTTAAACAATAGTTCATATTGAATAAACAAATGTTTAGTTCAAACATATTTTGTGTTATTTTAGTTTTGAATTCTTTTTAACAATTGTAATCCTGTGTGACAGGTTCACAGGCATATCACTGCACAGTTCTAAAGACAGATTTATAAGCAGAACAGTTATGCAGGCATAGGGTAGGGCTGACAGAGAGATAGTCAGGTACAGTAGAAAGGACAAGGCCGGCACACTGACAGGCAGGCAGGCAGAATGATCAACAGACAGCTACACAGCAAGTCAGGCACAGAATGTGGTTTTAAAGCGCTTCTATTTTAAGGAAGGAAATTTGAAAAAGCCCCCGAAGTTTCCCATAGTGACTCAAAAGCACTCACACCAAGGTTTACACAGCCACTGCCCACACCCTAGTGATAATATCTATATATCTATATCTGTATATATATATATATATATATATATATATATATATATATATATATATATAACATAATAATAATAATAATAATTTGGATGTTCTATAATTAGTACATGTTAACAAAGCTAACATAATTTTAGCACATTTTGGTAAGAAAATATTACTAGTTAATGAGTAAGTAATACCTTGTGTATACGGTATCTCCTATCCTTATAAAAGTTTGGATGTAGTTTGGACGAGAGAAGCACAAATCACGTAGTTTGGTTGAGATGACAAAAACAAAGATTTTTTTCAGTTCTTATTTAATGATTTTAAATCCTGGAGGTCCGGATCAGTACACCCTGACGTATGTTCTCTGCACAGAATGACATGTACTGGAATTTTCAGAAATCCTTAACAGTGATTGGTTGAGTACTCCTGCGTGATTTATTATAAATCAAAGACACGGGGCCAAATACGAAGATTCATATTTTTATTAAAACTAAACGTCAGGTAAAGTAGCTAAGGGTAGACTGAGCGTTCATAGGAAAGCGAAGAATAAAATATGAAACATGATAGAAGATTGAGAGGCAAAGGTGTCTTGGTACACTGCAGAAAAGCAAAAAATATATAAGCCTACATATCATAGGTAAAGACTATGAAACCTATTGATGGCCAACTACAGCTTATTAGATAACACTCTATACACATGTGTCTTATTTAGAATTCATTTATTTAGTTTGCTGGGTTTTTGTTTGGCTACCAGGACCCTTATTGGCGTTACAGGAACTGCATATCCTCTTACTTGGCAGAAATGCAGTAGTAAAGCAGTTTTGGGTCCAGGACACTCCATCCTATTCTTTGTTTATTTCAATTTCTCATGACTCTTCATTGTTTCTGAAAAGCTCTGAAGGGCGTTTTAGATGGCAGGCCTTGCATTAGGACCCACTGTTTCCTGGACTCAGCTGGACCCTGAGCTACAGATCACAACCTTCAGAAAGACACATTCCTGCCAGCTGTACAGATTGGACCATGTCGTGCAGAAAATGAGACTCAGCTATATTTAAACTGGAGGCTTAGATTTAGAGAGAGGCTAAACATCCATGTAGTAAGTGCTTGTAGGTACCTGTACTTGGATTGTGAGGAACCCGGCTCTAGGGTTACTTCACATATCAGATGTGGCCTATGGACAACAGGTTGGTTACCTCTGATTCCAGTTTCACTCACAGAACAGCAGATATTTCATACAGGGCTGTCAAAAGGTGCTCGAAGGCCTTTGGATATATATTCACAACAGCATAAATTATTTCATGAGAAAGGGTAAACACAACCAGAGCAATTTAACATTACCCTAACCCCTTAAACAAACCCCGGCTGCCCATGGTGACCCTACCCCCGATTGACAGTTTTATGGCAAGTTTGTCATTTTATTTGAATAAGTCTGTCATAAAAACAAATCATCATTGGAAAGATCCCCTTGACCAGAAAGACAAAATGAAATCAAAACTCTGTTAAGACATTTGTTCTGCTGGAGATTTGCATAACCACAGCCAGGGAAAGGAAATGCACAAAGAGATCTAACTGATTTTATGATTTGGTCTCTTTCTCTTCAACCCACAGTTCAAACAGTATTGGTTCACTAAAGCATGTGCACAGGCTGATGTCACGTCACTCGCGGTTTCTTTAGAGAAGGAAGCCAGCATGCAATCAAAAAGGGAGGAGATAACTTTATAGTGCCAGTTTGGGTTTGGTTTTCTTGACTGACTGAGGTGGTACCAGCTGAGAAAAGGTAAGGGTTTCTTTAACCTTGAGAAGGTGACTGTCTTATGAAGTGCTTACAATCCTGACTTTCATATGGGAGGGCTCAAATACTTTTCAAAAGAGTCATTTCTCTTATGAATACATGTGTGACTTTCATTTCCCACAGCACCAGAGAAAGAATGCTGTATAAACTCTGTGTTTGTCTGTTAGAAATAATATCTCTGGGTAAAACATAAGGGGTACTCCATTCAGGCTTGAAAGTCAGTTTCTAGTTTAACCCAGTTATCGATAGTCTCTTGATGTTGTAGGCGATGTTAGCATGGTTCCTGGAACTGAAGTAATAACGATGAATCAGTAGGTGACATTTCATACTTCAATGCTTCTTCACTTTTAGCGTGTAGTTTTCCCCTGTTACATCAAAGCGCATTTGTTTGAGTTTGAATCTTGCAGTTCATTATCTCAACAACATGAAGAAGTACTTATAAATATGAGATACTGGCAGTAAATGTTTGCAAGCAATAATATAATTGGGTCAGATTTACTTAGTGTTTGTTTTTCACTTGTTAAAATAACTGTGAAAAACAAACTAGAATTACAACAGAGCATCAATGTATTTGAGGAGATATTATGGATTTTTATGTTTGATTAGTTTTATCTACAATGTGCTTTTCCTTTCAGAAAGACAATGATAAACACACTAGTATAGTAAAAAGTTAGATAAATGGCAACAATTAAATGGCAAAAAATGACCACAAAACCTGTCAATACAGTAGACATTTAAATATATAACAGACCCAGGCAAAGTAAAAGTATTTGAAAATTAGACCAAAAAGCAACAAAAGGGGATTTTATTGTATTTTGTATGCTAATGTTTCTTTTTAATATTTATACTTTTTGTATTTTAGAGGGTGTTAGAATTTTAGGGAATGTCCAGTTGGTATTAGGACTAAAACTATTAAAAAATAAACCATCTTAAAGGGGTCCCCGAGTGGCTCACCTTGTAAAAGTACTGCCTCATGTTGTGCATGGTGAATCATACAGTGCAAGTTCGCGTCTTGGCTGTGTGAAGTGGCCGGTCTTCGATGGGGATTCTGAAGGGAGTGTTGCATTGGCTCTAGCGCTCCCATGGGTTAGGGAGGCAAAACTGGCAAGGACTGTTTCTCATCGCGATGCAGTAAACACTGCTGGACAGGCACCTGCAGGGCTGGCCTTTGCCCTCCAGAGGTCGGTAGCTCTCTGACATCGCTGACAGTTCCATGGGTGTCAAAGAGAAAGCTGGCTCAGCCGTGGGATCAGAGGACGCCCGCTGAACCTTCAGTGTGGGGAATTGCTGCGGTGAGAGGGAAAAAATAATTGGACATTCCAAAATAATTGGGCACACTAAATTGAAAAAATATATAACATATAAAATAAATAAATAAACCATCTTATGAGAATGTCAATATCTTAATAACACCTTAAATCCCTTAAGGTTTATTAGTTTGCTTTATGAATGGCCTATTTGGAATACAGATGTAGGGCCGTATTGTTTCTTTTCTTTTTTTTTTTTATAAATTTTGAATTGCCAATTATTTTTCTCCCCAATTTGCAATGTCCAATTATTTTTTATTTCAACCCGGCTGACCGCTGCTACCCCCGCGCTGACTCGGGAGGAATGAAGACGGACACACGCGTCCTCCAAAACGTGTGCCGTCAGCAGTCCGCTTCTTTTCACTCTGTGGGCCCGCCATGCAGCCACCTCGGACCTACAGGAAGACAACGCAGCTCCGGGTAGCTTACAGGCAGACCCGCAGGCGCCCGTTCAGTCTACAGGGGTCGCTGGTACGCGGTGAGCCAAGGACACCTTGGCCGACCTAGACCCTCCCCACCGGGGCTGCGCTCGGCCAATTGTGCGGCGCCCCCTGGGAACTCCCGTCCACGGTCGGCAAGTGGAATAGCCTGGACCCGAACCAGCGACCTCCAGGCTATATATAGGAAGCATCCTGCACTCCACATGGAGTGCCTTTACCGGATGCGCCACTCGGGAGTTTACAGTTTGTGACGTTTTGACACAAGGAAAAGCTTAGTAAATCTGATTCACTCCTTTGTAAGTATACAGACATATCAGTCAAAGATATCAATGAGGGCCATGTTCCCTTGTTTGGACGTAAGAATGCTTCGGACTGTAGGGGAAAGGGTCTCACTGATCTCCAGAGTGTCAAACAAGAGCCAGAACAAACATTTCTGTGGAGTGGGAGGCGCAGATCTGATTCTAGTCCGTGTTTCTATGCCACATTTCTTTTACATCTCATCACATTTTACTGTAGTATAGCAAGCATTATATCATGCTTTTCGACCAATCATGTAGTAGAATATATGTGGTTTACCAGAGCAATACCCCAAAACGTACTGTTATCAAGCAATAACGGCACTTGAATGACGTCACTGTCCTAATTCCCTTTTCTAATCAAGAGAGCATGTTGCTTTGCATGGCCCTCTGACAGTGAGTAAGAAATGTTACATAGAAAGAACAAACTGGCAAATCGTACTCCCCGTAACAACACTATTACCGTACAAACAAACCTAAACTAAAAGCTACTGGGCAAACTCATTACAAATACGGGAACTTCTGGCTCGTTTCATCCATCTTCACTTTTCTATTTCTTTGGATTGCACTTGCCAGTCGTCATGATATCTGAGCAGAATACATGCAAAATAGGCCGTGTATATTATAGCATTGAGTGAAAACTGGGATTGTTAATACAGCCATGGGAAAACAGTCCAAAGTATTGTTAAGCATGGTATTGGAGGAGATAACTAGTTTGCAAAGAGCAGGCTGTTATATCTTGGAATAATGTTTACATTGTCCACTGTAAACAACTGTCAGTGGCCACAAAAAGAGACCTCTCCTAATGTTGGTTAGGCAGAGAGATGCGGAGGAAGGAGAAAAAATGAAGACAAGAAAAACCTATTCAGAAAAAAAGACAATAAAAAGTTTCAAGTTGCTTAATTAAAATAGCAATAAGAACAAACTGTAACTACCAAAACTCTTTAAAGGGTACCGCACAGAGTAGGCAGTACAGTACAGGTGAGCTACTGCAGGTGCAAAGAAGTGTATTCTTCAGAACCAGAGTTTTGAAATCCCTCTATTAAAATCTCCTGATCTAAGTCAACATTTAGATCAAAGTTTACTTCCATTATTTTGTGAATATTGTTTTAAATGATACACAATTTTCTTCGCAATAGAATGTAGTTGCGTTGCAGTATGTGCCTAGCTTATTTGTATGTTAAATTACAGTTATAGCACTGTTGGACTGCAGGCCACATGCATTTTCCTAATTTGTCACACTTTCATGGCAGTTTTATTTTAATGTGGGTGCCAAAACTCCTCCGATACTCCTACATTTTGTATTGAAGCAGATAGAAGAATTTTGACACAATATAATATACAGCAGTTCTTCAAAGTTACAAATAAAAGCTAAGAATAGAAGTCATTCGCAGTTGTTTATAATAATGACTGATGCCAAAATCTAAGTGCATTATTGTCCTAACTCTGTAACCCACAGAACTACAGCCTACATATGTTTTATTATACCCTAATGAACAAAATGACGTTGAACTTCAGTGTAAAACCCACAGCTGCCTGACAAATCCCAGAAACAGCCTGTGACGTTTTAATAACCACTGTTTTTGCACTTCTTTTTAAAGTACAATAATAGAGTCTATAGTTCTTCTTCTGAGATATGTGAAAATCTTTCAGTGGTGAAATAATTCAAATAGGACATTTGGTAAGTCTGGAAGCACGTGTTGTGATTTCACTGCTGGGCTATGTGGACTGTTGACAACTTAATTCAGCGGAATCATGTGACACTGTGACCTTTCAACTATCCAAAACCCTGGGCCAATAGAGTTAAACAAGGTCACAGTCTCACATTATTTAGGATCAGGAAGCACAAACACATGGTTAAATAACATCAACGGTATCTATAAAGTTTAGCCCAATAATTAAAAAACAGACATAATCTAAATGAAAATGCATTAATCTTTAATTTAATCTCTTAGCAGAATGGCCCAGTTACCTCTTTTTTTATCCAGTATGGTTCTACGTTTACTCAGTTTTAATACTGGGGGAAATCCACTGTGTGAGAACATGCCAGCTATTCTTGAGAAGTGTTCCTCTAGCCTGTTTAGTTCAACTATCCTTATGTTTGATATGTAAAGTATTAGTTTATACATGATATAATGTCTATTAGAGGCTTGTAAACAATGTGCAGTATTCATTTCTGAAGAAAGTGATATCATCCAAGTAATATGGAAAATGACTGAAACCTTTGTCATTGTTTGTCATTGCAACGTGTGCTCTGGGGGGGGGGGGGGGGGGGGGTAGGGGAGTTCTGGAAATTCTTGTTTAACATCTGACAACCAGCAGGTTATCTGTCTATAGAGAGAGAGCAAGGTGCCAAGCCAACATACCTGGGAGCACAAAAAAATGAAAGTGCTTGTGAAACTTCACGAAAAGTCAAACTGCTTTTTGTTTGCCACCATTTAAACTTGCAGTCATTAAAAAAAAAATAATAATAGAAAAAAAAAACACCACTCTCCTGACAGGATGTTTCTCGCTTTCAAGCTGTATGCTGAAGTTAACGCTTGCTACAGCTTTAGTTGTTTCTCAAGTTACAAAGATCAAAGTTGGCTGCAACGCTTCTCAGTACATGCTGAGGTATATCCATCCTGAATGCAGTTTCATTAAATAATTACTCGTAGCAGAGCAGTTTAAGCACAATACATCTGAAATGCTATTGTGCTGCTAAACTGATATATATCAGCATGTTGCTGAAATAAAACCAAAAGTATAATGAACCTGGTTACTTTGTGATCTGTCCCCTGTGAATTTGTACCAGCGCTTACAAAAAAATGAATGACACTCATTTGAAAGAAACTACTTCAAAGCAAGGGAAACGCCACTCTTGAACATAGTAAGAGTACAGAACCATTGGGTTGGGTTCATTGTGGAATGACCTTATTAATTAAAGTAAGGATGAGGGTCATGGATAGGATTGGGCCATTTTAAATATCCATCATGAATCTTAATCCAATGGGGTCACATTTCTACTTGGGATCCTAGCATTTACAAACCGCTGTCGGAATTATCAGTGAATGTTGCAACAGAATCTATAAATCAGCTGCTATCAGTTAGATAAGTTTAACACTCTGGGGCGGATTTTGAAAATGAAGTGCACATTTGAAATTCACACTGTCACCAAAGCTTAGTAAAATGGACCCAGCAAGTCTTCCATTAGGAAACTGCTGCTAATCTAACCATGTGTGTCAAAATGTTACTCTGGGTGGGGGAGGTGATACCATCAGATTGCAAAACTAGAAATAGACTTCTCTGTTGAGCAGACTGCACTGTAAATATGCGTGCATGTGTACTGTACTGTAAATTTAGAATAGAGGAAGCTATGTTGTGGGGAGGGGAGATGCAAGAGGAAGAAAAACAAAGCTGACATACAGAAACTCAATTATAACACAGTGTAAGTCTATGAAAAGTCAAACACTCTTATACAAGAACAAAGGCTACAGAAATGATTTTATTGGAAAAGGCAGTTACTGCTGTGTGTTTTAAAGAGGTGTATTAGCTAATAGCCTTTAGAATACAGTTCTTCCCTCTTATTAGCATAACAGCTTTTGAGCTTTTGTTCAAATGCAAATATCTTAGTTGTTCATTTTCACTTTGACTCTGGTGCAGTCCATGTATCTTGGCAGCGCACTGTGAATTGACTTCCTGTGCAGCAGTTATTAGGATATATGAATGTGGGGTTATTATACCTGATGCACAGGAAGTGAATCTATAACATGGTAGCAGAAAAAAAGGCAGCAGAACAATCTGCTTTCTGAGAGGTAATAAAATGTGTAAAAGCATATTTAACAGGTTACAATAAGTTATTCAGTTAATGGAGACAATTGTCCAGAAATGTATTAAGCAGATGATGTAAAGAATTCTTACAGGAAATGTAAAACTGTCTGGGTCCTCAGTTTATTCAGTGCATACTTGTGTTTTATCCATTGAGGCCATCTAAAAAAATTATTCGTTATGTTGAGATCATGAGATCTCAGGATCAAAATGATGCCAATTGTTTCCAATTGGGTAGAATTGAACAATGTAGCCTATTTTATAGCTGGTAAAGTTGTCACTGCCAGACTTATTTTGCTGGGTTGAAATGCCAGTGATAAAAGCTTGTACATCCACCCATTGTGCTGCCTAGGAGTAACCCTTTATGATAAGACAAAACTGTGTTTCAGTATGTTGTAACCGCAATTCAACCTACTTCAGTCTGGAATGACTGTGTCAGTGGTATTGCCAGTAAACACATCCAGTCCTAATGTAGGTTTGAAAAGCTGTAGGTATTTTTGGTAAAGTCACTTAGAGTTTGCTGGTGAACTGTTTCCTGCGTAGTCAAGGTTATCGCCAGGTCATTGTAGCGCCCAGGTTGAGAGCTCAAAAACATACAAAACATGAAACCAATATTTGAGAACCTGAAATATTGAACGTTCAGTTTTCTTCTGAGAACGCTGCCTTTATCTACTGGCAAGGCACAGTATCTTCCAGAGTATGTCAACTACAAGCCTTTATTAGAGAAAAAGAATAATGTTCTTGATACCGTGTTTTGGTGAGTGGTTTTCAATTATCCTTACAGCATTTCACAAGGAAAGTAAAAACATTTATTGGTGAACGCTTCCATCAGTCTGCAATTGTAAAGATTCCCATAAGGAAATGAGATGCAAATCTTTCTGGTGAAACAGAATACAAGATGCCTCCTTTAGCTGACCTGAGTGCTCCGGCTGGAAACAATATATCTTCTGACCCACTTGGGTTTCAGATCATTAAAATATCTTTCAAATCTTATACTCAGAGTTACAGGGGGTTAACGTGGGTTTAAATACCTGACGAAATTACTGGGCTGTCCGGTGATGAAACAGTACAATTACAAGCTAATGGTATAGATAAATCACATTAGCTACATTTTATTTATTGCCACCTTTTGAAATACTTCATGTAAAATTATTTGACAAACATTTAGACTAGAAGTCTTTATTAGTGTCTTACACAAGAACGAAAACAGACCCGCTGAAGAATTGCTTGCCAGAGTCTGTCGAAGGGCAAAAATGTAGTTTATCTGTCGGCTGTCTGGTTTATTTAAACCAAATTCACGTCCTGGGGAATAGGAAACTATTACTAAAGATTTGCACTCCTTTGATCCACAAGTTTCAGTATTAGCTATGGTTCCACCAAGGCAGGCAGAGCTTACTCAATTAAACTCTATCAATCACCTCTCTGATATGTGGGGGGGTGTGTGTAAGAGTGGCGGTAAGATAACCTACAGCTGCTGCCAGCTCCAGTCTAGTGCCACAGCGTGAAAAAGCTAAACTGTTCAGGGAGGATTCCACGCTCTGCAAACAATAATTAAACTGGAAGAAATAACTGCAGAGTGTAGTCAGACTGTACAGCAGTGTTAATAATTAAAACATGTTAACTTCAGTTGTTCCATTCCCAAGTGGCTAGAACTGCATTGCATTTATAGTTATACTAAATACTACAGTTACAGTTACAATTACTACTGAACACATTTTTAATGCAATTGCAGCTGCACTGCAGGATAAGAGCCTTAATAACATTCAGGTTTATGTTGTTACCACAATGCATTGAATGTAGAAATGCACTGTTTGCAGTTAAACTTCACTCTGCTGTTAGCCATTTATTGTTCATTCATTTTAGCAGTTAGTTCAGAGGTTAGTGTAAAATGTCATTAGCGGTGTTATAGCTCCAGTCCAGTGTTGCTGTGCCTTGCTTAATGCTTGTGATTCTTATGGTCTCTCTGCTTGGTATTTTCCAGGAATCAGCGCTTGGAGAAGACAGCAAAAACAACCCCCTCCTCCTACACATGTTTGGCTTTGCAAAGGGAGTGTGCTAGTTCTAACTGACAGCATTAGCACTGTGAGTGCAGAGGACAAGGCTGGACATTCTCACTATGCATGTACAGAGAAGCAAGACAGGGCCCAGAGAATGGAAGGAGCACTGGAACAGCCTTTGATAACCTTTTTCCAACAAACTGATTCATTTTTGGTTTGGAATTACAGATCACAGAACAGGACAGGGAAGCTTCCCTTGCTGGATTGTTTATTAACTTTTCACAATCTCCCCGAATGGGGACATTCAAAAAGGGGATTTTATTAACGCTTTAGGAATCTTTGATTGTGGAATAAATTGGAAACGACTGTGCATACGGATTGCTCTGGACAAACTTGTGAATAGATCGCTGGGATTTTGTTAGCAGAAAATGAACAACGATACTTGCGAATCGAATTCTCCCAAGGATTACATCCATTTCATCTACGCGGTCACGTACACTGTGATCCTGGTGCCTGGGCTGATTGGTAACGTGCTGGCACTTTGGGTGTTCTATGCTTATGTTAAGGAGACTAAGAAAGCTGTGATCTTCATGATGAACCTGGCCATCGCGGACCTGACCCAGGTGCTTACCCTGCCACTTCGGATATACTACTACCTGAGCCACTCCTGGCCTTTCGGAGAGTTCCTCTGCATGTTTTGCTTCTACCTAAAGTATGTCAACATGTATGCCAGCATCTTCTTCCTTGCCTGCATCAGCGTTCGGCGATGTATGTTTATCATCTACCCGCTGAGGTACAGTGGCACCAAGGGCAGGTTTGACGTTTACCTCTGCATCGGGGGCTGGGTTTTTGTCTTCTTGTCCTGCCTGCCTTTTCCTATGCTGAGGCAAAGCTCAAACAACTCCACCTCCTTCAACCAGTGCTTCGCAGATCTCCCAATGATGAAGGTCAATGTGGCGACAGGAGTGACCATGATGACCCTGGCCGAACTGATGGGCTTTGTGCTCCCGCTCATGGTGGTCCTCACCTGCTCCTGGAAGACAGCCATTTGCCTGCGCGAGAAGAACTATGTGCTGCAGGACAGCGGCGAGAAGCGCAAGGCCTTCAAGATGGTGCTCACGTGCGCCATTGTTTTCCTGGTGTGCTTTGCTCCGTACCACATCAGCTTCCCCTTCCACTTCCTGGCGGTGTCGAACGCAGTGTCCACCTGCAGCGTGAAGATGGCCATCCTCAAGTTGCACCCTGTCACCCTGTGCCTGGCCAGTCTGAACTGTTGCCTGGACCCTATTATGTACTACTTTACCACGGACGAGTTCAAGAGGAGGCTGTCCTGGCAGGATCTGCCAGAGACTTTTCACCTTTATAGAAAGTCGTCTTGTTCAGTGGCTACTGTGGAGATGCCCTTATATGAAGTAACTAATGACAATCTGTAAAATAGTTCAGTATACTGAGATTAAATATTCAACTCAATTAAAAAAAAAAAACAAGTCTGAGACTGTCCTGCCTCAGTGCTCAAGTTGTTTTTAACCTTATACTACATTTTGTCTAGCACACTGGGCATTTAATTAGATGGTCCAAATTGGGGCAATCGCAATGAAGTATAGCATATTTTATACTCAGCCAACTTAAGCTTCACTATCTATTGCCCTGTAAAAACACATGCATAAACACACATTGCTTTTTCTATGGCCTTGCATCTATGCTTCCTTTTGTTGACTATTTTTTTTTCAACAACCAATGAAACTGCCAATGAAAATTAGTTTATTTCTCTATTGTATCAATAGGTATACTATCAATCCCAGAGTGAAAACCAGAAAATGTACTTTTTTTTTGTTGCAGTTCAGTTCAGTATATAGGACTGCTAATTCTACCCTTATACATCTGTTATTTTAATCTGTTGTTCTTTTTTCAAATGCATATTTTTTATACAAGTGTATTAGCTGGGAGGAAAAAAATGCAATAAGAATAAAACTGCGGGCAGCTAACATTTTTTTTCTTTAAATATATTAAGGAATTATTTAAATGAAGGAACTTTTGTCTGTGAATTTTGAAGAAATTATTTGGTTTAAATGTTAACTGTCTAGAACTAAAGTACTTATTTTTGTGGATGGCATGCTTTTAAACAGATTTACCCCCCCCCCCCCCCCCCCCCATTATCTCAGCATAACAATATAGAAATAAGAGTCCCATTGCATTGCAGTTTGGTCTACTCGAGATTTCCTTATAGTATCACATTAGTTAATGTAGACAAACCACTGAGGTCAGATATTACCAATTAAGCTCACAATAAATCTTGGAGTGGCTCAAACCGTCATTCAACAGGATTGTAGGTGGATCCCTGTCCTCTAAAGCAATGTCTTTGTTTTTCTTTCCACTACTTGCCAGAACTGTAACTCTGCTCTACACATAAACACAAAGCTTTGAGAAAGTGCACCAGGCCAGTACAGACAGCAACCTTTACACTGACAACCATGCTGGAATGCACTTTTTGGAAACGTTTTGCTTAACGTTTTTTTGGAAACGTATGTTTCCTTAACTGATGTGCATTATAAAGAAAATAACAAGATAGCCATTTCAGAAGGCAGAAGACAAACAAGTAGCAGAGAAGAACTAGACATCTACAAAACTTGCACAAGTTGCGTTATTTTACCTAATCTTATGCAATTATGTCAACAAAAATATTACTTTTTTTTTTTTATTGTTAGGGAAGCACAGAAACCCTATCATGACTTAAATGACCTTCCCTTTACGTTATTTTTAACTGCAGTGTACATTTCTAACAATATATTTCCATAAATAATATCTATCTTATGTGCCATTTCAGCATGCCTCTTCAAGGTAACATGAAGCTTAAATAGACATTTAATTAATTGGAAAAGCAGCGGTTGGTAATGGAGAACTGCTTTTTTTTAAGTAAAAAAAAAAAAAGAACCTCAAGCCCCAGAAACTTTCTTGCTTAATATCATAATCAATTGTTGCGTTTTCTATGATTTGCAGAAAATGACGTTCATTAATACCTTTCATATAATAAAGCATTCAAGTAATCAATTACACATTTACCATTCCTTTAACAGCCTACTTATACAAAGCCACTATAAAATACATCTGTTGTAAGTCACTTGTAGTCCATATGACTTAAATCCAACCCAGTATCCAAAGAGCTGTGTGCAGCCCTTGAGCTGCATCTGTGAAGTAGTTTTTCTTTGTGAGGTATAGCATGTCATATTGTGTATCAGACATAGCACCCTACTACAGGAGCACCCCACAGCGTTTATTTAACAGGTTTTTAATTTATATTTAAACACTGTAAATATATGTCTGTCTGTGATGTTAAGGTTTATGATTCCTATAACCGTTAAAAAAATATATATTAATAAAAAAAAAAAAAAAAAAAAAAAGCTTTATTTGATGTGGCTTGTATTTCTTTTTCTGTCTATTAATATTTTGGATAGTTCATATTTTGTAAATATTGTCTGGCATTTGTTTAATGATTAGATAAAATAAAACACCTTTGTCCATTTAAGGCTAGATTTTGGTAGGCAGTAGCGCTCTGGGGTGCAGTTATCTCGCTGTGCAAGTTCCAGTGGAAACCAGTGGAGGCGTTTCTCACATTTGGTATCAAAAGAAACGATCTGATCTAATCCTCTAACTGCAGCGACAACAAATTTCAGCTGAAACCAATGAAGATGTTTTTTTTTTTTTAAACAAAGCAAGGGCTGTATTTTATTCTGTTAAGCATCCTGTTATTCATTAAGCAATCGCAGAACCACGAAGTACAATAGTTCTTTAATGCCAGAAATGTGTTCCTGACATGCTTCTGATCTATTTTTTAAGACTATATATTGTGAGGTAAAACTTTATCAAAAAATGCATGCTGGATATTTAAATAGGGAGATTAGAAACTTGTGTAATTCATTTTCTGATCCGAACCAACTGTGAAACCAGCCTAAGCTAAATTCCTACATGTATCCCCTGCAGATAAGCCTGCTTGCACTTTAAGAAAAGTCCAGTTAAACATATAGATTTGTCTTTCCTCCATGCTGACAGAATGCAGCAGGTGCAGAAAAAATGGCCAGAAACTAGCAAAAATGTATCTTGTGCTGAGGGAGCCCAGGGAAGAATATTTTACATCTTTGAGTACTAAATTTACCTATTGTGTTATATTGTACAGTCTTTTAATGTTTAAAACAAAATGTAATTTAAAAAAACAAATAATAGCAGGCAGCAGCTAATTGTTTAAACCCAAGAAGACATCAAACTTCTTACTCTGTGTCTTGAGTTTGGGGAAAGATATAGTAATCTGTATTATCTCGGAATTAAGTGACGTCATTTATGTCTCAATTGTTAAGTTTAAAAGAATTAAAAGCAGGCCAAAAAAAAAAAAAGCTGACTAACATGAGCTTACCAGTTAAGGGGGCAGAGAGGCAACATTTTGAATATTTTTCTACTCAACTTTGTTTGATTTTACAAGCATGCAAGTTAAAACTTCCTGCTTTGATTGAAATTCAGACATTACTTTATCATCTGTTTCAGTTTCACTGCGACTACATAGAGTATAAACTGAACTACAACAGGACGTGTTGCTTCATCAAGTTTCTCACCATTAAATCCTACATTAACACTCAAGAGAAAACATTTCAAAATATACAAAAGCACATCTTTAAGTAGAGAACACTCTGCATTGAATCTGGTTTCAGTTACTAAAGATGTTGAATTGTATGGCTGCTACTCATAGGGACTGGTTAAATCACCACAGGATATAACACCTCTTGCCCAAAGTAAGCACTTGATAAAAAGCCTTGACAGTGTACGTGATCAAATCAGAATGTTGCAACAATGTCCTGTATTGTATCTAGAAGTAAGAATTAAAAAAAATATTGTTCTGTAACTTTCTGGAAAGTGAGTCACTGAAGCTGCAACGTATAAGGCTCAAGCGACTTACAATCGTAAGCAAATACATTTCAAGTGTTACAATACAAGTAATACAATAACAGCAAGAAATACAATAACTTTTGTTCAAGTGTGACAAACCACAGCAGATAATAGTGATAGTTACATCAGGATATGATTAAATAGTGATAGTTACATCAGGATATGATTAAATACAAAATACTACAGGTTAAACACTTGGCAGATTACAGTATTCTGAAGTACAGGATTAAATGCAGTAAAATAGGGGGAAGATAAGAGCAAAATAAAGCACATTTAAATGAAGGGTGATAGTGTCCCAGGATACAAACAGAGGAGTTCTACAGGTGCTGTTTGAAGAGGTGAGTCTTAAGGAGGCGCCGGAATGTGGTCAGGGACTGGGCAGTCCTGACATCTTGTAGGAAGGTCATTCCACCACTGTGGAGCAAGGGTGGAGAAGGAGTGGGCTCTGGAGGCAGGGGAGCGTAGCGGAGGTAGAGCCAGTCTTCTAGTGCAGGCGGAGCGGAGAGGTCGAGTGGGGGTGTAGGGAGAGATGAGGGTCTGGAGGTAGCTGGGTGTAGTCTGGTCAAGGCATCTGTAGGCTAGTACTAGAGTCTTGAACTGGATGCGAGCGGTGATCGGGAGCCAGTGGATCTTTAAAATGTTACTTTTTCATCCACCAGCTAATCAATATTTTGAATTGGGTTCATAGAGCGGTTATGATGTATCATGTATATACATATGGTTAGGTTCTGCCCAGTTTGGTTCAATGTTAAAGAGTAAAGCAGTTGTCTGCTAGTTTCACAGATACTGTAATTACTAATTACTTATTTTTCTGACAGGCTAATTTTACAGTGCCACAATACATATCTTGGTGACCTATGGTCCTGACAGCAGACCGCAAGTATTATTTTTTTTACAAGCTCACAAATATTACTTTCTAGTGGTGTACGTGCGAAACAAGCTTTTAAAATATGCAAGTACATGTGTGAGATCACCAACTGTTGTTTTCTTCTTCTTCTTCTTCTTTTTTGCTTTTTGAGCTGTTCTTTCCTGCTTTGGCCCACAAACCAGAATAGCTCATTAAATAAAAGCAACTTCATATATTACTGAAGAATGTAATATATATTTGCGCAAAGAATGCCACAGACAGACTGAAGGCGTTATATAGCTTGTGTCCCACCAATACAATATACCTCAGGCTTGAACTTTTCAGTGTTTTATGTTTTACGAGTGCTCAAGTACTGTAATCAGTCACTCACCTTTACAGGAATGTGTTTTCAGCTGTTGTGGGCTCTTTGTTGAAACTTCATGAAACCCGGTAATTATACAACTACTTTCAGGCTTTTCTGTTTTTTACACACACTACCAAAATAATTAGCTGATCAACAAACATTGAAACCCTGTGAACAACATTGTGACCCTGTGGTATTATTGTGATATCTTTGCATTGGATCTATGACTATGTGGTCAGAGGTGCAGAACACATGCAAGCTGGATGTCAATTGTATGTTACAACCCATTTTATCAGCACAATTCCCCCAAACGTTGCAGGCTCACATCTTAATTGGTTCTAGCAAATCAGAAAGACCTGTAGTGATCTTGTACTTTTAAGTCTCCTATATGAGCCACGTCGCTCCTCATTGGAAAATTAGCAGGCTGTAAAATGAATGACAGCACTCAGCATTTACCCACTCAGTCAGCCACAGTTTAATCCAGCTGATCAAAAATAAAGGACAAAAATGAAACCGGGAAACCTCTGAAACAGTTAACGGGGTTCATGATGTTTAAATGAAGAACTGAATCAGCTCAAACCAAACATGCTCCTCTAAAAACCTCAATTGCATTTCTAGGTCAATGGTAACAATACCAGTTGAATTATGATACTAGAAAAATGTGTTCCAATAATAAAATAAGGACAGTTCCAATGTACCGGTATATCAAATACATTAAATAACCACCAGGGGTCAGGATATGCAGCGATGGGAAAAATCACTTACCTACTTACCTTTGCCAGTTGCCATGTTGCAATCTAACTTTGGAAAGTGTGTTTTGCACTGTACAGGACATTGTATTACATTTCAAAGCTTTTCCCCACCAAAGGGCCGTACAACATCCTGAACACAATGCACTTTTCTTTCTGAAACAGCAGACGACTGCAAAAGTGGTGCATTGATTAAAATAAACTGCTGCACCACATGCTGTACATTTGTGCGGATGAGACGTGTGCTTACTGGAAACAATGTTGAGAGGTGCAGCTGCACAGGAAACAGTTTTTTTGTACTACTACAAACAACATAAAGAAAGATAGAGGAAGGCAAATAGACCCAGCTATAGTGACACAATTAAACTACAGATGCATAGTTTCACCGTTGCACAAGTTCTCACTTACGTCAATAGCTCAGGGTGAGGGCATGTATGCAGAGTGATCTTGACAAAGGCTGAACCGCAGTGGCAGAGCTGCAGAATTGTTTCACTGTCTGTGTCTACTCTATGGAAATAGTAACCAAAACATCACATTTTGAATACAGTCTAGACCTAACATACTGAGTGAGATTTGAGCAGTTTAGGGATAACATGTTTGTTTGTTTTTTACTCATTCTGTTAAACCAGATATTTATTTTTTAAAATCACGGTTTTGAATATTGTAATTTTGCCAACTGCTTAACAATTACTCATTTGGTCAAATGCCTGCTTTAACATAATGACATTATATATATATATATATATATATATATATATTACACTTTTTTTTTTTTTTAATCATTATTCTAAGCTAATATGAATGCCTTGACCCAAAACAAGTTCAGGCTACAATATTATGATTGAGAACAAAAACAAAGCATTCCTGGGTGCATAATGTAAGGGGAAATGACATCAGTTGCAATATGGTATGAAAACATGGACAAATGTGCCATCAGGGAAAAACCTAAGAAGTTACATGACCTCAATATAGAAGTCAATGTCCACGGATATAATTAGCAACATGTAGATATTAAACTAGTACAAATAATAGTTTCAGATGTTTGAGAGTGTGTTGAAGCCTTACAGATCTTCTGTACCAACATGGTTAAACAACACCCATGATGGATAATGGGGGGGGGGGGGAGGGGGGGGGGGGGGAACAAAAAAAAAATAATAATAATTTTGAGATACAAGCTGTTAAAGATGCATTGCTGTATTTATATTAAAAAAAAAAAAAAAAAATCTGAATTACAACATCGCCTTTAACCTCACCCCCAGGGCATTTCTGAGGGACGATCACTGTGAGCAGGTAGTTTACTTTGCCTGACACATACTGAAATATAAGCAGCTCAAAACCCAGTTCAAAAAAAGAGAAATTAGCCTGCTTAGGATCAAACAATCTTTACCAACAGCAGAAATTAACAGAACTTGACTTGTATTTTCAGTACAGCAGGATGGCAGAGTGTTAATTAGAATTTAACAGCGAAGAGACTGGGCTGGAGACAAAAATAGGTGCAGGATAACATGAAGAGGACAGCACTATTGTGGCTTACTTTCTTAGGACTTCTGACCACCTGAGAATGCAACAGTATCTTCATATATTTGACATACGTTGTCAATGTCTTAGATCAGTTCATGCCTATTATACTGGATAACTGAGTTACCAGCACCCTCTAATGACACTGAAACGTACTACATTCAAGGAGCAGAACAGTTCATTTTTATTCACAAGAGGGCACTATCTCAACATACAGAATATATTATGAAGCTACATATTACAAAAACACATGCAATATTGGGTTTCAAAGGCAGTGAAGAACTGGAACTCAGTCATCACAAAACAAGGAAGTGCACGGTGGGTACAGCACAAAGTGCTGACTGTAAGAAACAACAGGAATTTGGATTAAGAAAAACACTTTCAGAAGGCTCAGAGGGTTTTGAAAGTTATTTTTTTTATTTGTAAATGTAGAATTACAAAGTGAATTTCATTCAATGGCTTACAAAGCAATATCCTCGTGTACTTTTCTTACAAGTCATCCCGTATTTTAGAATTCCTTTATTTCTTCAAACACAGGTAAGACATTCAGTTTCACCCCTCTTTACCGACTGTTCCTCCTTGCACAACAGACCACTTTGATTTCTGAATGTTACTTAAATTAAATGCCATTTAAAAAAAATCTTAGCAGTAGAAATAAAACACTTACCAACTCATGCTGTGCAGATGCCAGTTTTAGTGATTAATCAGAACAGATACAAGCAAATCTGTTATTTCTAAAGGAAACTGCCACCTTAGCAACTCTTAGTGCTACAGAGTCAACATTTACCAATCACCTTGACGCACGACAGGCAGTTGCTTCAATAGCAATGACATTTTGCATTTAAGCCTTACATATCACAATGGACATGGCCTACAAAGACCCTTTTCCAGACAAAAATGAAGTGGTCCATATGGACTATTTCTTTTAAAGGTGGGCCTACACTGAAGATGCACTTCTCACATTGCTTAAAGTCCCTGGTCCCTATCCAAAGGGTGATAAAATGTTTCAAACTAGGGCCGTATCATACTTTAAACATAACAGCACTCAGGAAACACTAAAGTGCTAAAGATATTAAACATGTTACCACCCTCCAAGTGTACTTCCAATCACGGATGAAAGCTAGCCCCATGTTTCTAAATAGGAGAAAGTGTTTGTTTTTTTTCTGAAAAGGACCTCATCTGTAAGACTGAAGAAGCAAGTCTCCCAACTAATAAAGGTAGCACCTGGTCTTTAAAATGACAGGCTTTCATAACAGGATGTGTACTTTTATCCCTGGCATGTGCCTATTCGTTTAACTGCAGAAGGAGTGAACATTTACATTTGTTTCACAGTGTGTAACAGAAATTGATAATCAAAAAAAGTTGTGTATAGTCTTGTAATTAGTAGATCTAGTTAAACACTTAGGCTATTTTCACTGCTAAGGCTAGTATTTTCTCATTAACATACATGCCAAATAATTAGAACTACAAAAGACTAGTTCGCTACGGCCCCTTTCAATTACACACATATATACACCTTCAACCAGAAGCCACACAACCATGTCTGCTGAAATTAAAAATGCCAAAATAATTTTTATATTTTATATTTCATAAGACTGAACTGAAAGTACACAGCATTTTATTGTCTTACAATTTTTTTTTTCTGATTGTTTAACAAAATAATGTTAATAAAAGTATAGTAGTTCTTTTCAAAGTTATAAGGGTGAGAAATTAAATCCTGCTACAGAAGGCACATGTGACATACAACATGCTGAGGACATTTTTGGGACTCAAGCTAAATATTTTCTCTCTTTAATATACTCCAAGATAGTACTACCTACAGTTACCTTTTACCAGTCCTGATGAAAACAAAAAATCCTGAAATAATAAAAAAATATAGAAAACTGAACCTGAGGGGGAAGCAAACACAATCTCCCTAACTTTCCTATTAACCAACATTTAAATATCAGGTCATTTTCTGAGTCGTAATAGCCAAGCAATTTGTTTTCATAAACTTGAAGGTTACTAAAATGAAGAGCGACCGTGCTAACAATCATCTTGAAATGTTATGAAAATGTGAGAATGAATACAACCAAAATCTTATTCACTGCAACAAAAAACACTTTTAAAAAAGGACTGTTACTCATTTGAACAGAAACAAAAAAGGTTGACCCCTCCTCCCCATTATAAAATTAAACAAGCCTGGACTCACAGCAGAGAGTAAATACAAACTGTAAAAAAAATCTCCTGTTTACTGAAAGTGGATAAACAAGTAGCAGGGTTGAAGAACTTAGGTTAATTGTATGCACAAAAATGATTGCTTTTCAGCTTAATTAAGATTTTGACACAAAGCCCAGACCCACCCCCCACTTTCATTCCATCTGCATACCCCTCCCCTCCCCACTCCAACTAAGCTGACGGAAGCTTCTTTCCTCCTGTCTGCTTCACTCAGGCTCTGCAGATCTTGGTTTCAGTAACAAACTTGTTCTCGAAATGCCTGATCTTGAAACAGTTTCCGAGTGAGCGCTTCTGGATACCTGTGGAACAATGAAGTCAAGCTGTAGATTTACTCGTTTTATTTTCCAATGAACATCAGGACCAGTAATCTATTTGTATCGACTACACAAAAGGGAAGATCATTTATTTACTTTTTAAATCAGAATTGGGTCACTGTTACAAATGGTATGATGACAAAATCTGTTCTGCGTTTATCCATTATTCTCATACCTTTTGCCCAGGGACTTCAGAAAATCACCCAGTAGAACCCTTCAGGGATATCAATATCATGTTTGTCCCAAGCCAACTTTACCTATGATGTCACTCCTGCGCTGCATTCTGTAGGTGTCCTTGCCCTCACAGAGCTCATAGATATAGAAACCCAGTTCGGAAACATCATCAATTCGTTCGGTCACCACCAGGTCCTCTTGAATCAAATATGTGTTGTAGGAAGCAGTCTATACAAAAAAAAAAAAAAGTTTCTCAGCTGCATTTTAGAATGTTGTAAACCACCCCCCCCCCATAAAAAGGTGCACTCAAGAATCCTGCCTTACTTCAATTTCAAGTGAAAGCCACTCAAGTTACCTATTAATCAGTCTAATTTCTATAGTTTTATAAATGAAGACTTCAACCATATAGTGGAAGACAAAACTTTGCCGTGTTTGTCAAAGACACATACAATGTACTGAAATCCAGTACTCACAAAATGCATAAACCCATTAAATACACAAATATATTTACAAACCATTAATTGTAGAAAGAGGTCCAACAAATCTCGAGGAGGCATAACGACAGAAGTGTTCAATGGAATCACATAGCAAGTATCCAGCTGCAGATCCAGGTAGGCAGTCAGTTTCTGGAACACAAAACAATCATTTTGCAATATTTAATTGACCAAAATGGGTCAGAGACATTTAGCATGTTACGGTTAGATTATTTACCCGATCAAAATCATGGAGAATGGCTGCTGGGTCTGTATCAGCAAACTCTGGAACAGGGACGTTGATAATGGCCATGTTGTCCCTGATCTCAAGATCCTCGTCAATCCTGGGCAGGTAATAGGGCTCCCTGGTTTCCATTGTGTCTGGCAAAATATTGCTGTCCATTTCAGTGAAGTGCATTCCTCCATGGTACAACTTATGCTGGAAGAAAATACACAATTGTGATGTATAAATTGAGATATATAACCTGAATATCAACCAACCATGCAAAGAAACACGTCTGTAAAACCTTACAAGCTTTTAGATCAACTATGATGGGTTTTTGACCAGATCATCATGTTGTTCATCCTCCATACATAAGCTCAGACGAGGGTGATATTTTAAGATGTGTGCTGTATTTTTTGATATTACATTTCAATTTGATGCATGTCATTTTAATCGGAATTTGTCTACAATTAGGTTTGAAGGATTGTATTTATATTTGGGTTAGTAAAATGTATTATTAAATTCATGTTTCAAATAGGGACCACTTACTTTGGGAATGAAGTACCTGTAGATGCAGGCACCACCAACAATAAGTCCAGTTAAGATAAACGCAAGCCCAAGCAGGGTCAACAAGCATCTCCCAGTGGAGTTCTCATTGGTGTACACAGATGCAGTTTCTGGATCCTGCAACAAGGACATTTAAACACTCTGAATTATAGATGTTCAGTAAATATAGTTAAAAAAAATAAAATAAAATTGATAAAAATCAAACTTAAGAAATACGCAATGGCAAAAAAATTCAGAAAGACTCCATTCCAAGCTTTCTTCTTGATAACACCTGCTTCTTATCTCTTATCTCAAACACAGATGAGGTACATGTAGCACCTGTTTTCAAATTAATATGGCACAAAAACAGTGACATTTTTGGCATGCTCTAGATATATAATTGGTAGATAAGGCCTTCTATATTTATCTTGCTCATTTCCTATACATTTTTAATGTGGTTATTTTGGTGTTCCAAAATATACCACAATTACTGAAGCAGGCTTGCTACTGCTGTTGTATGTGCTGCAGGTGTTACTTTGTTACCAAAAATATTGTTTACTGTAACCACCATTCCTATGTTCTGGCAGCACTATACATACAGTGTGTGTGTGTGTGTGTAATATATATATATATACACACCTCCAATGTTTTGATTCAAACACAGGCTCCCTTGAGAAAGATATGTACAACATATCGAAACGTTGGGCAGCTGGCTCTTTGAGCTAAATATATATATATATATATATATATATATATATATATATACACATACACATATACATACACATATATACACACACACACACACAAAGTATTAAAAGTACAGCACTTCTCCAAAAAAAAAAAATCCATTTGCCTGTACAACAGTTAATTCAGAACTGTTGTTTAATTGGTAGCAGAACTAGGTGTTTGTCGAGATTAAGTTCTTTCTTCAGCTTCTGATTCAATGTGATGAAAACTAGAGGGTTATTTCTGATAAAAGTCCCTTTGTTTGTTTGTTTGTTTTTTAAGGAAGTACACAGATGGTACTTGGGTATCCCACAGTGATTAGCTAGATCTTCCACAGGAAATAATTTAGAGTAGCAAGTGCAGTGATCAAGCCATCTTGTCCATGGGTGCTTAATTATTTCAAGTAACATTTCGCACGGCATCATTTTTTTAATTTTGTTTCTCAATTAATCTTTACTATACTACTGATTCAGAATCAAAGGAAATGCTGCAAATCCATTACAAAAAAAATGCATTTTTTGTTTTGGTACCTAACCCTCATTTTATTTAAAAACATTATCTAAAAAGGAGAAAATAGAAAGTGACTAGGATGACCAGTCAGGTTTCCATCTGCACACTGAAACCGTCTTTAAATTTCAACTCATTCTCCAAAGACAAACGAGGGCTGCTGTAGGTTCCACCTGCAGTCTACAATACAATCTGCAATCAGATGCAATACTAAAGGTAATAGATCGCTTCTATGTATCATGTTTTTTGTAAAACTCACCCAACCCCAATACTCGCCTTATCAATTAATTCATAGTTCCCTGTTCTGCCAACGTGTTTATTTACTTTTTAGTAAACAAGAAACAACTCTAAATCCTGCAACTTGGAGAGATCAAGTTTTGCCAACCCGCACTACTTCATGACATCACTAAAGTCCCAAACTGGGGAGCTTTATACCGATCTGGGCCGATTTCAAAAGGTATTATAGTTGACTCCAGTGGCAGATGGAAGCATGTCACCTGTCTATTTTTCCACCAGCCAGTTTTATGACAGTACATGGAGTAGTACTTATGTCCATTAGCCAAGCAAAGCTTTGGAAGTGCCATAAATATAAATTGAGGCAAATGTATACAAAATACACCCCAATGGGGAACTACTAAATTATAAAAAGGCTACATTTGTGTGAAAAAAAAAAAAAAAACACCAAAAATTAATTCAATATATTCATCTGGCTTTTTGTGTGTTTGTTTCAAAAAGTTATGCATAGAGATATGAATTATTTTGCATTAGTTTGGAGTAAAGTAGGGAGATGAAAAAAAAATCCAGACTTTTTTTCTCAATCTTTTGAAAATGAAAGCACTCTCTTGGGATTACGTACATCTAAAAACAACACCATATTTACGGCATTGTAATACATCCAAATTAGGATTACAGGTAATGACATTACTGCTGAGTGGGTCAGCACTTAAATCCTATACCTAATCACATACTTAACATAAGTAAAGGCATTGACCGGGTTCCCTTATATTAGTGCGATTGTTCAAACATTATTAAGTCAAATACAGAAGTAGAAAAAGTGAAAACATTTCAAAATGTAATACTCGTAATTATTTCACAGTCAATACATTACTAAGAAGAAAATAAATACATTTAGTTTGAGTAAAAACTCTATCTATCGTCCAGGACTATACAGGACACATTCATTGCACGACTCCTTTGATATAAGATACACAGTGCATGCACTATACGCAAAATCACTTGAGTTGAGAACATATTCGCGATATGAATCACTGTACCTGTACTTACTAGCAATGCTTATGACCACTAGATTCAGTCAGTACGACGACAACTAGCTAACTACGCACGCAATGTTATATTTTGGTATTAATCAATCGTTGATATATTGTAACACACTTTTAATAGGGGAAGTCGATACTAAAACATAGTCCGAAAACGTGTTTGCGTTGCATTTACAGTATTTATGTCAGCAACACCTGCAACTTGCAGTGCAAGGCCCAACGTCCGTCTCTGTCCACCAAAAAATAAAATGAAATAGCGAAAATGAACACGTCCGTACCTTTTCAGCAACCAGCACCTCGCCTTCTTTGGCAATGGCTTTTTGTGCCAGGGCAGAGTTGAATGCAATTTTTACCATCTTTACAGAGTCTGTTTTTCACAAATGCCCCGAAGAATGTTGTTTCTTTCAATGTCTTACGCGGTTCTCATGTGACGCACTTTCTGTTTGCAGCTTCTCCTTCTTCTTCAAACCGGAAACCCCGGCTTCCTCAAATCACCTGACCTCGTCGTTTTTGCAGTGTTATAGCTGCGTTTGCAGATCTAGGGGTACGTTCATGCTGACCAATTCTTATAAGATCATTGGCTAAATTGGTCCGATTATACACAGAATCTGCGCAGAATGATTTCCGTGAACGCTAGGTGTTTATATAAAATTTATATATAAAAAAAAAAGAAAAGAAAGATGCGGCATTATTAAATATGTTTTAAATATCTGGTTTACAATACAGTATTTAAAAGAAAAAATGGGTCAAAGTTCAAGTATATTTTCCTCTAGAGGAATTAAAACTTTTTGACGTCACTGTGGTAGTATGCCTTTTTTTCGAATGGCTCAGGATGCAAATATAGCCTCATCCATGTATTATATATAGTAACCAATTTGCATTATAAACATAATAGGACGATAC